>NC_062219.1:43896055-44521055 GCF_902686445.1 Sciurus carolinensis | reverse complement strand
TTACAAGATTAAGGGAAATAATACATGCAAAGTATCTGACATGGCTGGCATATATGGGAATTCAATAAGTAGAAGCTCCTTCAATTCTTCTTCACCATCTTCTTATTTCTCAATTAAGAAATCAATCTACCTTCCCTAAGGAATAGAGTGATGGTGTTTCCAACAAGGGAGATGCTGTCAGGGCAGACTTGTCTCTGTTGCCAAAGTTAGTCACCATTTACCTAAAGTGGCTTCTCCATTTCTACTGCTCAGAATAGACTGACTCGGTACCCCCTGGAGACTAACTTCTTCCCTAATAAATGAAAAGTTTGAATCTAAAGTCAGGTAACATTTTGCCTTAAAGCGTTGTCTTAAATGGATTTTTCTTTCTTGCTTAAAAGAAAGTCAGGAAAGATTTATTGTAAATGCTCTCAGGAGACTTCTTCCAAAAGACTTCCCCTTAAAGAGGTAGTCACAAAAATTAGTGCTGAGTGCTGCCTTGGAGATTTGAAAAGTGACAGCAAAACCATTTTCTACATGTCTATTAGTGAATTTCAGATGAGTTTTAATGTGCTCAAAATTAACCTAAAATTTCACATTCAATTAAATTAAGATCCCCATATGAAGACACAGACAACAATTAATTTTATTATATAAGAAGAATGAATTACTAAAAAAAAGGACATAATAGAAAGCTGATAAGGAAGTCAAATTATATTACCTTTATAGTTAAATCTTTAAGGTCAATATCTTTTTATTAGATAAATGCATCAATATTTATTTAAATTACATTCATGTATTACATTTGACTCAAATAGCAATTCTGAATTTAATTCAGAGAATACAGAAGTTTTTATTTTAATCTTCCCAAAAATTCTTGATGGGGGGCGTGGGGATAAAAGTGAAGATCATCAATTTTGCCTTTCTGATTGCATCTTTTTGTCTATAGGATCTGAGTGCTTTTTAGATTTTTTAATGAAGACAAAATTGTGTCATTTGCAAGTGTGCTTCATCTTTTCTTAAATTCTGTCAGCTGCTTAACATCGGTTGAGAAAGAATGCTATACATCTGAAGATTCTCCCTAAATTGACCTTCTTTTTGAAACATAATAGCCCAATGGATGAACAAATAAATGTTTAGAAATGTTAGTTCCCCTTAGAGGGTGTGATCATTTCTTTTTCTAGTTTTATAATCCCATGTAATCAGTTAATATGAACTGTCAAGTTGGGAAATGTCCTGGACTTGACATTTAAAATTCTACATTTTACTCCTGGTAATTCAATCTATTTAACTTGTGTCTTGCACAAGTCACTTAGGTTCTCTGAACCTCAGTGTCTTTATCTGTGAAACGATAAAACCAACTCTTAACTATGGATATGGTTGATTTGCCTGTACTCAGCATCCATTCTGATCTCCTTTTCTTAACCTTCTTGTCCTGCAGATATTGGAGAGCTTGAAAAAACACCCTTATTTCTTAACTTCCCTTGATACTAAGATTTGGAAGCAAATTAGATCTCTATAATTTAGAAGTATTTATTTAAGATTAAGAAAGGGAACTAATATGAAAATCATTTTCCTAGTTTTAGGTCTTTTTCTTCTGAAAAATAGGTTGCAAAGATGTTTGCTTTTCTCCAGCAGTGTTCCACAATCCGGCTCTAGGTAGTAGCAAAGGTAGGAGCAGCAGCAACTCCATGGCAGCAACTCCATGGGGATTGAACTGGGGATTGAACTCAGGGTACTCAACCATTGAACCTCATCCCCAGCCCTATTTTGTATTTTGTTTAGAGTCAGGGTCTTGCTGAGTTGCTTAGAATCTTGCTTTTGCTGAGGTTGGCTTTGAACTCAAGATCCTCCTGCCTCAGCTTACCATGCCAGTGGGATTACAGGTGTGTGCCACCACACCTGGCTGGTAGGATGTTCTTGACATAGTTTTGGTGGTGGCCTCTTGCATCTTACCTTCTGATTGTGCAGAATCAGCAGCGCCCCCTACATCCTCCCCTACCACCCTAGTCATTTAGATGTGCAGTGTTCAGGGGTCATTCTTGGATACTCAGCTAGAGCCAGCTTCTTCCAGATTGTTTTAGTAAACATGTAATTCCTTGTATTAAGCCTATTTCTCTTAAAACTCTGAAGTGTTTCTGTTTATTTATACTTGATGGTAAGACTTGTGAAAATGATGAGGAATTAACCACATATTTAAGATGCTTTCTTAAAGTGTTATGTGAAATATAGAAATTGTTTTGATTAACACACACAAGATTTGCCACATTATTTGGTGGAATTTACCTGGAACATACTCAATAAGTTGCCTCCTAAGGATGTATAGAATTAGATCAAAAGATTAACTTTTCACTGAGGAAAAGGAATAATTGTGTAACTAAGTTACTTTAAATTTTCTGCTTTTGCCCTGACTGGAGTCAGGGCAGGGGGGGTTGGGGTGCAGGAGGGTCATCTTATACTTCTCAAGCTACCTGGGAGCTACTTGTACAGGAGCACCTGGTCCTGAGTGAGTTCTCTATTTCCATACCCTATTCCTATATAGCTGTTTATATTAGAAGTTTCTGCAATACTTGTGAATTCTGTCTCAGAAAGTCAGAGTAGTAGGCTATTTCTTCCCCCCATCCCGCTTTTTATTTATTTTTTTTATAAGCAATGTCCCTTGGGAAACTTAAGGTTAAAGGCTTGAAATTGTAAAGGGTTGCGCCAATTCCTAACATCATTGGTTATTCTGAGATGCAATCCTGGTATATTTCCAGCAAGAAATCAAATTATTCAGTTAGAAAATATGATGATTCTTGAAACATAAGAGGAAAGTTTTACGTGCTAAATCAGCACTCTGGGGTCTCCAGATACCTGAGTTATGATTAGCTTATCTCACTGTTATCATTCATCTGATATAGCTGCCTGTAATATTTGTGGCTTTGGATTTGTGGTTAGTATAGTGAGTCAATCACAATTTTTTTCTCATCACTGGGAAAATAAGATTTATAATCAGTGGACCACTCTGATAAAACACAATCAATTTTAAAAGCAAGGTGTTCCTACTACTATTCTGAATTGATAAGTACTTAACAAAAAACAAATGTTAGTTTTTACATTGAATATTGCATGCCATGCATACTTATGCCATATGAAAAGGTTTTTGATAGTAGCCCATGGTGAGAATTAGAAAGATAATACCTGGTAACCCCGCTCAGCTGCCCAATGTTTTTAAGATTTGGAGGAGTAGAGCAGAATTTTACTCTGCATGTTCTTTCTAATTTGCTAAATGAAATGCATAATTGTAAAATTTCTGATTTTATTATTTTACCCCCAGGAAAAAAAAATTCAAATCCAGGCTTAAACCACAGTTAGCAATGAGGTTAGTCTGAATGATTGAATGGTCTTCTCCATACTTTTGGAATATAAATTTTTATCCAGGTGAATTATATTGCCTGAGTGTGAATTTAGAAAATCACACTTTAAAAATGTTTTCTGTATTTATCTATGAATAAAATAAATGTTGGACAAATGTGAAACAGACCTTCTATTAATATTTAGATATATATCATCTCTGGGCTATTTTTTGCTAGTATTTATATATCTGCCTTTTTGTATTTATGCATATATTTACATTGATATATCATCAATATTCAGTAATGTGTGTATAGGACACATATACAAATATAAATAGAAACATGAAATGTGAACTAATAATAATGAAACCTAATAACTTGTCATATCAAACAACATCTGCTTTTATGTTCTGTTTTTGTGACCGTCATCAATTTAGAGTTCCCATCAACATGGGTTCTCAAGGAACAGGGAAGGGTTTCCAGGACCATCGGCTGAGGTAAAGAGATAAGGAGACCCTATCCAGTCCTGGCCTATGCTGAGCACAGACAGGAATCAAGTTTCAGATGAAGAGATAAGGAAAAGCAGTATGGAATTGCTTTGCTCCCTAGATCCCTTATGCCAACTGTCATAGGAGGAAGTAGGATGGAAACAAAGAAGCCCCAGGGAGTGTGAAGATACATGGTTGCAGTTTAAATGTGGCAGTTGAGCCCCAGCCCACACCAACCTGCCATGGTAAAGCAAGCAAGAGGCTCACATGGTTCACTTAGATAAGAGAGGGGCCTTTAAGCACTCCCATCCCCAAAGTATCACCTGGTCCAGAGTGATACAATGGGGAGTTCCTCAAATCAGTGGGGCTAAACATGGTATTTAAGTTGATGTTTGTGTTACTGTCACCAAAATACCCAAAGAGAGCAACTTATAGAAGGAAAATCCATTTGGAGCTCAGTTTCAGAGGTCTCATCCATAGACCACTGACTCCATTGCTCTGGGCCTATGTGAGGTACTATATCATAGAAGAAGGGTGTGGCAGATGGAAACTGCTTCCCTCATGGCAGCCAGGAAGAAGAGAAGTGGGTGACAGCCAAAGGGACTGTGTACCCTTCCATAGCAAGTCCCCAGTGACCCATCTATTCTGATAAAGCTGCACCTGCCTACCTTTACCACCCTTTCAAACTAGGATGAACTGATTAGGTTATAGCTCTCATAACCTGGTCATTTTACCTCTGAATATTCCTAAATTAACAGAAGCTTCGGGGCGCCATCTCATACAAAAACCATAACACATGGATTTATGGATTTTATGACTTATCTGGAAGAGGGAGCTGCTATTGTACAAACTCATAGGACAGAAGGAAGATCTTCATGCTCTGGAAAACTGAGGTCTAGAAGATGAGGGGTAATGTTGAAAATGAGCCATTAACCAAACTAATACTGATTTTCACAACCCAAGTTAACTGTGAAATCAATGGATGGGGCCAAATCATGATATAAGAGCTAAATTAAATTGCTTAATATAAATTTGGTGGATATTCAGAATTAGGGCAAGATAAAAGGTTTCCTGTCCTGAAATAAATATCATCTTGTCCTATCCAGGTAGGACTTAAACAAGACTGTGCCATTCTTGGATTTCCAATCTGATATGTAGGATTTAAGATGTGGAATCATTTTTAGGTATAGAACAATAAGTTAATTAAATGGAATGTAGCTTCCAGGTCACTAGAGAAGATAAAAGCAACTACTCCATGATCCAGAGATCAGTAATGCAATGCAAGAAGTAATATATATATATATATATATATATATATATATATATATATATATATATTGGAACTGGTGAGTTTTCATATATATATATGAAAAAGTGAAAGCATAAGGCTTGCTGATAAAATGAAGACCAACTGTCATAGAATTGCCGCAGAGAGCCCTAGACAGTTTCAGGACTTATGAAGAGACAATTAAACTAATCAATGTCTTTCCCTCTTCAGTCAGTTAATTCTAGTTTGAACATTTTGGTGGTGAAGATTTGTTGTTGATGTAGTAGAAAAAATGGTTGTTTCCCATTGCAAATGCTTTTCTTTCTAAATCTAAGCAAAGTGTGATGAACTTCAGAAAGCCATTCAAAGAAAATAGACATCCAGAAGAGGGCTTTGACATCTCTTCTCTGGTTAGAGGTTTGCTGATGTGCATCCTCTTCCAGACCCCAGTCACCCTATAAGAGAATCAAAGCTGAATTCAGGAGGAAAGCCATTGGGAAAACTTGGCCTGCATTTGTTGGAAACACAGGCGTGGTACCAGACTTGAGCTTGAAAAAGCCTATCCAACAGGCTAATTGCCATTGCTTTACATAGCAGAATGAGCAGGAAACTTGTCTTCTAGAGTTTGTGGGGCAAACACAGAGCTGATGTGTGAATTACAAAAAAAGTATATCCCTTGCATCAGGCACACACAGAGCACATAATTTAATGTTAAGAATAGTGGTTCTCAAAGTGCACAGTGTTGTCTGGTAGCTTTAGGCAAATAGGATGAGTTTTTATTGAGGTGAAGGAGACACTTCAGAAAAGAGCTGAGTTAGAGACATTTTGAAAAGACATGATTGGATGACTATCTACAAAGGGTGGGACAATCCCAGGTGAACCGAAATGCTCATTTTATAGGAAAAGATAAAAAAGAAATTACAGGAATCTTAACTGATACAAAGAAAAGCCATCCATATCCTGTGGAGATAATTATACAAGTTGCATATGATATAGCTAGTAAATAGTATACAAAATGAAACCAACTCTCCACCTGAATGAAAGTGACACAACATGGGATAGGGCATCTGTGGAAATGGATAAGGCTTAGAATTGGCAGATCTTGATACCGAGAAACAATATACCTCTACCTGTATTTCAAGTATCCCCTACTCCCTTCTAGTAGAGGTTTTTTTTTTTTTTTTAAATCAGCCATTAGCTTGGTTTTTGTTTGAGGGAGAAAAAAAAAATGTCTTTCCAGCTTTTAGATTAGTGTGTGATTTACAATTTCCCTCTGTGAATAATCACATTTGATGCCGGAACTGGTGAGTAATAGTTCCTTCTCTTAAGATAACATGAAACCCAGCTGTAAATCTTCACAAGATTTGCTGTACTCTTACCATTTGGAATGTATTCTTAAGGTTTACTGAATAGTATAATGGCAGAAATTTCAAATATTTTTCAATAAACAGAAAAAAACCCCTGCACCCCATTTTCCATTCTCAAAAATTCTATAAGATGAAATGATGATTGTTGCTCCAGTCTCTCATTTTCGGATCTTCACAAAACCATCAGAAAAGAATGCTTTATTAAATGTTGGAAGCCTTGAATTTAAGTGGCTAGAATATCACCAAAAATAGATTAGTGCACATTGCTGAGGTGCAATACTTTATATTGTGATGAAAGAAGAAGAGATGAAAGGGAAGCAGAAATCCCCAAACTGCTGTAACTTGAAAAATGAAACAACTTTAACCTACTGCAAATGGGCCATGTGGATGTAGGAAAGGACATATTAATCAAACCTTACCAATTAAGGGGCTGGTACTTCACTGTTAAACACTGAGATAAATTTCAAAAGCAAGGACTGATGGAATGGATATTTATGTTATTAAGATATCATAGCAACAAATCCTTATCTTTTCTGAGTGCTGTACAGAGGTCAAGTTGAAGTTCTCAGCTGATTACCATCATGACAATTAATAAAGGTGATTCAGCTTGTCAGCTCTAACTTCACTGAAATCATGAGTATACAGAGGTAGGAGATTCTTTTTGATGCTAAGTTATGGTGTCCTCTACTAAGTAAGTGAGAGATAAATTGATTAAATCCATTGCTAGTCATTCAACAAATAATTTCAAGTCAATTTTAAATAATACAGGAACTCTTGGAATTTGTGAAATTTGAAGCTAATGTCCCATTATTGTCTGAAATAATTTTCCATCATAATTTCTAAGGATGATTTATTTTGGGATGTTGTTTTCTCCTAGTTCTTGCTCTTATTACTATTGCTACTTTTTAAATTGCTACGGATTTGGAATTTGAGGCTATGCACTTGTTATCACTTACATAAACAGCTTGCAATGGCATTAATTTGTACTTGTTTCTGTTTTTCAATTACCAAATTAGCATTTAAAGAGCATCTGCTCTTGAGAGCCCTGTTCTAGGATTCTCCTCTAGTCATTCACGTCGTTTAACTGCTTCACTGTTCCATCCCCTTTGACAGCAATAACCTAGAAGTCATCCTTGATTTGTGTTTCCTCAGGACTCACATGAAAACCATTAGCAGTTTCCATCTTCTGTCTCTACTGTCAAATTATATCTAAAATTGACCACTTCTCACTGTCTGAAGAGTTATTACCTTAACCCAAGGCACTATACACAGTCTTCTGCCTGGTCCATTGCAATACTTCCCAAATGGTCTACCAGTTTCAATATTTCCAACACTCTGCCTATTGATCTTTGAGGATCACTTCTTAAAGTTTTTACCACCTCCCAATAGTGTCACCCTGGAGATAAAAACTTCACCTCATAGGTCCTTGGGAGGCCTTCCAGATCCACACTGTAAATAATTTTGTACCAGTGTGTATTGACCTTACACATTCTGGTTCTTTCTAATTCCATCTTATACCTATCTGTCTCTCACTCACTCAGCTCTAGCTCACAGAACTCATTACCACCTTTGCACCTTTTATTTTCTCATGATCATTCTTCCACCTGTAACTTCCAACATTTCCATTAACACATTCAGATTTTTACTTGAATATTATTGATCATTTCATTTTAAATAATCACAACTCTCCCCCATCTCATTAGTTTCTAACCCCTAGGCCTGCTTTATGTTTTTATAAAACTTACACAGCTAACATTTTCATATGTGTTTGTCTATTGTTTAATCTTTGCCCTAGCCACATCTCCACATATACATTCAATATAGCTCTTTGAAAGCAGGGATTTATCTATCTTGCTCTCTACTGTGTATTCTAGGTCTAGCAGAGTAACTGACAGAGCAGGCACTCAATAAATATTTGATCAGTGAATGTGTGAATTGATATATAAGGAAGGACAAATGGTGATGAAAAGGAGTTAACTAAAAGTCAAGGTGTCTGTTGCCAAGAAATTTAAAGTCTAATCAGAGAGGGGGGAAAAAAAAAACACCTATGCAAAAGAATATAAAGCATTGCAGATTGAATGCATAATACCCAAGTAAGGCAGAGCAAAGCTAGATATTTTATTATGTATATTACATGGGGCCATCTGTTTCCCTCCTGTTTCTTTTGCATTTCTCCATACTGCCTAATATGGTCTCTGCATATAAATGTTGACTATGACTAATTGATTATTTTTAAAAAATATGCAAATACAAGAAGAAAATAATATTGAAAGAAAAACTAAAGTGAAGATTTGAATTACCTGTGATTTCATTTTTCCACGCTTGATTAAAAAAAAGGAAGGTGCATGGGTTTTTGTTGACCTGTTGGACATTCATTAGAACAAATTTTTAAGGCATAGTAGAGCATTTTCTAGTCATTTTTTTTTTAATTTAAAAATTTCAATGTCATGGAACCCTTCCATGTCTGTGATCCTTATAAATTAAGAAAGTAGGTTATACCATTTCCTTGAAAATCAAGTTTGTTATAAATTGACTATATTCTTAGAGTATAAGTGAAGAACATGCAATTTACTGATTTGATTATTGATTCAAAAAATGTTACTCACTGACTCAGAAGGGTCAGGGATCAAAACTTAAACTTGAGGACTTCAGCTCTTAAGAAGCTTGTAGTGATTTATTTATTCCTCTGATGCTTTTAAGCAGTGAGAATTAACAGAATCCAGACATTGTTCAGACCTTTGGGAATGTAATTGTGAACAAGATTGTTGAGGTCCCCACCGTCAAAGAACTCGAGGTTCCTGGAAATAGAAATGGTACCAATGCCAGTAAATATTTCATACAAGGCAAAAGAAGCAAATGAGAGCATTTAAGAAAGGAAACCAAATGAGTCTTCAGGAGAGGCCTGACTGAGGAGTGACACTAAGATTAAACCTCAAGAACACATCTCCAGGCAAAGGTGAGAACAGGGGAGAAGAATGAGCATGCCCACACATCACCATAGTTCAGTGCAATCAGGGCTTTAGGAGAGGTAGAAAGCGAGTATAGCATCTGCTGGTTGCACTGAAGGAGAAAGATAAACATTGTCGTTTGGCATCTGCAAAACCTTACCCAGGGAAGATGCTTGGGTCTCAGTAGTGTGGATTTGCCAGATGGATAAGGGGGTGGGATTTAGCATCCAGAAGATACAGAATGTGCACCATCCGAGTGTTGTAGCACTATAGAGAAAGTAAACAAGTGGCATGACTCAGTCCCCCACAGAGAGGACTGGTGGTGTGGACTGGTCTGGGAGTGGGCTGGGGGAATCCTGCCTTTTCATCTGCATGTCAGGGATTGTGATATTTAGAAAGGTGATTGACACATGGGAGGAGTACAGGGCAGGGTTTTGCATGATGCTCTGTCCTAAGAGCTGCCTGCAGTTCACTCATGGCATGATGAAGTGAAAGTGACAGGCCAGTCACTCACCCTGGCCTGGATGCCATGCTAGCTGAAAAACAGGCACAGCTGCAGGACACAGAAATGGGTCGTATGTCCTAGATGACATTGTCTACCGCCCAGGATGTGAAAACAGAAAAGCAGGGCTAAAGACTATTCCAAATGTTGGGGGAAATGAACAAATTATGTTGTATAATTGTAGATTACATAGGTGATATCTAGGTGCAGATTAATTTGTCTTCTTAAAAGACTTTAGAAATAAACAGAGGCCATTAATCTTCCCTTGAAGAAATAGGAGTTATGACAATGGCTAATAGTCTTTTCTGGACTGATAAACTAGAAAAATCTTTAAGAGATTATTTTTTCACAAACAAAACATGTACATTATTGACATCCAGTTTTATGAACAGATACAGAGAAAATTGGGAAGAGAGAGATTCATAACAACAACTTGAATTCTCTAAGGCAGACTTTTTAAAAAAGGATTTTATCGGCTTTAGAGAGAGTTGTTATTTCAAAGGACTGCGATTTTCTCCATGGTGCTCTGTTTTGAGAACATGAATTTACTTGACTGTTGTAGGCAATTGCTTGTGTTCTACCGTTCTCTAAGTAACAGCATTTTTCATATATGCAAAAGGAAGCAAGTGGGTTTGTGAGATGCTGTCTTGTTCCATGTGTTGTTTTTGTTTGACTGTGTGAAAGCTGCCTCGTCATGAGAAGTCTTAATTGTAATAATTCTTGAGCAGAACTTAGTGATGTCTTTTAGGCAGTGCTACTATTTAAGGCTTTGCTGTGCCTTAGCCAAACAGATGTGTTTATTTACATGTCTGATCTAATCAGGAAGACAAAAGGGACCCGGTTCACAGTCTTGTACTTCTCTTAATACAAGATAAAAGGGGAGGAGATGCAAGCAGTTGGGGCTCATGGAAATGAGAGTGGGGCTGAAGCCAAGCCCTGTCTGTATGAGTCACACTGAGGCTGCTGTGCTCTCCTCCAAGGACCTTCACAGCTGTGTGGGAGTTGAAGCACCAAGGCAGAGCTAGCTGATGGCACTGGTTTGGGGCCAGTGGTCTCCCCTCGTCTGTGCATCTGAAAATAAATATTTAATTGTCCTGTCTGCTCCAAGGTGTCACTGCCAGGGCACTCTTTTTTTTTTTTTTTTTTATTGTAAACAAATGGGATACATGTTGTTTCTCTGTACATGGAGTAAAGGCATACCATTTGTGTAATCATAAATTTACATACGGTAATGTTGTTTGATGCATTCTGTTATTTTTCCCTCCCCCCCACCCCTCCCACCCCTCTTTTCCCTCTATACAGTCCTTCCTTCCTCCATTCTTGCCCGCCTACCTAACCCTAACCCTAACCCTAAACCTAACACTAACCTCTCCCACCCCCATTATGTGTCATCATCCGCTTATCAGAGAAATCATTCGTCCTTTGGTCTTTTGAGATTGGCTTATCTCACTTAGCATGATATTCTTCAATTTCGTCCATTTGCCTACAAATGCCATAATTTTATCATTCTTTATGGCTGAGGAGTATTCAATTGTAAATATGTACCACAGTTTCTTTATCCATTCATCAATTGAAGGACATCTAGGTTGGTTCCACAATCTGGCTATTGTGAATTGAGCAGCTATGAACATTGATGTGGCTGTATCTCTGTAGTATGCTGATTTTAAGTCCTTTGGTTATAGGCCAAGGAGTGGGAAGGCTGGGTCAAATGGTGGTTCCATTCCAAGCTTTCTGAGGAATCTCCATACTTCTTTCCAGAGTGGCTGCACTAATTTGCAGCCCGACCAGCAATGTATGAGTGTACCTTTTTCCCCACATCCTCTCCAACACCTATTATTGCTTGTGTTCTTGATAATCGCCATTCTAATTGGGGTGAGATGGAATCTTAGGGTAGTTTTGATTTGCATTTCACTTATTACTAGAGATGTTGAACATTTTTTTCATATATCTGTTGATTGCTTATAGATCTTCTTCTGTGAAATGGCTGTTCATTTCCCTAGCCCATTTGTTGATTGGATTATTTGTATTCTTGGTGTAGAGTTTTTTGAGTTCTTTATATATTCTGGAAATTAGTGCTCTTTCTGAAGTATGAGTGGCAAAGATTTTTCTCCCACTCTGTGGGCTCTCTCTTCACATTGCTGATAGATTCCTTTGCTGAGAGAAAGCTTTTTAGTTTGAATATATCCCAGTTGTTGATTCTTGCTTTTATTTCTTGTGCTATGGGAGTCCTGTTAAGGAAGTCTGATCCTAAGCTGACATGTTGAAGATTTGAACCTACCTTTTCTTCTATAAGATGCAGGGTCTCTGGTCTGATTCCGAGGTCCATGATCCATTGTGAATTGAGTTTTGTGCAGGGTGAGAGATAGGGGTTTAATTTCATTCTGTTGCATATGGATTTCCAGTTTTCCCAGCACCATTTATTGAAGAGGCTATCTTTTCTCCATTGCATATTTTTGGTCCCATTGTCTAGTATGAGAAAATTGTATTTATTTGGGTTTGTGTCCATGTCCTCTGTTCTGTACCATTGATCTACCTGTCTATTTTCCTGCCAATACCATGCCGTTTTTGTTACTATTGCTTTGTAATAGAGTTGAAGATCTGGTATTGCAATATCCCCTGCTTCATTCTTCATGCTAAGGATTGCTTTAGCTATTCTGGGTTTCTTATTCTTCCAGATGAATTTCATAATTGCTTGCTCTATTTCTGTAAGGTACATCATTGGGATTTTAATTGGAATTGCATTGAATCTGTATAGCACTTTTGGTAGTATGGCCATTTTGACAATATTAATTCTGCCTATCCAGGAACATGGGAGATCTTTCCATCTTCTAAGGTTTTCTTTAATTTCTTTCTTTAGTGTTCTGTAGTTCTCATTGTAGTGGTCTTTCACCTCTTTTATTAGATTGGTTCCCAAGTATTTTATTTTTTTTGAGGCTATTGTGAATGGGATAGTTTTCCTAACTTCTCTTTCTGAAGATTCATCACTTATGTATAAAAATGCATTAGATTTATGAGCATTGATCTTGTAAGCTGCTACTTTACTGAATTCACTTATGAGTTCTAAAAGTTTTCTGGTGGAATTTCCGGGTTCCTCTAAATATATAATCATGTCATCAGCAAACAGGGATAGTTTGAGTTCTTCTTTTCCTATTCGTATCCCTTTAATTTCTTTGGTTTCTCTAATTGCTCTGGCTAGAGTTTCAAGGACTATGTTGAATAGAAGTGGTAAAAGAGGGCATCCCTGCCTTGTTCCAGTTTTAAGGGGGAATGCTTTCAGTTTTTCACCATTTAGAATGATATTGGCCAATGGGCTTAGCATAGATGGCCTTTACAATGTTAAGGAACGTTCCCACTATCCCTATTTTTTCTAGTGTTTTGAGCATGAAGGGATGCTGTATTTTGTTGAATGCTTTTTCTGCATCTATCAAAATAATCATGTGATTCTTAACTTTAAGTCTGTTGATATGGTGAATGACATTTATTGATTTCTGGATGTTGAACCAACCTTGCATCCCTGGGATGAAACCCACTTGATCGTGGTGCACTATCATTTTAATATATTTTTGTATGCGATTTGCTAAAATTTTGTTGAGAATTTTTGCGTCAATGTTCATTAAAGGTATTGGTCTGAAATTTTCTTTCCTTGATGTGTCTCTGGTTTAAGTATCAGGGTGATATTGGCTTCATAGAATGAGTTTGGGAGGGTTCCCTCCTCTTCTATTTCATGGAATATTTGAGGAGTATTGGGAGGAGCTCTTCTTTAAAGGTCTTGTAGAACTCGGTTGAGAACCCATCTGGTCCAGGACTTTTCCTTGTTGGTAGGCTTTTTGATGACCTCTTCTATTTCATTGCTTAAAACTGATTTTTTTAAGTCGTGTATGTCCTCCTCATTCAGTTTAGGTAATTCATATGTCTCTAGAAACTTGTTGATGTCTTTGAGGTTTTCTGTTTTGTTGGAGTACAGATTTTCAAAATAGCTTCTAATTATGTTTTGTATTTCACTCGTGTCTGTTGTGATATTTTCTTGTTCATTCCGAATTTTAGTAATTTGAGTTTTCTCCCTCTTTCTCTTTTTTAGTGTGGCTAAGGGTTTATCAGTTTTATTTATTTTTTCAAAGAACCAACTATTTATTTTGTTAATTTTTTCTGTTGTTTCTTTTGTTTCAATTTCATTGATTTGAGCTCTGATTTTAACTATTTCCTGTCTTCTACTACTTTTGGTGTTGGTCTGCTCTTCTTTTCTTAAGGCTTTGAGTTGTGTTAAGTCATTTATTTGTTGATTTTACTTCTTTTGTTGAATGTGCTCCTGAAATAAATCTTCCTCTAAGTACTGCTTTCATAGTGTCCCAGAGATTTTGGTAATGTGTCTTTGTTCTTGTTTACTTCTAGGAATTTTTTTATTTCCCTCCTGATGTCTTCTGTTATCCATTCATCATATAATAATGTATTATTTAATCTCCAAGTATTGGAGAAGTTTCTGTTTTTTATTCTGTCATTTATTTCTAATTTCAATCCATTATGATCTGATAGAGTACAAGGTAGTTTCTCTATCTTCTTGTATTTGCTAACAGTAGCTTTGTGGCATAAAATACGGTCTATTTTAGAGAAGGATCCATGTGCTGCTGAGAAGAAAGTGTATTTGTTCTTCGTTGGATGGTATATTCTATATATGTCTGTTAGGTCTAAATTGTTGATTGTGTTTTTGAGATCTATGGTTTCTTTATTCAATTTTTGTTTGGAAGATCTATCCAGTGGTGAGAGAGGTGTGTTAAAATTGCCTAGTATTATTGTGTGGTGGTCTATTTGATTTCTGGAAATGAGAAGAATTTTTTGACGTACATGGATGAGCCAATGTTCGGGGCAGATACTAATGATTGTTATGTCTTGCTGATTTACGCTTCCCTTAAGCAGTATGTAATGTCCTTCTTTATCCCTTCTGACTAGTTTTGGCTTGAAGTTCACATTATCTGAAATGAGGATGGATACTCCAGCTTTTTTGCTGTGTCCGTGTGCATGGTATGTTTTTCCCCCTCCTTTCACCTTTAGTCTGTGGGTATCTCTTTCTATGAGATGAGTCTCTTGCAGGCAGCATATTGTTGGATTTTTCTTTTAAATCCAATCTGCCAGTCTATGTCTTTTGACTGATGAGTTCAGACCATTAACATTCAGGGTTATTATTGTGATATGATTTGTATTCCCAGTCATTTGACTTATTTTTGTTTTTTGACATGATTTGGTTTCTCCTTTATTGGGCTATTCCTTTAGGCTAGCGCCTCCCGTTGCTGATTTGCATCGTTGTTTTTCCTCTCTTCCTCATGGAATATTTTGCTGAGAATGTTCTGTAATGCTGGCTTTCTTTCTGTAAATTCTTTTAGCTTTTGTTTATCATGGAAGGATTTTATTTCATCGTCAAATCTGAAGGTAAGTTTTGCTGGGTATAAGATTCTTGGTTGGCATCCATTTTCTTTCAGAGCTTGAAAAATGTTCCAGGCCCTTCTAGCTTTTAGGGTCTGGATTGAAAAATCTGCTGATATCTGTATTGGTTTCCCCCTGAATGTAATTTGATTCTTTTCTATCACAGCCTCTAAATTCTGTCTTTATTTTGTATGTTAGGTATTTTCATAATAATGTGCCTTGGTGTGGGTCTGTTGTAATTTTGTATATTTAGAGTCCTATAAGCCTCTTGTACCTGGTTTTGCATTTCATTCTTCAGATTTGGGAAATTTCCTGATATTATTTCATTGAATAGATTGTTCATTCCTTTGGTTTGTTTCTCTAAGTCTTCCTCAATCCCGTAATTCTTAAATTTGGCCTTTTCATGATATGCCATAATTCTTGTAGTTTCTGTTCATGATTTCTTACCATCTTCTCTGTTTGGTCAATTTTGTTTTCAAGATTAAATATTTTGTCTTCAATGTCTGAGGTTCTGTCTTCCAGGTGTTCTATCCTATTGGTTATGCTTTCTATGGAGTTTTTAACTTGGATTATTGTTTCCTTCATTTCAAGGATTTCTGGTTTTTTGTTTTTTTTTTTCAGTATCTCTAACTTTATTGAAATGATCTCTTGCTTCCCGTATTTGCTCTTTTAACTGTCAATTGGTGCAATCATTTAATGCCTGCATTTGGTCTTTCATCTCCTTGTTTGCTTCCCTGATTGTTTTAATTATGTACATTCTGAACTCCCTTTTGACATTTCTTCTGCTGTGCTGTCATTGGGTTTTATTGATATAATATCTAGGTTTGTTTGGGACATTTTCTTTCCTTGTTTTCTCACATTGTTCAGATATCAGTGGGACTCGGAGATATTGCAGATTTCCTCTATTGGCTTATAGTGTCCCTGTAGATTTCCAGTATATTACCTCCCAGCCTTCAGTAGCCTGAAGTCTTGGAGGAACTTGATAATGCAGTGCTTTGGAAGAAAGCTGCCCCTAGCCCACTCCAGGGCTGGGGGCTCGTTCTGCGTGGAAATCCTCTCACTGAGTGGGCCTGCTCCTAGAAGCTGGCTATAGACAGGGCCTGCCTCCGCCTGAGGAAGCCAAGTTGCTCAGGGAAAGCCTCTCCCTGTCCTGCCTGGGTCCCAGAAGCTGCCTACAGGCCGGGGCCGCCACTGGATTTAGGGCTTGGGGTTGGCTCTGTGTGGAAACACCCTCACTGGGCCAGCCTGCTCTGAGAACCTGGCTGTGGACCGGGCCTGCCGTGGGAGGGAGCAGGGCTGCTTGGGGAAGACTCTCACTGCTCTGCTCTGCTCTGAGAAGTTGCCCACTGTCCGAGCCTGCCGCCTGGGCCGAGCTTCACCGGGTGGGAGAGACTCAACCTGCAACTCTATGTTGGTCCAAGTCTCTCAATACCTCCCCTTCTTGAATCATGAGTTCTGGAGCAAATTTAGATGCAGTCACCCTCTAGTCCGCCATCTTGGATCTCCCCCCAGGGTACTCTTGAATCCACTTCAGTTTGGGTTCAGCTAAGCACATCGGCACGTTACTGTTGCAAGCTGCAACTACACAAGACCAACAGAGGCAGGGTCTGCTTCTCTCCAAATGAGGATTAAAAGTTTTGTGAGTTTAGAGTAGGCAGAAAGGAAGCAGTCAGATTGAATCACAAAGTGGTCTTTTAGGGACTAAAATAAGGGTGGAGAGACAGGGACTCCAGCAGAGAACCATGAGATAGAGAAGGAGTAGGCAGGAGAGGAGGTGATGGATATATGCAAAGAACACTAAGACAGGATAGGCGCAGTGGCACACGCCTGTCATCCCAGGGACTCAGGAGGCTGAGGCAGGAGGGTCACAAGTCTCAGGAGCCTCAGGAATTTAGTGTGGCCTAAGCAATTGAGAGAGACTCTGTCTCAAAAAATAAATAAATAAATAAATAAATAAATAAATAAATAAATAAATAAATAAATAAATAAAAGAGACTGGGATATAGCCCAGTAGTAAAATGCCTCTTGGTCAATTCCCAGATCCAATCTGTGTATGTGTGTGTGTGTGTGTGTGTGTGTATGTGATTTTTAATGAAGGAGAAAGAGAAGGAAAAGAAGAGAAAGAAAGAAAACTAAGACAGTATCATTGTTTCCTTTAGAGAAACATTTTTTATAGTGATCTGGATTAAGATTTTCACCTTCTGTCATTTCTTAATCCTTTTCCTGAAGGAAATGGCATTGTACAATATTGGAAATCTTAAGCTGAAAACAATATCCAACAATTATAGTATCAGCAATGGCTTTGGAATTTGGTCCCTGCTTTTACTCATTGAAGGAAAAAATGTTATCACTTGTAATTTTTCTTGGAAAAGTTTCTTTAGTTATTACTCCTTTAGTCACTGGTTAGAAAAACAGGCGTGAAAGTGTCCACACACACACACACACACACACACACACACATTCCTTTAGAACAGTGTACCTTGTAGCTACATTGTTCAAACTTATCATTTGATTTTGGCTAATTTGGGACTCTCTGTCAAATTTTCTTTCTTAAAACTCATTGTTACCAAAAATAACTTGTCTAAAACAATGAATAGCCTCAATTTTAGTGTGACATTCTCTTGGTGCATTGGCTGTGTGTTGAAAGTGGCAGCAGAAGTCAACTCTGAATGGAAGAATTAGTGTTAGCCAAGGCTTTTGTTTTTCTTCCTACTTTGATCTTAATTGGTTGGTTTGCTTGCTAACATTGGGGCCAGGGATTCTCTGGTTTCATTCTAAATACTTACTATTTATTGGGGGCAGCAAGAAAAGTGGTAATCCTTCGAGCCTCATTTGTCACTAATTTGTGGTGAGGCAGAGTCACAGGCTTGAAGGTAAATATAACTCATGCTTCTTATCCCTCTTTTCAAAAGTTTGACAAGCCAAACATATTCATGCATGGGTCTGAACTGAATTGATTGCTCTGGATTTCTGAGGTTATCTGAAAATTGTGTATACAGTTTAAGGATGTCTGTGTATGAATGTTTAATTGTGGCAGTGTTGTAAACTAAAACACCTTTTATTTAATAAGAAGATTCTGCAAATTTTGAGGGGATGGTCATTTCCTTCAGTACAGAGAAATATCCTTGTTTCTCTTCCTCTTCATTTGATCTTTAGGAAAGGAAGGAGCAAAAGAACAAGTACCTGGAGGTAACAGGGTTAAGCTGTGTTAACCTTTGTACTTTTCTAATGGGGAGAGAACATAGTGCCCACCCTAAGTCCTGCCAAGATTTGGCAGTAGTGAGAATCTGATTGGATGTTTAGTGGAAATAGTGTTTTTTGCTTTTTTCTTTCTTTCTTTTTTTTTTTTTTTTAACCCCAGAGGAAGTGTATTTAAAATATGCATTGCCTTGGATGCCCTGATGTTTGTTTTTAGTTTGGAGGTGCTTTCAAATATAGCAGGTGCTTTCTTGGTAAGCAGAGTATTTTAGTATGTGAGCTTCTTGATCTTTGGCTAGCTGCTCTGTGTATTAGCTGTGTGAGTGGTTAGTGTGCCAGAAGCTGTGAATAAATCACAACTGTGACTGGTTTCCAGTGATGTGAGCCCAGCATGCTGTCTCTTATGTGATCATTTTTACAGCAGAACTCCTTATCCCTGAGGACAGCCATATCCACTAATTCTTTAGCACAAGGGCAAGTTACCAGCCAATGCTGTAAATTGAAAGGGAGAAGGCGGAAACAGTTGAAGAAAAATGGTAATTTTCATATTTTAAGAACCTCTTGTATACTGCCCTGTGGTCATTCCAAATGTCTGTGTTTAGAGCAAAGTAGGCTTTCTATCTTGGAATGAAAAACATGGTCAAGGAGAAGAGTAAACAGTGAGTTACACCAGGGTCTATTTTCTTTATGAATTAAAACTGAATTGGTTTTATCACGTGTAAGAGCTCTCTTCATTTTCTTTCTTAAATCAAGCATTTTGACTGCTCTAAGTACAAACTGGATGTTTAGCTAAGGGAGTAATAACCTGATATACTTGGTTTAAAGAAAAGAGACTCCTAGGAATAGTCATATATGAAGATAGCACTGCATCTGTTTCTTGCTTTGCCTTGAATGATATAGTTAGTGGGAGTTCAATAGAAAGGTTTAAAGTATAGCATTTCTTAGGGTATCTGTGAATTTGTTACTCTTATGTATGAGATGTGATAATTCAGCTCTTCATCTCAGTTTTGAACTTCTTCTATTTAGCTCAGCAAGCTGGTTGCATCTCATTTTCTTCCCCTACTCAATTGAGAAAATAGATTTGAAAATTAGCTGGGTACTCTTGGCTACTTCAACAATCAAGAAAGAGAATTTTGTTTCCATTTCTTGTAAGTGAAATTAAAATTTGGAAAGCAGGAAAATGATATCTGAATGTGACCATAACTAATTAAAATATTGTATTCAGGACTGAGATTGAAATGTAGCTTTAGAGGAAAATCCTACAGATGCTCAAAATCTATGAGGTTTCTGAATTAGCTGAATCCTCAGAGAATCTTCATTATCGAGTAGAAGAAATTATATGACATTCTCCTTCTTTGCAAAGCTTGAAAATTTATTGAATTGCTACTAAAGCTTGCAGAAGGTAAGGAAACCTTCCCAGAGATAATTATGCTGCGTTTTGCCACTGAAATTTTCTAAATGTTTCCCTTGTGTGATAAGCTTTTAAATGAAACTAAAGAAAACAAAATGTTAAAATAGACCATCATAACCCTGTCTAGAATTAGTCCACACTCACAGAGTTTGAGAAATGGCAGTTGAATATAGATGTCTCAGAATATGGCAAATCTGCCAAATGACAGATGGTCCAAAGCCAGAAGAGAAAGGCTCAAGAAGATGTAGCCAAGTGTAAGGCTTATTCTGGAAAGAACTGAGCAGCTGTTTAGTGGTGGTGTTAACACTGATCATTAGCACAGTCTCTTTTTCATTCTGCCACATTAATTTGTTATTGTCTTTGCTTTCCTGATGACTCAACTATGCTCTTTATTATAAAGGATGAAATGTAATATAAAAGCTTACTGAGAGAAATTGTGAAACAATTATATTAAACTAATAAATACTTTATTTTAAATGGAGGAACACTAATGCTCTATATCACACATAAATTTAAACAAAACATTTAAACATTGGTTTTTGTTGTTCTTCATGATACTGTTGAGAGCATGCCATTTTGTTCAACTATTAGAGTTCAATTAAGAGGAACTTCAGTAAGGTTAGGAAGCCAAAGAACTTCATTGAGTAGAGCTCAGGGATTTTTTTTTTTTTTTGTCAATTATGACCTTTCAAAAGTCCAGGTATCTGTTCCTTTGTTTTAAGTTCCCCTTACTGTTTTAAAAAATAAATTTAATTTAAGAGTGTATGGATGGGTTTCACAAATTTAAGTCCTGTGTAAACCTAACCACAATCAAGATAAACATTTCCATAGTCACAAAGCATTCCCTTATATCCCTTCTCACTCAATCTGTTCTACCAGGGCCTCAGGGAACCACCGATCTGTTTCCCATAACTATATATTAAATTTGTCATTTTTAGAGTTCTATTCTAAATGAAGTTATACAGCATGCACACTTTTGTGTTTAGTTCCTTTTATTGAGCCAATTGCTTTTGAGATATTCAGTTTAGTGTTCCAATATTCATTATTTTTTCATTGGTGAATAGTATTTCATTGTATAAATATGTCACAATTCACTTACTATAGGACATTTGTTTGTCCATTCTGAGTAAAGCTGTTTTGAATGTTCATAGCTCTTTGTGCAGATGTGTGTTTGTATGTTTTTGTGCAGTGAATTTCTAGAAAGCATATTGTTGGGTATATATTAATTAAAAAGAAACCGAAAATCTGTTTCCTAAAGTGTCCATATAATTTTACACTCCCTATAGGAATATATGAGATTCCCAGTTGTTTACTGGCAGTATCACCAGTTTTTAAAATTTTGTCACTATAATGGCTAAGATTATCTTATTGTGATTTTATTTTGTATCACTCAATTGATCACAGATAATAAGTATATTTCACATGTTATTATGCATGTATATATATACATATATATCCTTTGCTTGTCAAAGTGTCTATTTTAAATCTTTATTCATTTTCTTATTGGCTTGTCTAGACGATCATCCCCTCTTGCCTGGTTTGCTCTGGTAATATTCTCTGGTGATTTTTTAAAAAGGTTAATCTAATCAAATACTTTTTGCTTAAAACCCAGAAATGAATCCTCAGTATTCTTAGAATAAACCTTTGAATATGGTCCCTTATGATCTGTACCTAACTTATATTTCTAATGTTCTTTTTTCCTGCTTCCTTTTTCCATCCGACCCTGCATGCAGTGTTCTACCCTTTAACCATGTTGAACTCGAAACTCAAGTTTTTTCTCAGCTGCATATCCTCAATCAAGTTATTTCCTACTCACTTTTATTAGTCTAATAAAGTCTTCATTCTTCTGTAGGGCATTTCCTCATGCCTAAGGGTGACTTACATGACTCTGACAGTGCTGTCCATTTAGTGGGGACGATATATAGACAAGTAACAACGTACTTTTGAGAAAGTAAGATTAGTGCTCTGGAATGGACCTCATTTGAAAGTGGTACCTTTAGGAGGGGGTATATTTTACTGTTCAAAGATATCTTTACAATGTGAAACTTTGCAGTTAGACCTCAATACACTCTATACACTTCACTGTGAAGTCAGAACAAAGATTATTCATGGTTTTGAAAAGCCATGGATCAAGGCCAGTGGGCAGAGTGAGTAGAGGCCCTTAGGGGGCAGCAGAGGATCAGATACCAAGATAGTCATGATCAGGGGCAAGTCTAAGCAGAGACCTCTGTCATTAGCCCTGAGGTTAAACTATTTGCCCTATAATTACCAATTTGTAAATAAGAGCAAAAGCTAAAGGAATTGAAATATCAAACCTCACAAACTCAAATGCCTTCAGGGAATGACAAGAAACTTATTTCTTTTTTTCTTTTTTTTATTTATTTATTTATTTATTTATTTATTTATTTATTTATTTTTACGTTTACATAGGGTAATGATGTTTATTATATTTTTCCCCTCCCCCCCACCCCTCCCACCCCTCCCACCCCTCCCACCCCTCTTTTCCCTCTACACAGTCCTTCTTTCCTTCATTCTTACTGCTCTCCTTAGCCTAACTCTAAACCTAACCCTAAACCTAATGCTAGCCCGTCCCACCCCCCATTATATGTCCTCATCCGCTTATCAGCGAGATCATTCGTCCTTTAGTTTTTTGAGATTGGCTTATCTCACTTAGCATGATATTCTCCAATTTCGACCATTTGCCTACAAATGCCATAATTTTATCATTCTTCATTGCGGAGTAATATTCCATTGTATAAATATGCCACAGTTTCTTTATCCATTCATCAACCGAAGGACATCTAGGTTGGTTCCACAATCTGGCTATGGTGAATTGAGCGGCAATGAACATTGATGTGGCTGTATCTCTGTAGTATGCTGCTTTTAAGTCCTTTGGGTATAGGCCAAGGAGTGGGATAGCTGGGTCAAATGGTGGTTCCATTCCAAGTTTTCTGAGGAATCTCCACACTGCTTTCCAGAGTGGTTGCACTAATTTGCAACCCCACCAGCAATGTATGAGTGTTCCTTTTTCACCACATCCTCGCCAACACCTATTGTTGCTTGTATTCTTGATAATCGCCATTCTAATTGGGGTGAGATGAAATCTTAGGGTAGTTTTGATTTGCATTTCCCTTATTACTAGGGATGTTGAACATTTTTTCATATATCTGGTGATTACTTGTACATCTTCTTCTGTGAAGTGTCTGTTCATTTCCTTAGCCCATTTGTTGATTGGATTATTTGTATTCTTCGTGTAGAGTTTTTTGAGTTCTTTATAGATTCTGGAAATTAGCGCTCTATCTGAGGTATGGTTGGCAAAGATATTCTCCCACTCTGTAGGCTCTCTCTTCACATTTCTGATAGTTTCCTTTGCTGACAGAAAGCTTTTTAGTTTGAATCTATCCCAGTTGTTTATTCTTGCTTTTATTTCTTGTGCTATGGGTGTCCTGTTAAGGAAATCTGATCCTGAGCCAACAAGTTGAAGATTTGGACCTACTTTTTCTTCTATAAGATGCAGGGTCTCTGGTCTGATTCCGAGGTCCTTGATCCATTTTGAGTTGAGTTTTGTGTAGGGTGAGAGATAGGGGTTTAGTTTCATTCTATTGCATATAGTTTTCCAGTTTTCCCAGCACCATTTGTTGAAGAGGCTATCTTTTCTCCATTGCATATTGTTGGAACCTTTGTCTAGTATGAGAAAATTGTATTTATTTGGGTTTGTGTCCATGTCCTCTATTCTGTACCATTGATCTACCTGTCTATTTTGCTACCAATACCATGCCGTTTTTGTTACTATTGCTTTGTAGTAGAGTTGAAGATCTGGTATTGCAATACCCCCTGCTTCGCTCTTGCTACTGAGGATTGCTTTAGCTATTCTAGGTTTTTTATTCTTCCAGATGAATTTCATAATTGCTTGCTCTATTAAGAAACTTATTTCTGTGAATGTGATCAGTGTAAGACAAAGTGTGACCAAAGATGTGTGGCCAACTTGAGAGTTGCTCTACCTAGAGGTATGCAGATGAACTCAAAAGAATGCAATGAAGCAGAGCTTTGGGAGACAATCTATATGTAAATTCTCTGCATATGCAACAACTGAAAAAGGAAAGGAAGAAGACCATACTAAGCCATATAAGGAGTTCCATTTGAAGATACAAAGGAGGAAGTATCAGAGAACTGAAATTATCGCTATAAAAAGATGGAAAACGAAGACTGAGCTGATGTAGGTTATATGGGAAAAAGTTAGGATAGTGGCTAATGGTGATGTGAGAACTGAAGAGGAAGCAGGAGAATTAATATTTATTGGATATTTACTGTGTATATCAACAACTATATACATAATTACTCTGAATTCTAATTATAATTGTTGTAGAATGAATTATTGTCTTTTGTTTACAAGTGGACAGATTGAGTCTCCATATGAAAGTTCATAGGGAACTCAGGCCCCTCTAACTTCATGTCTCTAAAAAAGTGGTAAACTGAGGCTTGGGAATCAAAATTAGGTCAAGATGAGGCACTGTCAAGGCTGTATGGCAGTGCCTCTCAAAATTTAACACATATCTGAATTCCCTAAGAATCATCTTAAACTACAGATACTGACTTAGAGGACCTGTGGCCAAGGCCCAAGATTCTAAATTTCTAACAAGTTTCCAGGTCATGTCATGTTGCTGCTTTGTGGATTACATTTTTAAGAAGTAAGGCGGTAAGCTAACTGGACCTTATGTTGCTATAGAAAGTTTTATTGTATTCTCTGTAACTGGAAAAGCCAGATTGTATTGAAGGATATCATTTTTTTTTATGGGGAAAAGGGACTTAACTGCATACATACTAGTTTCTGAACTATGAAATCTGCTTGTTTTCTCTTAGAAGATTTAGATTAATCTGCACTCAATACCTATGTAAGTGGTTTTGGGTAAAGCAACTACCCTATTGAAGAAGTAGGTTTCTCATCCACAAAATGGAAATTATATAATTACCTGTTATGAAATAAATAGCAACACATTTTACTAATGTTAATATTTCCTATGATAAAATATTTTACTAATGAGAATTATGGCACAATTTTGGACATCAACTCTATCACCTTTATTATTTATACAATATATTTACAAGTTAACGAGGTTGGAAACTTTTGTAATACACAGTGAAAATGTTTTAGCCTTATCAAGTTGCTATAAGATGTTTAAATGCCTTTTCTTCGTTTCTATGCTTATTCTCACTTCTCAACTTTCTTCTCCTGGATGGCTCTTGTCAACCACTCCCACTTGGAGTAACTGCACTCTTCTGGCCCAGTGTCTGGAACTTCTCTCATTCACTAGGACTCCTGCAAACTTTGTTCCCAGAATTTGCTATTAGAGTAAATAAATGTATATATGTGCCTTGCAAAGAATTCAAGGTGATGATTCACTAATCCAAGTGCAAAAGGTGAGAACTAGAGAATCTGTGTCTTTGGCTGTTACCTTCTTTGGTTATCTCATCTACTGGACAATTTAACCGACACATTTTAGAGATTATGGATCAGTATTTGTGATAGAAAAGATTTTGATCTGTAAGACAAACAATTAGAGATTAATAACTTCCTCTCATTGATATTTTGAAAGTTTGACTTCTTATCCTCCTTCAATTCTCTAACTGTGGATAGTTCGTTTCATTGCAGAGGGCTATTTATATAACGTGTATTTGAGTGATTTTTCCTGGATGACCTGACTGAAGTATATGAAATCCTGATTTTGGGAAAAGAAAATTAATATTGTGGTGGCTGTGTCTGCCAGATTTTTACATCTCCCCATTCATGTAATCATTTATATGAAACTTCCTTTAGTGGGCCACAACTCACAGCTGAGGGAATTTGTCTATCATAAACCACTTGGCTTATGTTACATAAAATTAGATTGGATCAATTTCATTCATTCTTAATTCCTTCCACATCACATCAGAATGCTCCTTAAATGAGATGCCTGTAAACAGATCTGGCTTCTTAAGGGAGATGAAAAGATATGAACATAAATGTCAAACTGCTTTTTTGGGAATGGAGATTTTCCTTTTGTGGATGATCAGTGGAGGAAAGGCAAAATGCAGAACTTGGTTTATGGGAGTAATTTAGAAGGAAAAATAAATTCTCAAAATGTATTATTTGAATTTTTGCTAATGAGGACCTTTGCACAATTTTGGATACCATCTCCATCATCTTTAGCATTATTATTTGATGTTTATAATCAGTTTTTATATTTTTGACATGGAAAGCTTGCTAGGTCATTACCTTAACTCTTAAGTAAAGGATATTTCTGCCTCATAAAAAGTATAGAAAACCATGTTTTATTCATAAGAGAAATGAGTCTAAGTGAGCATTACAATATTGGAAGGCCTCCTGTGGGTATACCACTTGATAACACTGATTTCCCAGGAGCATATATCAACTCACATTAATGTGCACATGGATACGTGTGCCATCTGTTAGGGTTTTAAGTGCCAGAAAATATTTCTATGTTTTTTTTAAATCATACTAATTCAGAGAGTGCTAAGATTCTTGATAAACTTACAGATCAAATGAGAAGAGGTTGCATAAGATCTCTTGACAGAAGATACTTCATCCTTTCGGATAATATTTGAGATCTTGCCATCCTTGAAATTTCTGTAAGGTTTATTGCTTTACTTACCATTTTGAATTTGTATTTTGTTTCTGTGCATCCTGATGTCCTTTCTTGTGTATATGCATTCTTTCTAGAATTATCAAACAATAAAGACTAAGTGATGATTATGGGGGTTGAATTGATGGATTTATTTTTCTTTGGTCTGAGAAATGAACGTATTTATCTGGATAACAAAATAAAGTATGAGCGAGAGAGATAAACAGGATTGCTTCCACCAAAGTAAAATTCGATGATGAAATATATTATGGTTGGTTGCATATTGTGTCAAGTGACTGATTAGTAATTATAATTTTTGATGTCAGGTGTTGACATATACTCAATATATGTGGTAAGAGGAGAAAGATGAGAAAAACTTGTAGCTCAGTAACCCATGAAATCCTTAGACTAGGAGATCTGTCAAGAACATGTTAAATATTAAACACCTTTAAATTATTTTTTCAAACAGACAACTCAAATATCAACTCAGGAAAAGCAGCAAACATGAAATTCTGTGGCTTAGGTCACACCTTACATCCAGGAAAAGCATTCACAAGCTTTGTACCATAGCTATCAGTCACAGGAAAATAAGAAAGAAGGGAAAGAATACTCATGGGATATTTGATGTTTTATTTTATGTACACATTTTTTTGTTTTGTTTTTAAGGATGAAGGCAAAGCAGACACTGGACAAATAGTGTACCAGACTTTCAAAAGTTTTTAATATTTCATCCAGAAGAATTTTTATATTTCATTGCAGAGTGCCTGATGTTTTTAGTCCTGGGCCTGATAGAGTGCTTAGTATATGGTAGACATTCAATTAATACTTTGTGACAATAATGGATTTCAGGCCAAGTATATTTTGAGAGCTAGAATTTTTTTGTGAACAAGAGTAATAAAAATAATGAACCTTTATTAAGCACTAATTTCAAGCAAAATGCTAAGCATTCCATATGGATTTTTAAAATTCATTATGAGACTAACCCTAAGAGACAAATAAAATATTTTCTCTTTCAGAGATTAAAACAAAATGAAAAAGAAATTGTGAGGTAGAAGTATGGGTTAACACTGCATTTAGAAAGTGAGATGCTTGAGCCCTGATTTGAACCAAGGTATTCTACCCTGGAGTTCACTCTCTGAACTAATCACTATGCTTTTCTGCCTTGGAACCTGTTACTCTCAAGTTGTCATAATAACCATTAAAGAAGTAATTTAAGGGAAGGGGGATAACTTCAGAAAGAGGATTATCAGAGGAAGCATAGAGTTTTAGAATAATTTTCGAGGGAAGCAGATGACTTTTATAGAAGATGGTTTGAACCAGTTTAATTAGTTAATTTACTCTTGGTAGATGGAGTGGTTAACTCCATCTGCCATATGAATGAACTTGAAAAATATGTCTGTCTCATAGACCTGGCAGTGCACCTTAAGAAATATTCAAAATTGGCCAATGTAGGGAACATTCCTTAAGCTTATCTGACAGCAGTTGCTGACACCATGGTCTAAGTAAGCCAAACAGTCTGAATAGAGAAACTGAGGTAATGGTAAAGACTCGCCATGGAATGAAGGTCTTTGCAGTTGCTGCGACTGAGTTTGAGCTGAGGGGAGGCCTCGTTCTGACATGCATCACAGAAAGCTGTGATGTGAGCTGCCTGTGCTGCCTTGCCTCATGCTGTGTGCAGGAGCTTGCCATTTCCCCAGTCCTTTGTCTCAGACCTGTTGCTGGGCAGAATTGCTTAGGCATGCTTGGTTCGTTTACACTAACTGGACCCTCGACGTATAGTTCACCTGTAGGCCGATTCTGTTATACTTTAACAAGCTCGTTAACCTGATTGGATAATGTGCCTATATATATCCTGTGCAACCCTAAATAAAATTAGATCCGTGCCTTCAGAGCTCGATCTCCCATGCCCGGGTAAGCGTGCTGGGTAAGAGTAGGCATCGCTGTCCTCACCCTCAGCAAATCCATCTCAGAACATCTACATGTCTACAAGTTTTTTTTTTTTTTGTCATTTTCGAGAGTCATTTTCTGAGTACAAAAATAATGGAGTATGCTGAGAAGTGAGAAACAGCATGAGAAGACAGATGATTTCACTTAGTGATATCCTGAGAAACATTCAAATTGTTAAAACATATAAGTCAGCTCTCTGTATCCACAGGTCCAATCACAGATCAAAAGTATTTTTTAATTGCATCTATTCTGAACATTTATAGTCCTTTCCCCGTCTTTATTCCCCAAACAGTACAGATTAGTGAATATTTGCATAGCATTTACATTGTATTAGGTGTTATAAGCAATGTAGAAATGACTTAGGTATGTGAGTATTTTCATAGGTTATATGCAAATACTATGCATTTAAGGTAAGGACTTTGATCATTTATGGAGTTTGATACCTGCAAGAGGCCTGGAACCAATGTCCTGCATATACTGAAGTATGACTTGAAGCTTATATGCTTAGACTCATTCTCTTTCATGTTCTTATCAAGTTTGTAGCACATAGATGTTAAATTAAATCATTTTTTACTCCAAAACTCTAGTGTTCTGTGCATTAGAGATAGCTCCACATGGAATAAGCTATTTACTTTAGTGACTGCTTTTCCTTCTGAAAATTATCTCTCTTTACCTCTTGGGATCCACTGGTGAATTTTACTTGGTTTAGGATGAAACACTGGGAAAACCAATTATTGATGTCTTACCCATTTCCCTGGTCAGGAATCAGTCATGTTCTTTAATCATGGTGCCATGTAATGTTCAAGCTGTGTCTTGCTTTATTCTGAAATACCCCAACTGTCTGTCATACCTTGATTACTTCTGAAAATATTTCTACATCTGTCCACTATCACCTCATTCATTGGTGGCCAGGTAGTATGATGAAGGAAACATTAAAATTTGGTGTCAGAAGGTCTGACTTCCATTCTGACTATATCAATTATTACACATTTGATACTGGACACATTGCTGATTCTTTCTGAGTTTTGTAATTTCAGTGAGAAAACGTGGTTTATTAAAACAGTAACTTTACGATAAGTTTATGTCGTATATTTTGTAAGATACATTGTATTAAATGTTGTACGGTTACATATAAATTTAATATAAGCATAATTTTAATTATGTTATATTTTGCAAATTACATGTTATAGTGTGTGTGAATATTTGTTTCTCCTTTTACTTTCATTTGTGCTTTATGCTAGATGAATCTATGTATTTACTTCTTTGTCTTTTTTAGTCTCAGATATCTTTTTTTTTTTTTTTTTTTTTTTGTGTTAAAGCATGGACAGGAGACCTCAACAATTTCTTTCTTGATTAGCTACTAATTCTGATTGCTGGTTGGTTCTAGAGAACAGGGGTTGTGGTATGTACTAATTCTTGATATTATTAGGTTCACTAGAGTTAGGAGGGTTTTCATTTTAGGTTCAAAATATATCAAAGTCTCTGGATATTATATTTAATATTCTCTGTGAACTAGATCTAAATGTCATGGTAGTGGGTGAATAAAATATTTTAGTAGTCCTATAAAGGTGAAATTAATTACGTATAGATCATCAGCAAAGGATTCATAGTATTAGCTAGCTCTAGTAGTTCAGAGGCATTTGTTAGTCATAGCTGGGGCAAAGTAGATAAATTCTAAGAAGAATGAATAGTGTAGTATCTTCCCTTATTCAAGGGGGCTGCATTCAGTGCCTGAAACTGCAGATAGTACCAATTCTTATATATATCCACCACAATCCCACAAGAGTCTGATTATCAAGATAATTGTTAAGTTACTAACAGGTGGGTAACATATACAACATAGATAGACTGAACAAAGGGATGATTTATACACTGGGTGAAACAGAGTAGGTGGACATGAGATTTCTTCACAGAACTCAGAATGATGTGCAATTTAAAACTTGTAAATTGTTTATTTTGGTATTTTCCCTTTAATATTTTTTGGATTGCATTTGACTATAGATAACTGAAATCATGGAAAGTAAAACTGAAAATAAGGGGTACTGCTGTATAAGAAAATACTGACAGATAAAAAATTTTATGGTTTGGGAGATAGTAAAAAGTTCATTGTAGTCAGAGCACAGCATTGCTTTTATTTAATTAAATTAATGTGAAATAACATAAGAAATTAGTTTAAAAGGAACAAATTGTTAACAAGTGTGTTTTGACAGCTCAAGGGTTGGAATTAAAAGCAAAGGGTCAGAATTTTTTAAAAAATTATTCAGGCTCTTGATTCATATAGCATAATGATATTTTCAGTTTATTATTAACTCTCTTACTCAACAGAGATAATATTTGTATTTATGAACACTAATGTCAGCAATGATTATGATATAGCATTAAAATTGGGAAAGCTAGGCATTGCACATTTGACTATAAAATTTAAAAATTTATATTTACAAAAATCTTGGTAGGGAAAATTTTAGGCATGTCACCAGCACGGTGTTCAGTCTCATAAACTACTATATTCAGTTCCTCTGTGCTTTCTGCTATACTTTAGACAAATATTTTTAAATTTGCCCTCCCCAATAACAAACACACTGTCTTTAACACTTATGACAGCTACTGGTTCTGGAGATCATTTGTACTCACTATTAGAGTGTTGACTTTCACAGGTGAATGGGTCTGAGATGAAATCAGAGGCTTTTAAATGGTATTAGTGTCATGTAAAGGGAAGTCCTCTTTATGTACTCCATGGTTAGAAAAACGGGTAAGGAAGCAAAAATGGAGAATTGATTGAAGAACAGAGACTAGAGATGAGAGCCAGGATAGACATCCAGCAAAGGACGTGAACAAAGGCTATGTGGATCAAAGACGCATTTTAGATAAGGACCCTTAATGGGGTGAAGGGTAGGAAAAGTTGAGGAAAACTCTGAAGTGTCCAGCTTGAGTAACTGATTAATGCTGATACTGTCTGATAACTGATAATGATCAAGAATGAGCTCCAACCACCTGCTGAAAAAAAAGTGAATAAAGGTGAACTAAGGGGTTGATGAAAATGACAAAGGCTTATGATTGCCTTTCTCAGTAAAAGAAATGGTAGCAATGATAGTAAAAAAGATGAATAAAAATCACATTAGCCTCAATGAGGTCACAGCTAAAGATGAAGAACAGGGATTAATATTGAAATTCAAGTTTTCAATTTCTTCTCATTGGTAACACTAGCAGTTTTTAATATTTCCCCACCTTAAAGCCTATAAGGTGCAATATTCATGGCCTAAATGTAATCCTATCAGGCTTTGGCTTTGACAAAACTGACTTTATAATATGTAAAATTGCCTATTAGCTAGCTGTAATTCCACCACTTTTCCTCTAAAGATCCAAGTGAATGAATATCACATTATAATAGCAATAACCTTATATGAGCTCTATTTTACTTTAAAGTAATTTTATTTCAGTTTTGGTAGTTTCAACTATTATTTGAGTAAATTACATGTATATATACCTCTCAAATAATCTAACTGAAATTTAGAATTAGTCTATATTTTAAAATTGTCAAACTCGTTGGCCCAGCAAATGAGACCCTCTGAAGATAGACACTATGCCAGATTTTACTTTCCACAGATGGTTGAAAGAATATACCTCACCCCACATTGGTTTCTAGAATTTTCTTATTTTTAAACTAGGACTAGTGTCTAATTCTCTTCCTCTGTTATCTGAGTATATTTATAACTTACTTCCATATAGAGGAATGTAATAGAAATGATAATACCTTACTGCAGAGGTTATATGAACACACACACACACAAACACACACACACACACACACACACACACACAAAATGCAACTTTCATGTTGCTCATGGAATATTAGTTCTGGAGCTTCAAGCAATCTCTTCAATAGAACTGACTGCCCTGAAGTTGAAAAACTGTGAGAGAGCTCAAGTAGTTCATATCTAGAGATAAAATGAAGCTACCCTGAGACTGTATGAAGAGAGAGAGAGGTTCCTGGTATGATGATTAATGGTGTGCGTCAACTTGAGTGAGCTAAGCGATGACCAGGCAGCTGGTAAAATATTATTTCTGGGTATGTTTGTGTGGTATTTGAGAAGAGATTAGCATTTGGCTCTGCAGAGTGTCAAGAAGGGATCTGCCTTGACTAGTGTGTGCCGGCATCATCCAATCCCTTGAGGGCCAGAGTGAAAACAAAAAGGTAGAAGAGCAGATTGGCATTTTCCTTAAGCTGGTACAGTCATCTTCTCCCTCCCTTGGCCATCAGCTCTCTGTTTCTTGGGTATTTCAATTCTGAGACTTACACCATTATTCCCTTGGTTCTCAGGCCTTTGGACTAGGAATAAATTATACCACTGACTTTTCTGGGTCTGCAATTTGCAGACTGCATGCTTTGGGGACTTCACTCCTCCACAGCATAAGCCAATTCTCATAATCAGTTTCCTTTTATGTATAGATGGTCCCTGAATTACTATGGTTTGACTTGTGATTTTTTTTTTTTTTTTACTTAATTATGCTGCCAAAGCTATACAAATTCCACAGAAATTCTACTTAGAATTTCAATTTTGATCTTTCCCCAGGCTAGCAATATGTAGTAAAATGCTTTTTTGAGAAACTTGGCAGTAGCAGTGTCCAGGTGGCCAAACAACCATGAGGGTAAACATCCAACACTCTCACAGTGTACTGTGTTGCCATCATATTGCTGTTCCTCCTTGTCCTCCTCATCCTTCCCTTCTTCCTCCTCCTCTTCCTCTTCCTCCTCCTTTTCTTTCTTTGATAGAGATGTTCAACAAATTACATGAGATATTAATACTTCATTATAAGATGACGTTGGGTAAGATGATTTTGACCACCTCTAGTGTTTTGAGCACATTTGAGGTTTGCTAGGCTAAGCTATGATGTTTAGTAAGTGAGTATATTAAATATATTCCCAACTCATAACATTGTCACCTTCTGATGGATTTATTGGGACATAAGCCCATCATAAGTTAAGGAGCATCTGTATGTGTGTGTATACTATTGAGGCCAGAGATAATAACGGTGTTGAGGATCAGATTCTGGATCCCAATTCCCCCAGTGCTGAAGATTGAACATCTGACAAATGCCGAGGCAAGCCCAGAAAAGTTTTATTTAAAGGATAGAACAGAGACAACTTCTTCTAGTGGAAGGGAGGAGATCCAGAGCTGGTATCTGAGGGAGTGGGGGTCTTTCCCCTTTTAAACATTTTAGGTTTCCCTTCTTTTCATGCTCTCTCCTCTTATCTCACTTACATGACCAGTGACCAAAAACCTGGAGAGGAGCTGCCCAGAAAGGCAGGAAGAGAGTCACCCCGGGGGTACTCATTAACGATTCCTTGTTGGAAGGAACAATTCCATGGAGGCAGGTGACCTTTGCAACACTATTGGGTTTGTTTCTCCAGACAACCCTGAGTAGTACACCTGGCTGAGTAAGACACCTATCCTCAGCTGCTCCAGCTTCCAGTGTTCCAACTCTAGAAGGTGTGATTACAATTATTTAAGAGAACCCCAGTCAGAACTTTCCAGGTGAATTTGTTCTGAATTCCTGACCCACAGAAACCATGGCAGACAATAAGACAATTTTTTCTGTTTTAAGTTTTGGGAGTCATTTGTTACATTGTAATACTAATTGAGGGCAGAATTTAGTATCTAGAAGTAAGACTCTGCTAAAACAAAAAACTAAAACTGTGTCAAGAGATTTGGAACAAATTGCTAGTAGACATTGAAAGGATCTTGAGAAGATAGTTATGTGAAAACTAAAGGCCAGTGGAGGGTTTTAATGGAAGCTGTGCACCTCAAGGAGGCAGGCAGAAAAAAACAAAAGAAAGGGAAGAAGATGCATTAAACACTAGAGAAAAGAAAACTCCAATTTTAGAGAGGCAGTTTAATAAAACCATTTCCCTCATTAGCATGGAAAAAGAAAATATAATGAATAAACTTGTGATATAGCTAAAGGTATGTCCACTCATAATGTTAATAAGCATGGAGAGAGATGTACTAAAATGCAAGTTATTCCATTTTAAAGAGGAAGAAATGTAAAGAGTCCAAAAAAGTTTTTTTAGTCAGAGTAGGTTCTCAAAGTTAGAAAGGACCTCAATACATAGATCAAATCCAGGGTGGGGTAGAGTTATAAGAAGCTTGGTTAAGATTAGAAAGATTTATGATAAAACAATATCAGAAAATTTCAGACAGACGGAATATCCTCTAACTATTCTAAGGTTATATTTCATAGATCCTTTTAATTAAACAATAAGACTTCTAAGACTCTTGAGGGTGTTGTCCCACAGTTACAAGGAGCCTCAAGTATAGAAGGAATTTTCTTGGAGATCTTTGTGGTTGAGAATTTTGTCTGATGAAATAAATCTCAGTAATATTTACAGAAACCCACAAAGCTTTTTAGTATTTAGGATTTATAGGAAACCAACAATTTGTAAGATATGGTGGTATAGGGACCATCAACTTGGACAAAAAGAGACAGGAAAAAATACAAAATGAAAATAGGCCTTAGGATCACTTCCCCAAGTTTTCTTGGCCAGGAAGCAGATTGTAGGCACTTATACAACTGCAAGTATGACCCCTTTATTATATAAACAAATGATAACAGAGAGAGGGGGATGCTTGAGTTCAGAGGTTGGAGTCCTGAGGCACAGAAAGCAGTAGAGAATAGGATCTAACAATCTTATGTGAATAGTAATACGTGCCCTGCTAGACTTTGGAATGTTTCAGGATGCACTTTCCTTGAACTTCTATTCTTGCACATCTTGGTGAGTATTGCAAGACTAGGGCCAGACCACTGTTTATTTGAGCCATTACTCTGATTTGTTTTTGCAGTGAACAACTTTAAAGAATGAGGTAATAGCTCTCTTTGTGATGAAGAATGGACTTGTTTACTTCTTTTGAGGAGAGTGATGGATTCTACAAGCTTAGAGTTTCTCAGCTACAGTGCAAACCCACTGTGTGTAGCATCCATTTGTGTTACGTCACATTCTGCATGGTACTCTGAGACAAGGAGAACTGACAGAAGTATGCTGATGTGCCATTGAGGCTGAGAGACAATAAGACAGTCAGTGTAGGTAATAAATAATTGGGTCCAATGGGGAAGATGAGGGCTGGTTTGAAAGGAAAGGAAATCAAATGCTAATATCTCCAAAGCCCTTCCTCCTCCTCCTCCAACCTGTTGCCAAGGCTACCTGCCTCCATGGAATTGTTCCTTCCTGCAGGGAGTTGTAGGAGTTGCTAATGAATTACCTGCTGGGAGACTCCTGTCCTGCCCATTTGGACAGATATGGAAACTTACCCCTGGAAGGCTTCTCTCCCACACTTTGGACCACCTTTTGGTCCCTGGTCACATAAGCAAGATAAGAGGAGAAGGAGGGCATGAGAACAAAGGAAATCTAAAATGTATAGAAGGGGCAAGACACCCTACTTCTCTGCAGAGAAATCTTATCTCTGTTCTATCCTTTAAATAAAACTTGCTTTCTATGCTTGCCTTGGCATTTCTTGGGTGTTCAATCTTCACATGAGGGGAAATGGAACTTGGCCCTGATTGATTCTCATCACTGGAATCATCATGAGTAATAAATTATTTTGTTTTTGCCCCAGGAGTCTCCTACCTTCTGCCAGCAACTATGAAACAGTAACAGGCTACAATAAATAAGATAGAAGTGAATTCTAACCTTAACAATCAGTGACTGTTGTAGAACTTTAGTTTTCCTCTTTGTGAAAGGAAGTATCTACTATAGTTACATTTTGCAGACAGTTTTCATAGTTAGTTCTTGCATCTCCAACATGAGACAGATATCACTTAAAGAGTTATACCTAAAGAACTGTACCTAAGAAGCTTCATTCACACCAGACTTGATTTGGATCACAAGATTCTAGGCTTTTTTGATGAGTCCATGTCCCAGACTCAGTGAGATCTGGGGACTAGTGAGAGGAGACATATATTTTTTGCTTGTGAGAGGGATAAGAATTGTTGTAGTTAGTTTAGGGACAGTGGTATATTGTAACTTCCAAAGATGACTGCTCTGATAAATCAGATTACACATGCTATTTTGGTGATGAGATTTTGACATGTCTCAGTAATTCATCTATAAGTTCCCCTCCCATATGTTCATAAGAGACCCTCAGATTCTCACACATATCCCTGGATTCTTCTCTCTCTCTCTCTCTCTGAAAACTATCAAAACAAGTTAGCCATGCCCAAAGAATTTCTGGGAAGCATTTCTTGCCCTGTGTCATTTCTTTTCTTTGTCTTTTCTTTTCCCCTTCTCCTTCCTTCTGTTTCCTTCCCTTCCCTTATCCTTTTCTTACCTTCCTTCCCTCCCTCCCTATTCCATGTTCTTTCCTTCCTTTCTCTCTCTCTTCTCTCTCTCTCTCTCTCTCTCTCTCTCTCTCTCTCTCTCTCTGTCTCTCTCTCATTTATTATTCCTTTCTTTCATACTAGGGATTGGACCCAGAGGTGCATTACCATTTAACTACATCCCCAGTACATTTTTTTGAAATAGGGCTTGTTAAGTTGCACAGATTGGCTTCAAACTTGGAATCCTTCAGGCTCAACCTCCCTGGTCACTGGGATTATAGGCGGGTGCCACCATGACCGGCTTACTCTGTATCATTCTAAGGCCTCAATCGTCATTCTGGCAAGGGAATTCTCCCCCATCTGCATATTCTTCCAAGCCATCTTTCCAAGATATTGAAAAATTAAATAGTTCCTTGTGTCATATGTACTGCTGTCGAGGGGTTGTCCTTCCCAGATGGGCAGTAATTGAACCCATCCCAAACCTCATTACCACTCTTTTTTCTAGTGTGAGCTGTGTTTGTGTGGGTCCTCTGTGAAGCAGAGATCAAGATGTGATTAGATGTTTGAGGTGTTTATTAGGGGAAATGCTTATAAAGTTGTGGGGGCGGTAAGAACAGGTAAGGAGAGATTTTATACTGAAATGCTGATTTGGCACTTGTGAAAGCAGAGAGGAGAAGATGAGGCTAAGCTGAGGGTAAAGTTTGAGAACTGTGTCCCCATTGGGAGAATTTTCCTAATGGAAGAATTTTGCATTGGCAGGAATGAACTGGCAGTAATATCTCTGCCATGCTTAGTCATTGACTGGAAGCAACCCCAGAGCAGTGCAACTTTGGGAAGAGTATATTCAAAGGAGTGACATCTGGGAATGGACTACAGCTTTTTATCTTGCAGATGATCTAAGCAGTACCCTTTCATGGCCACACTAGAGATGCCTAGTTGTTCAGATCTTCATTCCTTGGGTATTAACCGTGTGAGTGAGAAAACTTTGAATCTTTATCAAATCAAAACTTCATAGGAATTGCCAAGCCAGAATCACTTGCCCAAGCCACTTCCACATTCCTGACCCACAAAAATAGTGAGAAATAATAAGTGATTTTGAGCACTAAGTTCTGAGTTGTAGGAGGTTGTTATACTATAATAAATAATAGGAACAGATATATTATAATAATAGTAACAATCTATATTTTATTCCTATTACAAGAAATGCATACAGCTACAGATTTCCAGTTCTTCTAACACCTTGTAAGATAAATATTTATCTCTATCTCATGGGGGGATATACAACTTTTCCAAGATCACAGAGCTTAAAGTTGAAAATGTTGGGTTCACAAGCAAATCTGTATTTTTTCTACTCTGTCTATGTGTCCTGACTCTCTAGCTATAACACAGTTTTCAAAACGGTTTCTGGGTCTGGAATAGTACTTGGACTGTATTTGCTACATCCTTTAGGGCTTGTTTGTCAGTTCTTAGGATATGAACTAGGGTGTACTGGACTGAGGGAGGAATGCACCTCTATCCACCCTGGCTGCCTCTTTCAAACATTCTTTGTACTACTTAGTAGTCCTTAGTGAAAACCTGGCATCTCTGCTACGAAGAATCAACTTGAGAGACTCCCTGAGGAAAGAGTCAAGAATGAGGATAATAATCCTATTAATTGGAAGGTAGCAGGGCTACATGGTTCTGTAGTGAAATTTAAGATTAGGTAGCATACACCATTTAGAAAGCCTGTTGTGAATGACAGTGTTTGCCCATGAAACAGATCAGATTCCAATTTGATGGGAAGTCAATCATTGTAACTGCAACATCGGCACAGCTGGAAATTGAGAAAGATGAATCAATTGATGTACTTCAGCAGCAGACAGGAACCATCTACCAAAAAGAGAGCCTGCCACTTTATTCCAGCAATGCACATCCACAGACAAAAGTACACTTTCACATTTTGGTTCCTTCACATCATGGTCATGGCATTATATTTTCTCTGTTATTTTATTTTAATCACACCAACTCCATTTTTTTTTTTGTATATAGGGGAACTGGTGAGTGAACCCAGGTGTATTGCATTTTTTGGAAACTAATGGCCAATAGCATGTCTTGATCAATATCAAATAGGAGTTGAATAGGGACAGATGACTTTATGAAAATATTTCCTTTCTCCTTTAGTAACCTGTTCATGTAGCTTTTATCAAAATATCTCACTGGTTTACTCTATTTTTTAAACAACTGACATCAACAAAATTTTTTTCATACCTCTTGATTTGGGAATTTAGGTGTTTCTCACTTATCATTTCTTTTTGTACATATCTAATATGCAAAGGACAGCCTGTCTCTAAGTAAGATATAACTTTAAATGTTTTCCTACGAGTGGATCAACTTTTCATTTAACTAAATTTATTTTAAAATTTAGTAGAGTTACCTTTGGCGAAAGATCATCTTCACCTAAATTAAGTGCCAAATCCACGGAAGGTGTTATGGACCACAGAATGGGCCACTTCAATTTGATATTACTGTAAGTCACAGACTATTCAGGAATGATGAAATTTTCAGTTTTCAAAGTAATTGACTCAATTAATAGAAACATGAATATTCTACCAAATTCAAACATTCATCCATCCTTTAAACAAAAGTTTAAAGTTTTTTCTTTCCTATCAGATTCTCAGTTTTATGTCCCAATTAATACATTGCAATTTGAGCATCATTGGACTAACAGGTGGTACTTAAATTTTGATTAGGAGGCAAGAAAAAGCACAAATGAAAGTTTTTCTCCTCCATTTTTATATATTCTCTCTTTTAGAGATATGTTTTCACTGTAGTGTCCTGGTAGATCTTGAATTTCTAGACTTAGGTCTCTTGCTTCAGTCTTCCAAGTAGCTGGGACTGCATGCATGAATCATCATACCCACTTGTTCAGTTTTTCTCTTAACTTAAGGTTCTAAATCCCTTGGAAACAAGGGTCAGTGTAAGTGCAGTTTTGAATTAATTCCTCCCATGCCTGGCATCAAGGATATCTGGTCTCTGTCTGTTTCCAAGGATATCTGGTCTCCAGAATCAACCCTGACTCCTTATGTTGCAAAATACCTTTTTCATCTGTATCTATTAAAATTTGGAGACTTCATGAGCATTTCACTTTGACACCCAAGTATGTAAGTAGGAGGGGAGTTGAAATCATTGCTCAGATACAGGTAAAGGACAGAAAATTCCTTACTGTAAACAAAGAGCAAAAGAACTTAACTTGAATTAGATAGCAATACAAAAGAGAAAACTCTACTGCATTCCAAATCTGAGGGACAAGCCTGCTTTATCTTCTATTCTCTCTGAACAACTTCCATTGTTGATCAAGATAAAATTCCCTTCTGGGTCGCGGAGATGCTCAAAGCTAATGCTTTGAACAGAAGAGGATGTGAAACCCTCTTGACCCTTTCCAGCAGCACTGTAGAGACAGGTTGCATGATTGCCATTCACCTGATGGAAGTAGCTCCTAATGCCTCTTGCACTTCCTTGAGTATTTACAGAGACCAGATGAGTGAAAGATAACTTTCCCAATAAGTTGTCCTCCCAAAAGGCAATGGCTCCAGTCTTGCTAAGGTTTGTTTTTCAGAGATCAAGCCTGCATCTGTTGCTGTGTGTGTTTACTGGAACTAATTCATCTTAATTGCTATAGAATTTTATTTTCATATTTGACTTAGAACAGAGACAGAGACAAAAATCTGTGCATTAAGTATTAGAGTTGTCCAGGTTTCAATGTATTATATTCATGAAGAGTCCTTGTAATGTTTAAGTGATACTAATTAGAAATATGGATTTGTGTTGTTGCTCCTTTGTCTTCTGATCATGTTTGAGATTCTGGTAGTTCTTCATTATAATTTTATTTGTTTTGATAAATAGATTATTTTCTACTCCTAAAGACATAGATAATGGAATCTTATGTGCTCAAAAGTAGAAGTAAGTAGTCCCAACAGAACTAAGAATTTGGTTATTCTGGCAAAAGTTGTATTGTTCTTTTTACATTTTAAATTTCACTTGTAGGACTAAGGATACAATTTAGTATCCCTGCCTGGTTTCCTTTAGTGCTTGCCTGGTATGTGTGAAGCTCTGGGTTCAATCCCTAGTACCTCAAAAAAAAATTTTTTAAAGGAAAAATTTACTTGTAAATCTTGACTTTGAGCATCATTTGTGTGTGTGTGTGTGTGTGTCTTTGGTGCTTGGATCAAACCTAGGACCTCAGGCAAGCCAAGTTGGCACTCTAGCCCTGAACTTTTCCCCTGGCCCAACTTTAATTCAAGTCTTATTTTGTTGTTCTTCTGCAATACTTAACCTATTACTGACACAAACTACATCTTCTTTCCAAAATTTTGCATCTGATACTTGCCATCTTGCATGATCACATAACTACCACTACTACTTAAAAAGGTTTAATTAAGAACTTAAACCTAGCACATACCATATGCAGAGCCCTACGTAAAGCCTGTCGCCTGTCACCTGGATTATTTCAGAACATTGCAGTGATCCCACTTGTACCTGAGTAACATGAGGCAAAGGCAGGTAAAGTGACTTTGTAAGGTTATGTAGTTTCTGGGAATAAGTTGGCCGATATGCCCCTTGGAATAAGAACTTCAATCACTATTATATATTATGTTTAAATTAATTAATTCAAGAATTTATTTTCAGGGTAAAAAGACTCTTTTGAGGGCATCTTTTTTTTTTTTTTTTTTTTTTTTAGTTAAAAGAGTATGCATTTATTATCTCATACTTCTATAGGTCAGGGGTATGGGTGTAGCTTAGCTGAGTCCTTTCTTTGAAATCTCACAGGTTTTAGTCAGGTGTTAACTGGGTCTGGGATCCCATTTGAAGTAGAGGGTCCTTTTTCTTTTTTTTTTTATTGTAAACAAATGGGATACATGTTGTTTCTCTGTTTGTACATAGAGTAAAGACATACCATTTGTGTAATCATAAATTTACATAGGGTGATGTTGGTTGATTCATTCTGTTATTTTTCCCCTTCCCCCCACCCCTCCCATCCCTCTTTTCCCTCTATACAGTCCTTCCTTCCCCCATTCTTGCCCCCCTCCCTAACCCTCACTCTAACCCTAAAACTAACCCCTCCCACGCCCCATTATGTATCATCATCCACTTATCAGCGAGATCATTCTTCCTTTGGTTTTTTGAGATTGGCTTATCTCACTTAGCATGATATTCTCCAGTTTCATCCATTTGCCTGCAAATGCCATAATTTTATCATTCTTTATGGCTGAGTAATATTCCATTGTATATATATGCCACAGTTTCTTTATCCATTCATCAACTGAAGGGCATCTAGGTTGGTTCCACAATCTGGCTATGGTGAATTGAGCAGCAATGAACATTGATGTGGCTGTATCTCTGTAGTATGCTGATTTTAAGTCCTTTGGGTATAGGCCAAGGAGTGGGATAGCTGGGTCAAAGGTGGTTCCATTCCAAGTTTTCTAAGGAATCTCCACACTGCTTTCCAGAGTGGCTGCACTAATTTGCAGCCCCACCAGCAATGTAAGAGTGTACCTTTCTCCCCACATCCTCGCCAACACCTGTTGTTGCTTGTATTCTTGATAATTGCCATTCTAATTGGGGTGAGATGGAATCTTAGGGTGGTTTTGATTTGCATTTCTCTTATTACTAGAGATGTTGAACATTTTTCCATATGTTTGTTGATTGTTTGTAGGTCTTCTTCTGTGAAGTGTCTGTTCATTTCCTTAGACCATTTGTCAATTGGGTTATTTGTAGTCTTGGTGTTGAGTTTTTTGAGTTCTTTATAGATTCTGGAGATTAGTGCTCTATCTGAAGTATGATTGGCAAAGATTTTCTCCCACTCTGTAGGCTCTTTCTTCGCATTGCTGATAGTTTCCTTTGCTGAGAGAAAGCTTTTTAGTTTGAATCTATCCCAGTTGTTGATTCTTGCTTTTATTTCTTGTGCTATGGGAGTCCTGTTGAGGAAGTCTGGTCCTAAGCCGACATGTTGAAGATCTGGACCTACCTTTTCTTCTATAAGATGCAGGGTCTCTGGTCTGATTCCGAGGTCCATGATCCATTGTGAATTGAGTTTTGTGCAGGGTGAGAGATAGGGGTTTAATTTCATTCTGTTGCATATGGATTTCCAGTTTTCCCAGCACCATTTGTTGAAGAGGCTATCTTTTCTCCATTGCATATTTTTGGCCCCTTTGTCTAGTATGAGAAAATCATATTTATTTGGGTTTGTGTCCGTGTCCTCTATTCTGTACCATTGATCTACCTGTCTATTTTGGTACCAATACCATGCCGTTTTTGTTACTATTGCTTTGTAGTACAGTTGAAGTTCTGGTATTGCAATACCCCCTGCTTCATTTTTCCTGTGAAGGATTGCTTTAGCTATTCTGGGTTTTTTATTTTTCCAGATGAATTTCATGATTGCTTGTTCTATTTCTGTAAGGTACATCATTGGGATTTTAATTGGAATTGCATTGAATCTGTATAGCACTTTTGGTAGTATGGCCATTTTGACAATATTAATTCTGCCTATCCAGGAACATGGGAGATTTTTCCATCTTCTAAGGTGTTCTTTAATTTCTTTCTTTAGTGTTCTGTAGTTCTCATTGTAAAGGTCTTTCACCTCTTTTGTGAGATTGATTCCCAAGTATTTTATTTTTTTCGAGGTTATTGTGAATGGGGTAGTTTTCCTAACTTCTCTTTCTGAAGATTCATGACTTATGTATAAAAATGCATTAGATTTATGTGCATTGATCTTATATCCCACTACTTTACTAAATTCACTTATGAGTTCTAAGAGTTTTCTGGTGGAATTTCCTGGTTCCCCTAAGTATATAATCATATCATCAGCAAATAGGGATAGTTTGAGTTCTTCTTTTCCTATTCGTATCCCTTTAATTTCCTTGGTCTGTCTAATTGCTCTGGCTAGAGTTTCAAGGACGATATTGAATAGGAGTGGTGAGAGAGGGCATCCCTGCCTTGTTCCAGATTTTAGGGGGGATGCTTTCAGTTTTTCACCATTAAGAATGATATTAGCCATGGGCTTAGCATAGATGGCTTTTACAATGTTAAGGAATGTTCCCACTATCCCTATTTTTTCTAGTGTTTTGAGCATGAAGGGGTGCTGTATTTTATCAAATGCTTTTTCTGCATCTATTGAAATAATCATGTGATTCTTGACTTTAAGTCTGTTGATATGGTGAATTACATTTATTGATTTCTGGATGTTGAACCAACCTTGCATCCCTGGGATAAAACCCACTTGATCATGGTGCACTATCTTTTTAATATGTTTTTGTGAGCGATTTGCTAAAATTTTGTTCAGAATTTTGCGTCGATGTTCATTAAGGATATTGGTCTGAAATTTTCTTTCCTCGATGTGTCTCTGTCTGGTTTAGGTATCAGGGTGATATTGGCTTCGTAGAATGAGTTTGGGAGGGTTCCCTCCTCTTCTATTTCATGGAATACTTTGAAAAGTATTGGAATGAGCTCTTCTTTAAAGGTTTTGTAGAACTCGGCTGAGAAACCATCAGGTCCTGGACTTTTCTTTGTTGGTAGGCTTTTGATGACTTCTTCTATTTCATTACTTGAAATTGGTCTATTTAAATTGTGTATGTCCTCCTCCTTTAGTTTAGGCACTTCATATGTCTTCCTACGTCTCTAGAAACTTGTTGATATCTTCGAAATTTTCTATTTTTTGGAGTATAGATTTTCAAAACAGCTTCTAATTATGTTTTGTATTTCAATCGTGTCTGTTGTGATATTTCCTTGTTCATTCCGAATTTTGGTGATTTGAGTTTTCTCTCGTCTTTTCTTTGTTAGTGTGGCTAAAGGTTTATCAATTTTGTTTATTTTTTTGAAGAACTAACTATTTATTTTGTCAATTTTTTGTATTATTTCTTTTGTTTCAATTTCGTTGATTTGAGCTCTGAGTTTAACTATTTCCTTTCTTCTACTACTTTTGGTGTTGGTCTGTTCTTCTTTTTCTAGGGCTTTGAGCTGTAGTGTTAGGTCGTTTATTTGTTGAGTTTTGCTTCTTTTATTGAATGCACTCCATGAAATAAATTTTCCTCTAAGTACTGCTTTCATAGTGTCCCAGAGATTTTGATATGATGTTTCTTTGTTCTCATTTACCTCTAAGAATTTTTTAATTTCCTTCCTAATATCTTCTGTTATCCATTCATCATATAATAGCATATTGTTTAATCTTCAGGTGTTGGAGTAATTTCTGTTTTTTACTCTTTCATTTATTTCTAATTTCAATCCATTATGATCTGATAAAATACAAGGAAGTGTCTCTGTCTTCTTGTATTTGCTAACATTAGCTTTGTGGCATAATATATGGTCTATTTTAGAGAAGGATCCATGTGCTACTGAGAAGAAAGTGTATTCACTCTTGGTTGGATGGTATATTCTATAAATGTCTGTTAAGTCTAAATTATTGATTGTGTTATTGAGATCTATGGTTTCTTTGTTCAATTTTTGTTTGGAAGATCTGTCCAGTGGTGAGAGAGGCATGTTAAAATCACCTAGTATTATTGTATTGTGGTCTATTTGGTTTCTGAGATTGAGAAGGATTTGTTTGACATACATGGGTGAACCACTGTTTGGGGCATAGATATTTATGATTGTTATGTCTTGCTGATTTATGGTTCCCTTAAGCAGTATGAAATGTCCTTCTTTATCCCTTCTGACTAACTTTGGTTTGAAGTCCACTTTTCTGAAATGAGGATGGATACCCCAGCTTTTTTGCTGGATCCATGTGCATGGTAAGTTTTTTCCCATCCTTTCACCTTTAGTCTTTGGGTATCTCTTTCTAAGAGATGAGTCTCTTGCAGGCAACATATTGTTGGATCTTTCTTTTTTATCCAATCTGCCAGTCTATGTCTTTTGATTGATGAATTCAGGCCATTAATATTCAGGGTTATTATTGAGATATGATTTGTATTTCCGGTCATTTAACTCATTTTATTCATTTATTTGTTTATTTTTGACGCGACTTGGTTCCTCTTTATTTGAGAGTTCCTTTAGGATAGCTCCTCCATTTGCTGATTTGCTTCTTTGTTTTTCATCTCTTCTTCATGGAATATTTTGCTGAGAATGTTTTGTAATGCTGGCTTTCTTTTTGTATATTCTTTTAGCTTTTGTTTATCATGGAAGGATTTTATTTCGTCGTTAAATCTGAAGGTAAGTTTTGCTGGGTATAAGATTCTTGGTTGGCATCCATTTTCTTTTAGGGCTTGAAAAATGTTGTTCCAGGCCCTTCTAGCTTTTAAGGTCTGGATTGAAAAATCTGCTGATATCCGTATTGGTTTCCTCCTGAATGTAATTTGGTTCTTTTCTCTCACAGCCTTTAAGATTCTGTCTTTATTTTGTATGTTAGGTATTTTCATTATAGTGTGCCTTGGTGTGGGTCTGTTTTAATTTTGTGTATTTGGAGTCCTATAAGCCTCTTGACTTGATTTTCCATTTCATTCTTCAGATTTGGGAAATTTTCTGAAATTATCTCATTGAATAGGTTGTTCATTCCTTTGTTTTGTTTCTCTAAGCCTTCCTCAATCCCAATAATTCTCAAATTTGGCCTTTTCATGATATCCCATAGTTCTTGGAGATTCTGTTCATGATTTCTTACCATCTTCTCTGTTTGTTCGACTTTGTTTTCGAGGTTAATTATTTTGTCTTCAATATCTGAGGTTCTGTCTTCCAGGTGTTCTATCCTATTGGTTGTGCTTTCTATGGAGCTCTTAATTTGGTTTATTGTTTCCTTCATTTCAAGGATTTCTGTTTGTTTTTTTTTCAATATCTCTAACTCTTTATTGAAATGGTCTTTTGCTTCCTGTATTTGCTCTTTTAACTGTCGATTGGTACGTTCATTCAATGCCTGCATTTGCTCTTTCATTTCATCGTTTGCTTCCCTTATCATGTTAATTATGTACATTCTGAACTCCCTTTCTGACATTTCTTCTGCCATGCTGTCATTGGATTTTATTGATGTAACATCCAGATTTGTTTGAGGCATTTTCTTCCCTTGTTTTCTCATGTTGTTCAGGTGTCAGTGAACTGCTGAGATATTGCAGATTTCCTCTATTGACTTATAATGTCCCTGAAGATTGCTAGTGTATCCCCTTATCCTTCAGTAGCCTGAAGTCTTAGAGGAAGTTGTTACTGAGGTGCTCCCCAAGGAAGCTGCCTCTCTAGGAGTGGTGGTCTTCAGGTGGAGTATATTCCCTGCTAGTGGGCAGAGGTGCCTCTACTTGTTGACCAATGGTCATCCAAAGGGGAACTAGGCTGCGGGCTGAGGCAAGGCCTGTTTGGGCCTGTGTCTCTGGTTTTACCGTCCTTGTGGGAAAACCTCACCCAGCGGGGAAGACTCACTCGATGGGGAGGTCTTGCTGGTCATTTCCCCTCCTAGAGGTTCCCCTCAGTCCACAACTACCGCCTGGGCAGGGCAGCCTTCCCAGGCAACGTTCCCAGGGGCCCGGACCTACTTCCTGGGCCTGGGAGCCCTGCTTGAGGCTATCTTTAGTGGACTTTCTTGTCCATTCATCTAATCAATTTAGTCAACAAATACATGTATTGGGCACAACATGCCACTTGGATTTTGCAATAAACAAAAATGTTGAAATCCACACCTTTGAGGACTCTTCATTCCAGTGAGAAGACAGGAAATAAACAAACACTCATAAATATGCAATTCGTCAGAGTGATAAGTGCTACAGAGAAAAAGAAATCAAGTTGGTGAGGAATGAAAACATTTGGGAAAAAGAGATGATTTTCACACTTTTATGTAATGGAAAAAGGAAGGTGTCTTTAACAAGGTGACATTGGGACAGAAGCTTGAAAACAAAAGACAAACAGATCCCTGAAGGAAGTATGTCTGACTGCCTAGTAATTCTAGAAGAGTTCTAAGGGGAAGCAACAGGAGACTAGCTCCAAATGGATCTGGGGGAGCACAGAGACCATGAGGGGTCTTGAAAGAATTTGGTTTTTTACTCTGAGAGGTGGAACGTACTTGGAAGCTTGTGGGCAGAGGGAAGTCATTATTTGATTTGTGGTTAGAAAGATTAGTCAGGATTCTGTGTTGCTAAAAACCTTTAGAAAGGACAAAGATGGAAGCCTGAAGCTACTGTGTGCAAGTTAGTCAATTAGTGCAATAATACAGGTGAAAAAGGGTGGAAATTCATTAAGCATAGAGGTGGGCATTGTGTGAAGAGGTCAGATTCTGGTTATTTTCAAGGCGAAGTTGGCAAGATTTGCTTGTTTATAAGCTTTGGAATGTAAAGGAAAAAAGAGAAGTCTGGATGGGTCCCGTGGATAGTGTAGATGGGAGAGTTGGGGTAAACTAGGATTAATACTACTTTAAGAAACATGAGAGATAGATGAAATTGAATTTCTCGTTGCCTGCTGTTTGTTTCATATACTGTCTTTGTAAGTATCCAGACATCATGACTGTTGTTTTAGGGAATGAGAACAAAGACTGTCCGAGGAAGTGAAGAGATTCAGTATAAAGGTGTGACTAGTGTAGATAGAACTGACTAAAGGAAGAAAAGCCAGGAAGAGAAGCTCATATTTTTTCAAGCAGAACCTAAGGAGTGTTTTTAGTGTCAATTTTTTTGTTCAGAATCATAGCTTTGTAATTAGCCTATCATGCATATTGCCATTTTAAATTTCTTTAGTTTTTTAAATGATGGCATAAAGTACCTATGGTAAAGCATTTTAATGAGATTACATTTAATCTGTAGCTGCTCTTTGAATTTATGTATCTATCTAGATGTATGTTCATATATCCATGTGCTCAACTGTGAGGTAAAGAAACAAAATATTTCCAGCATGCAAGAAGTTTTAATTTTGCACCTTTTTAATAAATTTGCCTCTCTCTTTTCAAATAGCATGCATACTTCTGGATCTTGCTTCTATTGTCCAAGGTGAAATCTATCAATAATTCATTACTTTTATCACTGTATACTCAATTATATGGGAATATTGTTTATTTTTTTCAATCTTTTGTCAATGGAAATTTGGTTTACTTTTAGTTTTTGAGTCTTATAAATAATGCTGCTATGTACATTTTTGGTATATGTCTCTTGGTGGATGGATGCATTTATTTCTATTATGTATATATTTAAAGATGAGTTGGCTGGGTCATGCATTCAGCAAGTGATTGTCTTTAGTGGGTACTTCCAAGAATTTTCCAAAGTGTATTTAAACCAATTGTACTCAATTACAAAATAGGTGACAATGTTTAAGAATTGTGGTTGCGTTAAGTTTGGGCTGGAGTTTAGTATGGCCAAATTTTAAAAAAATTTAGTCTTTTTATTGGGTGTGTGTTTATGGTTTTCTTAAATTTTAGATTTCGTTTCTCAGATGAATAATGATGTTGAATACCTTTTAATATTTTCATTGATTATTTGGATATCCTTATTTATAGGTATTTATAGGTAACTTTTGATGTCTTTTGATGTTTTCTTTTAATATATTCTGCTTATAAACCCTTTGTCACTTATAGGCTTTGTGACTATCTTCTACTTTGTATGTTATATTTTTTCATCTTACTAGGGATCTTTTGATAAACAGAAGTTATTGATCTTAATGAAGTCTCTATATATTTCCAATGGTTAGAGTCATTTATGAATTGTGTAATAAATCTGCCTTCTTGGAGGTATTAAGAATTCTACTTTAATTTTCAAAGCTCTATTGTTTACTCTTTCACATTTGAGTCCATTAATAATCTAGAATTTGTTTTCATGTATGACATGAGATACAGATCAACATTGTTTGAACATGGATAAACAATATCTCCAACATTTTTAAAAGACAGTTATTTTGTTAAATGTTAGTATCATATTTATAATAAATCATAGTGATCTATTTGTCTAAGTGCCAATACTACATTGTCCTAATTAGTTTTACAGTAATTTACTATAATCCTTGAAACTTGGTAGTTTTAGTTTTCTAACATTGTCCTTATTATTCAAGGAAATCTTGGCAAGATTCTTTAATATATTTTCATATAAATTTACAATCAACTTCTCAATTTCCTTAGGAAAAAAATCCTGCCAGAATTTGATTGGGCTTGAGATTACATTTAATCTGTAGCTGAATTTAGAGAAAGTTGGCATCTTTATTTAGTTTTCCTATGCATCGACATGACATATCTCTTAATTCATTTAGCTTGTTAAATATTTTTCTCCATATTGTTTGGAATTTACTAAGTACAATTTTGATATACTTTTGCTAGATTTATTTCTCAGTTTATCTAGATTTATTCATTAGATGCTTTTAATACAATTATAAATATCATTTAAAAATTTATCCAAAAATGTGTTACCACTATGTAGAAATAATGATTTCTTTTAGTTATCCAGATAAAGAGGTTGCTGGTTAATTTTGACTGGATTGGTAAAGCATTCTTCTGGGTGTGTCTGTAAAGGTATTTCCAGAGAAGACTGATATGTAAGTCAGTGAACTGAGTAAGGAACACCCACCCGAGTATGGGTGGCAATCCTACACCCTTGGGGCCCAGACGAAATGAACACATGGGAGGAGAAAGCTTGTGTGGGTTGTGCAGGCATGCTGTCCTCCTGAGCAGAGGGGTTTTTTGTTTGTTTGTTTGTTTGAGTTGCTGTCCCTTGTGAACATGGAACTCCAGACTCTTCAGCCAGAATGTGGACTTAACCCAGAACTTCTCCAGGGGACTTCCAAGTCTTCTGTCTTGTTCTGGGGCTGCATCCTTGGTCTCTTTTGTTCTGAGGTTCCAGCTTCTTTGAGAAACCATTACTGTCCCTGACCTTCCAACCTGCAGACAGTCATTATGGAACTATTTAGCCCGTGACAACGTAAACCAATCTAATGAACACCCACAAGTCATTATATATATTCCTCTGGAGAACCCTAATACAAGAAGCCTCTCTAAATTCACTTATTAACTCCCATTGTTTGTTGTTTCCTTTTGAATTCTTTTTTCATGTGCAATCACAGCACTTGGGATTAAGGATTGTTTTCTTCTTTCTAGCTTTTCCATAATTTTTTTTCCTTGTCTGCTGATATTTGTAGTACAAAGTCGAATGGAATTAGTGACTTTTTTTTTTTTTTTCGTAGTTGTTGTTGTTCTTTTTAGTTATACATGCCAGTAGAATGTATGTTGACCTATCATACATACCTGGAGTATAACTTCCCATTCTTGTGGTTGTACATAGTGTGGAGTTACACTCATCATGCATTCATATGTGAACATAGGAAACTTATGTCTGATCATTCCACTGTACTGACAGGTTTTCTTGTTCCTGAACTCAGGGAATAGGTGTTGAATATGTCACCATTTAATGTTTAGTTATTTATTTTGGTGCCAGGAATTGAACCCAGAAGTGCTTCGAAGCTACATCCCAGTCCTTTTTATTTTTTTTTTTATTTTGTGTCAGCATCTTGCTAAACTGCTGAGGTTAGCCTCAACTAGCGATCCTCCTGTCTCAGCCTCCTGAGTTGGTAGGATTACAGATGTGTGACACTGTGCTCAGTTCTAAAAGTACACTTTAAGCTTATAACTTTATGTAAATATTCTATCAAATTAATTTTTATAGTTTACTAAAATATTTTTGTTATGAAAGTTCTTGAGTTTTTTTTTATCAAATCCTTGTTTTGAGTCTGTTTAAAAGGTTATATGACTTTTTCATTTATTCTGTTAATGTAGTGAATTATATTGATGGATTTTTAAATTGTATACTCACATTATATTCCTGGAATAAACCACCAGTCATAATGTATTCTGTCATAATAAATTATGTTTTTTATATATCATTGGATTCTATTTGTTAGCATTTTGCTGAGGATTTTTGCATTGATGTTCAGAAGACATGGTAAGCCTATAATTCTTTCTTATAATGCTTTCTTATAATGCTGTTTTCAAGTTTTGGTATTAGAATTATGCTGTCTTCATAAAATACATTAGAAAGTGTTATTTGCCTTCTCTGAAAGAGTTGGTATAAAATTACTTCCATTTTTATTATTATTTTTCAACAGTAGGATTCACCAATGAAGCCCTCTGGGCTGGAGCATTGTACTGTTTTTCTTTTAGGTAATTTATGGCCATCAGATTCTCTATTTATTTTTGCACAGTTTTGACCATTTCAGCAATTTTACCAAAATAAAGCTATAAAAATAACATCCTTCAAAGCTTAGCTGCTTTCTTTTTTCCCTGGAAGAATCCTGATGTAAAGCTTAAATCTTTGCTTATGCTACTCTTGGCAAATATCTTCAGGGAATAAAATGGCAGATGAGTGGTTTTCTTTCACTGAAATTTTAGCCTATCTAGTCCTTTTTGCTTCATCAACTCTACAGTATCTTCAAAACTATAATTTTTAATGTAATGTATTCTTTTGTAAAAATTGATGTAGCAGGAACAGTGATCATCTTTATCTAATAACTTTCCATGAAATCTAAGTTCTTCCGTAAAACAATACTCTCAATGCTTATGTTTAAACAAAAATTTATTAATCATTTCATTTTATCCTCTTCATGTGAGAGAAGAAATGATTGCCACCAGTTCTGTGCTGGCCAAATGAGATTAATTTTGTTAGAATTATAGGTTTTTCAAAGTTTCATAGGATATAGCAAAGGTCTTTAAAGTTCTAGTTGTTATATGCCTTCTTGGTTAGTATTAATACTTGTAAGGCAGGAGTATAGAATTTAGTTTAAGTTGGTGATTGTTAAAATAAAAGGACTGCATGTTCTATGCTTAAGATAAATGGCAGGAGGACCTTCATTTTTCAAAACAAACAAGAGAATTTCAAATCAGAGTGTGCTGATCTGACCACAACTGCTTGTCTGAAAGTGGTACAGACCTTCATTTAAATGCATTTGCAGTATAAAAGATATGCTTGGCAGGGGTTGGGGAGGATAGACTGAACAATTTTAGGCATATTTTTGACTATGTGTGAATTGGTGTAGGTGCAATGAGAGATTACAACATAGTTTATAAATATGCTGATTTCTAGCTGGAAATACATACACACTTGCATATATATGCTATGCATCCTCTGCTTTCCCTGCTACTCTGCAGATGGAGCACCACCTTGCTATGTGAATCAACCCAATAAATAATACCGATACTTTCTGTTAGCCTACATGAGCTAAAGGATCAACTGGTGGCACTTTTGTTTTGTAATGCCTGACAAATGATTTTTTCTGTAGCTTTAGAGGAAGGGTAAGTTTTTGTTGTTGTTGTTTCATTTTGCATTTATCTTGGAGAATTTTTTTTTTTTTTGTATCAGCAGTTAGAATAGCCTGTAGTTTTTCAAGAATAAATGCTGTATTACCTCATAAACTCTAAGAGAAAAAGGGGCATGACACAGATGCTCAATATTCAATACCTGTCCCACAAAATAGGAAATCAGGGTTATTGATAAATAAAATATTAAGAATGAATTATTTTGTCTTTATATCATTGTCACTTGGAAATATTGGGAAAAAAAACTGGATATTCTTATTTTTATCTTCCTTCTCTTCTTCCTCTTTCTCCTTCCTCCCTCCTCCTCCTCCTCTTCTTTTTTATCCTCCTCCTGCTCCTCTTCCTCCTCCTCCTCCTTCTTTCCTTTGTTCCCTTCCTTTTCCTTCCCCTTCTCCCTTTCCTCCTTCCCCTTCCCTTTCTCTTCCTCCACCTCTTCCTCCTCCTTCTTCTTCTTCTTCGTTCCAAAATTTGATCAGAACTTTTGAATTTACTGAATACTGAGTTTAAATAATTAAGCACCGCATCTTAGTAAACGTCTTTAAATATTGAGCCTTCATAAATACTAACTTTGTTTTCTGTAATCTCCCCAATAGGACTTTCTCCCCTTTTCATAGTGACTTTTTGAAAGTATGTACTAGTCCAAGAACAATAAAAAAAGAAAATCTACGTTGTCTTCCTGAAGTAGACATTAGTTTGTCTCTTCTGTCTATGGTATCACGGGCAACTGTGTTCACAGGCGAGCTGCTTTGCTGTGCTATGGATCTAGAAGGGCACATTGAAGGATTAGCCTTCAAAAGAAGCATTCTTTAAGTTTTAAACCAATCTGGATGGTCAGGGTGGTTAATTTTCCTCAATGCCACCAAGAAAGAGCGTCAACAGGCCTGCCTGCAGCTGACCTTACTTAATGCACTTCAGATTCTTCTGGTGGAGTATGTTAAGTTTCATTTCTAAAGATTCCACTGGGCTTGTGTTCATTCATTCATGTGAAAATACCTGTAGAGTGTTCTTTGGGAAAATATTGACCAGATCTTCCTTGACCATCGATAACATTTAATCCAGTGAACATGTCTGCTAATTAAGATCTCCCTCAAAGAGTACTAGAAAGATACTACTAGATTAACAGATACAGAAAGAAACCATGATGAGCCAGGGCGATGGTTTCCTCTTTACCAAGTCTCCAGGGAAAAAGAGAATTTTACTTTAAAGATTGATCCATTATAAATATTATTTAAAATTAACTCATTTGTTTTGATTTGTGATTTTAAGTATTATGTGTTTGGGAGTAGATAGGGTTGAAGTGCGGGAAAGTTTGCAGACTGTGAGCCCCTTATTCCAAGCAGAGCCATTTAATGGAGTGAAATCCTTGAAGATGAGGAGAGTGTTTTCAAAGCAACTGTGTCTGTGGGGGTGTGGGAAAAGGCACATAGTAGGCATTCACAGCTATTTTTCCATTACGTAATATAGTTTGTTAAGCTACCATCTTATCAAAGATATTTCTTATCTCCTGGGAGTGTGGGGAAGATGGATGATATGTTTTGTTTACACTTCAGAAATTCAGGCATGATATAAAGCAAGAATGTTTAGGATGTGCTCTTTAGACATTTAAATCTTTTTTGACAGCAAAGAGGAGAAAGCAGCCACCAAAACGAATAGCTCTGTGCGGGTGAGCAAGCACACCATGACTATGTATGGCTTCCTTCTGTGCTTTTCCTGTGTCCCTGTCCCCTCATTAATAAATCACAAACAATTTTTTGTCTCTCTGTGTGGGTTAGGCAAGAATGGAAAAAAAAAGCCCTCTGACTCCGGTAAAAAAATTTGATGTTGAATTTTTTAAAATTCAGAGGTAGTATTTGAGTTAACTTCATTTCATTGAGTTTGACTACCTTTTACCACCTTACTCTTAATAAGAGGTTTTCTACTATTTTCTTTTGACGTTTGAAGTTGAGGTTTCCTGACCTTAGAGGTCTGCTTCCCATCAGCATTAGTCAGCTGTGGTTCCTGGGGGTCCTCCTGCCCCGGGACCCTAGAGCTTCCCGGACACTTCATGCACTTCAGGTACTCATTTCTTTTTAGGGTCTCTGACTGGGTAGAGTAGGGCAGCACCTGTCAGAGATGTCTGGCTGGGCTGCCGGGGCACTGTCACATTTCCTGGATGCCCTGTCTAAGGATGCAGATTCAGAAGGAACCACATAAAACTGCAACTTTTATGTGTTGTCAAGTTGTTTGACAAACATGAAATCATCAGAGGAGATTTGGTATATTGCAGACAAAAATAAACAGAAGATAAATAACTCTTATCCTTTTTGCAAATGAGCATTTACCTTCTTCTGTGTATGAATTAGAAATTGGGAGACAGGTTTTAACACTTAATATACCTAAGATAAAGATATACGAGAAGAATAGAATATGGAATCCCTACTTGATGAATTTATAATCTTCAGTGGAAAAAGGAATTATGTAATTCATTATATTCTATCATATAAATTGTCACATAACGAGTCTATGGGAGTTGAAAGAGAAAAGTATCAGGACACCAGTGATGTCTCCATGACCTTAGGATTTCCCCCTCCATTAAGTCATTGAGGTACAATACATGAAAGCTAACTCAGACTGATTTAAAGAAGAGAGAGAGCGTTTCTTTTACTACTTGCATAAGATAGATGGTTTGTAGGCATAACTTGATGGCTGCTTTATTGCCATTTTTCTTTGATTCATTCACATTCTAAAAAATAAGGATGATTAAAAAATACAAATTAAAAATCTGATTTTTGTTCAATATGTATTTTATAAATAATTCAATTATTTATTATTTAAATATAAAAATAAATAAATAAGTTATCATGGATTGAATGCTTATGTCCCTCCCTGGATTCATATGGTGAAATCCTAACCCCCATGCTTTTGGTTGGATTTTGGGAGGTAATTAGGCTATAGGGATGGAAGCCTCAGAATGGATTAGTGTCCTTTTGAGAGATACAGGGTACTCCCTCACTTCTTCCAAAACTGGAGGACACAGCAAAAAGATGTCATGAACAAACTAGAAAACAGGTCTTCTCTAGATACCAAATTTACCAGTCTCTTGATCCTGGACTTCACAGCTTCCAGAACTGTGAGGAATAAACATTTGTTATTTAAACACCAAGTTTATGGTACTTTTGTTACAGTATCCCAAATAGACAAGGACAATAATGATGAAAATACGGGTCAAGTGAGCAGTTAATAATAATCCAAAGTCTGTTATCAGTTTATATAGGTAGGTTTATAAAGTAAAAATTTAAAGTATTTATAGCTAGCTTACTTTCCTAACAATTAACAGTTTAAAAATCTATTAAAATTGTGAAACATTTCTGCATCTCAACTTCCCAATTAAGTTTGGATAACCTAAGTTAGCTAAGTCAATAACTTGAACAGTCTTTGATTCTGGGGTCTGGTGTTCTCAACATGCCTTTCCCTTTATAATATTCCCAGAATGCCAAGCCAGCAGCAGGGTCTCATAAATAAGCTAGCATAAACTCCAGGATTTCTAGTTTAAGAAATTCTTCTACCTTTATTTCTTTCTGTTCACTTTCGCTGCCATCACCTTCAATAAAAATCTCATCGTCCTTAGTTTCAGAAGTATTTGATTGTGAACCTTGGTTCTGCCTTCCTCATTTTGACCTGTTTGGATTCGACTATCTAACTTTAGACTGCGTTCCTGATACTCATTCTGGTATTTGATCCTCAGTTTGTGACTTCGGCCTCAGTTCGAAGTGCTGGTTCTAGTGTTGACCTAATGGGGAGTTCAGGGACACATGTTGAAGTCAGGACTCCTGGTACATAGACATGCAGCCTCAAAAAAGTTATTGATATTTAAATAATATCAACAATTATCATTGTTACAAGAGTAACAATACTTTCTATGTATAGACTGCTTTATAGCTAATAATGTATTTTCACAAATATCCTCCTACAAAACACTATGATTATTTGAAAAATATTATTCCCCAATCGTACAGATTAGAAATACAAAATTTGAGAGATAGGTATCCTGCTCAAGATCACATAATCAGTGGTAGACTTGTGAATCCATCTTGGGTTTTATTGTTATGAATCACTCTCCAAATATCACTCTCCAAATAGTTATAAACATGTGCAAATAAAGTACAACTTGATTATATCAGTTCTCCTCAAACTTACTCTTTTAGTCAACTTTGTCATGCTGTGACCAAAAGACCTGACAAGAACAATTGTAGAGGAGGAAAAATTTATTTTGGAGGTAACAGTTTTGGAAGTTTCAATTCATAGATGACCGACTTCATTGTTTTGGGTGTAAGGTGAGGCAGAACATCACAGTGGAAGAGTGTGGCAAAGGAAAGCAGCTTAGGCTGTGGCCACCACGAAGGAGAGAAAAGAGAGAGAGAGAGAGAGAGAGAGAGAGAGAGAGAGAGAGAGAGAGAGAGAGAGAGAGAGAGAGAGCACAAGTGAGCTAGCTAGCTCTTGCTCACAAGGCATACCCAAGTGACCCACCTCCTCCAACCAAAACCTACCTAGCTATTTTACCACCCAATTAATCCATTCAAGTGGATTAATGCATTGATTAGGTGAAGACTTTCATAACCCATTAATTTCACCTCTAAACATTCATGCATTGCCTCACACATGAGCTATTGGGGAAGACTTCATATTTAAATCATAACACTAGTCTCAGTTACATATGTGTGGTGTATAGAGTTCACTGAGGAAAAACACCAATGACACTCATCTAGGTCATATCTTGGAGTTAAGGATAAAGGCAGTTATGTAGGTTTCCTTGTGTAGATTAGAGTCCAAATCGAAATGATTTCACAATTCAGAATATAAAACAAATGCTTAAAGGAAGCAAATTTTATGTTAAAAAAGGAAAAGAACAATGCTTATTTGCAACTCATTTTTAAATACTTCAGAAATGAAGCACCCAAAAGGATGCTTTCAGAAGCTAAAGAAGGGAAAAATTAACTTTATCATAAATTATAATTATTTTAGAACTGAAACAAAAAGTCAAAGGAAAAATGACAGAAGAGAACTGTAGGTTGCAGGGACAAATTTTTTTTTCACTTATGTAACTCCTTACAACTTACAAACTGCTTTTAATATTTATTTATGTACTCTGATTATAATCTGTGTAGCAAATATAATCTCTGCAGAAGTAGAACTAAGCATTAAATTTAATGATTTGACCAAGGTTGCTTTAATGGGACAGAAGTAGTCAGAACAAGTAGTCTCACTTTTTATTGAATCACCTAAATCATTAAATCATCCTTATTCCTTGACTATGAGATATTCTGAGTTTGTTTCCTCTGCTTTTTTTTGGAAAAAGTTTAAGTGTGCATTCTTTAGTTTAAGGAAATATTTTTGGAGGAGCCAGGGGAGGTGCTGTTTCTGCAAAGGGTTGAACACAGCACCAAATTTAGGCCTCAAATTGATCAATTATCTGCTATAGATTTTTTTGTTTTGTTTTGTTTTTGGCACTGGGATTGAACCCAGGGGTGCATAACCACTGAGCCACATCCCCAGTCCTTTTTTATATTTTATTTTAGAGACAGGGTCTTGCTAAGTTGCTTAGGTCCTTGCTAAATTGCAGAGGCTGGTTTTAATTTGTGATCCTCCTGCCTCGTCCGCTGAGCTGCTGGGATTATAGGCAAAAGCCATCACACCTGACACTGCTATAGTTTTTAAGAAACATCTGATGCTAGATTAATATTATAAATATTTCAGTTGTACTCAAAAATCAAAATTAACCTATTTAGAATAGAGGGGAGGTAGGAGCATATAGAAATGGCATTTTTTTTCCCCATGAATTCCTAGAAAACTTTAATTGGCATGATCTGGACCAGTACATTTCTCCAGATCCAATTCCTGCAGTCACAATGAGTTTTGAACTAGATGTGGATTGCAGCTTATCACATATAGGTCCTCTCTTTTGTTATGCTGTCCTCTTTCCAAACATTAGAAACCTTTGTCTCTGTTTATAAACATACAATATGTAGCATGTTTTTAAAATATGATTTGAAATTTCATAAGTCATTTGATGTTAAAAATTCCCAAGCAGACACATATGTCTTATGGGAAAGAGGATTCAAAGATCCATTTCTACTGATTCTAACGGCTCTTGGTACTTTGCAGGATTGGTGGCAAAGAGGGAGAAGGGGAATAATGGACAATTGTTATAATAATATAAAGATAGGTAGATTTCATTTTTATTTGTGGAGGTTATAGAAATGCTTATCAACTTTTTAAAATTAATTCCTTTGATGTAGGTTTGTAAATTTTTATTGCATGCTTCCATCATACCTCAAAGCATCAGTGCTATTTTCTGGTTGTCTATAGGTTGGAGGTCTACAGGTATATGACAACTTGGTGTGATAAGGAAATTAGAGCATCAGGGAGGTGGGTTTATTATATAAGGAGCTGGCATACAGGTGTGTGAACAGCCGCCCTTCAGCTTCAAGGTCCATCTTTCTTATGACTGTGAATGAGAAATCTGTGTCAGAATCAACCTTGATTAAGTAAGTTATCTTTTTCCTCAGGTATTATAGCACCACTGAATAGGGTGGTCCAGCAATGATATTTCTGGGCCTGGTGCATGGGACCATGAGTGGCCCTCCTCATACAACGGAAGGGTCCAAGGGTACTGTTTTATATGATTTTGGCAGAGTTTATTTCACCCTGCCTATTACCATTACTTCTCTGTTTAGAGCAATGACACTGCATATAACTAAATTATTATATAAAAGCTATACACTTCTGTGCTCATAATTAGAAACTTCCAACTTTCTGTGACCTAGTGGAACAAAGTAGGCTTTCTACGGTTAGATTGTGTGCTGACCAATATCTTTTGACAGGCAAAAATCTTAGCATGGTATGTTAACTATGTAAAGGCACTTACTAATTAACTCCAATTTTGAAATTATAGGAACAGTCCTGGGAACTACATAGTAGAGAATAGTGTAATGTCTGATTTTTTAAAAAAATGAACTATCTATCTATCTATCTATCTATTTATAGCATTAGACTTAGTAGATCAGAGAATATTTCAAAATGGTTTAGACAGTTCCACTTTTAAATTGGTTATACTTTTAGTGGGATAAAAGAAATACAAATGCCCAAATAAGGTAGACTAGAAAGTATTAAAAGAGAGCTATAAGCAAAATGTCATGGAAATGCTTATAAAAGCAATAAATCAAGCAAAGCTTCATGTAAGAGATATTATTTAAGATGAACATTGAGAATAAGTGATCTGAGAAGAAACTTACCATTCTAGTTTGATTATAATAAATACTTGCATGTAGGGTATTGCAGAATGACCTTGGGGAACAGGAAACAGTTTACTTATTCCAGAATTGGGGATATTAATTATATTTATACATATGCATATGTGTGTGCATATATATATGTGTGTACACACACACACACACACACACACATAAAATGAGGCTTCGTGCTTAATCTCTCTACATGTCTTTAAAATGTCTTTTATCTTTGATTGGTTCCATATTTTATATCTGACTCCCAAGCATAGAAACATTTAATTTGGGCAACAATAATAATTAGCATGAAATGATCAGTACATATTCATTTGTACCCTGGTAAAAATAATTCTAAGTCCATGGACAGTGTTATATGCCATATATATAAAAGGTAAATAACTTTTGGATCTGACTTTATGCATAACTTAGTAATGTAAAAGGGAGATAAAACCAAATTGTTTCTTTCTCTCTGGATTGGGATCCAATTGAGCATAGGCTATATGTGGGAGAATATTAGGAGATAAGACTGGAATTTAAGTAGGTGGGAGACATTGTGTAGTTAGAATATTTTTTAGTAAACTAGTAATCAGGAACCACTGAAAACTGCTGATCTGTGTTGTAATATACCTGCATGCTGTAATATATTTGCACATTAAGAGAATGCAAAGATGAATAGGATAGAATTTCTGCACTCTCAAGACTCATAGTTTCCCAAGAGAAATGAACACATGAGTAATGATAAAGTCAGAGTGTGATATATGGGAAGATCAGAGAGAAATTTCTACTGCATTTCAGGTATGAATAAATATTTTCTTGCTTTCATTTATTTGAACCTGCCTCCAGACCCTGGGTAACTGAATGATAACATAATGGAAGTACTTTGACAACCGATGAGCACTATAAGAATTTTTCCAGAATGGATTTGAAGCTGAGAGACTGTAGGACTGAGACCAATTAAGAAGTTATTGCAAAAGTCTAGGCAAGCTGCTTAAATTTTGTTCCAAATAGAAGCTACCGATGAAATATTCCAACAAAGATAATAAAGAGTTTTACTGTGTAAATGGAATGGTATTGAAGTGGTACCACTGATGATTTAATTGAATTTTTGATGAAGAGCTTAGTATACCATCTGAGCTTTATGGATCTAGAGCAAATACTTATTGACCTTGCACAGGAAAATGAAAAGGAGCCAAAAAAAAGCAACCTGAAAAAGAGCAACCTTCTCAGGGTGGTGTCTGAGTATTCTGAATTCAACAGATTACATAGTAGCAACCTAGAGAAAGGAGGTTTCAGGTTCAATCTCTTTTCGTGTCTTTTACCTTTGATTGGTTCCATGCTTAAAGAATGATTTCCAAGCATATAGACCTGTCTTTAATATATGTAGAAATAGTAATAAGAAAGCATGAAAGGATCAGTACATATCTATCTGCAGTCTGGGAGAAAACAATCCCAAAGTCCATGGGTTAGCTACATTAATTGCCAGAGGACAGCCTGGTGACTACAACTCTCAATATCGAAAATACATCTTAATTTCATATAGAAACACAGGATCCAAAATATAAATATGAAGTTTTGCTGTGCTCATCAATTTTGAAAGTACTTTCATATATGTTGTCCTTCAGTTATTATAGACTAAGGGACTTGGCAGGCTCAAATAAATGAACACAAGAAAATATTGGTTTTATATCTGAAATATAGTAGGAATTTCTGAGACTCCCGTATATCATACCCTGTCTTTTATTATTAGTTACATGTTATTTCTCTCAGCAGACTCTGTGCCCTCACAGTGCAGAGATTCTATCTTATTCATCTTTTTATCTCCTTGAGTCAAGTGTAGTATTTTTCAAAGTGTCGATTTTTAATAAATGTTTGTCGATATGAACAGAATTAAATACACAAATTAATTAGTCATTTGTGAAACTTGGTGATGTACAGAATCTAGTTCTTTGTATAGAACAAAGATAATATGGTCAGGGTTTTAGTCAGCTTTTTCCCTGCTGTGACCAAAATACTTGACAAGAACAATTAGAGGAGGACAAGTTTATTTGGGAGCTCAGGGTTTGACAGGTGTCAATTCATAGACAACAGAGATTTGAGGTGAGTCAGAACATCACCGCAGAAGAGTGTGGAAAGGGAAGCAGCTCACATGATGATCAGGAAGAGAGAGACTCCACTCCCCAGATACAAAATATATACCTCCAAAACATGCTCGGATGACTCACCTCCTCCAGCCACAGCCTATCTGCCTTTAGTTACCACTCAGTTAATCCCTTTCAGGGGGTTTAATTCACTAATACACTGATTGGGTTAAGGCTGTCATTCTTCTCTGAATGTTCCTGCATTGTTTCATACATGATCTTTTGGGGGACAGCTCTTATCTAAACTGTAACAGCCAGCATGTTCTAAGATTTATTTACCTGTTACCTCATTTAATACAGCAATTCCGTACAATAGGCACTATCATTATCCCTGTTTTACCAACACGGAAATTGAGGTATAAAGAGAACAAGCAGTTCTCCTTTGCTTATACAGACAATCAATGACATTGCCAAGATGCACACTTAGTGTGAACCAGAGGCTGAGCTCTGACGCACTCTGCTGCTGTTCATGTTATCTCTATCAGCATGACTTTTGCAACTGTAATAAAAACTCCTTTATTTGTGAGGCACTTTTCAGTTCATGGAGGTTTTATATGTTATCTAATTGCTATCCCAAAACAACTGTGAAGGGTCAGCAGGGCAAATATCATCTCTATATGTTGGGTGAAGTTACTGAGGCTCAGAGAGGTTGTGATTTCCCTAGGGCCACAGAGCTCATAACTGAAAGGGCTTGCACTAGAATCATGCTTTCATGATTATAGTTCAACTTGGTTATCTCATTTTTTGATCTAGGAATAATAATACTTACATTGCTGTGTCGTACAAGTAATCAAAGTATAATACCTTACCGCAAAATATATGTTGAATAATTATTTCAACCATTACTATGTCATGCTACCTTTATATTTCATGATGACCAATATCGATAACATCTCTCAAAACAAAAACAAATTTCTCTTTCAAGATTAATTTAGAATTCTGTAATCATATTTGAGTAAAGCTTTCTTTTTCTTTTTAAAATTTTTTTATTTGTTCTAATTTGTACATGACAGTAGAATGCATTTATACATTTTAATAGATCATATGGAGTGTAATCTCTCATTTTTCTGATTATACATATTTAAGATCATTATGCTATTTATTTTTATTTCTTGATTCAATCAATCTTGACTATTAATGATTTCAGTTAACCATTGCTTACATTGGGGATATAAATCTAAATGATTAAAATACCATTTCTAATTTCCTATATATGTCTTATCCTTATTATTTTCTAAACTTAACATTCATAGAAATAGAACATCTTCCATAATTTATTTTGTTGATGTAGTTCACAGAGTTTTTTTCGATTGTTTTTATATGCAGACATCAAGATAGCAAATCCTTGAAAATTTATTTAGACTTCCTTGTAGCTTTTTCATGTTTATTTGTGGAATTTTTTCAACCTTACTTAGTGCCATCTTCGAGTCTGTGGCAAATACTCGTAAATTTCTTGGAATTTTGGATGACTTAATGTGTTTGCTGAGTGTTCTTGAGAACATGAACAATGTTAAAAGTAGCAGAAATGAGTATAATATTGTAAATGAGTGTGACATTATGAAGAGGGTGAATGTTATGGAAAGTACAGTATTCTCTGAAAATTATTATGGATAAGAGATAGGGTCCTAATAATTTTTAAATGTGCAATTGCTAATATTTCCTTGGTTTAATCATATTCAGCTTGTTTCTTCATTTGCAAAATGGAAATGCATGTGTATATTCATGTTTTTTTGATATATAGTTATAGACTACTTTCTATGTACCAGGAACTAAGGCAATCATTGAATAATAATAACAATAAGAAATATAGCAAAACATGCATAGCAATAACAACAACCCCTGTATATATCTTTTGACAAATTAAATTAAATGAGATGTGTAACAGTGCATTGCACAGATGCATTGTAAATCCTGATCAATTCCTGATCAATTAGGAGTACAATTTAATTTGCTATGAAAGGGACTTCATGGAGAATCATTTCAAGTTTATGTAAATTCTTGCCTTAGGTTTTAATTTTTTTAGACATACATGATAATTTTATATGCACATGCTTCTTACAAGTTGTATATAGGCCTTAATCCACTGCAGAGACTCAGTACTGTATGACCTGAGACATGTACTATATTAGAACCAACGTCCAATGTGCACATTTTGTTAAATGCACATACAAATCTGACTGAAGGAATATATAACAACCAAATCTCATCAGAGTTTTGAATTTTATTTCTTTATCTACTTGTTCTTTTTCTAAATTAAATTTATTTTAAACTGATACACAAAAATATTAAATTTGTACATATTAATGGAGTAAACTTATGTTTTAATGCATGCATTGTGCAATGTTTAAATCAGGTTAAACATATGTATCCCCTTAAAACACTTTCTATTTCTTCCTAATGAAAACTTTAAAAATTCTTTCTTCTAACTTTTTGAAATGCGCAGTACATTTCTGTTATCTATAGTTACCATACTATGCAACAGCACTCCAGAACTCCTTCCCTTTAACTGTAACTTACTACTCATTGAACAGTGTTCTCCCACTGCCTCCACTCTCCCCAGCCTCTGGGAACCACCACTCTGTTCTCAATTCCTGTAAGATCAGCATTTTAAGAGCCCACATGAGTGAGATGGTGTGGTATTTGTCTTTCTATGCCTGCCTTATTTCCCTTAGCAGAAAGATCTCCAGTTCCTTTATTGAATTTTATTTAGTAAAACTTCAATTACATAATTTTTCTTTACAACATTCCTATAACCCTTGGGAATATTTTTCATATTAACTTAGATTCATTAGCATTTAGCAAACACTTTAATTTTCTTCAAATTACTGAAATATTTTTGCTCTTTGAGGACTTATAAAAATATTATATATTTGAGAAAAATCTATACAACTAAAGATACAGGAATAATATAAAAACCTTGTGATTTTTGGGTTGGGGTTTTATGCACAAAGTACTGGAAAAATACTAAATATTCAATATCATTTGTAAGTGGTTGCTACTTTTATGTTCTTTTGTGTTTCACTATGGAACCTTGGTGAAATTTTCCTGATTTGTGCTGAAGGTAAAAATAAATCAGAAGACTAATGACATATTTCATTAATACAATGGGGTAATACTCAGAATTTTTTAGACAATTATTTATTTATTTATTTTTATGTGGTGCTGAGGATTGAACCCAGTGTCTCACACATGCTTGGCAAGTGCTCTACCACGGAGCTACAGCCCCAACCCGATACTCAGGCTATTTGTGGTTGCATAAAATTGAGTTACTGTGTAAGAATTATTAGGATGAGTTAAATTTTGGAGAACTAATGTTGGAAAGAGTGAGTTAAATCTTTGTGTACTAGCATAGAAGAGTGGAAAAAATAAGCTTCAGGATCTTATATACAATATTTTTAATTTATTTTTATTAAAGCTTCAAACATGTGTGGAAGTACACTGAAACCTAGTATTTGTAGAGGATAACTAACTCTGTAGTCTATAAAGGAGGCCTTTTTTATGGTTTTAATTTTTTTCCTGGTGCAGGTATTACTTTTTAAAATTAAAAATAGTTTACAAATGAATGTTGGCATAAAGCTCAAAAAACGGAAGCAATCACAGTAAAAATTTCGTATAGCCTTAATTGATCCCTTTTATTTCACTTATTATTAGAATCAATAGATCCAATAGGCTTTGGTTCTTGGAGGTGAAACAGTCTAATTCCCATTTTTTTCACTTTCTCAAATGAGGGTGAATGTCCTGCCAAGGGTCACTCAGATTTACGGTTGGAGGAAGGATGTGGACCTTTGGTCCATGTTGTTTGCTGCATAACTGGAGCTTAACACTTCAGGGTACCTTCTCCCCTTACTGTATCTTTTTCTTTCATCTTCAGTTTTGTTTTCTATCTAATGTCTATTTAAGGAGACACCACGTCTAGTCATATGTTTCATTACATCCCCTTCAGGAAGTAAAGAAGACAATACAACCCCAGAAGACATTGCTGTAGTTGAGCAAATGATGAAGGGCTGAGGAGCTTGGAGAGACCTGAAGAAAGAAGACAGTACCGAGGGATTTTCAGGGTCATGGGAAATTTTGAAGGTAAAATCATAGTGTGTGATATGCAAAAATATTTACAAATAAAAATAGAACCTGCAGGACTGCACTAGATGTCAGCATTTGATTCAATGAACAAATTAAGATTTAGACATAGTACGTTATGTTTCTGCAGACCAATATTGTCATGACTATTAGTCAAATTCGATATCTTTCTTTTTTCAATTTTGCTAACTTTGCCTGGACATAGGACTCTAAGTTTTAAGCAGTTGTTTAAAAACACTATGATGGCCCATTTTCTTTCAAAATATCTTGCCCTGGAAATGGGCAGAAACATTCATTCCTGGTGCATTGACCATTCTTTATAAAAAATGAAGTATAGAGAAGTGAATAAAATAGTTATAAAATATTAAACACTAACCTTACTGTTGGACTTCAAATTCTTTCAGTCTTTAATATGCCAGTAACAGTCTAAACAAATACTTTACCTATTATATGGTTTAGTCCTGCAAAACCTTACTAACATGTGCATAAATTCAGGAACATGCATATACACAGAGATCACACAATACTAAAACAAATAAGATTAAAAACACTCTGTGATTGGGTGAGTCATGTCAGATGTACATGAGAACACAGAAGAACTGCACCTGCACACTCTTTCTTGACTCTAGTGCCAGCAATGACTGTATAGTGACTCTTCCTAGGTCATTCTGAAGTCACAAGTAAAGACCTAAAGTCAGGATTCTCAATCTTGAAAAATGAATTGACTCTATTTTAAGGAAGAATTTCTCATGAATTGCCATTGATGAATAATTTTTGTCTTAAGTTATATTTAGTTTATTATTGTTTGTATAGACACATAAAACCTAATAAACTTTTTATGGTTAAACTTTTATGTAAATATAAAACAATACAACAAATATATGAAAAAGTGCTCATCATCCCTAGTAATTAGAGAAATGCAAATTAAAACCACCCTAAGATTTCATCTAACTCCAATTTGAATGGCTATTATCAAGAACACAAGCAATAATAAGTGTTGGCGTGGGTGTGGGGAAAAAGGCACACTCGTACATTGCTGGTGGAGTTCCAAAGTGGTGCAGCCACTCTGGAAAGCAGTATGGAGATTCCTCGGAAAACTTGGAATGGAATCACTATTTGATCCAACTATCCCACTCCTTGGCCTATACTCGAAGGACTTAAAATCAGTATACTACAGTGATGCAGCCACATCAATATTCATAGCAGCTTAATTTACAATATCTAGATTGTGGAACCAACCTAGATGCCCTTCAATAGATGAATGGATAAAGAAACTGTGGTATATATACACAATGGAATATTACTCAGCCATAAAGAAGAATAAAATTATGGCACTTGCTGGTAAATGAATGAAGTTGGAAAATATCATGCTAAGTGAAATGGGCCAAGCCCAAAAACCAAAGGTCAAATGTTTTCTCTGATAAGTGCATGACAATATATAACAAGGAGGGTGATGGGAGAAAGAGAAGAATGAAGGAACTTTGGATGGCGTTTAGGAAAAAGGGGTGGGAGGGGATGAGGAGGAAAAACAGTAGAATGAAACAGACAGTATTACCCTATATATATTTATGATTACATGAATGGAATGAATCTACATTGTGTACAACCATAGAAATGAAAAGTTGTACCCCATTTGTGTACAATGAATCAAAATGTGTCTGTAAAAATAAAAAAGATTTTAATAAATAAAATCTTTTCTTAACTAAAAAACAGAAAATCCAAACTTAAAATTGAACGCAAATAATAGCAATATCAAACACAGAAACACAAATACTTCATTTTAATGGGATTGAAGGAAGAAGGTATACATTGTTGAAATCACTGTGTGTTTGTAGAAGCAAGGAGTAAGGTGCAGGTTTCGTTAAATTCAGTGTAACGAGGCTCTCTCATCTTGAGCTGTGGCATCACCTGGTGTAAATGTTAATTTTTATATTAGTTCACTCATGTTCTCATTGGTCTTCAGCTCATATTGTGCTTCTTTTTTCTACGTGGGTTGTGAACACAATACTTATGGAACATTACGTGACAGCAGGATCCAGATGACTGAGCATGGCTATTTTAAAATCCCGAATCAGAAAAAAATAATTTCAGAGTACACTGAAGATTCTGAAAAAAATGTAATATTTTCTTTAGACAAACAACATGTAATCATTACAACATCTTGTTTTTGTGCATCATTTATTCCCTATAATTCTTTCATTTGAATTTAAATTCCTTTAACTACTTAAAAAGTTAATAAGTTTTGACTTCTTTTTCCAACTTCTAAGAAAAGTTTTTAGAAGTTGTACATGAGATGTTGTGAATTCCTCATGAACTCATTCTGTTAAACTATCTTCTTCCATCAATGTATCTATAATATATAGAATGTAGTCCAATCAGTAATAATGTGTCAGAGTATCTATTAAACATATTGAGGGATAATTTGTTCTTGGGTTTTAATTAAAATAAGAATTGGCATATTACATAATATTCTTTTTGTTTGTTTTTTCATATACTTACAATTTAGGGTCTTCATAACATCAACTAAATTTGATTATTTATAACCTTTTCTATCAAGAACATTTTAAGTTTATGTCATGAATAGAAACCTATTTGAAGCACTGATTTATTACCCATTTTTATCAGTTCCAGTTTGACTTTGCTTGTACCACTAAGTAACCTGTCCTAGTGGCCACTTACTAACCTTTTATATTACCTTACCATCTGAATATCCAAGTGGTTAGAAATACACAGATATTCCTCATGTTAAAGGTGGTGTATACCCTCTATGGATTTGTATATAACAATGGCAATTACTTTCTAATTTTTCTCTCATTATTTTGATACACAATTATATGATTTTTATTTGATAGTAAGCAGTATGATTTTTATACAAGTGTAGGCTATGGCATGATACATTTGGACTTATTTCTGTTGATAGATTACTTAGTTGTATAAGTTGGTTAATGTTAATGAAATAAGTATTATGAGTTTAGTAAACATATGGGTTTTGCCTCAAATCTTTGTCAGGCCCAGTTTGATAGGTCATTGGGGTACTCGACATGGATCAAAGTGAGTTGTTACATCTGTTAAAGAAACCAAGTTATTATGGTGAACTCCTTCTGTGTAGAAAATGTATTTTTGGTGAAGAGCTCTTGCAGACCATTTGGAGAGATGTAAGCCCACAAATTTGAACATTTATAGAAGCAAAATGTGGACGGTACTTTTTATTTTTAATAAAGTCCTCCTATTCTGGTAATCAATAAACAAATGATCATTATTAAAATAAGATTCTTGATCTTTTATAAGAAAGATTGTTGATAGAAGCTGAAATATCATTATTTTACACTTTTAATAATCACTGCCATATTTGGCAGTAGACTGTTTTCGTTAATTTTTCTTGCTATTATTTTTCACCCTTTATACTATTTTGTCTCTTAGCAGCTTTTTTTCAAGTAAGATATTTTCACATCCAACAGGAAACAAACACCACCAAATAAAAATGTACTGTCCTTGCAGTTACCTGATCCCATGTCTAGTATCTCAGGTCATCTGGGGAGATATATTTGGCAGTCTTATATATTGAAAAATAAATATTATGGTGAATTTGAAATATACATTTGACCCTTGAAAAACACGGGTCTGAATTGTGCAGTTTCATTTATATGTAGATTTTTTATTTTAATGTTTTTAATGTTTTTGAGATTTGTCATAACTTGAAAAACTCATAGATTAGCTGAATAAGCCTATGGATATCAAAAAAAAAATTAAGAAAAAGTTAGGTGTATTTTGAATGTATGAAATGTATGCAGGTAATAATCTATTTTATCATTTATCATCACAAATCAATAATAAAATGTTAAAATTTATCAACACTTAACACAGACACAGACCTACCATAGTATTATTTGCATTCAAGAGAAATGTAAACAAATGTAAAATTGCCCAATTAAGTCATAACTGCATAAAGTTAACTAGAGACCATACTATGCTACTGTATTAATTTCCTTATCACTTCCTCTTGGTATTTGGTAAACTCCGGCGCTGAGTGTGTCTGCCTAAAATGCCATAAATGCCCTTGGTGGCTCCTCATCTTGGTGTGAGTGGGTAATTGACATATCACAGTAAAGATTCATTTCTCATGATTCATGGTATTTTTCACTGTATATAATAACATATGCAGTATGTGTTAATTGGCTGTTTATGTTATAGGCAAGGCTTATGATCAGCAGCAGACTTTTAGTAGCTAAGATTTTGGGGATTGGTAGCCTACTACAGAGAGCGGGTCCCAGAGAGGGTGAGTAGCTCCCTTGTCACGACTGTTCCATTACCATTGTGCCCCAGAAAGAGCCCTCATCCCCAACCACCTGCCACAGTCACCATCTCTGCAGGAACCCTCAGCGCTGTGGATACCAAGACCAGCACCACGGACAGTGGCGTTGGGCACTGTGGCCCAGATGGCCTCACAGGGAAAGAGATCCTGCTGGAGGAGAAGACAGGAAGGTCATCACAAAGAACACGTTGGGAGCAGTAAAATGGTTCCGTGTAAGAGACTGATATGGATGGTTTCATCATTAGGAATGACACCAGGGGAGATGTTCACTAGACTGCCACAAAGTATTGCCCCAGGAAATACCATCAGTGTTGGAGGTGGACAGACTACTGTAATCATTACCCTATGTGCATGCATGATTACACAAAATGTATGAATCTGCACTGTGCACAACCATAGAAATGAAAAGATGTACCCCATTTGTGTACAATGAATCAAAATGCAGTCTGTAAAAAATAAAAAAATAATAAAAAATAAAATAAAAACCCATTTAGGAAGTTGAGAGAGAGAGAGAGAGAGAGAGAGAGAGAGAGAGAGAGAGAAGAGATGTGGAGGCAGCACATGTCAGAGGTCACAAAGGTGTCCCAGTACAAAGAAGTAAATACGCAGCATATGGTACCTATCATAGACCACCCACATTGTATGGGTTATCTGTGCAATTGCTCACAGAATTATCAGAATGGTGAGAGTGAGGAAGAGAAAGAGGGAGAGAGAACAGAAAGTCATGCGAGGAAATGCTGGCTGCACCCTAGGTGAAGGGTCCCATCTCCTAGGTCCCATGCCTGTCCTACCAGGGCATCCTTTGGGCAGTATTACAACCATCCTGTGCAGGGAGGGTGTGCTAACAACCAGGATGGGAGAGCAAGGTAAACCAGTGGCAGCATATGTATCAGGGTTATAGACCACAATTCGGCAGTGGTCATCTTCCCAAGTACAACCTAGAGAGGAAGGAAATGAAGAGAATAAGGAAAATCAAGGAGGTCAGCAGACACCTTGGCACTGGTACCACTACAACTTCAATGACTGATACAGAGCCTTGGAAAGCCTCACACCATAAGACGGCAAGGAGCTGGTCCTCAAGTCAAGAGAGGGTTGGCTCCTAAGGTTGAGCAGGGTGAGTCTGAGACAATACCATCTTACCACCTCTACCATCTCCCAGTCATCCAACAAGAAGAAATGAATACAAAATTCTAGCAATAAGAAATGAGCTAAAGATTGGAGCTGAAAATCTTAAGTTCTTGCTTTTTGCCTGCAGTTACTAGTAGTATCTGCATTATCTATGCAACATGAGGATTTTGTACTTTTGCCTAAGGGTTGTTTCTTTTCAGTAATGACAAACATTTTTTTAAAGGCTGTTTTTCTTTCCCTCAGTACACCTTAAAAGGTTTTTAAATTGTTCCATTCATATCTGGCCAAGGTGAGATCTTCTAAGAACTTCATTTTTAATTTGTAATAGTAGTTCACAACTTGATTTTTTCAAAGAAAGTCAACAAACCACAAGCATTTATTAATAAAGGTCTTAAAATAATTGGCAAAAATGTTGTATGCATACTTTTAACTGAAGAGGTTGACCAGTTCCCCTAACCCTGTGTCGTTCAAAGGTCAACATTATTTTAATCTTTTATTAATTGTATATTTGTTCTCCCTCTTTTGTGTCCTATATTTACTATGATAGCTATTAAGGCTTTCTCCTGTATTTCTATAAGATAGCTCTTGGATTTTATTAGACAGTCCCAGAATGTGTGTGTGTGTGTGTGTGTGTGTGTGTGTGTGTGTATGTGTGTGTTGCATTTGTGTTTGCATTTCTGTACTGTTTGCATTCCTGCAAAGAGTGAGTTTTTACCTGTCAAGAGACCCTATGTTCACAGCTCTTTCCTGAGCTGAAGAGAAGTTAAACTTGGATTTAAGGTCTTGTAATCAAGCATAGTCTCCGAGCATTCCAGCTGATGTGGGTTGTATTGGCTTGACCTTTATGTGAGTTCCTGGAGAAAATGATGAGATACTGCACTGCCTTTCACTTTCAAGTAATTGAAAGCCCCAAATGGGAATAAGGAACTGGGGAGATATAAGGCATACATTCCCTGGACATCTAAGTGCACAATTTTCTTGTCATCACAATATATTGCTCTGTGCATTATGCTGCCAAAAATCCACATTTCTTGATCTCTCTTCAGTCTTTTTGATTGGTCATCAATAAGCAAAAGGGGAAGGCTTCCTTGCATTTCCATAACTATAGCTGAGACTCCTTTTCATCTGGCATTGTCTTTGAAAACAAAATGATGAATTCAAGCACTGCAGTGTCTTGAATCCAAAACATTTCTGTAAATTTCCTTCCTTGTTTCATTCAAAACACCCATTTCTTGTGTCAATTGTGCCACATTAAGGAGTCTCGGTGGAATTTTCCTCTGTATTTCCTTCACTTGTCTGTGCCAGCTTTTCTTCTGCTCCATCTTCTATTGTTAAACTTTGTTTTATTTCTGAGATTGAATTCTCAACCTTATAAAGAGGAGGTAGGCTCATACTTATTTTCCTTTATTCTCTCTTGAGAGTGGTCACAGCACGCATTTTAGCTGTGCTAAACTTGGCACTGAGTTCTGAATGGTAGACGAGTTTTGTTTTCTAATTGCACTATATCCAGTAGCTATCTAGTTTTTTCTTCCACAGAACTAAAACACTATGCTTTTGCAAGTAATTTCAGGTATATTTATTGAGAGTTAGGTTACTCTTTGCTATGAAACTGTAGGAACTGACATTTTACTGACATGCAGATTAAGTTCACAGAGTACATTTTATTATGTCTCTAATTATATACATCTAGCACTAAATACCTGATGTACATGATCCAAATCCTTGACAAAAGAACTCTTGCAATCTAGTTGGGTGAATACAAACAAGGATTTTAAAAAACTAATAACATCCATAAGACTATTTTAAAAGAGTCATGGTATAGGAAAAGCCTCGCATGTAAAAAAACACACTGTGTAAGGTTAGCTCTACCCTTACCATTATGTGGCAAATAAGATTACAGTAATGCAATTTTGATTTTATGAAACCATAATGCTTAAAATCCAGATGCTCTATGAGAGGAGAAAAGGAGATTAGTATAAGTTCAGAGTTTAAACAGCTTGGCACTAGAACTGGCCCCAGGAACTGAAGAGACGGCAGTGCTGCAGAGTACTAGGAGAGGCAAACACAGAGATGCGGCAGGTACAGTGCAGGTGTTGGTTCTGTAAGAGAAGATGAGCCAGTATATCCTGGTTGGCTACCACGGTCCTGGGGATAGGTTCATCTTCCTTCAAGTCCAGTGCGTTCATTCTTTCATAAGTAGTGGAGCAAAAAGAGCATGTGTTTTGGCATTAGAGACTTGAGTTTCTATCAGTCCCTCTTTTATTATGTGACTTGTGTTTTTTCAGCTGTGTGTTAGCTTTCTGTTGCTGAGAACAAAATAACTGACAAAAATGATTTAGAGGAGAAACTGTTTATTTTGACTCACAGTTTCAGAAGTTTCTATCCATGGTCAGCTGGCTCCAAGGTAGAAACATTATGGTGGAAAGGCATTACAGAAGAAAGCTGTTCAACTCATGGTAACTAGGAATGAGAGAAGGAGGGAGGGAGGGAGGGCTGGAGACAAGATGAATTCTTCCAAGGCACCCCTTCAGTGACCTGCTTCCTCCAACAAGGTCCCACCTCCCAGTAATCCATTCAACCATCAATGGATTATTCCACTAAAAAGGTCAGAGCCTTTATGATTCATTCAGTGCCTAAAAGCTCCACCTCTGAACCTTGCTGCATTGGACCATGCTTTCAGCACAAGAGTTTTGAGGGGACATTCTAGATCTAAACCACACCAGCTGTGATACTGTGTGAAACTACTTTGTTGTAATATCATAAAGACCAGGGTTCCTGAAAGGATGTCAACTATGCAAAGGATGCTTACTCAGTGGTGTCTATAATACATGCCATACCTAAGTCAAAGAAACTGGGTTGTGTTTATTCTAGATTTACCTTTACAAGCCAATCTTTGTTGAAGCTTTGTGTTTTAATATTTTTGATTTTAGTTTTTTAAAAATTTTTCTTGTTATTTCTTTCTTGATAATGTTACAATGAAAACAAAAATGAAATCTTTGTGTAGCTGAAATAAGGAGAAAAATTGTGAGAACCAATATATGAAGTCACTTGAGTCAGATATGCAAGTGTTGAGGAGGTTATATCAGCTGCCTGGCTAGAAAATTAGGGCTGAGGGGAATAGCAGGTAACATAGATGCAGAGAGTGGTAAAGTGAGACAGGTTGTGATTTCCAATCCATCTTCACTCAGGCTGTTTATTCCCTTAGTTTTTATTTTCTTTTTCTCTGATACACTTTGTAGTTTGGGAAATCAGTGTGGCCAGTTGGTCTTGCTCTTGAGGTTCTAGAAGTTATATTTACCCGGTGCATTGAATATTAGATCTACCAAACTTATGTCAAGCCAAGTGGTGTGAGGACAGAGTAGGGCAGATTTGAAGTCAGTGATGTGGGGAGAAAAGGGAGGCCAGGAAAGGAAATCTAAAGCAGCAGTTCTTCAATCTAACTGAAATTAGTGCCCATGGACCTTTAGAAACAATACTAAATCTGGAGCCTCAAATTCAGAGGTTCTGCTATTACAGGTCTGGAGGGGGCATAGGTACTGACATTTTTCAAAAGCTTCCTGAGTGATTCTATAAAAGAGCCAAGACTAAAGATTGTTAGTCTAAAATAGGATAAAGATGTCAGGGAGATGTTTTCTATATGTATTGCAAAGCCAAGGTTATAACAATCAAGGTCTTACACATGCACACACACACACACACACACACATGCACATGCTTCAATTTAAAACTCTAGTCTGATGTTTCAAATCTTTGTAGAATGATCTGGAAGTGGACAAGCTATGGAAGTAAATATTATTTTCTAAAAGGCATAAGAAAATATGCACTACATCTTTTTGATCCAGTTGAATGAAGTTGGAAATTTAGAGTTGGTAGGTTGTTAGATGTAATTATATTCTATTTTGTATGAAGATAATGATTCTTTCAATATCCATGACAAATGGGAAATTGAAAGGAAGATGTAACAAAGATATATAGCAACAAGAACCTGGGACCCAGCCCTCCCAAGTTTGAGTTAGGAAAAAATGAGTCTTGGATAGTGGTCATGTTCAATTAAGCAACCTCTAAAGAGAATGTAAAAGACTTCCTTGCCCATCTGAGGAAGTGGGGTATTGGACTGCCTGTACTCAGAGGAATTAGGTGGTTGACCAGGTACAAAGTAGGACTATCAAACAAACTATTGGCACCAAACTGTATATGAAAACAGGGAATCAGAGAGTTATTTATAAATTTTCAGAAATGCAACAATAGTAGTAGATAATAATGCCACAGCAGGTTTTATGATTATTTGGATGCAAGCTGGCATATGAGGTTAGGATGTAAGCTCTTAGCTGTCATAACTGAGATTATAGAAAGATCCTTATGAGTCTGCAAGCTGAATAGTTGAAAATACTTCAATAAAGATATTGAAGAAATAGTTTGAAATATTGTATATACCTGTGAGTCGAAAGTCAGTGATAGTGTGACCCAAACAGAACCCAAAAAGATACCTCAGAATTAAAGGGCAATACCTTAAATAGTGCTAAACAAGTAGAATTTAGCATTTGTATTTCAGGTAGCATAAGTGCTTGGAGTACTGTGATAATATAACACATTCATATTCTTATGACTATAGTACTTTCACCATTTATTGTTTAGATCATTCCTTCATTCACTTGGAGCACCTATTATGTTATAGGCATTGGTTTATCCCTATTGTAGGCATTAAAATGCCCTTTCCTCCTTTCTTTTTAAAAATTTTCATTAGAAACAATATGTTGATGTGGATATCCTGATTATCTGCTGTTCTGGTTTTTCAACCGTTATTTATTACTTATTAGTTTGTAAATAAAGCCAAATATGTATGTTTAGAGGTAGCATAGTCTTTGTGCCAAGTGGTACATACTTTAAAAATTCACTCACTAAGACTTTATGTGGATCAGGGAATGTGATTTGTCTTCCCTTTCCAGCTATGGTTGTCTATGAGCTTTATTTTGGTTTTTGGTAATCTTGGACATTCAGTATTCTTACTAATTATTCCTCTTTCCTTCCTACACCATCCTTGAAATTCCAGTGTCTCCATGGTTTATTTCTGGTCTGAATTATGCATTGTATTTTACCTTTCCCTTGTTCTGGCTTTCTTGGGGTTGACACATCATCTCCTACTAGTCCTAAATTAATGTCATATGAGTATCTGACACTGATAGAATTTGATGCTGTGTTTTAAACTGGAGCAATATCTTTATTCAAAAACTACGAATGGCAGCCTTCAAGTCAATCTTTGCATATAAGAACAACTCATGAAACAAATGTGTTAATATTGTGTATATTTGTTTGATTTAGTGCCAATGCCATAAAATATATTTCAGCAATGATGCTATACATTTTTATCTCCTTAAATATAATCATAAAATGATGATCTTCAACTCAAAATGTATCTCAAAAGAAGTGGCTTCTCTATAACCTTGGATTCTTAGAATAAGGGGAAATAATAATTATAGCAATAAATATAAATAAATAAAACTAACATTATGGAGTACTTACCATGTGCCAAAATGTTGTATCTGGTTTAATTATCATGAAATGACAAATGAAGCATATATTATTTAAGATAAATAATAGTCCTAAGGTTATACAGCTAGTAAGTAGAACTGGGATGTAAGCACAAAAACTGGAAACCCACTAAGAATCCCTACATTCAGTATTGAATAAATAAGAAGGAAAACTCTTGTTTTTAGAATATAATTCACAATCTTTGATTTTGCAATTTATATATAAATAAAATTCTGTTGTTTTAGGAAAATATTTTTAATTCACAATTTCGTACTGTATATATTTATTACACCTTGCTTTACATTCTTAATATAATAAAGACCTAGAAGCTCAACTTGGACTTTTAGAATGGTGGTATATTCTTACACAATTCAGCAGGGTGTTTATTTTCAGTGGTAAAAGTAATGAATGTAATGTTTAATCTTTGGTATAACACCTCAATGAAATGTAGATTTCCTGGAGATATAACTTCTTTATTAAAGTTACTATTTGAAATGGGGGATTAGATCTTTCCTCATATATATTAAGAAATAAATATTCTGCATGATTGCATTTCATGTATATGAACTCTCTACAAAGTTGTATACTTGAGAATTTCCAGTGCCTCAAGATTCCAGCATAATATTCTGAGACTTACCTGAAAGATATTTTCCAATTCTGCTAAGGTAATCTTCCTTGAAAGAAAGGTCATTTTTATGTTGACTAAAGCTAGGCATGGTACATTTTGTTTGCCTCAGTGATTTGGAAACTGTCGTCATAAATTTGTTTGATATAGTTGCTGCCTGGGCATCCAGTTTTTAGGTCTGAAATTAGTTGTTTGAAAGCCAGTATACCCTATTATCTTTGGCTACCTCTTTGGTTACAACTTCCCCACATGATTTGGCTGTGGGATTGTTTGCCATACACTGCTTGATTCTTCTTATGATGGAAAACCCAACACCCCACAGCTGGTGACCATAATAAAACCTAAGGTTAACATGGAGTTCACACAGTGCAATAAATGCGTGTGTTTTTTAAACAAGCCAAATCGAAAGTCCAGGAGAAAGCCTAATGATAATACCCATGGATCTTCACAAAGTCACAGTCCTACAGGTACTTTCTATTTCTCTCTTTTCCCCACCCACTGACTGAACTCCCAGTCAGTCAGATCTCCCATAAACCTCTTGTTGGCACCCCTAACTTCTCTGGAATCTGTAAGTGATACATTTCTTCTGTCTCACACATGTTGGTTACACCTCTTCAGCATGTCACCTGACTGAACCTAACTTTACCCCAGTCAGAGCTGTCCTAGAGAGTTGTTACCTTGGCTTAAGGTTGCTCTTAAAAGAGAAAATTTCATGATCAAATTAGGAAGACACTAATAAAGATAAAAATCATAATGGCACTTTATTTTAGAATTTGAGTTTTATTCAGACTTTGACTTATGACTGATAGAGTAGATAAATTATAGGTTATATATACTTTGTATAGTATATTATATAAGACTATTAATATACACTTAATTTGTAGTGGTCAAAAGACAGAACATGAGATCAAGGAATAAAAGAAATAGCTGGGATGAATAAATGCTGTGTACAGATAGCATAGGTACTTGTTGAAATGACTGAAATAAATGAAAAACTAAAGGGTCCATACCAGTGCAATACCAAAAATTTAGTGATTCTTAAGTAAGTGGTATAGTGAGTACATTTATCTGACTCTATTCCTGCTCCACATTCTTTGAGCTAAAAGGAAAGATCTATAATTGAATATTAATACTTCAATATACTAATAAATAAAAAATGGATTTATAATCATATCAGATATTTTAGGAATTCTTGAAAGGCAGAAGTTAATTTGAATTAGAACAAAGGAGAACAAAATCATTTAAGAAAACTGTAGGAGGAAACTGCTCCAAGGAAGGATTAATTTTAGCGGAATAACTTTCTCAGAGTGAATCCATGGTATAGAAGTGGATGCTGGAAGAATTCTAATGATGAATAACTGTGGAACTGCATGTAGAGCAGTTAGATGTGCTGATTTTTCTAAAGGTGTTTGCAATGTGATGAAATCGGTGAATATTTGTACTAGATTCAGAGAGTTATAGCAAGAGAATGGAGAGCTACTGACCCACAACAGTGGAAAAACTTCCTTTCTCCAGACTGAAGAAATACTAACCTCTCCAGTGTATTCATGTTGCATTCCCCAAATCATCAAGGACATAATATAATAAACAAAACCATATCTACGTAACTATGATTGAGCATTATTGGTGGAAGGTTAAGTAGGAGCTCAACAAGAACCAAGGTTTGATCCACACCTAATACATGAAATGGTGAGATAAAATCAATGAAGAAGAATGAAAAATAGACAGTATAGCAAAGAGAATTTTTATTAAGTATAGTGAATAATTTCAGATAAATTTGAGAAGATTGCATTCATAAAATTGTTGGAAATTAAAAGTGACATCTGAAATTTAAAATTTCTAAAGATGGAGTGGATAAGGTTAAAGATGTACTAAAACATAACAAAAGGATTTTTATAGATTGCAATGTAAAAGACAAAAGGTTTTAAAAAGAGTAATCAAGACAGAAAGCATAAATTAGGATGTCCAAACATATAGTAAGTAAAGTATCTGGAATTTTGTGGTTTAGGTGTGAGGTGTCCCCCCAAAACTCATGTGTGATACAATGTGAGAAGGTTTAGAGGCGAAATCATTGGGTTATGAAATCCTGAACCTAACCAGTGCAATAATCCCCTCCTAATAGGGAGTAAGTGGGTGGTAACTGTAGGCAAGTGTTGTGTGGCTGGAGGAGATGGGCCATTGGGGGGCATGTCTTTGGGGTATACATTTTGTACCTGGTGAGTGGAGTCTTGTCCCTTCTTTGTATCATGTTCTGAGCTGCTTTTTTTTTTTTTTTTGTGGTGCTAGGGATTGAACCCAGGGTCTCGTGCTTGTGAGGCAAGCACACTACCATCTGAGCTATATCCCCAGCCCTCTGAGCTGCTTTTCTCTGTCACATATTCCACCATGATATTATTAAGCCCAGAACTATGGAATTGGCCATCTATGTAGTGAGACCTCTGAAACTGTGAGCCTTAAATAAACTTTTCCTCTTTTTAATTGTTCTTGTCAGATCTTTTGGTCACAGTAATAAAAAAGCTGACTAAAACCGAACAAAGATAAAGAAATAAGAAACAAAGGAATAAGGAATAATCATTTTCAAGGATTAAGAAAAGATACTTTCTGGTCAAAGGACTTGTTGAACATGCAAGAGAATGAAAGAAAATAGACTCAACAAAATGTGGAGAAATGTTGAAATATTAAAGATAAAAATAAAACCTAAAGATGTTCCGGGAGGAAGCAGGTTTCCTGTAAAACATTGGTTGCTATTATGGTTCAATGAAAATTTCTTAATATAAAAAATAAAGCTATAGGCTAATTCAATTAACAAACACATGGAAAATTTTTAGCAAATAATTTAGCAATATAGTAAAACATTATGACTACTTACATGCATCTTATAAATATAAACTAATTATATTTAGGAAGTAGATCAATTTACTGAATTAAAATTTTTGAGGAAAGTATATGATTATTCCAAACAAAATAGGAAAGAAAAAAAAGTATAATACTTAATGTGAATTTTTAGCAAGTAGGAGTAGATCGACATGCCCTTTGTCTTATAAGTGATGACTTCATGGTAAAGTATAGCTATCAAAGACTCACAGAAAATATAGTGCTGGTGAGAGATTAGAAACACTTTTATTAATGTCAAGAACAGGATGAAGATGTCAATTATGATAACTACTGTTCAGTATACACTGGGTTTAGTTAACAATATAAAATGACCGAATTAACTAAAAAGTTACTCAAGTACCTCTCTGTACATTCCACTTATTATTATTTTTTTTAATAAATCTAAACCTGCTTTAAAATAGTCCTTGGAGAAGTACATGTGTTAGTCATTGTTAAATGATTTTCCAATTATATTAATTTAAACTTCCATCACCAATGACTGGTGCTCTATTAATTTTAATTATTTGCAACTTTAAGTACTGTCAATCAATTTTGGTCAATTTTGTAGGTGTCGTGTTACCTCATTGTGGTTTCAATTTGTGTTTCCCTGGCCACTTGAATTAGAGTACCTTTAAATATATCTGACCACAGCTGGTATTTTATAATGATATGCTTAATTAAGCATCTATTTATGAATTTGCATTACCTATATTTTTACATATTAGTTTGTGTAGGTTCTTTATTAGTATTCTTGATATAGTCTTTATTGATTATATGTTGCAAACTTTTTGCCCTTCCCTGATGTTTGTCTTTATAGTCTCTCAATGTTAACATTTAATGAATAAGAGTTCTAAATTTTAATGTAGACAAATGTATTAATCTTTTCTTTTGTAATTAGTTTGTGTCTTGTTTAATGGGTATCAATCTATTGCAAAGTCATAAAGATATTCTCCAACTTTATCATTCAGAGATGTTACTGCATAACTTCTCACATTTACATTTGCAACCCACCTAGAATTCATTTTCCTGAATGGTGTAAGGAAGGGTTAAGTTTCTTTTCCTTTTTTTAAAATTAATTAATTTATTTTTTAATTTTTACAGACTACCTTTTGACTCATTGTACACAAATGGGCTAAAACTTTTTGTTTCTATGGTTGTGCATCATATAGATTCATACCATTTGTGACTAAACTTCTTTTTGACATGCAAATCAAGCAACCCAAGGTGATGTACTGAAAGACGAATGTTATGCACTGCATGAGGGAGCTGTCTTTACTATCAGTGAAGGGTTCACATCTACACTGGAGAGCTTCTGTGCTGGGAACATTCTGTGCTCTCAGTTCTATTTCACTGGTCTATTTATCTTTCTTTCTTCTACACCATGTTCTGAATTGCTGAAGCTTTAAATTGCTTTAATATCCTGTAGGGTAAACCTTTTTCACTTTGTTCTTCTTCCCTAAGATTGTATTGGCAATTTTTTTGCCCTTTGGATTTCCATGTATATTTTAGAATTTGTTTGAAATTTCCTTTATCAAATGTCTTGATATTTTGATTGAAATTGTGGTAAATCTATTTGGGGAGATTTGACATGCTTATGACACTGAGTCGTCTAATCACTGAACATGTATACTTCTACTTTATTTAGGTTCTGAGTTTCAGTGGATAATTTTATATTTTGTTCGCAGAGATTTTTTTTTATTAATTGGAATTGAATGCTTTTTATGCAAACAGTATTTTTAAAAAACAATTTTTCTTTTTTTGTGTGTGTGTATGTATATGAAAATACACACACACAAAATATATTTTTATATATAGTTGTAAAATGTGTATTTTTTATTTGTTGGGTTCAGAGATCTATATATTCAATTATTCATGATTTCTGAAGCAGTAATTATCATTTTATGCACATTTTATATATTGAGTGTTAAGATGATATTAAGTACATAGCCTCTACAGAGTCTTGATTTTACGTTTTATAAATAAGTGACTTATTTACTCATTCATCTGTTTTGCTATAGTGTCTGTACCCAGAGATATATTATGCCTTTGCATGATCTACAGAACCCTTGTTCAAGTAAGATAATTCCATGAGGCCTATAGGCTAAGGTAGGGCTGTTCATACTCTTAGGGATCTAGGTTTAAGTTCCTTCTTAGTTTATTGCATTTTCCTGTTGTCATTTATTTTATTTGGTCTTGGGTATGTATTAACATTTGTTTGTTACATTGTAATCAGCATCAATTTTATTTAAAGCAATTTATGGAATTGTATCCACTTACATCTGCCACATTGCCAGCTGTGTTCTGCAGTTATATAGTCAACAACTGATCTTACTTATCTTTCTCTTTCTAAATGTTTAGATAACATGTTTTAGAAGAAAAAAAAAAAAAACTTTCCAGATTATAATCTATCATTCCTTATCTATGCCAAGTTCACTAAACCACATTCCATTGATAGCAACTGTTATTTTAGTAATTAAAATTAAAGATGTTTCTTCTTTCTTGAGTATGCTATCTACCTAACAACTCAAAAATTGCAGTGTCAAATACATCAAGTGGTGATATTTCCATGATAGAACTAATATTTGTGTTGTATATTTTGTTTTGCCTGTATTTGTAATGTAAAGTAGTTTCTAAGAAAGGGGACCAAACCAATTCTTTAGGCCTATGTTTTATTTAGCTCACTGCTTTTTTGTTCTTTGATAGGTATAATACTTTTTGTGGGGGCAGAAATCAATTTTGTTCCTCATAATTTCAATTTTAGAAAAGTCAGGATTATATAGCAAACATCCTAGTTTTGTTCATAACCTATTATAAGTTTATCATCCAGAAATTTATAGAAGTTATATTTTTGGCTTATTGCTCTAGTTGGAGGAATAAGTGTCATGAGCTTTCTGCATGCTGTGTAAATTAGCACTTTGCTTTGTTGTTTTATAACTATGGCTTTTAGGCTACCTAGGGTGTCCTTTAGTTCTGCTATTACAAAATTTGGTGAACGAGATTATAGTGAATGAACATTGATTTTTTCAGATTCTGACCATGTGAAGAAACTGCCATGTAACTGTTCAAAAATATTTTATATTGCATTTAAGTCTATGTTTAAATTGCTGCAAAAAATTGTGACTACTTTGAAACCTTTCTTTTCAGAGAGAAAACATCCAGTTTTGCAAACCAAAAGCAAATTAGCCTGATAGCTATGGAAGAAGAGTAGCTATTTTGATTGTGAAATACATTAACTAAACCCAATGTTGGAAAGCAGCAGGATCAAAGGGAGAAGAGCTAGCAGAGGTGACAGTGGCATGCAGTTTAGAAGCAATAGACTTCTTCCTGTTCTCTGTCACAATAATCCCAAGTGGTCAAATCTGTAATGAAATAATAATAATAAAGATCTGTATTTACTTAGCATTAGTTCTTTCACCACAACTGCTCCACAAGTCTTCCAGCTGATCAAATCAACCTTATTTATTTCAGTATCTTGAACATTTAATATTTCCTGAGGAAATATCTCACTTCTCAGGTATTTTGCACCACCTTGTGCTAAGACTTCTGACCTTGGTTGGCTCTCATTGCCACCCAACTGCCTTACTGCTGTCCACTGCCAGCTCTGCTCCCATTTCTCTCTGCAGTCCTGCTATCTCCTACTCCTGTTCTCAGAGTATGGCTTCCTCCTTGGGGACAAGCACTTCTGCTCTGCTACTTCAGATTTTGCCTCTATTCTTCTATTCCTTTCTTCTCCTGTCTGGACTCTGTTTAATATGCATTCCTATTCCAGTTCAAAATATCATCTCTTGGAACAATGCCTCATGCAAATTTTACTGAAAGAGAACCATCACCTCCCTCCTGCTCCCTTCCTTCCATAACCAATTCAGATTCCATATTCCACTTTTAGAATCGCCCCCTTATGGACACTCTCAATAATTTCCCCTCTCCCTCCTCTTGTCGCAAGCACTTGTAAAAGCTATAACTTTGTTGGTTGCAACTATGGATATTTTTCATGCCTGCAACAGAACAACTGAATTTTCTGAGGAAAAAATGATCAACCTCGAACAACTGATCTCACTTTAGTTTTTGCAAACCTGAACAGCACTTAATTTCCAGCAATATGTTTTTAGGTTTCCACAGTAAATTGGCTTTATATTCTTTGAAAAAATGATCTAAAAACATTTCCTTTCCTCTTAACGTTCCCACATCTTATATATCCCCCGCATTCTCTGCTGATAGCCTTATTTATAAGTCATTCATCAAACGAAAGCGGATGGTAAGTGCTTCATTCTCCCATCACCAAGGCCAGACGTATTTGCCTCTTTATCTGCATCCCCTCTTGTCTTCTCTTTTCTTATAATTGAAGAAATGTCCTTGTTCCTCTCAAGAGGACTCAGGTTCTTATGCTCTTGTATTTCCCATTTTAATTTCAAAAACCCTTTTTTGACCTCATATCCTTTACTTCACTGCTGTCCTATTTCTCTGCTGTTTTTCAGTGAGCAACTGTGTACCAGTTCCTCCTCCTAGATGCTCTTCATCCCATGCTGGTTCGCACTGTCTTCCATACCTCTCCACTGCCACAGTGTGGCAACCACCAATTTTGAAGTCAGTTTCCCATTTTTATCTCACTCAATATTTTTAGGAATATGTAACTAAGCTGGATACTGTCCTGTTTTCAAAAAACTTTCCAGGGCTGGGGCTATAGCTCAGTTGGTTGAGTGCTTCCCTTGCAAGCACAAGGCCCTGGGTTCAAATCCCCAGTATCACACACACACACACACACAAAAAAAAAAAAAAAAAAAAAAAAAAATTGAAAAAGCTTTCCTTTAGGGGGCTTCCATAAAACTACTTTATCCTGAAACTACATCCTACATTTCTACATTTTGTCTCATCTGACTGGCTATTTTTCATTTCTGGACTTTCTCCCCGTCTACAATGTTTGGTAGCTCCAGGGCCTCCATGGACTGTCCTTCTTTCTATGCCCTTCCTAACCTACATGATCCAGTTTCACAGTTAGATGTGACATAATCTAGTTCAAAACAAAATCTATAGACTGAAAGTGCTCACTTTAGTTTCTCAAATCCTTATTGCTTAGCTGCAGACTCAGGTATTCACTCATGTTTTTGACATTCTCCCTTGGATGTCCAATAGGCATCCCAAGCTCAACTTACCCAAAGTGTTACTTCATAATTCTCCCAAACCCCAAATAATTTCTCTGTTATTTTCCCCATCATAAGTCAAAGTATCTTTTATGCAGTATTTCTAGCAGAAACATGGCAACTGTTTCCTCTTTCCCATTCCAGTTCTTCTTTATCCAATCTACCATCCAACCTATTAGCAATTTTGGTTGATGAAAACACACAGCAGTTTTGTGTCCTGTTAGGTGTGGCACTCTTGTGCCCAATGCTACTAGATGATCCTCATTATAGCCACTAAAATATATTTCAAAATCCATTTCTCAACTACCTTTACTACCACCATGATTTTTCACTTGAACTACTACTGAAGCTTCCCAGCTGGTCTTGCTGTTTTCCCTCATGTCATTTTGTATGTAACTGCCAGCATTATCTTTTTAAAAATAAACATTACGTCATGTTGCTTTCTTGATGAAATGTTTTCATGGATTTTACAATCTCCTTCTAAACTCCTGTATGATCTGTGCCCTTTGTACTGGTCAGATTGCATCTTGACCACTCTCCCCTTCCTAGTATCTTTCAAGTTTCGTCCCACTTTCAACCTGCTGTCCTTTCTACCTAAAGAATTCTCTCCCTGGGCTTTCAACAAGTGTGGATATCTCTTCTTGGGGTGTAAGCCCATGAATCACTTCCAAGAGGTGGTTTGACTCCATCAATCAAAAGTAGCACTTCTGGGACTGGGGAGATAACTCAGTTGGTAGAGTGCTTGCCTTGCAAGCACAAGGCCCTGGGTTCGATCCCCAGCACCCAAAATAAGAAAAAAAAAAAAAAAAGAAAGAAAGAAAGAAAAAAAAAGTGGCACTTCCTTATTCCCACAGGCTTTGCTACAGCAGAACAGTGATTTGTTCTTAGTGATTATCACGTCTTTTGTTAATTAGACCCTGCAGATCCTTTTGTTGTTTACTTGTAAGCCTTCTGTTCCTGTGTAAGATACAAAATGATAGGGATGTTATCTTGTTCACCTTCTCTACTTAACTCCTAGGTTAATGTCAGATGCTTGTCAAATATTTATAGAATCAAATATTTACTCAGTGGATAAATGATGCTGTGAAATGGTCACAGAAGTATCACTATCCCTGCTTTAAAATTTACACTTACCAAAGTTTGATCACTTTTTCAATACTATATTATGGGTTCATGACTGGCTCAGATCGTAAGGAGTCAAGGACTGTTTCTACTGGGTTGTGGTGGATGATGCGATTTTGTGAATGGTTAAAGGAAATTATATTAAGAACTTTTAGAACCATCCCACTATTTGTTTTGTGCAGGTAAATGAATAGAACAAACATCAGGAAATTTTTCCTTTGGATCCATGATATTTTGAAGGAAAACAACACCTGGTTTTAAGACATGAAAGAGTGTGCAGTTGGCTTATATTAGGCAGAGAATCTTTTAGCTGTGGCAAACTCTGTGGGAAACAAACAAATGGAGGGTGTGGGAGGGGGTTAGCCAGATAGCTGCATAAGATAAGTGACAACTGCCTATGCCCTGAAATTGTGCGACTAGAAACAGAGAACACAATACTATCTGGGTAAGTCCCCCCAGTACTTGGAGTCTAAAGAACTTAAGAAAACATGGCAGCTACTCAAGAGAGAATATTAGTTTTGGTAAGCTAGGACAATCCAGAAAAATGTAAATCCAAGTGGTGAATCAGAGTTTGGAGTCAAAGTTTCCTCGAAGTTCTGGAAAAGGAAACTTGGTCTGTTACCACGGATTATTGACTTAGAAAATTAAATGAATCAAATAATTTTAAATATCAACCAAGGGCAGTGTAAGTTAGATAAATATAATTGCAGCAGTAATGAAAAATAGAGCTCACACCTTAAATCCTTTGGCAGAGGGATTTTTGCCTATTTTCATAACTCTGATGTCCATGGGAAAACAGATCATGCCCCAGGGGTAAAGAGATCTGGAAAGATTATAGCAGGGACATAAAACTATTCCTAATGGCCACAGTATTAGGACAAAACAGCATAGTGGTCTTGGAAATATTGGTATATTCATTTTACTTTAAATGAGTGTCATACTTATAGCAAGCCTGCCTACTATTTCTTCTGTATTCTTTCATTTTAGTAATTGCTTTTGTGCAACAAAACCAGAACTGATTGGGAGTCACGGATCCTCATCTCACCACCAATAAGTGTTTCAGGCAATCTTGACTATACAACAGACTTCTATAGGAACAATTTTTCAAAATTTCAGGTATAAAAACTACAGATTTTCTTTTTTTTTTATTATAAACAAATGGGGTACAACTTGTTTCTCTGTTTGCACATGAAGTAGAGGCGTACCATTTGTGTAATCATACATTTACATAGGGTAATAGTGTTTGATTCATTCTGCTATTTTTTTCCTCCCCCCCACTCCTCCCACTCCTCTTTTCCCTCTATACAATTCCTCCATTCTTGCCTCCCTCCCACCCCCAATTATGTATTGTCATCCGCTTATCAGCGAGATCATTCGTCCTTTGGTTTCTTGGGATTGACTTGTCTCACTTAGCATGATATTCTCCAATTTCATCCATTTGCCTGCAAATGCCATAATTTTATTATTCTTTATGGCTGAGTAATATTCCACTGTATATATATATATATACCACAGTTTCTTTATCCATTCATCAATTGAAGGGCATCTAGGTTGGTTCCACAATCTGGCTATTGTGAATTGAGCAGCTATGAACATTGATGTGGCTGCATCTCTGTAGTATGCTGATTTTAAGTCCTTTGGGTATAAGCCAAGGAGTGGGATAGCTGGGTCAAATGGTGGTTCCATTCCAAGTTTTCTGAGGAATTTCCACACTGCTTTCCAGAGTGGCTGCACTAATTTGCAGCCCCACCAGCAATGTATGAGTGTACCTTTTTCTTCACATCCTCGCCAACACCTATTGTTACTTGTATTCTTGATAATCACCATTCTAATTGGGGTGAAATAGAATCTTAGGGTAGTTTTGATTTGCATTTCTCTTATTATTAAAATTGTTGAACATTTTTTCATATATCTGTTGATTGCTTTTAGATCTTCTGTGAAATGGCTGTTCATTTCCTTAGCCCATTTGTTGTTTGGGTTATTTGTATTCTTGGTGTAAAGTTTCTTGAGTTCTTTTTATATTCTGGAAATTAGTGCTCTATCTGAAGTATGAGTGGCAAAGATTTTCTCCCACTCTGTAGGCTCTTTCTTCACATTGCTGATAGTTTCTTTTGCTGAGAGAAAGCTCCCTATTTGCTGATGATATGATTCTATATTTAGAGGAACCAGGAAATTCCACCAGAAAACTTTTAGAACTTATAAGTGAATTCAGTAAAGTAGCAGGATATAAGATCAATGCTCATAAATCTAATGCATTTTTATTCATAAGTGATGAATCTTCAGAAAGAGAAGTTAGGGAAAACTACTCCATTCACAATAGCCTCAAAAAAAAAAAAAATGGGAACAAATCTAACAAAAGAGGTGAAAGACCTCTACAATGAGAACTACAGAACACTAAAGAAAGAAATTAAAGAAAACCTTAGAAGATGGAAAGATCTCCCATGTTCTTGGATAGGAAGAATTAATATTGTCAAAATGACCATACTACCTAAAGTGCTATACAGATTCAATGCAATTCCAATTAAAATTCCAATGATGTACCTTACAGAAATAGAGCAAGCAATCATGAAATTCATCTGGAAGAATAAGAAACCCAGAATAGCTAAAGCAATCCTCAGCATGAAGAGTGAAGCAGGGAGTATTGCAATACCAGAACTTCAACTATACTACAAAGCAATAGTAACAAAAACGGCATGGTATTGGTACCAAAATAGACAGGTAGATCAATGGTACAGAATAGAGGACACAGACACAAACCCAAATAAATACAGTTTTCTCATACTAGACAAAAGTGCCAAAAACATGCAATGGAGAAAAGACAGCCTGTTCAACAAATGGTGCGGGAAAACTGGAAATCCATATGCAGCAGAATGAAACTCAACACCTATCTCTCACCCTGCATAAAACTCAACTCAAAATGGATCAAGGACCTTGGAATCAGAACAGAGACCCTGCATCTTATAGAAGAGAAAGTAGGTCCAAATCTTCAACATGTCGGCTTTGTATCAGACTTCCTTAATAGGACTCCCATAGCACAAGAAATAAAAGCATGAATCAATAACTGGGATAGATTCAAACTAAAAACTTTCTCTCAGCAAAGGACACTATCAGATTTTGTTTTAGCAAAGGTTCCTCTTTCCTTCTTGTCTTCATAAAGTAAATCCTTAACTATTCCACCTGTGATAGTTAATTTCATAAGTCAGCGTTGGGTAGGTTGTGGTTCTCAGTTGTGTAGTCAAATATGAACATAGTGCTGTTAGATATGATTAATATTTATAACTAATTGACTTTAAAAAACTTTGACAATCAACATAGTGATCATTTATTAAAAAGAATAATCAAAGAACACTAAAGCAAGCAGGTAAAACTTTGTTGAGGAATAGGATATTGTCATAGTCTCATAGTTTTTCCCCATATAATATTGTTGTTATAAAGAGAAAACAGTAACTTTATAGGTATCAAAGTTAACATCATGAGTAATGGGGCAAACTGTCAAGAATGTGCCTCCTGATAAGGTATGGTGAGAAGATCATAACAAGTAGTTTCCTGACAAAGATGTGTGACCTGTTTTCAGTCACAAGGACACATTAGGCAAACACAAATTGAGGAACTTTTTACTGAATATTGACCTGTACTCCTTAAACTGTTTCAGATCAAATAAGATGAGAAAAGACCAAGGATTTACTGAGATGTGACAACTATTTTAATTCTGGACCAGAAATTTTGTTATCAATTACCCTTCATTATGTTGGTGGGTCTCATCCATCAGTTGAAGAGGTTAATAACAAAAACTGAGGTTTACTACAGCAGAAAGAATTCTGTCTCAAGACTATAATATAGAAATGCTGCTTGAATTTTTTTTCTGATGTCATGTTACACACATTTCTGACTTGCAATATATATATGTGTGTATATATAGTGTGTGTATATATGTGCATATCTCTATTTATATCTATGTACACATATATACAAATAAGTACATATATATGTATATATAAGATAATGATATTATATGTATTCATATGTATACATGTTTAATACACATATAAATACACAAATTCACACATATAAGAATCAAACTGTGTGTGAGAAACACATATACCTTGATTCAAACATATACACACACACACACACACACACACACACACACACACACACACTTTGATTCATATAAAATCCTTGTTTAGAACTTATGATGCAACTGTGTTTTCAACTTTCATTTCAGGTATGAACAATCACAGATTTCTATAAGGATAAGTGTTTTCTCTGTTGTTTTCAATAATTTTATTAGTATACAGTATATTTTTGATCCATTGATGGCAACACTAAAATAGATCATCTTCTTTGTGGAAGAGTCTAAATTTTTGATAACTTTTTATAATTATAGCTGATAACATGTCTATGCTGTGTCCAAAAGTTTGTATTCACTTTTTTTCTTATAGTCCATTTATCCTCAGTGACATACACTGAACTATTTTAAAGAATAACAAATGTTTCCAAGAATCCAGATATAGGTACAATGCAACAAATCATGCATTGAGTGGATTTTGGATTGTAATCACCAACTTACAAACTTTACTATATGTGGTTTGTATGATTTTCAAAAACTTTGCTTTTGCTTTAAAAGCAAATTTTTTTGCAAATTTCCTCTACTGGGGTGTCATTTGACTGTCTGAAAAATAATACCATCTGCAAACAAGGAATGTACTACATATTACTTCATCCTGATTATTTATAAAATTCTGATCTTCTGTGGACCCAAAAACTTGGACTTCACTCTCTGGAGGAACAACTATTTTCTTTAAAATTTTTAAAAAAATTTATTCTTTTCAGTTATACATGAAAGTATATTTTGACATAGTTATACAAACATGGAGTATATCTTATTTTAATTCAGATCCCAGTCTTGTGGTTGTACATGATGTGGAGTTTCACTGTGGTGTATTTGTATATGTACATGGGAAAGTTATGTCAGATACATTATTTTCTCTACATTGCTTCCTCTTTAAAACTTAACTCTCAGGGCTAGGGAGATAGCTCAGTTGGTAGAGTGCTTGCCTTGCAGAGTGCTTGCCTTGCAAGCACAAGGCCCTGGGTTTGATCCCCAGTACCGCAAAAAGAAAAAATAAAAACTTAACTCTCTGCGACAAAATCATCCATGTCTTTAATATTACTGGTGTGCTGAAATTATTGGTATGTTGTATTCAATTTTATAATCATTTCTTGAGCACCTTAAAATGCTAATTACCCAGCTAACCATTGAGTACACAAAGATAAATAAAAAACTCACAAGATCAAACTCTAGTTTAAAAAGAATTTTAGAACTAAATTAATCCTATCTATTTGTTTTTAACAGGCTTATTTTCTGTCCCAAAGTAGTCAGACCTGATTTCTTGCTATATTACTTTCCTTTCAAGATTATGCCTGCTTCAGCATAGACTGAATTTACATTTATTATGAATCCAATCAGCTTTCCTAGAATGAAAGTAAGATTCATTGGCCTGTGGTTCCTTAGTAGCTTCTGAGATTCTTATAGAGGTATCATTAGTGTTTCATTGGGCTTCCTGCATAACAAATAGTCTGATTTAGCAAGCAAGTAAGCTGATGATTTTTCAAGGGCATAAAGAGGATACTTGGATCTCAAACTTAAAATGTTATTAGTTCAAACAAATGTTTACCAGTGGGTTAATATTCTAAAAGTCAAACAGAGAAGTTCTCAAGGGAGGGTACAGACAGTGGGTGTTTGTAGGGTGAATAGTATTTCAAAAGGTATAATTAAAAGTTGGGAATATCTCAGAGTGCATGAGCTAAGGCAGGGAGAAAGACTGGTCAGTAAGATAAATTAAAGGATTTAGAGAGACCATTCTGCTGGAGAAATAAATGACTTTTAAATATTGAAGGATTTTTAAAAAGGGAGCATTAAGTAACATAAAGATATATAATACTATATAATAGACTAAGTTCAATACACATGTATGTGATTACATATGTGTAATATACTTATACATATAACTTATTTACAAAGCAGAATTCACCAATTGTAATGATGATTTTTGATCTTAAATTTAAATAATGGGTTAAGAAACTTGAACAAAGTTTTTTATACTAATGAATTAAAAAAAAAAAAAAAAAAAAAAAAAAAAAGGAACATACCCAAGGGAGACTAATGGAAAAAAATACATTGGGATTTAATGAATGAAACTGAAGTATAATGGAATGATTCTCATAATGAACATCAGATTAATAGGTGTATTCTGCATGGGGGAAAATATAAGGAAGGATGGAAGGGTGGAAATGGCAGCTAAAACCATTTGCTAAGTAGTTGGGAATCCTTTAGAAATTTGCATAGGGAGAAAATAATTTGAATAAGCCCTACAAGTAAAAAAAAAAGTAAGACATACTAAGATATCCTTTTATTGTTTAAATCGTATACTGAATTTTGTACTATTTTTCCTAAGAGCACTTTTTCTGCTTTTCTGCTGTTTATCAGGGCTCTAGAAAGTACTAGGGGCAAGAGTCAAGACCATTGATTATTTTTGCTATTTGAAGAGAGGCATATGGAAAAATGGAAGGATTCTGAGAATATTTCCAGAATCATTTCCAATATGTGCCCAAATTTGACTGTGTTAATTAGATTGGGAGTAAGCTGCTTTAGCCACTTTTCTCTTAAATGCTTAAATTTATTCTTCCAGAAGATTGGTCTCTCCAAATCCTTTAATTTACCTTATTGGTCAGACTTTCGGCCTGCCTTAGCTCATGCACTCTGAGGTATCCCTAGCTTCTAATTGTACCTTTTAAAATATGATTGACCCTATGAACACCCACTGTCTGTACCCTCCCTTGTGAACTTTTCGGTAACCTACATATTCCCTGACCATACTGATTCCTTTCTTTTTCTCTGTTCTCATAGAATTAATGTCTGGATTACTCATCAATTTTTAATCCATTTCTTAGAAGCAGCAGGCTAAGGAAGCAGTTTGGGGACCAAGAATGGAACCTGAGTATCCATAAAACATGGAGATAAGACTGAATAAGCAAGCAAAAGTGAAAAAGGGAGAGAAAAGAGAGGAGAGAAGGGGAAAGAAAGGGAGGGGTAGGGAGAAGAGAAATAAGGTAGGAAATTCAATGTGTATTGAAACAACCATGATTGGCATAATTTGAAGGAGGATGTCAATGTAACTGTGACAATTTTAACTACTTTTAATTCTTATTATTCAGGATAAGTGAATCCAAAACTTTGGAAGACTAAGTTTTCAATTTTTCTCAGGGAAGAATTTGAATAGAATCATGAACACTAGAGCTTGAATAAAATCTCATCCAATCCCTTCACTCTATAAACAAAGGCACTTTTAGGACTAGTGTTGAGCGATTTATAAAAGTATACATGATAAATCCAAACATCAGCCTCCACCCCCAATACTCAGGATTGAACCCAGGGGCACTCTACTATTGACCTACATAATAATGTAATAACGTATAATGTTTTTTAAACTTTTTTTTGTATTTGTTGTTTTTTGGGCAGAGTCTCTTTAAGTTTCCCAAGCTGGCCTTGAATTTGGGATCCTTCTGCATCATCATCCCAATGAACAGGGATGACAGGCATGTGCCATTGCATCCAGCTTAAGTAAATTATTAATGGTATTATCTTTCAATGATAATTTAATCTAATGAGGAATGAAGAAAAGATTCTTATTCTTCATACACATCAATAAATAGTCATTAAATTATTATTTGGTGTGTAAAAAGGCATTGTGCTAGGTACTCGTATGTGAAAAGATAAGAAACCTCCCACCAGATAGGTTATCTTCTAATTACTAAGCAAGTAATGATAGGTCAATTAGAAAGTGTTATATGAGGTTAGATACCTCTGGATGCTTCCATTTCAACCATGTGTTATTCAGACATGATTTTCTGTCTCTGCTAGAGATTGGGCAAATGATTGTAACCAGAGAAGTCAGTTGTTACAACAAGTGTGGGAAATACATAAATGTCACACTGAAACTTGAGTTCTTTTGTTGACTGTAGAAAAAAATTGTTGATTATATTTGTTCAATTTGAACTCCTATAATTTGATCAGTGTGAAGTTTTTGCAAACCTTCATTAAGGACCAAAAATGGATTAGATGAGAAAATTCCTAATCTCACATTGTCTTAGATCTTCTCCATGTGACTAGATGACCCAAGCAGAAATAGGAGGAAGATGCATTGAAAAATTCCCAGGAGCTAAGGGAAGACTGAAATAGCAACTATGGGAAGCTGTACTCACCTTGCAAACAGAAAAGCAGGTGTGAAATTCCCAGTGATAACAGGAAGGGAAGTCCTAAAGACTGTCCAGAGCTCCGTGTATAGCTTAGAATTCATTGCAAAGTTAGACAGGGACTTATTACAGGTTACAATGCACTTTACATAATTTTGGGAGTTCCAGGAAACCAGTTTTGAGAAATATAAAACTAAGATTTTTAGTAGCAAGGAGAAATACACATCCTCATCGAAGAACTAGTTTTTGTCTCAGAAAAATACTATAGCTTCTAACACAAACTAAAGTTTACAGTGTTGGACCAAATGCTAGAACTTCTTCCAGAGCTATATTGGAGAACAAAGGTCTCTGCTTGGAAGAAGAACCTATCTTCCCACTCCTGGATCTACCCCCTGTTGAATTTGTTTCCTCTGACTGGCATGGAATTTTAGGGTTTGTCTAGCATTGGCTGCAAACTAACAGTAACACACCTTTTAGTGCTGTACCCAGCCAGTGTGAGGACACTCACAAAAGATGATTGAGGCAGATTTGAGCAAGACAGATTTCAGTATCTACCACATATTTGGAGAAAGTAAATCAGATTTAGATATTTTAACAATCAAAGAAAGTCTATGGTAAATCTTAACATACCTGGGTAATGAGACAAAAAAAGAACTTTGTTATTGTTTTCTAATTTAATTATATTTGGACCAAAGAATATGTTCTGTATGCTTTCAGTTTTTTTTTTTTTTTTTTTTTTTTAACATTTTTTTTGTCCTGGGGTTTGAACCCAGGAGTGCTTACCCACTGAGTCACTTCCCAGCACTTTTTTTATTTTTTATTTTTTATTTTGTTACAGGGTCTCACTAAGATGCTTAGAGACTCACTAAGTTGCTGAGGCTGGCTTTGAGCTACTCCATTAGCCTCCCCACTGCTTTTACATTTTTTAATACTTGTTTTATGGGTAAGATTATGTTCTATCCTGGTGAATATTGCTTGTACACTTGGTAAGAATGTGTATTCTGTTGCTTGACTGAGTATATCACATAGGTCAGGTTGGATCATGTTGTTTGTTTTCTATATCCTCCTGATTGCCTGTCAACTTGTTCTATCAGTACTGAGAAAGGACTGTTGAAATCCTCAGAAACATTGTACCCTTGTCTATTTCTCCTTTCAGTGAGTTCTATCTGAATTTCCCTCAGGTATTTTGAAGCTATTTTAGTTATATAAATTTAGGATTGATATCTTCAAATGAATTGACACTTTTATTTTTTTACAAATGTCTGTATTTATCACTAGAAATACTTTTGATCTGAAGTTTGTTTTGTCTGATAGTAATATAGCTAATCCAGCTGTTTTCTACATGGTATGTATTTTTGAGTTCTTGAAATTTTAAACTATGTCCTTATATTTAGAGAGGCTAATGTGTTTTATATCTCTACTCTAAACATAAATATATAATTATACATGTGTGAATATAGCTTTGTATATGAGTATATAGGAAAGTCACCACCCACTCTAAAATACTAATATACTCTATCTATCTAATCATCTCTCCCTCTGAACGAACATTGTATGCATTTGAAGTGTTGAAACTTTTTACATTAAGTGTAATTGATTGAGTTTAAATCTACCATCTTGTTATTTGCTTCCTATTTTCCCATTCTGTTATGTTTCTTATTTCCTCAATTCTCTTTTGGATTAGTTGAATTGCATTATTTTATATTTCATTTTATCTTTACTATTGGCTTATCACTATTACTTTATGTTTTATTTATTTAGATATATATATGTATTTTAAGAATTGCTTGAGAATTTACAATATGGGTTTTAACTTATTCTACTTTAAAATAATTTTATATCCTTACATAAATTATAAGGTTTTTTTCAACAGCACAGGCTATTTCCTTCTCCTGTCATTGATAGTATTATCAAATAATTTAATTCTGTATATACCATAAAATTTACAAAATATCTCATTATATTTTTATATAAAGAGTAAATTTATCTTTGTGGTTAACTTTTAATTTTGAACTAATTTTGGACTTGCAGAAATGTTGCAAAATAGTAAAAAAGATTTTCTTTTTCTCAACTTTCTCTAAAGTTAATGTCTTACATGAGTACCATTTTCAAGACCAGAAATTTAACATTTGCATGATGCTATGAACCAAGCTACAGATTTTATGAGAATTCTATCACTTCTAGAAAAATTCAATATAAGAAAGACTTTTATATTAGATCACATATTTGGGCTGTTTTTGGTGCTTTTTATTTCTTTGTATAGATACAGAGTTTTGCTTGATATCATTTTTTCTTTATCATTTCTTATAAACTTGCTAGTGAGAAATTTTCTTAACTTTTGTTTGTCAAAAACTTTTCTTAGAATTTTTAAAATATATTTTTCAATATATTTTCACTAAATATGGAATTCCACGTTGACAGATTTGTCTTTGAGTCCTTTTAATGTGTTATTCCATTTTCTTCTACTTTTTTCCTTCATGTCCTTCTGTGTAATGTATCTTTATCCCCTAGATGCTTTAAGAGTTTCTCTTTATCTTTGGTCCTTGGCACTTGAATTATGATGTGTCTTGGCATGGTTTTGTTTTATTCATCATGTTTGGAGTTTTCTTGGTTTGTTAAATCTGAGAATGTGTAGTTTTCATGGAATTTGGAACACTTTAACCATTATTTCTTCAAATATTTTCTCTGGCCTTTTCTTCTCTCTTTTGGGACTTAAGATATTAATTGATAATGTACGCCCATAGGTCAATGGAAGTTTGTTTCTATCTCCTCCTCCTCCTCCTCCCACTCCTCCTCCTCCTCCTCTACCTCCTCCTCTTCCTCCTCCTCCTCTTCTTCTTCTTCTTCTTCGTCTTCTTCTTCTTCTTCTTCTTCAAGTACTTATTCTCTGTGCTTTATTTTGAAGTTTTTCTTTACTAGGTGCTCAAGTTCAGAGATACTTTTTTTTTGCAACATTTAATTAGCTATTACTCCCATTCAACAAATTTTTCATTTTAGATAGTATTTATTTCAAACTTAGAAATTCTGTGATTATTTTTCATATATTCCATTTCCTTCTGTTTTATTTGTGTGTGACTTTAAATTCCATCATCTATCATTCTATCCCATTACCTCTTTTACTTCCATGAGATCTATTTCTATTGACAGATGGTGATGGATCTCATCTTCCATATTTTCTGATCTTTTAAAATGTCTAGTAATTTTATTTTGATGTACACCTGTATATTTTTCATTACTGACTGTTGGATTTTGTTGTCTTTTTTTTTTTTTAACAGTATTGTATTTTTCACTGTGATATGCAAAGAAGTCTTATCAACTTAGCCTGTTTTCAAAGATGTTTGGAACATATTTGGAATAACCTTCAATCAAAGGAAAGTTTAGTCCTATTGCCAATGCATGACCCTTCTGTAACTCAGCTTCATAGTTCAGAATATAACATGAAGTCTATCCTGCCTGATGGAAACTTGAATTGTTAAGCCTTATTAAGTTTCCATTTATTATTTGCTCAATCTTATTTAATTTCATTCTGTGCATGCATGAATTAATATTTAGTGACAGACTTAATGGCAACCTTAAGCAGATTTTTGGAGGAGGTTTTTTCTACATATCTCCCTCTGTTCCAAAAATATACCCCATAATATAAATCTCATCCATCTTCCCATAATCAGACCTTTTATCACCTCAACCTGGTAGGACTGTTTCCTTTGCTTATTTGGAAAGTACCTGTACCCACAAAGCATGCTTGTAACATTCTCTTAAAAATATAAAGTCTATATTAGTTGTACGGAAAAGATCCGACATCTAAAATGGTAATTTCACCTTTTTGGAATAGTTTTCTATTTGTTTACACTGAGGAGTTTAGTCTTTCCCAGTTATTCCATGATGGACAGAAACATAAGTCCATGGGACGATTTTATACAAGAAATTAACATGAGGTGTTTTGTGTATTTTAAGTGTCATTTTACCTGCTTTGTTCAGAATAAACTTGAGAATCAAGGTGAATACAGAGAGGTCTTTCAGAAGTCCTTTAACATTGTACAAGAGTGGATACTTAGTATTTGGGCTAGCATGCTTTCAGTGTATTTTATAAGAGTGTTTATTTGGTTTTATGCTGTGTTCATGAGATGGAATCAGTTTACTGATGACTTCAATGTAGTAGGGAGGGGAATCAAGAGAAGAATCAAGAAATATCTATAAGTGTTTTTCACGAGCAACTGAGTGAGTGGCGATGTAAGAATAAGCAGTTTTTAAGAGATGTAAGAAAAGAGCGTTCTTTTTAGGATAGATTAATCTTAGTAAACTTATCAGAAATCCAAATTAGAGATCTGAGGTCAATATTTTGTAAAAGCAAGAAGTTAACAGTTTCTAGGTTTTGATACACTAACATTCTTCCTGAATTTTCAGACGCAGATAAAAATGTTCTGGGTTTTACATTATGTTCTCCAAACCTTGTTTCTAAGGAGCACCTTGTGGGACTGGTGTTCTGCAGAATTATTTTGGCAACTTTGCTCTGGGCAAAACAGAGTCAGTGAATGGTTAAAGAGGAGGGCCATGGAATAAAGTAGTTTGCAAGGGTTATTTTGGCAGGAATATGATTTGATGAGAAAGAAGTTGGAAGTCGAGGGAACGGATGGGAGCCTGTTGATGTCAATACTCAGATATTTGGGGATGAGGGTCCAGATGAAGGATGACAGTGGGAATCAAAGCAAACGTGTAGATGCAAGAGAGAATGCGAAGGACAAAAGAATCATGAGGAATAATGCTTTATATTTAAGACATGTGACCCAGATAATGCCAGGCAAAGTTTAAATGAAAAAATTTAAATATAGATGACGTTAATGAACATTTGTTATATGACTGAAATGTTATATTCCTTCCCTAGGCTAAGAAAGATGAAGTAATTAATGGCTAAAATTGAAATAGGAAAGGTTTATATTCAACTAATTTCAAACTCCAAATTAGTGACTCTGTGCTATTCTTTCATAAGTAGAATAAGAAAAGTTTTACCAAGTACTGTTATAATGAAGATTTGCTGAGTTGTAGGCCTGATTTTTTTAAGCATGTGTAATTCCAAATGTTTACTGTGAGATACACTTGCCACCTCAGCGTCTCTTGGAATGGGAAATAAATAAAGTAACTTAAACATGACATGATCCTTAAGACGGAATTTTATAGTAAAAAATATGGTATATAATTAGCAATGGTGTAAACTGGGATGATATGCAGGTGGAAACTAAGCATAACTAAAATTTCCCTTGCTGCAGAGTTGCGTTTCTGAAAACTGTGACTACTGACATCTGACAAACTTTTGAAAGCAAAGTAAAAAAGTAAATGAAGAATATAGAATTAACTTCTGGAACTGATCTGAGTGGTGATTATGCACCACAGCAACAAAGGCAAGCAGAGATTATATAGAGGTCACAAAGAGTGTGACCTCCATATATACTTTTCTGTATTAACTGAACAAATGAAGTCTTGATATATGCTACTTAGTGTGTAGCATATTAGGCAATATACAAGTTACTTTGTCTACCTTATTTGCTATGCCATACAAAAATCATGTGAATGTAGGCAAATCATACTCATTCCATCCACAAAGAAACTAAGATTTAGAGGTTAATGCATCAGAGCCACAACTAATTATCTGTATTGTTGACAGAACAGAAATTGCGTTTGATGATAGCCATTCTAATTGGAGTGAGATGAAATCTTAGGATGGTTTTGATTTGCATTTTTATAATTACTAGAGATGTTGAACACATTTTGTTGATGTTGATCACTTGTATATCTTCTGTGAAATGTCTGTCCAGTTCCTTAGCCCATTTATTGATTGGGTTCTTTGTATTTTTGGTGTAAAGCTTTTTAAGTTCTTTATAAATTTGGAGATTAGTGTTGTATCTGAAGCACATATAGAAAAGATTTTCTCCCACTCTGTAGGCTCTCTTTTCACATTATTGTTTCCTTTGCTGAGAAGAAACTTTTTAGTTTGAATCCATCTCATTTATTGATTCTTGCTTTCATTTCTTTCGTTCTAGGAGTCTTGTTAAGGAAGCCTGATCCTAAGCCAACATGATGAAGATTTGAGTCTACATTTTTTTTTTCTGTTTGTATTAGGATTTCTGATCTAATTCCTACATCCTTGATCCATTTTTAGTTGAGTTTTGTGCAGGGCGAGAGGGGTTTAATTCTCATTTTACTGCATATGGATTTCCAAGAATACAAGAAATAATAGGTGTTGGCAAGGATGTGGGAAAAAGGCACACTCATACATTGCTGGTGGAGTTCCAAATTGGTGTAGAAACTTTGGGAAAGCAGTGTGGAGATTCCTCAGAAAACTTGGAATGGACCCACCATTTGACCCAGTTATCGCACTCCTGGGTTTATACCCAAAATACTTAAAATCAACATACGATAGTAACGCTGCCACATCAATGTTTATAGCTGTTCAATTCACAATAGCTAGATTGTGAAACCAACCTAGATGCTCTTCAATAGATGAATGAATAAAGAAACTGTGGTGTATATATACACAATGGAATATTATTCAGCCATAAAGAAGAATAAAAGTATGGCATTTGCAGGTAAAAGGATGGAGTTGGAGAATATCATGCTAAGTGAAATAAGCCAATCTCCAAAAACCAAAGGTGAATGTTTTCTCTGATAATTGGATGCTGAGCAGGGAGGGAATAAGAGAAGAATGGAGGAGCACTGGATTGTGTAGAGGGAAAGAGGGGAGGGAAAAGGGTGGGAGAAGGAAAGATAGTGAAATGAGACAAATATTATTACCCTATATATATGTATGATTACACAAATGGTGTGAATCTCCAGCATGTACAATCATAGAAATAAAAAGTTTTACCCCATTTGTGTACAATAAATCAAAATGCATTCTGTAAAAATAAAAAGAAAAAAGAAATTGAGTTTGTGTGACTTTCAGGTGTCTTTATTTTACTAAGACTTTAAAGAAACAATAGCTTCCTTTATATTGTTTTGTAATTGTTTTAAAATAGTTGTGCAATGTCGTGAAAACATATTTCCTATTTGTTTTACATTTTATAATTACACTTCCTTATGAATGTTTTTCTGAATACAAAGGAGATAAAAGATTTGTCTTCTATTAAACAATTGATACTCATTCTTCAGGCATAAATAATAAATGCTAATTATTGAGCCATGTATTTAGTAACACCTTGATTTAGCTATATTCATTTAAGTAGTCTTCTTGGTTAAGGGAGGACTCCTCAAATGGAAATTAAGATTGTGTTAGTCTGTTTTCTACATCAATAACAAAATACCTGATGCTGGATAATTTATAAAGAAAAGATGTTTATGTTTACCTTATAGTTTTGGAGATTAAAGTCCAAGACTAAGCAGTCTCCATCTGTTTGGTTTCTGACAAAGGTCTCATGGTAGATGGCATCCCAGTTACCAAACACAAGAAGAAAGATCACAAGGCAAACAGGAAGCCAGATGGACTCAGGGATCAGACTTTAAATTGTTTTTTTTAACAATGCACTCCATGAAAGCTGACTCACTCTGAGATATCTGCATGAATTTCTTCAGAGGGCAATGTTGCTAGTTACCTTATATTAAATATCGCATTTGCACTGCCAGACTGTGGACCAAGATCCAGCACACATCTTGGGGGACACACTCAAACCATACCCAAATCATACCAAGGGGTTTGAGATGTTTTAAAGTCTTCATGTTCAGTGTGAAACAGATGTGGCAGAAATGGTATATTTAATCAGATTCAGCTTTCAGGACTGGTTAAGTTTGGTTTAATGATAAGATGAAAGAGGAAAATTAAAAATAAATGCAAGTATTTCACAAACACTCCAGTAAATAAAAGCAATACTAACAGTGATAAATACAAAAATAACCTGAACTTGCCTGGTGTTTTCATCATGAATGAAATATGGACTAGTAACAAGAAGATGAAGTCTGTATGGATAGGAGGAAGCTCCTATGTCTGGGAAAATAATTAAAAACGAGATGTTCACAGGGAATGAATAACTTGGAAATAGTATTGTCTGAAAGACTATAGTGATAGAGAAAAACAAATTAGAAATGAGGTTGAAATGTGCTATTACACAGGAATTCCATTATGATTTTTGATCCATCTATGGAAACATCCCATTACCGGCAGAAGTTGGCTCTTCACGGGGTAGACAATCACAATTGGAAAAATAAATAATACTTTTGTTTGGGATCTCATTATGAGGAAATTATAGGCAAAATGGAAGAAGTAAAGAGAAGAGTAATAACAGTGGTTGGAACTGTCAGGATTGCTTCTAAAAGAGATGATTAAAAAATTAAATAGCTTGGTAAGGGACTACTAAGAGATGAGAGTGTTTACTATCACATGGAGATTGTTAACCCTAAAAAGAGAGACATGTCAATTATTTAGCATGGTGATAAGGTTTATAATTAGAAACAATTTAGTGATATTAGGAAAAGAGAATTGAAGAAACAGTCCCGAGACCCCTCTGAATGCTGAGGTGTATGCGTGCGTAAACAGCCTAGGTTTATAGTGTGCAATTTTGTCTTCCTTGATTCTGAGCATTTCTAAAAGGATGTCATGTGTTCTTTTCTCCCCCTTTATTCCTTTCCTCCTTATAGTTTTTATCCCTCTCATTTGAACTGTAAGTTCTGTGTTCCTTTGTGTCAATACATTTTATGGATCATCTGTGGATTCCTGCCCACTTAAATACACTAGCTTTTAAAATTTATGTTTCAGCCTTGAGCTAGCAATCATTTTGTAAGCACTGGAAGCAACCTTTCCCTCACACATTTACCTTCCTTTAATCCACAGGGATACCATATTTTCGGGTGCTATATGATACATTTCTGTAACTTGAAGTTACAGTATTCAATAAAAGGCACCAAAATGGCAGAGCTATTGGTAACTCTTTTAAAGGGAGAAGGAAGGATAGTAGAATGAATTGGACATTATTACCCTATGTACATATATGAATACACTACTAGTTCAATTCTACATCATGTATAACTAAAAGAATGAGAAGATGTGTCAAAATGCATTCTACTGTCATTTAACTAATTAGAACAAAAAATGAAGTTTTTAAAAATAACATTGTTATTCAATTAAATATTTCCTGGCAAACTAGTTTGTATTAACGTGAACTATACGTGGGATTGGTTATGTGGACAGTGGAAGTAGCAAAATTTATAAAGAGTTTCACAGAAATGTAAATTGGAACACGATATTCTTTTATTGGAGGACAGCTGCCTTCTTTGAAGAGCAACATGAATTCTGTAAAGTCCTGTCATTTAAACTTTATAAGGAAGTAACTGTGAGAAGCACGAATAGAGAGATGCTTCAGAAAAACAAATGCTTGGTCCCTGTGGAGAAACAGATATTAAAAGCACATGGAAATGTGAGCAATTCCACCACCAGTGCTCAAGAAAGGACAAAGTACCTTCATGAATGCCTGAGTTCATAGCTTGTGAGTCCCCTTAGGAGAAATGTTCTCTTTATCAAGAATTAAAATACTCCATGTTCTTTACAAAATCCGACAGAGTTTCCAGAATATCTGAAGGATGATGTAAAAGAATTCAAATAGAAAGCAGAAAAATGTACTTTGATCACTTTTATGCTTTGGAAAAGTACTACATTTACAGTTTCTGAATTTCTTTCTTTTCCCTTTTCTTCATGTTGTTTCTCTCTCTTTTTCTTCCTTTTTTCCTGACTAGCTATATGAGATATGCTGTTTGGACTAATGGAAATGCTATAGCTTACATAAGTATTAAGAAAGGTGAGACATTGGCCTTCTTTTGTCTAGATGATGCACCTGACATGTGTGGGTCTCTTGCAGTTGGAAAGCAGGGCTGTGGTTCACTATAGTGGATAGGTAGAGCATCCTCTCTCTGCTGGTATTAATTACCAGTGGGATTCCCCTTGTGCTTACCATAGAGTTCCTGGGTCCCTCAAAGTCCTCAAAGTCTGCAGGTAGGATAATATCAGAGAAACAATAAATTGTTCCTGATTTTAGAGGAAGAACAAAACAAAACAAAACTCTAACTTGTACAAATACTTCTTATCTCTGGATTAAAGTCCAGGTCAAAAAAAAAAAAAAAAAGAAAAGAAAAAAGAAGGAGATCCAACATGTACTTTGAGAGGTTTGTTCAGTATCGCTTGGTAAGAGAGAGTGCATTACTCAAAGTTGACTTACCATTTTTAGTTTAGAAATAAGAGAAACAAGGGGCTGGGGAGATAGCTCAGTCGGTAGAGTGCTTGCCTTGTAAGCACAAGGCCCCGGGTTTGATCCCCAGCACCCCCCCCCAAAAAAAAAGAAATAAGAGAAACATATTTGAAACCTGTAAGTATGGCTTTTGGCATACCTGTCTTTCTTGGATAGGGCTGTGAAAATGGAAAAAAGGAGTGGAATTAAAAGGGGCCCATTTATATCACATACATGACATGATTACAAATTTTTGTAGGGAGAATCTGAGTTCCATGGAAGCTTGCATCTAAGACCAGCAGGAATAGAAAAGGAAAGAAGGGATAGAGCACAAAGTGTACTGTATTAAGGTGCTGACCCAGGACCTAAATGTCAAAGGTCAATAGTTCCTACTCTTCATCTTTTGTAAAACTAAGTTATATAAACACGCATTTGTTCATCATGCACACAATGTACACATGTGCATGACACATAAAAGGTATTTTTTGTATTGTATATGTTCATTGAATATAGTTTATTTTAAAAATTGAAACATAAAAATATAAAATTATTTAAAAACAATAATACTTCTATATCTCAGAGATAATTGGAAATTACTATTAATATATTTTTTGAAAATTTTCTAGTTTTTTATTGAACATAGTTGTAATTATCCTTTTTGTATCTTGTTTATTGTTTAATTAAAATGATAAGGAGTGTTTCATGTGACTCTATAAACTCTTTATAGACATAATATTAAATATATTTTAAGGAACCATGGAACAGATAATTTTTTCATATATGAGGCCTTTGATATTTTCTAATTATCTTTCATTAAAGAAAAAATTCGCTCTCTCCCTGCATCTTCTGTCCTTTCTCTTTCATTCTTTTTCCCTCTTGTTTTAATATTAACTCTGCCAAAACTTTGGGATATGATTGGAGTTTTAAGATAGATAACATCCTTTGATTCAGGGAAACATATATATCCATTGTTTTTGGGTTTTGAGAAATCTCATGCAGTGAAGAAAACTGTGATGGAAACAGCATCATTCCAAGAGAAAAAACTCAAAATCAGGTTGTACAGATTGTGTGTTTGTATGAGTGTGCCTGCATGTATGTGTGCTCTTGCATATTTGTGAATACATGTGTATGTGTGTATATTTTTATGTTCATGCATGTGCTAGTGTATATGTATGTAAATTTCTTTGCACACATATGATAGACTGGAGGTATTTACAAAAATTTGAATTTTATTCTGTTAACATTTAGAGAATTTTCTAATAATATTCTTAGTCAATGAAATCAACTTTTCCATATTCTCAATTTTCAGAGTTTATGTTTTTAATGGATAAAGGTTGAGCATATTCATATTTATAAAGGGTTTTTTTTTGCAATGAACCCCATACATTTTAGTTATTGAAAGTGAATCTTAAGAGTTAGTATTAATCTTTAATAAAAAAATTCCAAAATCACTTTCCTTACCAATGAAATGTAATTTCATTCTCAGATTTTATAAAACAAGAAATTTCCCTACCTCAAGTTTACCAAGAATACTGTACTGACTGCTCTATAATTACAAGTGTTATTTAGTGGAAAACACGCAATATGTTCATATCCTGACATGCAACATGCTTTTAAAGAAGCATTGAAGTATGATGAGTATATTCAAGTCACATTAAAATGTTAGCTTTGACTTAAGGGTTGCATTTATGAGCTTAAAACCAGAGAATAACTATTGTAGAGTTGAAGATTTGAATAGAATTAAAAAAATAAACTGTCAAACCAGTTTGTGGAAACCATTGTTCTGCAGGGGTGATTGGTATATGGCTGTGGTGTATTCAGCTTAAACCTCTGTTTTCTTTTCTTCCTGCTTTGAAGACATTGGTATCAGCAGATGTCAATTACTCTAACTCCAACAAAGTAATAACAATCAAAGCAAGGATCCATTCATCTAAATCCTTATGATCAAGTGATCCTTCATTTGAAGTGGGTTTTCCTGAAGTAGTTGGAGATTTTGTAGAGGTAGGTTTTTCACTGGTAGGAGGTTTTGTACTGGTAGGAAGTGTCTCTTTAGAACAGGTGGGAATTGGGGGTTGCCAAGTACCATTACTACCACAGACAACCAAGTTGCTTCCATGAAGGTAAAAACCCTTCAAGCATTCAAACTCAACTGTTGCACCATAGTAATGTTTACTTCCAAATCCTGCTGTCTGTCTTCCATTTTCAATAACTGGGTATGGACATTTGACCACCTTACACTGGGGAGGGTCACTACTCCATTGTCCCGGGCCAGAACAATGAATCTGACTCTGTCCAATAAGTGAAAATTTATCTGATCCAGGATTGGGATTACAATTATAAGTTGCTACTTCAGAATATTCAAATACATCCTTTTCTGGGGTGTATCTTCCATTTTCTATTTGTGGAGGTGGCTCACACAAAATCTTTTCACATTGTGGGGGACTCCCGCTCCAACGCACATCTGATCCTCTAAGCTGACAACGTAGAATTTGCTTACCAATTAAGTAAAAACCCTCATTACAAACAAATTTGACTTGTGTACCAAACTCAAAACTTCCATTAAGGAGGTTTACTTGGCCATTAACAGGATCTGGTTGAATTGGACATGATTTTTTAGAACAAGCATCATTTGAAAGAGAAGACCATGTGCCATCCTCACCACAAGAAGTAGACGTGGAGGAAGAAAGCTTCCGTTTGTATCCTGGTTTACATTCGTAATCTACTTGCTCCCCGACCTCGTAACGCGGCTTAGGTTGGCCAGTGAGCTGCATTGTTTCAAACGTTGGTGGCTCACCGCAGGCATCAGAGGATGGACACAGCAGGAACACAAGGGCCACCAGAAGGATCCAGAAGAAAGACTGGGATGGAAAGAGACTCTGGCGGTGCTGGGTAGGCATGGTGCACAGCATGAATCTTGTCATTTTTCTTTAGATGAAAACTCAGAACCAGCTGAGGAGGTTTTCAGAGTCCTCCCAGAGCCCAGTGACCAGACGCAACAATCCCAAAACTCAGGAAGTGTCAAAGGCTATATTTGAGTGGGCGTGGCCCTGGCACACCCACAGAAGTCACAGAAAGTGTTTTAGAAGTGCTCAGAGTTAGTATTGGGACTGAGATCTCAGGGTTAATGTAACCTCACTGATATATTTAGAGAGATTTGTGTCATTGACTAAAACCACTGTTTTCAATCTTTGTTCAGGTGAGTCTCCTTTCCAACTATTAAATAAAGGTTCTTGGATCGGGCGCAGTGGCGCATGCCTGTAATCCCAGCAGCTCTGGAGGCTGAGGCAGGAGGATCATGAGTTCAAAGCCAGTCTCAGCAAAAGTGAGGCACTAAGCAACTCAGTGAGATCCTGTCTCTAAATAAAATACAAAATAGGGCTGGGGATGTAGCTCAGTGGTCGAGTGCCCCTGAGTTGGATCCCCGGTATCAAAAAAAAAAAAAAAAAAAAAAAAAAAAAAAAAGAAAGAAAGAAAAAAGAAAGACTCTCAGATATTGGTAGGTTTGCCCCAGAACAAACCCTAAGGCAACTATTTGTGTATAATAGTTCATTTTAAAGATCTCAGAATGCCCAAGTGAGAAACTGGGAAAAATAACATGGGTAAAGAAGAAAAGCCAATAAAAAATGTTTTAATATAGAACCCCTGCAAGCAACAGGGTATTGAATCTCACTATGGACTCTGTAAGAAACTATGTGCAACACACTGAGAATCAGCCTACAGAGATTAGTACCTGAGACACTGATATATTTATTAGAGTCCTTTCCTTGAGGGTAGCTCTGGGTTTATTAATTCCCCCATGCCTCCAAGAAGTGCCTCTTTGCCTCTGAACAGAACAATAAGAAGAGAGATGGGACACTTTAGGTGAATATTTGTCAGTGATTGAAATTTTTTTATTTCCACTACCAGAGAACTCAAGTAGGTTGAGGGAAGATGTGGGGCAGTATCTACTACACTGGGTTTACCAAGTCTCTCCTTCAGTATATTTTTCATTATATTGCTTGTGATTGTGTGCAGTGTATTTGTTACTGTTTTTCCTTTGATTTTTTTCTTTCTAGAAATCAGAAGGTATATAGGAACTGAACATAAACTATACCTCCAAAGCATTTACCAATCTCTGTGTCATAGTTCTCTTGAACAACCAAAACAGGGGACATTCTGCATTGGAGATCAGCTGAAAGGTCTAATGAGGCTAAAACAAGCTTGAAATGTGGAAAGAAAAATGTGCTACTGAGAGTGACCTAATTGACTTTGTGTTTTGGTTCATAGTTTTGAAAATTCCTTTCTTTCCACCCCAAATTCAAGTTGTCTTGTGTCACTATCCATTTCTTTATATAGCATTCCTTTCATTTTCCAGTTCTTCCTCATTTTACTTGTAATAAATCAACCTAGAAACATTTCTTACCTTTCCTAGTCCTATCTTTCTTATATCTTCTTAGTTAAGAATTCAAAGGATGGAAGGGAAAAAGGAAGGAAAAAGAAAGGAAGGAGTAAAAGAAGGAAGGAAGGACAATGTAGCTTACAGTTCTTCACCAAGCAGTTTCACCTCAACACATAAAATTTTGTTTTCTATCCTTCTTTGTATTCACCAAATCCACATTTACAAATTTAATCAGAATTTTTCCTATTTTAATAGATAAGAAATGTAATGAACATTTGCACTTATATAATCCACAGAGCTTAATTTAAAAGCTGAGATCACCATGTGCCAAACCAGTCATATCCCCTTACTCTGCACTGTTTATTCCTTCTGTTTTATGTTTTATCTTGCTGACTCATTATCACCATCTGCCTAAAACCTGAATGAAAACTTGTAGTCATTTTGGACAATTCATTGCCACTTATTTTCTATATCTAATCAGGCTTCAAGTCTTTACTTCCTGAATAAAATCTTTTCCCAGATCTACACAATAAATCTCAAGACAACATTTCTTTGACTCTTAAATTATTCAATCTTTGGAAATTTCATTATCTCTCAAAGGTTTCTTAAAGGTTTTCTGGTATTGACAGTTACTGTCTCATATATATTCAAAATTTGGCATTCCTTTAAGATCTGTTGTTAGCTTCTCTTGTCTCCACCCCCAGCCTTAGTGAGGTATAATTGACAAAAGTTATATATATATTTACACTGTACGATATTATGTCTCAATATACAACATGAAATGATTACCACAAGCTAAGATACTTCTCACTTCATATAATTGCCAATTATTGATTTTTTTGTAATATGAATACTTAGCCTTTACTCTCAGCAAATTTTGAGGATATAATATGGTATTATTAATTATAGTCAGCATGCTGTATGTTAGATTTCCAGAACTGATCATCCTGCAAACTTTGTACCATTTGTCCAATATATTTCCATTTCCTTTACTCTCAGTCCCCACAACTACCATTTTAGTCTCTCTATAGGTTTAATATTTGAGATTCCTTATATAAGTAAGATTATGTAGTAATTATCTTTCTGTGTCTGGCTTGTTCCACTTAGCATGATATTGTCTACACTTACTCATGTTGGTGCGAATGAAAGAATTTCCTTTTCATTTCTTTAAGTTTGAAATGTGTGTGTGATATGTGATATATATATATGTATGTATTGTGTATATATATATATCACATTTTCTTTATCCATTCATGGTCACTGAAAGGCAGGATTATTGGATCATATAATAGTTCTATTTTTAGTTTTTAATTTTTAAAAGAACCTCAATGTTGTTTACCAAAGTGGTTTTACCAGTTTAAAGCATTGCAACAAAACATGAAATTTTCCTTTTAACTCCTTCCCTGACAACAGTTGTTAACATTCATATTTTTTTTAATAATAGGTTTTTTACAGGTGTGAGGTGATATCTCATTGTGGTTTTGATTTTCATTTGCCTGATGATTATTGCCATTGAGAAGTTTTAAAAATATTTGTTGACCATTTATTTGTATGTCATCTTTTGAGTGATGTTTGTTCAGGTCCTTCATTCATTATTTGGGTTATTAGTTTTATTGCTATTGATATATTAAGATTTATTAAAGATGCATGTTTTGCAAATGCTTTCTCTCATTAGGTAGGTTATATCTTCACTCTAGTGTTTATTTTGCCATTCAGAAGATTTTTAGTTTGATATAATTACATTTGTCTATTTTTGTATTTGTTGCCTGTGTTTTTCAGATAGTGTGTAGTTAGTGTGTAGAAATACAATTGATTTAGGTATGTGGACTTTGCATCCTCAGTCCATTTATTAGTTCTAATAGTTTTATGATGGAGTCTGTAGTTTATTTTATATACTAGATCATGTCATCTATACTAACAATTTTACTTCTCTATATCCAATAGGAAACTCTTTATTTCTTTCTCTTGACTGATTTCTCTGGCTAGAACTTCTGGAATTATATTTAATAAAAGTGGAAAAAGTGATCTTCTTTCTCTTTTTCTAGATATTAGTGAGAAAGCTTTTACTGTTTGCCTTTCAGTGTAATGTTAGCTGTTGACTTATTACACATGGCCTTTATTATGTTGAGGTATATTTCTTCTGTATCTAATTTGTTCAGCATTTTTAAAATGTAGAGATGTTGAATCTTATTGAATGTCTTTTCTCTATTAAGATGATCATATGATTTTGTCTTTCATTTGATGTGTACTGTCAATTATTTCAATTTGCATACAATGAACTATTTTCACATCTCTGGGATGAATCCCACTGAATCATGGTTAATAATTTTTAATACACCGTTGGATTTTGTTGCTAGTATGTTATTCCTCAACATTTATATTTTGCATCTCTATTTATCAAAGATATTACCCTGTAGTTTTTTTTTTTCTTTGTTATTAACTTATCTGGTTCTAGTCTTTAGAAAAAATTTTTTTCCTATTATTATTTTTTAAAAATAATTTAAGGTGAATTGGTTCTTTAGTTTTTTTTTTTTTTGAGTGTTTGGTATGGTTCAGCAGTGAAACCATCTAGTCCTGCACTTTCTTTCACGGGAAGGTTTTAATTACTGATTCAATATTGTTACTTGTTATTCACATCTGTTCAGATTTTGTATTTCTTCATGATTCAGTATTGGGAAGGTGTTTGTATCTAGAAACTTATTTTTTCTAGTTATTAAATTTGTTGGCTTATAGTTGTTCATAATGATTTCTAAGATCTTTTGTATTTCTGTGGTGTCAGTTGTAATATCTCCCATTTCACATATGTTTTTCCAAAAAAATTGAGTATCCTCTCCCTTTTTCCTAGTTAATCAGGGTAAGAAAAGAACTAGCTCTTTGTTTTATCAACTTTTTTGAATTGTTTTCTTACTCTCCATTTCATTAATTACTGCTATGATCTTTATTATTTCTTTTACTAATTTGGGGCTTGGTGTGTTTTATTTTTCTAAGATGCTCAGGACTTTGGAATCAGTAAGAAATAGTTTTTGGAAAAGATCACAAAGGTACAAAAGCAAAAATAGACAAAAAAAAATTGTATTAAACTAAAAAGTTTCTGTACCACAAAGGAAATAATCAAGAGTGCAGAGACAAAAAGAATGGAAGAAAATATTTGCAAAATCTCTGATAAGGGGTTTTTATACAGAACATATAAGGAACTACACAAAGTCAGTAGCAAAAGAATAAGTAACAATTTAAAAATGGAAAACAGATCTAGGTAGACATTTCTCAAGAGAAGAAATGTGAATGGATAACAGGAAGATGAAAAAATTCTCATCACTAATCATTAAGTAAATGTAAATAAAAACTGTTGTGGGGCACAACTTAAGAACAGACCAATCACCACTGAGAAGTCCAAGTTTGAGAGTCTTTATTAGACAGCCAGTTGACTATCTCTCACAACACCCCAAAAATGACTATTGGGAGAATAGCCCTGGTCATAGGGTTTCAGGGATTTTTATACTATAAGTCAGTACATCAATCATAAGTGTCTGTTGCTGTGATTTAAAACTACAAACTAACATCATGAGATCTAAGATCATAAGTAGAAGGAGAAGTGGGTCAAAATGACCTAGTTGGGTACAAGTTAAGAAATGGTTACTAACAGCTAGATAATCACTGTTGACATGGTACATTGTCTAAGAAAAATAGGAATCAAAAAGAGAACAATTTTTCATTATATAAGAATTGCCATTCTGTGTTGAATGGAGAATGGCTTAATACTGTGGTTGGCCTAAAACCTAGGACTGCGGGTTGGTCTGATATTGGGGCAGGCATTTAATCTGTTTGCAGTGAACTAGTTTGGAGTCTGGGGCTTCAGGGGCCAAGATGGTGCCAGAGGCTGTGTCTGTGGAGGTCAACTGGAAGTTTGGGGCTGTTTCTGCACCAGTAAGCGTAGGCCTGCTATCCCTGGAGGTAAGGTCCAAGTGAAAGTTTAATGCTCACTTTACTCTCCTTTCTCCACAAAGAGGATATGATATCTCTGCTCTTTGTTTCCCAGACTTGGGGGAGAGGTGACATGGATAATGTGAAACTGTCCTTTCCACCCTCTTCAATGCTTCTTTTCTTATTTCTCTGCTCTGCCCCAAATGTTGAAATTGCTTACCTGAATTCCTTAGCCGTTGTGGATTTGAGAGCTAGAAACTTCTATTCCACCATTGTCTTTGTCCATTGTATGCTGTTATAACAGATTGCCACCCTCTGGATAATTTACAGGATCACAATTCTTTAGACTGGGAAGTTCAACATCAATTTACTGGCATCAGGTGAGAGCCTTCTTCTGCATTGTAACATGTCAGAATAAGGCATTACATGGTGAAAGGGCAAAGAGAGGATGCGAGGGAGACAAAAGGGGGCTGAACTTGTCCTTTCTTGAGGAAATGACTCCTGTAATAATGAACCCACTCCTGTAACAATGGCATTAATCCATTCATGAGGACAGAACACTTAGGGCCTGATCGCCTCATAAATGTTCCTCCTCTTAAAACTATTACAATGGCAATTAAATTTAAATAGGAATTTGGGAAGGGGGAAATACGCAAACTACATTATCCATGTTACTAATATCACCTCACCTCTCTTTTCTTAATCTTCAATTGTTTCAGACATTAACAGTAAATTATGCCAACAGTATCTTATTACATAAGTCTCCAAGAACCATTACTTCTTCCTTAGAAAATATTACTAATTCTGATGTTCATGTTATTTGCACTAAAGCAGTGGAAACTCAAAATGAAAAACAATAAGGATGTTAATGCATGATTTCCAGGTCACTGGGGGGTATCATAATTGCCAGTTCTATCTCTTATGCTACGGTTGTAGTGCATTATTATCTTTGCATGTTTGGTGATTTTTGTATAAAAATCTCCCAGGTTATTATTCCTCTTCAAGATATTCCCATGTCATTCATTTAATTATACCTTTGCAGACTTGTGATTGTCTATTTCTCAGACAAGTCCAGATACAGCTAAATCATAAGACAAGCCAAACTGAAGTGTAATGTTAATTTGTTTTATTAATTTTCCAGTGAATATTTGGAATTTTTCTAAGTATAGTATTACTGCATCTTCCAATGATAGGGATGTGAAAAATCTTTTCCTGGGTCACCATCACATTTCTTTTTGGGGACAGACTGTCAGATGCAGGGATGATTTGTGGATGTAACTCCTGTTTTTAATTCACCAGGGCTGTAGAAGAAAATCAATGCCCTGCTATTGTCTCTCATACCTCACACAATTGGTAATGACAGATTATTTCTAGAGGTGAGAGTCTTAATTTACATCACCTATTCCTCTCACATTCAGCAGTGAGACTTGTACTTACTTCTGGGATGCTACCTGGAACCGCTACATATGTAAGAAGAGGTCAGACATCTTGGGCATCTTGTGCCTATGGTATGATTTAGAAGTTTAGGGTAACACATCAGTCATTCTTTTTAAATTGCCTTATGCACCATAAATGCTAGAATTTCCTAAGAGATCAGATATGCTCTTTCCCAAAGCCTCAATTAGTGAACTCTTCTTCTCACCATTATACTTGCTACCTGGTACAGGGGTAAGATCACAGTCACTGGTAATTATTTTGTAGATTTACTCTTAATTTGTTAAAGTTAGTACTTGGGCATATCACCAAACTCTGCACCTTTATTTTGGGAATAGCATTTTCATTTTTTTTTTAATATTTATTTATTTTTTTTAATTGTATACAAATGGGATACATGTTGTTTCTCTATTTGTACATAGAGTCAAGGCATACCATTTGTGTAATCATACGTTTACATAGGGCAATGATGTTTATTTTTTTTTCCCTTCCCCCTCACCCCTCCCACCCCTCTTTTCCCTCTATACAGTCCTTCTTTCCTTCATTCTTACCGCTCTCCTTATCCCTAACCCTAAACCTAACCCTAAACCTAATGCTAACCCCTCCCACCCCCCATTATATGTCCTCATCCGCTTATCAGCGAGATCATTTGTCCTTTAGTTTTTTGAGATTGGCTTATCTCACTTAGCATGATATTCTCCAATTTCATCCATTTGCCTACAAATGCCATAATTTTATCATTCTTCATTGCGGAGTAATATTCCATTGTATATATATGCCACAGTTTCTTTATCCATTCATCAACTGAAGGGCATCTAGGTTGGTTCCACAATCTGGCTGTGGTGAATTGAGCAGCAATGAACATTGATGTGGCTGTATCTCTGTAGTATGCTGATTTTAAGTCCTTTGGGTATAGGCCAAGGAGTGGGATAGCTGGGTCAAATGGTGTTTCCATTCCAAGCTTTCTGAGGAATCTCCACACTGCTTTCCAGAGTGGCTGCACTAATTTGCAACCCCACCAGCAATGTATGAGTGTTCCTTTTTCACCACATCCTCGCCAACACCTATTGTTGCTTGTATTCTTGATAATCGCCATTCTAATTGGGGTGAGATGAAATCTTAGGGTAGTTTTGATTTGCATTTCCCTTATTACTAGGGATGTTGAACATTTCTTCATATATCTGTTGATTACTTGTACATTTTCTTCTGTGAAGTGTCTGTTCATTTCCTTAGACCATTTGTTGATTGGATTATTTGTATTCTTCGTGTAGAGTTTTTTGAGTTCTTTATAGATTCTGGAAATTAGCGCTCTATCTGAGGTATGGTTGGCAAAGATATTCTCCCACTCCGTAGGCTCTCTCTTCACATTTCTGATAGTTTCCTTTGCTGAGAGAAAGCTTTTTAGTTTGAATCTATCCCAGTTGTTGATTCTTGCTTTTATTTCTTGTGCTATGGGAGTCCTGTTAAGGAAGTCTGATCCTAAGCCAACAAGTTGAAGATTTGGACCTACTTTTTCTTCTATAAGATGCAGGGTCTCTGGTCTGATTCCGAGGTCCTTGATCCATTTTGAGTTGAGTTTTGTGTAGGGTGAGAGATAGGGGTTTAATTTCATTCTATTGCATATGGTTTTCCAGTGCGTTTTCATTTTGACACTGACAATCTTCCAGCGATCTCCCACAAGCCATCCCAGCCGGTCTGGTCCTCGTGGATCTGTGTCATTGCCTCTCTCACCTGTTCTTTTGCCCACACTGCTGAACTGGTGCCTGAGGGTGGATATCTGGCACCTGTATGCCATATGAACAACAAGAAGAAGATGCATTGCTTCTCTATATGTCCTTAGGGGATAGACCAGGGGAAAGCTTAATTAATAGATACTTAGTGGTTTCCCAACCAATCAAAACTTTTTTTTCAAGTTGTACTTACTTATTATGTTGGGTTTGTTAGTCCTGATACAAAGTTCCACTTTGACTTTATGTATTTCTAGAGTGAACTTTTTTAAGGAATTTCCTAAACATTCTTTGTAAATAGACTTCTAATTAGTCTATTTAACTAATGTTGAATAATGTTCACTATATGTTGAATCATTCTAGGGTTTCAAATTTTAAGCTGAATTTAAATTCTAATGTGGGGTTGGGGGTTTAGCTCAGTGTGGAACACATGCCGAGCATTTGGGAAGCCTAGGTTCAATGCCCAGCATACCAAAAATCAAACAAAAAACCCTAAAATGCCAAGATCTCTTATTTGTATTTCTTTCCACTGTCACTCTTCAAGGTCAAACACTAATTCCTAGAACACAGTGATAAAGCTCCAGGCTAAACAGATCTAAGTTCAAATCTCAGCTCAGTTGTTTACTAATTATGTGGGCCTTGGCAGTTAGTCACCATTCTCTCTTACTCTAAGTTGACTCATATTAAAAATAAAATAAGAACAACGCATGGATACATGTAAGGTGATAGTGGGTTGATTGAGCTAACGCATGTAAGGACTGAGAACAGAAGCTAGCACATATGTATGCTTCATTTCAAATGCTAGCTGCTGCTATTGGTATTTTGCCTGGATTGCTGCAGAATTGTCTTTATTGGTCTCCTAAACTTTACATGAAGCTTTCCCAGTCCAATCTCCACATTGCTGTCATAGTAATCTTTCTGTTAATTAGGATAGTGCCGCTCCTCTGCTTAAAACCTTCAACTGATCTTCATAGTTTTTTGTAATGTTTAGACTCTAGCTGGAGAGATAGGCCATTGTAATCTCACTAGATTTGTGCCCCATCATTTTATCCCAAGCTTCCACTGCTATTAGCAAATGCTTAAAGGTCTCCAAAAAAACAAGCATACTCTTGTTTCTCCTTGACATTACAGATATGAACTTGTATTCATAGAACAACTTTGTCCCGATTTTCTTGTTTAATTTCTGCTCATTCTTCAAAAGCCAGTAGAAGTATCACAGCTAAAAAGAAATCCTCCAGTTCTTCAAATGGCCTTGTTTAGGCCATTTTAAAATAGTTTCTTATTAAAACTTGTTATGTGACTCTGTTATTTTCTTTTTCCCATGTGTGGATCCTTTTCAATGTAAATATCTAGCACAAAGAACAAATTAAAATGTATCACAAATGCTCATGAGCTGTCTTAGAAATAGCAGATACTTAATATTTGTTGAATAAATGAAGGATAGATGAAATTAATGAATGGATGAATAAGCAAGCTGTGAGTGGGTAGAAAGGCAGAGTGATGTGCAAAGAAAAGTCAAAGATTTCTTTCCCTTACTCAAGTTTCACTTTACACATCTAGGAGAGTAATGTGGATCTGGAAGGTGTCAGGGCTTTCCTAGATTTTAGGAAGAATATGGAAGGAGCAGTTTGGAGTTTTCAGCTGTTGCTGGGGTAGATTTATATGTAGGTTAAGTCACGGAAAATATTTAATGGTTGTGGAAAAGAACTGGTTAACTTATTTGTTCTCAAGAAACTCTGTAGGCCAAATCTCAAATATCCAATATTTCAATGATTTTATTTCATTCCTTAAATTTCTTAATGTCATAGATTCTCTCCCTTTTTTATCCCCATGACAAATAAGCAACAGGATACCTAACAACATTTTTATATGAAAACAGCCACATTGCATAATACAGTGGTAGTGAAGAAAAATCTGAACTGAATTTCTTTGTTAAGAGAATTTAAATTCATATTTATCTCAGGGTTATTTAGGTAATCCAATATTATTTGTCTTCTAACAAAATTTTCTCATAGTGTGTATTTATTAGTAAAAATTCAAATGAGTGGTAGAGACTATATTATTCAGTAGGTAAAAATCTTCATCTTATTAAATAAGTGTGGTTTTAAAGACTTTATTAGAATCCCCTGGTCATATTTGACATAATAAACACATTATTTTTTAAAAACTTAAAAACACTCCAATAATAAAAAAATAATTTTCTACATGACTATATTATCCAAAAAGGACTTAAACAACTTTATACCCTTACCATAAATGTAATATAATATTTTACAATCTTGGCTGCTGAAATTCAATTACTGAATTTTTAATAAAGCATAAAATGGAAAAATGGTTTAAGGCAAAAAAAATTGCAAAAGAATGCCATAAACATTTGGAACCATTAAATTGTAAACATTCAAAGCATATAAATAGGGTTTTAGAGGAAGTCAATCTGAATTCTTACATTGGTTTTATAATAAGGGTGTTTGGTGCTAATCTTAATAATTATAAAATTGAAGTATTTGAAATTATGCTTATTTTAAATTGCAGTAACTTATGCTATTGTCACTTTAAGTTAAAAATAAAGCATGATGAATTCATGAGGCAACATACAGACAATTTTCACTTTATATATATATTAGTTATTCTCTTACTATTACTAAAGTTCATCTCATCAGACTTTGGGAACATAATGTAGACATTGGGTTCCCTTACCAGCAATTGGGAGTCACTTCCATGGGAAGTAGAGTACTAAATATTGTCACACTTAGCACCATTTCACTAGAAACATACATTATGCATTTTGACTGGGATTTCTTGTTTTGTTGCAGGAGGACTGAGAATTACCAATTCTAAACCATAGATTTCTCATAGCTAAAGTGACCACATGCCTTGAATTTTTTAAGATTGTTCTGATAACATGTGATGTTGAGGTACAATCCCTATATAATGCAAGAACCTTAAAGTAGTGACTATGTGTGTTCAACATCCCAGCATGCTGATCAGAAAACTGAAAAGAATAAGACAGACATCATCACTGTCCTCATAGAACTTTCTGATGATAGAAAAAGAAAACAAAATTCACATATATGATAAAAAAATTATTACCATTATAACAAATGTTAGAAAGGGAAAGGACAAGATATTAGATAAGCAGGTCAGTAAAAACTTATTATTATCATTATAGCTCAGGCTGGGTAGGAGAGATGTCCATGAAGAATTGGAAGTTATAGGAAAAGTAGGAGCTATCTAGGCCAATAGATGGCAGGGGGTGTAGCATCACTAAAGACCTTGGAATAGAAGGCTCAGTGTATCAGTTGAATAAAAGAGGACCAAGGTTACTGAATTATAGCTAACTAACACTGGATAGTAGGTAAGAATGGAGAGGGAATCAAGGAGTAGATGGTAAAGGGTCTTTCTTAGATGCCTTATGAATGATCCTGGACTAAAGGCAAGAGAAAGTCAGTGGAGGGTCTTAGCAGGGAATGTCTTGATTGAACTCATATTTGATGCCAACAAATTCTGAATTGAATTGAATTGAATTGAATTGTCTGGATGAAAGCACCAGTGGAGTCTAAAGGCAGTTACCGTCAGTGAGGGGAGTGCCTACTGATTCCTTCATTCCCCCCAGGCATCCTACACAGCAGTGATTTCTGGCATCAGTGACTCCAAGCAGCTATTATTACTACCAATTCATATGTGAGTACTGGCCATGATTGACTTTATTTGTGTGTGGACAAGTCCTTTTAACTATCCAATCTAATCATATATGTAAGTAGGGTGACCAACAATTTCAGTTTGCCCAGGATTTCCAAGGATTTGAAGAATTTCTAAGGATATAAGACTTTAAGGGCTAAAATCAGGACTGTGGTACACAAACCAGGTTGGTCAGTTACCTTGTTTATATACAGAAACATTTTAGTCAAAGCATCTTTGATAGAAATCATTCAGTCTAAACTTGTAAAGCCCTGATGGTATGAAATAATATTTCTCATAACAATCCATTTTAACAATGCATTTCTTTAAATTTTGTTTTTTAATTATAAAGTTAATATACAGAGTGCATACATTTTAGGAAGCAGAGATAAGTAAAAGTCATTTGAAATCAACTCTTTCATTTTTTAAATGATCTGTTCTAACTTTCAGAATTAAAACAAATTTGAAATTGAAATTTCTCTCTCCATAAATATAACACATTGGTCTTGGTTGACCTTTTTGGGTCACACAGAATAAATATCTCTGAATACATCCTTGAAGCATTTGACCAAAGGTATGTTGTTCTCTAGCGGACTTCTGATCCTCCTCAGACCACCACCCTCCACTAGAAACATCAACATACACAACATGGGATATATGCTTTTTCTCTTAAAAAGTAAGGTACATATTTATATACATGTGTGTTAACATAATATGTATACACTATATATATGTATGTGTGTGTATATATATTATTAATATATATGTTTGATTCAAAATAATGATTCTTCTTTAAGAAATGAAAAAGAAACTGTTTATTTTGAGACATATATGAGTGATCTAGGGTTAGAAACATGGGTTTAACTTACCCTAAAGAGTGTTCTGTTGGAGGGGGAAAAGGATGAAGTACAAAAAAGAAGCACAACCCAGCAGTTCCACAGCACCAGATTTACAAAGTAAGAAGATTGCTCCTCAATAAAGTGAGTAACAAAAACTCAATGACACATAACACTGAACGATACAAAAAAATTCATAGAGCTATAGAAAGTAACTTGTGCATAAGAAATAATACCTTAGAGATTTAGGGTGTTCAGTGAAAACAAACCCAAATTGGTCCACTGGGGTGAAACTATTCCATGGGTGCAGGCAGCCCTCCATGAGCTCAGAACATGCTGGCAGGTGATGAAAACATTCCCAGGCACTGAACGCTGTCTCCTTGCAGCTCATGCAACTGTGAACAGAGACAGAGGATTGAGAAGTCATAAAGAAAGTTACCAGCAGTCTAGGAAAAAAATCCCCAGAGGGTGCCTGAACCACAGAAACTGAAACAGGCACAATGAACATTTTACCTGGGCCATTTGGCATCTGGATTCCAAGGAAGAAAAAGTTCATAATAGCTGGCACCCTTTAAGAGCTATGGTGAACATTGGGGTCATACAAGTCAATTTGCACTCTAAGACAGATACCTGGTAATTCACATCCATAGTGGTGAAGGTGAAACCTGTGGAGGCTTAGTCCGTACACCCTAAAAGTTGATTTTTTTTTGGAATTCCCAGAAATACAGAGAAAGGGAGCTCCACACCAATCGGGAGAATGGACCAAATCTCAAATACCCACCGACTGTGTTCTGAAACTCACCAATGTCCAAACTCTAAAAACTGGAAATTCCAATCCAGAATCTCTGCATTACACCCATTACAGGATTACAAGATCATTGGCATTCACCAATCTACTCCACTCAAAACTGGAAGATTGAAATCTGAAAGTTACCATAGCCAGCTGGCAGATAGGTAAGAAACAAACACAAACAAAGTGGCCAAAATACAGAACCAAAAATAAATATGAAGACTGAAATTTCATTCTTGTCCACACATTTGAACACCACAGTGGAAACAAGCCCTCTATCTCTCATTAATATATTTTTATTTTTTCATTTCTTTTTTCTTCCATATTTCTATTTTTTACATTTAAAATTTTAACATTTTTCTCCATTTTTTCAAACATCATTCCATTGTATTGTATGATTCTTCACTTTTTTTCTTTATGTGTGCTTTTGTATGTATGTGACTATGGGTATGTGGTTGTATATGCTATCACTGTGTGAATAAGTTTGAATACACACACACACATAAACACATATATACACTTATATAACTTTACCTATACATTAATATCTCTATCTTGCATGTGTTTATTTTTTAACCTAGATGAGACTTGTGTGGGGTACAGTTATACAAGGGTTTGAGTATTTTTGATCTTATATTTGCTGGTTCGTTCGTACTTAGGTTCTGGGCCCTCCTATCTCCCCTTCTTAACTCTCTTCCTCCAGTAACAACCTCAGGTCCTACCCCTTGTCATCTACACATACATCAAAAATAGAGAGAAGTTCCCGAACAAATAAGAAAATTACACACAAAAGGACATGCATAAAAAAGAGGAATTGAGATGAATTCATGAGCAAGTGTAAGACTTCTGAAAACTTGAGGAAATAGGCAAACAAATCTGCCCCCCAAATTCACAACGAAGAACTCACTGATGTTGAAGTAGATGAAATCCAAGAGAAAGATTATAATAATTGATTGTTTCATCTTATAGGCAAATAGTGATAGCTTGAGTTTGATGAATTAAAAGAAGATCTGAGAAAGGAATTAAGAGAGAAAATACAGGAGAAGAAATACCATTTTGATAAAGAAATAGAAACACTGAAAAGAAACAGAAATGAAGAACACAAGCAATCAAATTAAAAATTCACATGTAAATATCACTAACATATAATATCATGTAGGAAATAGAATTTCAGCCCTTAAAGGCAGAACTTTAGTACTTGAAGACAGGCTACATGAACTTGAGGATACAAAATGCAATAAAGGGAAAAAAGTCATATAACATGATCAGAATGTGTCAGAATTCTGACAAAGCATCAAGAGACCAAATCAGAGAATCAATGAGATAAAACAGAAAATGAAATACAAGCCAAAAGCATTAAAATAATTTTTTATGAGCTAGTTACAGGAAATATTTCCCATGTCAGAAATGAGATAGATATCTACTTATAGTAAGCATACAGAATCCCAAATAGACCTATCAAATGAGGAGTTCTCCAAAACACATTATAAAAAAAATGCCTAACATATAAATAAGGAAAGAATACAAAAAGCTGCAAGAGAGTAGCTGCAAGAGAGTAACATCAGGTCATTTTTAGTCAAACCAATAAGCTCATGACTGATTTCTCAATTCAGACCCTAAAATCCAGGAGCACATGGAATGAGATATTTCAAGTTCTAAAAGAAAGCAATTACCAGGAAATGTTACTACACCCAGGGAAGTTCAGTTTCAAATTCTAGAAGGAAATAAATACTTTTCATTTTAGGAGGAAGCTAAAAGAATTAATGACCAATTAAAGACAGCACCACAAACAATATTCAAAGATAAACTGCACACAAGAGGAACCCAAAAACAAAACTCAAAGCTTCCAAATAGAGAGAGATCAATAGAAGAGTAATATACTAAATGAGATTCAAGACAATATTAAATATAGCAAAAAATCAAAGTGGTAGTAAATAGAAAACTCAAATTTATACTAACACTAAATGTTGATTGATTCAAATCCCCAATTAAAAGACACAGATTAGTGGAAAAGATCAAAAAGCAAGATCCAAATATATGTTGTTTACAAGATATTCATCTTGTAGGCAAAGACATCCAGAGGTTGGAGGTCAAGGGATAGAAATAAATATTCCATGTAATAGACTCTGAAAACAAGCCAGAGTAGCTATTTTCTAATCTGACAAATATATCAAGAAAAATTATTTAGAAGAGAAAAAGAAAGCTACTACATTCCACTAAAAGGAAAAATAGAAAAAGAAGATATATCACTAGTAAATATTTATTCTCCAAATGTTAGTGCACCCAATGAAAGAAAAAAAAAAAAAGAAAGAAAGAAAAAAGAAGCTCCAATACAATAATACTGAGCAATTTCGAAATTTCAACTCACCATTATCACCAATAGACAGGTAATCAAGACATAAAATCACTTATGAGTTCGAGAAGTTTTCTGGTGCAGTTCTTTGTAACCTCTAAATGTAGAATCATGTCATCAGCAATAGTGATAGCGTGAGTTCTTCTTTTCCTATTCATATCTTTTTAATTCCTTTGGTCTGTCTAATTGCTCTGGCTAGTGTTTAAGGACAATGATCAACAGAAGTGGCAAAAGTGGGCAACTGTGCCTTGTGCCAATTTTTAGAGGGAAGGCTTTCAGTTTTTCTACATTTAGAATGATGTTGAACATGGGCTTAGCATATATCCTTTACAATGTTGAGGTATGCTTCTACTATCCCTATTTTTTCTAGTGTTTTGAGCATGAAGGGATGCTGCATTTTATCAAGGACTTTCTCAGCATCTATTGAAATAATTATAGGATTCTTAGGTTTTAGTCTATTGATGTGATGAATTACGTTTATTGATTTCTGGATGTTGAACCAACCTTGCATCTCTGGGATAAACCCCCACTTGATCATGGTGTACTATCTTTTAAATATGTTTTTATATGTGATTTGCCAGAATTTTGCTAAGGATTTTTGCATCTATATTCATCAGAGAAATTGGTCTAAAGTTTTCTTTCCTTGATATATCTTTGTCAGGTTTTGGTATCAGAGTGATGCTAGCTTCACAGAATGAGTTTGGAAAGGCTCCCTCCTTTTCTATTTCCTGGAATACTTTGAGGAGTACTGATATTAGTTCTTCTTTAAAGGTCTTGTAGATTTCAGCTGAGAATCTATCTGGTCCTGGGCTTTTCTTGGTTGGTAGTCTTTTAATGGTTTCTTCTATTTTGGTGCTTGAAAATGATCTGTTTAAATTGTGTATGTCTTCCTAATTCAGTTTGGGAGGATCACATGTCTCTAAAAATTTGTCGATGTCTTTGATATATTTTGTTGGAGTATAGATTTTCAAAGTGACTTCTGCTTATGTTATTCATTTCAATGGTGTCTGTCATGATCTTTCCTTTTTCGTCATGAATTCTAGTAATTTGAGTTTTCTCTGTCCTCTTTGTTAGTGTGGTTAAGGGCTTATCAATTTTGTTTACTTTTTCAAAGAATCAACTTTTGTTTTGTAAATTATTTGAATTGTTTCTCTTGTTTCAATTTCATTGATTTCAGCTCTGATTTTAATTATTCCCTGTCTTCTACTACTTTGGTGTTGATCTGTTCTTTCTCCAGGACTTTGAGATGTAATGTTAAGTCATTTATTTTTGACTTCTTATTTTTTTAATGTATGAGCTCAATGCAATGAACTTTCCTTTTAGTATTGCTTTCAGAGTGTCCCAGAGATTTTGATGTGTTTTATCATTTTTCTCAGTTAACTCTAAGAATTTTTTTATTTCCTACCTGATGTCTTCTGTTATCATTGCATCATTCAATAGCATATTATTTAGTCTTCATGTGTTGGAGTAGTTTTTGTCTTTTATTTTATCATTGACTTCTAATTGCATTCCATTATGTTCTTACAGAATACAAGGTAGTATCTATTTTTTTGTATTTACTCCATGCTTGATTTGTGGAATAGCATATGGTCTATTTTGGAGAAGGATCCATGAGCTGCTGAGAAGAAAGTGTATTTGCTCAATGATGGATGAAATACTCTATATATGTCCATTAAGTCTAAATCATTGACTGTATTATTTAATTCTGTAGTATCTTTTTTCAGTTTTTGTTTGGAGGATATATCCATTGGTAAGAGTGGTGTGTTAAAGTCACCCAGTATTTTTGTGTTGTGGTCTATTTGATTCTTGAAATTGTGAAGGGTTTATTTGATGTACACAGATGCTCCATTGTTTGGGGCATAAATATTTAAAATCATTATGTCTTGCTGGTTTATGGTTCCCTGAGGGAGTATGAAATGACCTTATTTATCCCTTTTGACTAACTTAGGTTCGAAGTCCACTTTATCTGATATGAGGATAGACATCCCTGCTTTTTGACTGAGTCCGTCTACACTGTATGCTTTTCCCCTCCTTTCACCTTTAGTCTGTGGATGTCTTCTTTATGAGATGTGTCTCTTGAAGGCAGAATATTGTTGGGTCTTTCTTTTTAATCCAATCTGCCAGTCTATGTCTTTCGATTAATGAGTTTAGGCCATTAATATTCAGGGTTATAATTGAGATATGATTTGTATTCCTGGTCATTTTGGTTTATTTTTGGATTTTAACTTAACTTGGTTTCTCCTTTGATTGACTTTTCCTTTAGGGTAGTTCCTCCTTTTGTTGATTTGCATTATTGGTTTTCATTTTCTCCTCATGAAATATTTTTCTGAATATATTCTGCAGTGCAGGCTTTCTATTTGTAAATTCTTTTAACTTTTGTTTATCATGGAAAGATTTTATTACATCATCAAATATGAAGGTTAATTTTGCTGGGTATAGGATTCTTGGTTGGCATCCATGCTCTTTCAGAGCTTGAAATATATTGCTCCAGGCCCTTCTAGCTTTTAGGGTATGGACTGAGAGATCTGCTGATATCCATATTGGTTTCCCTTTATATGTAATCTGATGTTTTTCTCTTGCAACTTTTAAAATCCTATCTTTATTTTGTATGTTAGGCGTTTTCATTATAATGTGTCTTGGTGTGGATCTGTTGTAATTTTGTGCATTTTGTGTTCTGTAAGCCTCCTGTATTTGATTTTCCATTTCATTCCTCAGGTTTGGGAAATTTTCTGATATTATTTTGTTTAACAGGTTGTTCAATCCTGCGATTTGTATCTCTGTGCCTTCCTCAATCCCAATAATTTATAAATTTGGACTTTTTATGATATCCCATAATTCTTGGAGATTCTGTTCATGATTTTTTTCCATCTTCTCAGTTTGGTCAACTTTATTTTCATGATTAAATATTTTATCTTCATTGTCTCAGATTCTGTCTTCCATGAGAGCTAGTCTGTTGGTGATGCTTTCTATTGAGATTTTAATTTGATTTATTCTTTCTTTCATTTCAAGTATTTCTATTTTTTTCAGAATCTCTATCTCTGTGTTGAAATTCTCAATATGCATAAATTGAATGCACTTCTATTCATAAGAAATGAATCCTCTGAAAGAGAAATTAGAAAAACCATTCCATTCACAATAGCCTCAAAAAAAAAAAAAAAAAAAAAAAAAAAACCTTGGGAATTAATCTAACAAAAGTGGTGAAAGACCTCTACAATGAAAACTACAGAACACTAAAGAAAAAAATTGAAAAAACCTTAGAAGATGGAAAGATCTCCCATATTCTTTGATAGGCAGAATTAATATTGTCAAAATGGCCATTCTACCAAAGCCGTTATACAGATTCAATGTAATTCCAAGTAAAATCCCAATGATGTTCCTCACAGAAATAGAGAAAGCAATCATGAAATTCATCTGGAAGAATAAGATACCTCAAATAGCCAAAGAAATCTTGAGAAGAAAGAGTGAAGCAGCATGATACCAGACCTTAAACTATACAACAGGGCAATATTAACAAAAACAGCATGGTATTGGCACCAAAATAGAAAGACAGAGCAATGGTATAGAAGACACAGAAACAAACCCACCTAAACACAGTTACCTCATACTTGACAAAGGAGCCGTAAACATACAATGGAGAAAAGATAGCCTGTTCAGCAAATGATGCTGGCAAAACTGGAAAATCCATAAGTAGTAAAATGAAATTAAACCTCTATTTCTCACCCTGCACAAAACTCAACTCAAAATGGATCAAGGACCTAGGAATTAGATCAGAGATCCTGCACCAAATAGAAGAAAATATAGGCCCAAATCTTCATCATGTTGACTTAGGATCAGACTTCTTTAACAAGACTCTCAAAGCTCAAGAAATCAAAGTAAGAATCTATAAATGGGATGGATTCAAACTAAAAAGCTTTTTCTCAGCAAAGGATACAATCGATAATGTGAAAAGTGAGCCTACAGAGTTGGAGAAAATCTTTTCCACATATATGTCAGATACAGCACTAATCTCCAAAATTTATAAAGAACTTACAAAACTTTACACCAAAAATACAAAGAACCCAATCAATAAATGGGTCAAGGAACTGGACACTCTACAGAAGATATACAGGTGATTAATAAATATATGAAAAAGTGTTCAACATCTCTAGTAATTAAAGCAATACAAATTAAAACAACTCTAAGATTTCATCTTACTCCAATTAGAATGACTTCTACCAAAAACACAAACAATAATAAGTGCTGGTGTGGATGTGGGGGAAAAGGCATACTTGTGTATTGCTTGTGGAGTTGCAAACTGGTGCAGCCACTCTGGAAAGCAGTATGGAGATTCCTTAGAAAACTTGCAAAGGACCCACCTTTTGACCCACTCCTTGGTTTATACCCAAAGGACTTAAAATTAGCATACTACAATCATACAGTCACATCAATGTTTATAGCAGCTCAATTCACAATAGCTAGGTTGTGGAACCAACCCTGATGCCCCTCAATAGATGAATGAATAAAGAAACTGTGGTATATACACAATGGAATATTATTCAGCCATAAAGAAGAATATTATGGCATTTGCAGTTAAATGGGCAGAATTGGGGAATATCATGTAAAGTAAAATAAACCAAGCCCAAAAAAACAAAGGTCAAATATTTTTACTGATAAGTGGATGATGATACATAATGGGGGTTGGGAGGAGTAAGAGAAGAATTCAGGAACTTTAGATTATGTAGAGAGAAATGAGAGGAGTGAGGGGGTGTGGGTATGAAAGATGGTGCAATGAGACAGACATGATACTCTACATACATGTATGATTACATGAATGGTATGAATCTGTATCATGCACAACCAAAGAAATGAAAAGTTGTACCCCATTGGTGTACAATGAATCAAAATGTTGTCTGTAAAAATAAAAACAAATAGATAAAAGAAAAAGAAATACAAATTAGTATAAATTGTGAAAAAAATAAGATAAACATTTTGATCATAAAAAAGACATAAAATCAATAAAGATATTTATAACCTAAACTAAATTTTAAGTAAAATGGACCTAACATACATCTACAGAATGTTTCTTCCCCAAACTGTTGAATTTACCTTCTTCTTAGCAGTTCATGAGACTTTTAAAAAATAGAATATATTATAGGACACAAATAAATCTTAGCAAATACAAAATATTTGATGTAATCCCATGAATCCTGTGAGATCATGTTAAAATGAAACTAAAAGTCAATAATAAAAAATAATAGAAACCACATAAACCCATGAAGATCAAACAATACTCTTTTAAATGAAGAATGAATCAAAGAATAAATGAGAGTAAAAATGAAGAACTTCTTAGAAATGAACAAGAACAGAGATACACAATATCAAAATCTGTGGGATATCTTTGCTGAGGACATGATCCTGTATCCAAGAGGTTCAAAAAATTCAACCAAAATATTTCTAGAGGCTATAAATGAGTTTAGCATAGTAGCAGATAAAAGATTAATAACCATATGCCAACAGTATTCCTATACTCCAACATTGATTAGCTAAGGAAGAAATCAAAAAAACCATCCCATTCCCAATAACTTAAAAAATAAAAGAAAATATGTGGGATTCAATGTAACCAAAGAGGTGAAAGAACTCTACAGTGAAATTTATAGAACACTGAAAAAAGTAATTGAAAGGACCTTAGAATATGGGAAAACCTCCCATGTTCTTGAATAGGCAGAATTAATATTGTCAAAATGGCCATGCTACCCAAAGTGATATACAGATTCCATGCAATCGCCATAAAAATACCAATGACATTCTTCACAGAAGTAGAAAAAATATTCCTTAAATTAATTCGGAAGATTAGGAAATCCGGAAAAGCCAACGCAATACTGAACAAGAAAACCGAAGCAGGAGGCATTGCAAGACCTGATCTGTAAGTATACTCCCGAGGTATAGTAACAAAAAGAGTATGGTACTGGCATCAAAATAGATAGAAGGCCAATAAAACAGAGCAGAAAACAGAGCGAAACCCAAATACTTACAGCTGGCAGGCTATGAGCCACCAAGCCTTGCAGCCAGTCCACTGGTCCCTGCTGAGAAAGGAGCTGGGGAGCAGTGAAGCAGCAAAGTGGTGGCCTGCTGGGCTGAAACAGGCTGCTGTGTGAAGCCACTATAAAGGCTCAGAGGTGCTGCGAGCCTGAGAGGAGGCAGGTGTAAGGTGTGGTGGGCCAGGGCAAGCTGGCCTTTTACCCCACAGCAGCCCACTCTGCCCACAGTGCAGATGCCTACTGCAGACATCCACTCCACCCAACACTGCAGTTGCAGACACCGTACTCAGCATGCTAAATACAGTGAGTTGAACCTCCTGCTTCCTGAAGTGGGGAGAAAAGGGAAGTAAGACAAACCTGAATGGGATTAAGGACTAACCAATAGTGTTAGTACTTATCCAAACCCTGATTAGCATAAGTTTGGATGAACAGCATTGACACAATTGCTATATAAACCCCCGATAAGCACACTCAGATGGGCAACTTCTGTGGGTTCCCTCATGCCTGAGGCAGTTTCCATCATACTTGAATAAATCTTACTCTTAAATTCACTCATTCTGATCTCAGGATTTGTTCTTCGAATTCATGAGACAAGGACCTGGAGAGAGGGAGAAATTAATGGTGAGCTGTTGGGATCTGCTGCAACCCTGAAGGGTCTAGTGCACCAATAAGAGCTACAGTATTTCACTGCAGAGGCCTGCAAACTTATGCAGATCTTACCCACCAGCAGAAGAGAGAAACTCTGGTCTTACCTGCCAGGAGATGATTTTAGTTTTCAACCTATAATATACCATGTCTCTGCAGTCATGTTGTTCTACTAAGTTGAGGTCAAATAATCTGCAGGATCTTTAATATAGGTGTGGCTTCTTCAGAGATCTTCAGTTTACGGTTTACTTTTAAATTTATTCTCTAAATTTATCAATCTCTAAATATTAATAAACATGTTTTGAGGAGAGCATTCAGTTTTTTCAAGGGGTTTACTGGGGATTGAATTCTGGGGCACTTGACCACTGAGTCACATCCCCAGCCCTATTTTGTATTTTATTTAGAGTTGCTTAGTGCCTCACTTTCTCTGATGCTGGCTTTGAACGTGCAATTCTCCTTCCTCAGCCTCCTGTGATCCTGGGTGAAAATGAATTGCTTAAAGAGTCAATCTATTACCAAATTTATATGTTTTTTTTTTCCTTTTAATTGGCAGACAATATTGTGGATTTGATTTTGTTGTTGGTGGTGTTGTTTTCCTGGGGATTTAACCCAATCACATTCTACCACTGAGTTCCATACCAGTCCTTTTTATTTTTTATTTGCGAGAGGGTATCCCTAAGTTTTCCAGGTTGACCTCACACTTGTAATCCTTTGGTCTCAGCCTCCCAAATTGCTGGAATTACAGACATGCTCCATCATGTCCAACAATACTACAGATTTTTAATAACAAAGAATCTATAGTTTAAAACCATGTGACAATACGTGGTAAGGCACAGAAAGTGTTTCTACAACTGTTATGGCTTAGATGTGGTGTCCCCCAAAAACTCACATGTGAGACAATGCAAGAAGGCTCGCATTCAGGGAATTAATTTCTGATGGGATTAACTGAGTGGTAACTGGAGGCAGAGGAGGGGAGGTAGCTGAAGGAAGTGATTCACTAGAGGCAGGGCTGTGGGCTATATATTTGTATCTGGAGAGTGGAGTCTTTGTCTGCTTCCTAATCATCATGTGAACTGCTTCCCTCTGCCACACTCTTCTGCCATGATGTTCAGTCTCACCTTGAACTTCGAGGAATGGAGCCTCCTGTCTCTGTATTGTGATCTCTGAAACTGTGAGCCCTCAAATAAACTCTTCCTCCTAAAATTGTGCTGGTTGCATCCTTCAGTCATAGCAGCTAAAAAAAACTGACTAAAACATATCCTTTATCTTATTAATTAAAAAAAAATTGTTCTAATTAGTTGTATATGACAGTAGAGCAGTATGGACATTCTTCAGAAAACTTGGAATGGAACCGCTGTTTGACCCAGCTATCCCACTCCTTGGTTTATACCCAAAAGACTTAAAATCAGCATACTACAGAGAAACAGCCACATCAACATATATAGCAGCTAAACTCACAGTAGCTAAACAATGGAACTAACCTAGGTCCCTTTCAACAGATGAATGGATAAAGAAAATGTTTTATATATACATGTGTGTGTGTGTGTGTGTGTGTGTGTGTGTGTGTGTGTGTCTAACTCAACTTTACAGAAGAATGAAATTATGGCATTTGCTGGTAAAACATACCCTTTTTAAGAGTGAATACTGTGGTTTCCAGATATCAGAATAAACAAATACTTTCTTTGTAATGCATTCAAATGAAAACATTTCCAACATCATGTATCCATTAAAATTTAAATTTGAAAGTAGGTATTTAAGACACATAATCAGATATTGTGTAAAAAGTCAATGCTGAGATAAGTTACTGAAGTTACATGGATAGTATTCTTAGTATAATGGAAAGTCAGAAATGAGAAAATTAACTCCATATTATGCTGAATATGATTCTGTTTCTTGTTCTTCTCATTTCCATGTGTATTAATCCTTACCTCTTATTAGTGTTTTGAAGAGAAAACAACAAAGACCTGTTGAGTCTTCTATATTTTTGTAGATCAGGCAATAAACTGAGTGGAGAAGGTTAGGACTACTGACTAGAATTAAGATTCTAGATTATTCATGCAGGACTGAGAGCTAGTTAATGGTTAAAAAAGAACTATAGAAGTATCATGTATATGTGTCCATTTCTATTTTAATTGTGGCCTCAAATTTCAGATAGGTAACTTAAGACCTAATTAACAGAATCATGACTTTTTATCCTGGACGTTACTTCACTTTGGGAAATTGTTCAATGTCACTCAGTTTTTCTCTTCTCTTAAACATTTTTTTTCCCTCATAGCTACATAACATTTGAAAAATTCTAATTCTTTGGTAGGAAGTTTACATTATTATTATTTTCCTGAAGAATTTACCAATTTTGATAGAAATTATCTCATGAAACTTAATCAAAATAAAAAATGGTACAGGGAGACATTTTATATCATCTCAGCATCTTAGAAATCCTGTAATTCAAAACAATTGATTTACAACTGAAGTTAATAGAGCTAAGGTCTTAGGTGGCTAATAGTTGTGAAAGTGGAACTAAGACCTGGGCAGTTCTGTGATACTGTGAAATATTTATTGAAATATATATAAGTTTATATATGCATATGTAAAAATATATACGTATTTTATTTGTAAATATATAAGTATTTTATCCCTGTTTCCTGTCATATAATGCATGAAATCCTTGGAATCTCTGAAGCAATGGTATCTTTTTATGTGCCTAATGAGTTTACTAAAAGCATCAAGATAGGGCTAATCAATAGAAAGACCAAGGCAGGCTAGAAGTTTAAATGGAGACTTTCAGACCCAATTCCTAATCTCCTGGGAAAGGTGAGGGGCTAAAAGCTAAATTGAAAACAAGTGGCCTATGGTTTAATCAATCATGTCTATAAAATAAAGCCTCCATTAAAAAACTGAAAGGACAGAGTTCAGAGAGCTTCTGTATAGCTGAATGCGTGGAGATGCCTGAATGGTGACCTCTTGGAGAAGACATGGAAGCTCCATGCACATCCCTCATACCTTTCCGTCTACATCTTTACATTTGCATATTTTGTAATAATCTTTAAAATGAGATGGTATATGTATTTCCCTGAGTTCTCTGAGCTGTCTGAACAAATTAATCAAACCCAAGAAAGGGATCGTGGAAATCCCAGTTCGTAGATGGTGAATCAGAAGCACACATGAAGCAACCTGGAGCTTGGATTGACATCTCCAGGTAATGTCAGAATTGAACTGAATTAGAAAACACCCAGTTGGTGTCCCCTCTTGCAGAAATTAATTGTAAGTTTTGTGTGTGGGGAAAATTCCTCCACATCTGGTGTCAGAGATGATTTGAGTTGTGAGTGCATAGTAGTGGAAACTGAGTCTGAGTTTGTTCAGCACATTTTAGTGCTTGGTCTACTTCTATATTATGCCACAGACTTCCTTTCCTTTGGGAGAGTCTGGTATTTGAGAATTTGGCTTAATTTAAGTTAGCTGTTTTAAGGGTGAGGGTTCAAAGAAAGATGGAGATGGAGGTGATTAGAATTATCCAGAGAATTTCTTCAACATAAATTTCAATGTTTGCTTACTCTAGGTTCCCTATCAGGAACACCCTCCCCCATCCACCACTAGATACATACCATTTTGATATACCTTCAGGCTAGAGAAAAGAGATGTAATTTTAAAAGTTCCCTAGGCAATTCTGATATGAACATTCTGTCCAGGCTCTAGAACATTGCCCTAAACAAATATCAAATTAGTGTGAACTTGGAAAACAAACAGATATAAAATATTGGTTGAAAATAAGTTTCAACTCTGAAAAAGGGTATAATTAGTATAGAAAGCTTATAATTTTATAGTTATACTTTTTTGTAACTTTTATCTATTTCTGCAAATACTATTAGAATTGTAAACTCTCTAAATACTACTAAATGTCAATATTTGAAAACAAATCACACATGGTCTTATCATGTTAACATATTCTGCTCAGAGGAAATTTCCCTAGTCTAGATCACAACTAATCCACTGAGGGGTCAAATTTCTTTAGACTACCAGGTGCTTCTGTTACCTTTACCACTGTGTTAGGGACTGTGAACACCTGACTCTACTTTTTCTCTACCTGGGACTGGGTTTTTACTGGGTACTCCTGTAACTTCTAACACTTACAACTGAATCAAGATGCTGTGTAGGTATCACCCAGCCCCCAGCAGTCCAGAGGTTCCTCAGCCTGTGTAGACCGTGAGACTTCAGGTGGTCACAGCCTCAAAACTCCTGCATCCACTTCAGAAAACTGAGGCTATTTCATCCCACTGAGGCAGATCAACTGTGTCTCTCTCATGCTTTCTTTCCAAATACTTATTTATCCCTTCTGTCTATTAGAAACCATCTCTATGATATTCTGAGGAATATTCTGAGACAATAATTTTTCTTCCTCTTTCCCTCTAATGGAACCTGATAACATATCCCCTATAGCAATTCCAAGTCAGGGCTGCTCATATGTTCTCCCCAAACGTACATGCATGGGTTTTAGAGGTAAGAATAGCAGTCTCTTTGCTCCTTGATGCTTTCCCCTTTTTACATTCTACTGCAAGAGTTCCTTCTCTTTCAATATCTATGCTATCAGAGCATCCATTGTCTACCTCGGCTTGCTTGTCATGGCCACTTCCACACATTCACAGCTAATGTTGACACGGAGCCCATTGTTTCTCTCCTTCCACCTTAATTCATGCCACCGAGCTCCTTTTTGGAAGGTCAACACTTACCAAATCCAATAATTACTTTTTAGATTTTATTTGCTGTGTACCCTAATTGAAGACTGGGACTCTTCTTGGCCTCATCCAGTGTCAGGGATAGGGTACTGGATGATTTGTTTAAGGCCCATTATGCCACCTCTTAAGCCATCTGGGGAAATTTCTGTAAAATAAAAGAACTTTATTAAAGTCTTTATGAGTTCATTCCATTTTATCCTTTTAAGTATCATATGAAGTGTGCAGACAAGGTATTGTAACCATATCTTAAAGAAGAAAGAATGGGGCACATTGAGAATAGGACACAAGTGGAAGATGGCAGAATTTAGATCCACTTCTAATGTTGCATCCATGGTGCCAAGATGTATTAGTGAAAGACTCCTCATATGAATTTTAAAATCAAATTCGTATTCATATTTGTTCCTCAGAACCATATGATAGAAGCAACTATTAAAGGAGAAATGCCAAGGTATAATTCCTAGATAATCTTGCATTCAGAATATTGTTTTAGAGCTTATTTAAATGAATGTAGATTGGTTGACAAGACTTTCCATCTGTAACTTCTATGTGTTTCAATGGGAAAGAAATACTCTGTGAAACTTGCAATTAAAGGAAAGCAGAATAATAATTTTTATGTAACCTCTGTAGCAGAAGAATCTTAATGGTGGGTAATAAAATGTTGAAATGAGATATATTTTAATTAGGTAATAATATCAAGCTTTGTTTATTAACTACTCTGAAGTTTCTAATGAGCTGTGAATTTCTGAGGGTTCTTTGGCAGAGAAATGAGAACATTTAACAATTTTCCAAACTAATCTCATTATGGAGAAGTCAGTCTTAGACATGCTTATTTTAAATGAACGAGAAATGGAAAACTCCTCTGGCTCTTCATCATACACTGTGAATATAATTTCCTTTGTAGTTTTACATTTCTGAAATAGAGTGTTTGCATATCTGAAAAGCAATAGGCCAAATTTCCTGTTCCAGGATGAAATAATCAAGCTACATCATCTTTTATCAGGGCAGGGTTTCGAAAAGACTTACTGAGTTAGAGCTCTTACCCAATCTTTTTGTGTTGTGGTATTACTCAGGAGAGGTGCAGTGTAACTGAACTATTCTCCCCCACATGCTAGAGATCTGTAAAGTATTTCATCAGTCCTAGCTCCAATAAGAACTCTGACTGCTCAGAAAAGAGGGGACCATGACCCTACTTACAAGTTGCAAACTTGGTTAAAGAAGGCACATGATTTTAACCAGGTGGATCTGGGCCTGAAGTATATGGCCTTTTAGCTAAAGAAAAAAAAATAATAATAATATCAGCTCATTTTGATTATACCATATTGCCATATTATTGCTGTAATTAATTATCCAATGTAACTTGAATGGTCTCAGAGTATGCTACAATCTTTAATAAGAAGGTAATTTTCCAAAAATTTGAAAGGCAAATACATAGTTGCTCATTATCTTGCCATGTGGACTGTTTTCTCCTGAATCATTGCATGTTGGTATGGAAATTAAAAAACAAACAACTTGTATTTTTAACTTCTTCTTGTAGTTGAATGTTTATCTCAGAAAACTGCATTTTACAAAATAAACTTCCAAATTTCCATTTCTTCCAAGTTAAATTGTGTGTGTGTGTGTGTGTGTGTGTGTGTGTGTGTTTCATCCTGGCAATAACACAAAGTAATTTTGCTAGAAATAAGAACTGTGGTTTAACTGGCAATCTTAGAAGAATGGTTTCACAATCGTAAGACATATATATAACAGAATAGTTTTTATGATGCTCACGATTCATATACTTTACAGAGCCAAACTGAACTTAACCTTTGTGTTTATCGTGACAAAATGTAATAGATTCTTTAATTCTCCTGTTTTCAACATGTTATACATGTATCATTTACTTTAAAGGGATTTCAAGTGATATAACTTGCAATGCTCTGCTAGTATGTTAACATTAGAACATCACTGGAAGACAGATTTCTGAATGGATTATTTCTCTGGAAATAATTTCCAGCATCATAGAGGAAAACAAGTAGCTAAATACACTTAATATTGTTGGTTGACAACCTGTGGTATAAGTTGAGACTGAATTTTAATTTTGCCACAAGCTGTGGTGGCAGTATTATTGCACACTTATCTGTGAGTATAGTTTTAGCTTATTGGAATGTATGGTTTAGATTCTGTTGGAAGATATTTTTTATTTATTTATTTTTGTTTGGTACACCTGTTCAGAGTCTATTTGTATTGAATAAAGATTTTAAGAAGCTGAGAAAGAATAAGGAGATTTATAACTCTATATGCAAACTGTTGTTAATGATGATGTTAACTATGAACCAGTTGATTATTATCTCACGAAGATACAGCAACCAAATACTGCAATTACAGTATATGCCCCAGATATTATGCATTGATATTGGCATACTAACTCAATCCATTCCAGTCCTTCATGTTGCCCAATTGCTTCACTAATTGGGTTCCAGGTGTAGTCAAACCTGCATTAAGGTTAATTTTGTTAGTTTTCTTGCAATGTCATATAAATCATACACTGCACCAGAAGAATCATTTAATGACGTTCTTAGGCTGATTTACACAAAGAACATAGCTAAGAACATCCTAGAACTATGAAAAGTTCATTGAAGTACTATTAACTTTCAATAATATGGGGAAAAATTGGCACAGATCAATCTATAAGAATATTAGTCTTCATTTATTTTGTAAAAGTCTAAATAAGAACAAAAATTTAAATGAGTTAGGATGATTTCTATAATTGCTTTTATTACTTTTGAATCTTGTATAAACTGAATTGTTCAAGTTTCTGTTTATTTAGCATGTTTGCATTAACACTAAGAATTTGGATCATATTCTTCTGCCATAAAAACGGCAAGAATATCTGACAATATTGTCTTATCACTGGATACCAGTATTGGGTGAAGAAAACATGATTTATTTATTTATTTTTAAAATTATTTATTTATTTATTTTTTACAGACTGCATTTTGATTCATTGTACACAAATGGGGTACATCATTTTGTTTCTACGGTTGTACACAATGTAGATTCATACCATTTGTGTAATCATACATGTACATAGGCTAATGATGTCTGTCTCATTCCACATTTTTTCATACCTCCCTCCCTCTTATTTCCTTCTACATAATCTAAAGTTCCTCCATTCTTCTCTCACTCCCCACCCCACCACCCTCATTATATATTTTCATCCACTTATCAGGGAAAACTATTGTTTCTCTGGTTGCACGAAAAGTAGAGTTGCATCATTTGCATAAACCATACATGTACATAAGATAATGATGTTTGCCTCATTCTGTTCTTTTTCCTTCCACCCACCCCCTCCCCACCCCTCATTTTCCTTTATATAATCCCTCCTTCCTCCATTATTGCCTCCCTCCCACCTGCTGTTTCTATCATAATCCACTTATTAGATGAATCATTCAGCCTTTGGTTTTTTGGGGATTGGCTTATCTCACTTAGCATGATATTCTCCAGCTCCATTCATTTACCAGTAAATGCCATACTTTTATTCTTCTTTATGGGTGAATAATATTCTGTTGTGTTTATATACCACAGTTTCTTAATCCATTCATCTATTGAAGGTTATGTAGGTTGGTTTGACAATCTAGCTATTGTGAATTGAGCTGCTATAAACATTGACGTGGCTGTGATACTGTAGTATGCTGATTTTCAGTCCTTTGGGTGTAAACTGAAGACTGGGATAACTGGATCAAAAGGTGGGTCCATTCCAAGTTTCCTGAGGATTCTCCACACTGCTTTCCAGAGTGGCTGCACCAATTTGCAACTCCACCAGCAATGTACGAGTGTGCCTGTTTCCCCACATCCATGCCAACATGTATTTATTGCTTCATGGATCATTTTAATTATGCAGATTCTAAACTCTTTTTCTGTCATTTCTACTGCATGCTATCATTGGATTCTATCAAAATAGCATATTGGTTTGTTAGGGACACTTTCTTCCCTTATAGTTTTATATTGTTTCTGTGTATTCCCCTCTAGTAGTGAAGATCTGAGGTTGAAGTTTTCCCCCCTGCAGGCTGATTGTGACCCTGCAATTTTCCAGTACCTCTCCTTTGAGGGGGGGATCAATATTAGCAGCACCTAATACAAACAAAATGCTGCCCTGAACCAGATAGCCCCCATAAAGACTTTAACACTATTGTAATAAACAGGATGAGTTCGATTATTATTTACAGCATTTCTAGTGGTGAACGAGGCACATGGGGAAGGATGTAGGATGTGAGTGAGTAAACAGAGGTACCTGATCAAGGGAAGAGTGAGAGCGGGGTCAAAAGAAGTTGGTCTTTACCATGAGAAAGAGGAGAAGGAGACTCCAAGGGAATAGGTAGATAAAAGGAAAATAGAGTGAGGAAAAAAACAAAAGGAGAAATAAAAAATTAAGAATTAAAAACAAAACAAGACAAAATCTATGATTCACAGTCATCCACCACTCAAACCTCCCAGTTCTCCGTATCTTGATGTGAATGTGGTACCTGTGAAAGGGCCTCCAGTCTCCTGTAGGTGTCTCAGGGAGGGAGCCGCCCCTCCAATGATGGTGGCCACACCCTCAGAAATAATTCAAAATGTCTGCACCAGTCTCCAAGGAAGCCGGGGAGCCACAAAGCGGGCGTGCCCAGGACCATCTGCGGCATGGGGGGGGGCGTCAGAAAATATGAGTAGTTATCATTGGAAAACTGAATTTGGTCTTAACAATGCCAAGTTATAAAAGTTTGGTTTTCAAGATCTGAATTCCAAATATTAAATGGGCTTGTCCATACAGGACATCTGCTCAGCATCTTGCGTGTTTTGTGGATAACTCACCATGGAGAGGGCCATGGTGCTCCAAACCAAAAAAATCACATGTATAGGATACTGAGCTTCCCCTGTGGTTGATACCAATAATTAATAGGGTCTTCTCTTTTGATCGTTGGTTTTTGCTTATAATAATAATACAATGACAATTCAGGTATGTTTTATGGTGATTCACTCATTGTTGACACTTTGTCAACTGAACTTTATACCTAAGACTATTCCCCGCTTTATGTCTCCCTCTGTATTTTTTCCTCTTACCTTCCTTCCTTTCTTCCTGTCTCTTCCTGTCCTTCCTTCCTTCCTTCCCACTTGCCTGCCTTTCCTTATTTTCTCCCTTCCTTCTTTCTTCATGCTTTACTGTTTTTCCTTTTATCTTGTTTTTACAATCATTTGAGAATTAGATTCAGAAATCAACAGGCTCGTTAACTAATATACTTCAACATGTGTTTCATCCCAAAACAGGTAATTGAACGGACAGTTCTATTATCACACTAAGGAAATTTAAGAATTGTTCTTAATAGTTCCATTTAATGTAGCTCCGTATCTCCATACAATACATTTATACATGTTTCTTTAGTCTACTTGAATGTAGAACAATGCTCCAGCCTTTCTGCCTCTTTTGTGGCATTGCCAGTTTAAAGAGTTCAGGCCAGTTGTTTTGCAGAATACCCCCCTATTTGTCTGTCTGATCGTTTCTGTATCTATTATTGGATTTTAAGAAGGTAATATAATCTCTTTAGTGATCTATGGAATGCAATTTCTGCAGTCTTCCCAAAGCACTTCAAGTCCTGAAAAGTGGAAGATTTCTAAAATCTTAAGTATCTGATGATATGTTAACTATTTTTATCATTGAGTTTGAGGAAATTTCCACACTTTTAATTTCTTCCCAAAATACTTAACTCATTCTCTATCACTACTTTTTGGATGATCCCAAATATTAAAAAGTTCTGGTTCTGTTGCTCACAAGAATTTTGATACAGAAATATTTATTATATAAAATATAAATTGATTCACAAACAGTAATTTATTTTATGACTAAAAGAGTATCTATAAACATATGCTAAATGCTGGATAGATCATCCAGAAAAAGTGATTATTTCCTTCCAGTAGTTTGTAATAGGAGAGAGACATGATATGAATTACTCAAGTATACATATATGCATAGATATATGAGCAAAGTACTTGTAGTAGTCAGATTTTGCTAGAGATAATACCTAAGATAATCGATTTATAGTGAGGAATGTCTGTTTTGCCTCATAGTTTTGGAGGCCACTGTCCAAGATCAGTTGTCCTGTAGATATTTGGCCTATAGTAAAGCAGCACATCAGGACAAGAGCAGGTGGGGAGCAAAAAATGTTTAGCTCATGGCAGGAAAAAAAAAAAAGAAAAGAGAGAGAGAGGAGGGACTGAGGTCTCCCAATCCTTTTGGGGGACACAACCCACATGATATATAGAGACTTCCCACTGGGCCCTATGCTTTAGAGGTTATACCACCTCCTAATAGAGTCACCAAGACTTTCACAAAATGGGCCTCTGGGGACACTCAAGACATCAACTATAGCAATACTAACAAAAGACAGGATTGATAACTTCTTAGGTCACATGGTGATGGGTGGGAGTTGGAGCATCAGGACAAGCTTTGCATTTGAGATGGCAGTGGGGGCAAGGAAGCAGTGTAGTCTGGTCCTAACAGGCTCCAGCTTTGAATTACTCAAGATTGTGTTTGAATTTAACTGTATGGAATTTTCTAAAATACAATAACTTTTTTTTCTTTTTTTTTTACTTAGCTTTTAATTTTTCACAGACTGCATTTTGATTCATTGTACACAAATGGAGTACATGGTTTTGTTTCTATGGTTGTACACAATGTAGATTCATACCACTCGTGTAATCATACATGTACACAGGGTAACGATGTCTGTCCCATTCCACCATAACTTTTTGACCCATACTTTTTTGAACTATAAATTGGGGATAAAATTGCCTATCGTGTAGCATTGTGAAAATTGAATAAGACCAGGAACATATGTAACACAAAGTGAGTATTTAATAAATGGTTATTAGGTCTAAGGTAGTTCCCTTCATAGAGAAGGAGTCACAGGAAAAACAAAAGTGTGGAATGTAGAGTGTGCTAAAAAAAAAAAAAAAGGATTTTCCATTTGATCAGCAGGACTGTTAGGTGAATCATATTGCAAAGTTTTGCCTGAAATCTTGTAGAACTATGTTCTCCAACCAAAGCAGAGAAATTAAACTATCGGAGACTCTTGGAAAGATGAGGTGCCATGATAAGTTCTGTGTTTTAGTTAAATCAATCTGAGGCAGTGTGATATATTCACTAGATCTTAACCTAAGAGACCATAACTAACTCGAATGCTATATGTGCACATATAAATAGATTTATAGACTTTTGAGTCATCTAATCACCTACCACCTTGAGGCAAGAAATCTATGGTTCTACATACTTCAAGAAGAAAATATTAGACCTATTTATTTATTTTTGCTTTACCTGTTAAGGATTTTTTGTAATTTAAAAAATGTACATTATGTATTACACATTATAAGAGATGTTAAAACGGGAACATTACTTATCTAGAAATAAATGAATATACCTATGTTGTGAGTACACATACAAATTTCTTTACTGAGAGTTGGGTGACCCAAAATGTTTAAACTTTCACTCCAGAGGACCTTGTACCGTAGTTTGAACACTTCCTACATGGAAGTAATAAAACCAGTTAGTACAACTTTTCAGAGGTCCTGGTAAGTTTTAACAAGTTTTAACCTCAAATACTACAACTGGAATAGAGAAAAGGGCTAGGTTTGAAATTTTATGAAGTGAACTAATAATGAGAAATTTACTTGCCATCATGATATTCTATATATCTTTGTTAAAGGTTTTAAGGATTGTAGTAAGAGATCAGCTGAGAGATGGATGACAGTATGTCCTATACCTGATGTGGGCAATACTGGGGAATGGAGATTTAGTTAAAGGACAAACTTAAGTTTGTTGACACAAGATTGCCTAACTGGATTATGGAATTCACTTGGCAAATAAGAAGTTAAAGAAAAACAATGCATACTTAGTTTTCCATTCACATGTAGTGAGGAAGAGTTGATTAGAGTAAAATTTTCTACCTCATTACATGAATTGAGTGGTGATAACTCATTTACAATGATTAAAGTATCAATTAGCCATATAACTGTAGGGAGAACAAAGTTGCATGTGTTATTGATATAGAGTCAACGGACTCAGTAATTTGGGAGAATGCTTTCATATACTGTAACTGAAAGAAAGTTTGTGGAATCACAAACTGTTAAGCTCAGAAGGGAAATATATTTTTTCATGAAAAAATAAATGTGAATATAAGGTATATATTTGTTTTATAAAATGATAGTAGTATTTTAATATTACTGTTTAATTTGTCAGACTCCTTGGTCAAAGATGCAGGGTTGATTATTTTCACTTAGAGAATGGAAGGAGCATGAACAATTTTAAATAATGACTAAGTTTGTTTTCTCTATGTATTTGTTTTTCCAATGAAATCAGAGCAAAATAGGCTTAGAAAGTGACGTTGTACATAAAGAACAACATTTTCTAGAAAATCCCTATTCATTCACTCATTGATTTATTTATTCAGTCTTTTAATTAGTTGTTCATTTATATAATATTTATCAGATATCTGCTGTGGTGGTAGAGCTATGAATAGTGTCAACAAGACAGAAAAGAATCTAGAACTTATGAAATTTAAATTCTATTGGAAGAGACGGACCATAAGTTAGAATATAAACATGATTAATTACAAACTGCCACAGCAAATGCTGTGAAGTTCATAAACAATTGACATGATTGTGAGTACCTTGAAGGAGGTTTGCCGTGTAGATACATTAGGATGGGACAGAGCAGAACTCTGAAAGTAAAGGACAGTTGATACTTGAAAGGGGAGCAGTCATACTTCTCTCTTCAAATTTCTACTTTTCATGGAAACTGAAAACATGCCTACCCCATCATAATTTTCCTTCTGAGCAAAATAAAATCAAACTACAATGCAGTCAACCCATGACAAATTTCCTCATCATAGAACTATAGATCTCCTCTAGTTACTTCTTTCCGCCTCTTTCCACATGTATTCTCCAGTTATCACCATATCCTTTTCAGGGAGCTCAACTTAGTGTTTCCTACTACCTCCCTATCTTTATCTTTCCCACAGTTCTTCCCAGTTTGGCAAAAAACCTATAGGGGAATGTCCCAATTAACTAACTAAAGAGCTTCCTAAGACATTAGGGTAAAGAAAAGGATGTAAGACATATCATATAAAATTTTTTGCTATGCTACAATTTATCTTATCAAACAGGTGTGTAATATATACTTTGTCACCCCGTATCCCTATCCATTCGAATCTCAATCCTTTGATGCTTTACTCCTACCACAGGGTTGAGTGTCACACATTTGCTTTTCTCTTGCTTTTTTCTTGTTATTTCTGATTCAAGCTGCCTCTGAACACCAAAGGCTTCCTATGCAATTAGAAAGGAGGTTTTTAGTAATTACTTTTCTTCTGAAGTCTAATATGCTAACAAAAGGTTGTCTTTACCATAATGGAAATAAGCACAGGTGTTGCTGCTACATCCCAAAGTCCTTGGTTAGGCCTGTTAAGAGCATCTGTCCCCACATCTGGGTTATGATGTGTAACAGGAGATTAGTGCTAAATGGCCAGAAAGATGCTGTTGAAAACTAGCTCCTATGAACAGGAGGTAAATTAGGAGACATAGTTCATAAATTGTCACCAGGCTGGTTCTGAAGGTCTCTTGATGGAGAAAAAAAAAATGCTTTTATCCATGCCCATAAAGATCTATACATTTCAGGATTCTTTCTTTGTATTTACTTTTTTTCTTTATCTGCTTTCCTAGTCCCCCATGACTATTTTGGCACCTCTAACCTGAAATCCATTATTTGGCTCTATCCTTGAAGGCTGCCATAGCAACCTCTTTTTTTCTTATCTTTATTTACTTTTACTAATTTACGTGAATTGAGAATACAGGTGACCTCTGCATCCAGAAAAATTCTTAGTTCTCTCAACAAACTTTGTCTTTAACTTTTTTTGTGAAAAAAGTTTAAGTGTACCGGTTTAATTCTGTCAATTTGTCTCTCTAAATTGTGGTCCTGTACGACCATGTGACCTACTACCAAAAATCCTTAAATATAAACACTATGCTGAATATTTCTCCCCATCTTCTGGCACATTTTTATAAATTAGTGCCATGAACTCCCTGTCTAGTTCTGGATTCTTTTTAGGGCTCCTGGGCATTTAAGCATGGAAATGAAAGTCTATAACTTCAAACCTTGATGTAAGACCCACAGTACCCCTCATATTCTCTGTTGAGTCTCAGTATCTGAGAACTGTCACTGTTGTATTTCAGTAGCATATTCTCTTTTCCAAGCTCTGAGACTTAATTTATGAAAGTTCCTCTAGTTACTTAGGGGAAGAATTTTTTTTCAGTCCTATGAGGTCTCCAAGCACCAGTGAATCACATCTTAGCCTCCAAGTCCAGGAAAGGACCCTAAAACTATTCAATTCTGCCTGCCACAGACCTTTTTCTTCTAAGAAAGACTCAAATGGTTCAATAAATTATATGTCTGTAGATGTAGCTTAAATACTAATTTCCATCCTGTAACCTCATGAGGGAGTTTCTTAGAATTTTACAGTCTGGAAATCTCACACAGTTCTAAGAGTCTATTCTGTTTGTTATATATCCAGTTACAGATCAGGTATTCTTTCAGTCTCAGAGTAATTCTTACAATTTTTCTCTACCTTGTTGTGGTACTAGAAGGACAGTCCAATCACAGCTTGTACCTTCTCTGGCTTATCTGCCAAACTCAACAACCTGACTGTAATGTTGAAAGGGACAGCTTGGATCAACAGTGGTGCAGCTGGGAAATCACCCTATAACTAAAAATCTATGAGTCTCTGAAATGTTATTCTCATAAAATTAAAGTCATTTTTGTTCTGTCAGTGTTAAATATTGTTTTTCTATTAACACTAAGAACAATCACAGCATGTTGTAACTTTACAAATAAAAGTCAATGCTAAAAATCTGAATAGAAACTCTGTATTTGGGGAGGACTCTGAGGGTTTTGAAGTGGGGCATTGTATTGCATGTTTTGTAGCATCTCTAAATACTTCTTCTGCAAAATTTCTTTTTTAATTAAGGTTGTCAAAATTTGAACTTTCCTCTTTGCTTATCTTCTTGTTTCTTCCAAATAAAATCCCTAAACTCACTGGTCCTTTCCCTTCCAATTTCCTCACTGTAGCCCAGCTCTCCAGTATTGATTCTTTTAACCTACCTACCTCCTCAGCTACCACTAGGCATCTCTTTTCCATGTCTCCATGCACTTTCTTACTCTAATCAGTTTTCCTGACCTCTGATTGTCCTTATCTCCTTTCCAGACCTGGTCTGCCCTCTTCAGCCCAATGATGGTCTCCTGAATGAAGTGTGCTCAAAGGACCAAAGAAAACAATACCTCAGCATGAAGGCAAATGCCTGTGTAGCATTAGAATATGACTATATTTTACTTTGTTATGTTAATAGAAATTTCATTACTCCAAAATAACTTTATAAGCATTTTTTGAAAATGGTACCAAGTTAGGCTTAAGTCACTATTGAAAAGTCTTGGCACTGAGTCTTCAATAGAGTTTCTAATTCCCTTCTTAACATGTAAAGCAGATCAAGTTAAACACTCTTGACATTTAAGCTCTTAAAACACAACAAGAAGTCAATTTATACTTCACTCAGAATAAGGAAAGGAAAAACAGCTGTCGCCTGCCTTCCCTCCCTTTAACCACTGCAGAAGGGTCAAAGGGATGAGATGTTTCTCAAGAACAGAAAAACAAAGTAAGCTGAGAGTTTCACTGGGGTATACCAGATGGTAGAGTTTGGGCAGTGAGGTTGTCACACTTTGATCTCTGATACTTGGCTTGAGGTTGGATCAGGGGATTGTTGATAATTATACGTATAGAACAGCAGGGTCAAACCTTAACAAAAGTGTCCAATATGAACAGAATTCTATCTCTGTATCATTCCTAATTGCTTCACAGAACACTGAGGCTTTATGAGCTTATGTTCCTTTTCATAATGTCAGAGATTAAAAAATGGTCTTGTATCAGCCGATAATTATATACTTTGACCCTCTGACTCCTGAATATTTTCCTAATCAAGATTGCCTCATTACTCTTCCCATTACACCTGTACAGATATAGGAACCTTACTGTCCTTCCCTATTTTGTTTAGTTAGTACAGGACTATTGAGTGCATTTTGACACAAGGGATCCCACTACATGAGTTTTCAGTGGTTGGTTATTTCACTTTTGTGGTTTTATATTTTTGTAAGAATATCTTCATAATTATGGCTCATAAAAAGCAGCACACTCAAAACATGTGATAAAGCAGTTAGTTATACACAGAAAGATGAATATAATAAAGACAATTTACCCTGACAAAAGATATTTCAACCCAAATTAAGGTATACCACTGCAATCATAATTAGTATTTTGAAAACTTTGTTAGATTTGTTTCTACCAGGCACAATCATAGAACCTCAGAAAGGACGGGAATGGGATGGTCATATAAACAAAAAGTAAACATAAAGACACTGGAGTGGGCTGGAGCTGTGGCTCTGTGGTAGAGAGCTTGCCTAGCATATGTGAGGCACTGGGTTTGATTCTCAGCACCACATATAAATAAATAAAATAAAGGTCAATTGACAACTAAAAATATATGTATTAAAAAAACAGACACTGGAAAACATAAAAAAAAAAAAAGAAGCCATGGGACAGTTAAATTCATAAACTTATAAAAATAGAATTGGAAAGTAAAAGAGTTTTGTTACTTCTTTACTGAAGGGTGTGTCTTTCTCTTCCAAGGCTATTGCTATCTAGAATGGAACTAGTTAAATGTGCCAGAAACCAGAATTCAATACTATAGAAGCAGCTGGAAACTTACAGAGGAAATCCTGAGAAGCCTAAGAAGCAAGGAGACTCAAATTTGATCATGAAGTATCCAAATAGCTGACTGACAGCCAAATAACTCATGTACAGGGGAAACCTTAGGAGGTATGATTGTACAGCAGCCAGAGGCCAGAGAAAAGTACAGTCATACACTGCTTAAAGATGGCGATACATTTTGAGAAATGCATCCTTAGGTAATTTTGTCATTGTGGGAACATCATAGAGTATATTTATTTACACAGACCTAGATAGTGGAGCGCACTACACACCAAGGTTGTTTTGCTCTTTACTGGCAACACTAGCAGCAGATTTTGTATACTTAGGGGCCATGATGAACAAAACAGCATGAGGTTAAATCAGGACAAGAGAAAATGATGCAATCAAAGACGCATAAAAACAAGATGTACAACAGAGCTGCTGGCATAACAGGGCATACTATTTTACAATGAATTTTAAAATAAGTCAGAGTATACTCTAAAATAATGAAAATAGTATAGTAAATATGTGCTCCAATAACATAGTTTTTTATTATCATTATCCTGCATTTTGTGCTATATATCATAATTGCATTTACTATGCAACATGACTGGCAGTGCGGTAGGTTTGTTTAGTCACCACAGACTTTTGAATAATGTATTGCACTATGATAAGGATGGCTATGATGTCAATAAGCAATAGGAAGTTTTCAACTCCATCATACTCTTATGGAACTACTTTTGTGTATGTTCTCTGCCATTGACTGAATGTCATAATATGGTACATGATTATTATCCTCTGGAAACATAGGATGTCTCAGAATCAGATCTCTGAGTTTTAGATTTTTCTTAATTGACTGCATTCCTCATACATACTTCAGCAGAAAGACTGAAGTGTCAGAATACAGAAGCCATAATCAGTAGGGCAACAGGAAATTGAGAAATTTCCTGGAAGCAAGGGAGCAACAAAAAACATGAGCCTCATATCTGTCTAAGTCCAGCTGACTAACAATACTGACAGGCACCAGGTAATCCACAGAAATCCAGGAAAATAGGTCACTAGTGGGAAGGAATAAAAACAAAGCAGGTGTCTGAAGAGTTGTATACTGCTGGACCTGGAGGATGGAAGGGAATGGACAGCTGGGAGGTGGCAACATTGTGTGCAATTTGATTTTAGACAAATTAACTGCCTAATAGCCACTAAAAGACAGGCTATAATTCTGAGTTACTACGACTTATTTTCTGTGAAATATTGTTTTTTAATGGAAATTAGACATCCAGAGAAGAACCAGATGCAAAAAATAATCAGGAAAATAATGGCAGTCTAGATAAACTAACTCCAAGGGAATCCAGATGTTGAATTTGAGAGAACTAGACTTCAAAGCATACAAATCTATTACAAGATTCAAAAGAAACTATCTGCAATAATGTTAAATAAAAATGTCATTAATGAAAAAACAGAAAATCTCAACAGATAAATAACAATCAGTTTAGAAATGTTGGTTATAGAATAGAAAAGTAGAACTAATGAAATAAAAATCATTAGACTTGATCAATAGCAGCTTACAGATGACAGAAGAGTCAGTGAATTTTTAAAGATCATTCAATAGAAACTACTTGATTTGAAGAAGTAGAGATAGAAATAAGGGGTTAGGGTTCTGGGTCAGTGATAGAGTGCTTGGCTTGCACATGTGAGGCACTGGGTTCAATCCTCAGCACCACATACAAATAAATAATCAAAATAGAATTGTAAAAATATATATTAAAAAATAGAAACAAAAAGAAATACAATTTTAAAGATCTATAGAAAAATATGAAGAGGTACAACATACTTGTAATAGAAATCACAAAAATAGAGAATAAACAAAACAAGTAGGAAAATATTTGAAGGAAAAAAGGTCCAAGACATTCCAAATTTGATGGAAATTTACAAATCTAAAAAGCTTGAATAGCCACATGCAAGCTGAGCACGCACACACTGCATGTGTGTGCATGTGCGCGCGCGCACACACACACACACACACACACACACACACACACATAGTCTTCCCAAAACACATCACCGCCAAACAGCTGAAAGCTAAGAAAAAGGGAAAAATTTGAAAGCAACCACATGAGAATAACATATTACATCTATTTCAGTCAGTTGCTGCAACTTAAAGATCTAAGGAGAACGGTTTCAGAGGAGGAAATATTTATTTCCTCTGAGACGTGGGTTCTCAATTTCAGAGGTCTTAGTTCATAGACAGCTGACTCCATTTCTCAGAGCTCAGGATGAGGCAGAACACCATGGTAGAAAAGTGTAGGAGAGGAAAGTGGCTCAGGACATAGCCAAGAAGCATCAAGAAAGACTCCACTCTCCAGATACAAAATATATGCCCCAAAGGTACACCCCTAATGATCCACCTCTTCCAGCCACACCCTATCTGCCTTCAGTTACCAGTCAGTTAATACATGTCAGGGGATTAATTCACTGATTGGGTTAAGGCTCTCATAACTCAATCATTTATCCTCTAAGCCTTCTTGTATTGTCTCACAGATGATCTTTTGAAGGATGCATCACATCCAAACCATAATATCTTAGAGAAGTATTATAAGATTAATGCCTGGATTCTTATCATATCATGGAAACATGAAGACATTAAAATAGTATATCTAAAATTCTAGAGGAAAATAAAATAAATTAGTATCCTTTGTCCAGTGAAATTATCCTTCAAAATAAAGATGAAATAATGTTTTCAAATTAAACAGTTTTAGAGAATTTATTGTTATATAATATCCATTATAAAATTACAAAACATAAAGTGTCTAAAGAAAGTTCTTCAGATATAAAGAGGAATAATACAAGATAGCATTGTGCATCCAGAGGAGTGACACAGTCACAGAAGGCCACACACTGTATGATTCACACATGAAAATCTGTAGCTGTAAAACTTTACTAATAACACTTATCTTGTAACAGTATTTACTGAGTCATTGAGAAGACATAGCCATTGTGACTGAAAACTCATCCATTGCCAGGATGGGATGAGAATCAATAGTACAGGGATGTAAGAGAAATTTTTGTGATAAAAAGTTTGATTTGGTGATAATTACATGAATATGTACATGTGTCAAAAATCATTGAATTGTGCACTTAAAATTGGTGATTTTAATTTTGTAAAATTTCTGTAGATTATAGGGTTTGCATAATAAAAACCCTTACTAGGATACTGGCTAGAACTCAGTAAGCAGTAATATGTAGACATAGATATTTAATTATCATATAAAATAGTCTAGTAAAATGTAGTTTGCATTATTTATTATTTATTCAATTTAAATATTAGATCTTTAGCAATTTTTAAAGAGGTAATATATTTGGGAAACTTATCTTGCAATATCAATTTAAGCTTGAGCATAATGTTCTGCAATATACAATTATTATGTTAATGTCAGCTCATAAAATTGAGTCACTAGTTTTTAGTAGCAAGTAATGAAAAGGACACACCTGGGTTTGAATCTCAGCTCTCCTCTACAGTTGTTGAATAAACTTAGATAAATTACTCAATTTCCTTAAGTTTGAGTTGCCTCATTTGTTAAATGAAGATATTAGTATCTGTTCCATTGAGATGTTATAAGGAAAATATAAAAATTCATTTAAATTGCTTAGTTCAGTGCAAATGTATTTTATTATTTGTTGTACTAGAATATTACAGGTAAAATATTGGCTGGCATCAGAAGAATAAATGTGTCTTACTTGAATTCTTTTATTTTGAACCCTCAAAAAGAGCATTCTGCTCATCTACAACTACAAAAACTTTTTAAAAAAGGAATTAAAAAATAGTCTTCTTATTTTTTCTAGCAAAAAGGTACATTTGATTTGCATCTTCCTTTCATTTTCTCTTTTCTCCCTGGCATATGTTTAGTTCCTCTCTATCAGTTTCTTTGTTCTCTTAGCTAGGGGTCTTTCCTCTTACTAGTCTGAGTGTGTAGGTAAGCCTTTTTCTTTTCTTGGGTCTCCGATAATTTCCTAATATTTTCTTTTTCCTGACACTCCTTTTGGTACTTTCCCTTTTAGCCTCTCATTCTCTCTGAATTGCTGGAAGGTAGTATTTAATCTATGACCACCCCACCTTCCCACACTCTTTACACTCCACCCCACAGGCCAAGGTAGCATTTAGTTGAGAGGGAGGGAGGGATAACTTCCATGTAAGTGCTGGAGAGGAAAATAGCCTGCGAATTAGGACTTGCCAGGGGCTCAGAGGAAGGAGATTGAAAAAAACTTTCTAAGAAAAAGACTCTTGGGAAGAAACAAGTGTCTTGGTGATCGGTGATCTTGGGGAAAGGAAGCCAGGGAATTTTTGAGAGAAAACAGTGAAAGGAAAGTAGTATGAGTTTAAAGGAAGAAGGTTGAAATAATAAACCTGCAGCCCTGTAATCGTAGCAAAGACTCATTAATTTTTTATTCACTGGTGACCTGGAATTATTTACAAATGGAATGAATGATTAGAGGATTTTGAGGAAAGTGGTTTTACTTAAAGCTGGAAAGGGGTAAGGTCTAAAGTTTTTGTAGGAGGAAACTATCTGGTATTTCTCTGGTATTCAAGAGAATGAGAGAGCTAAATAAGTGCAAAGGAGAGGAGAGGAAGATGTGAATTCAGCTAACATTTTGAAGGATAATGGACAGAAAATGAATTTTTAGAAAAAATGGAGTGCGTATGAGGTGTATTAGTCAGGGTTCTTTAGAGGACAAAATCAACATGATGTATATACATATATATATATATATATATATATATATATATACACACACATATAAGTGATTTATTAGATTAACATACCCAGCTAGAAGCTGGATAGTAGTATTACGGTGGCCATATGTAGGCTGGAGAACTGGAGAAACCATTAGCTGCTCATCCCAAGTAGCTGGAGTCTTAGAAAAAGAGGGAAAAACAATTCGGGTCCAGTGTGAGACCAAAGACCTGGAAACTCCCTGGACAGCCACCAGTCAGAGTTCACTTTGAGTGGAGGAATTGAATGTCCTCAGGCCATCACAACAGCAATTGAAGAACCTGCTCAAAAACAATCATGCTTACATCTGTGTTGCTTCCTGATTCTTCTACCTTTTTGCTCCATCCAGGCTTCCAGTCTATTGGACTGTGCTACCCATATTCTGTTTGCTGTCCCATATGCCAAATGTTCCTAGAAACACCCTCATTTCCACACTTAGAAGCCTCTTAACCTTAGGCATCTCTTAATCCAATCAAGTTGATAATTCAGATTAAATATCACACGTCCACCTGAAAATGGAGTCTGAGATGAAACTAAATTCTCTGCTTATGCTGGTGGGGGTCTGCATAAGCTTTAATCCTCTATAGCCAAGAAAGCCCATTTTAGTGTTAGTAGCTAATCACAGCTGAGGATGCCTGTCTGAGTCAGGTCCAAGGGTCATATGTGGCAAAGTCAAATTGTTCTCCAGGCCTATCAAGTGGTGTGTTGCAGCACTTAATGGTGGGCTATTCCCACCAGTGTTGCAGCAGACCCCAGTAGCTCATTGCCAATTTCTTTCCAGTTTCTTGTCTTCCATATTTGAAGGCTGAAATTCATAGACAACAATGGAAGGCAAGAGTGAAAGAAGTAGGATTCATTTAAGCGGGAAAAAAAGAAATAGAGCTCCTGCTAGGTGAGATGGAACCCAGTAGGGGTTACCACTAAAATGTACTAGTATAAAGGTTTATATATGTACTGGTAGGGGCATGGATCGATATCTGTGCTAATCAGATCTTATAAAAACTTCAATGCTATTGGTCAAAATTTATGCTAAGCAGGTACTAGAAAAGTACCAATGCTAGTGTTCAAAATCTATACTAAACGTGTTAGAAAAGTGTCAAGGCTATTGGTTCAGTCTTTGGCTTTCTAATTGGTTTTGTTCTTTTAGCCCTTGAGTTTGAAATTTCTTGTCACCTCCATTTGGGACTTACTTCCATGCTCTCCATGGATCCAGGACAAAGGCTTAGCTGAAATGTTTGGAATGTTTTTACAGGCTGACCTTATGGAATGGTCTTTACATTTACCAAAGTCTTAATTGGAACATATTAACTATCCTATCTTACACTCTTGTCAACTTGATACCTAACATGACTCTACATCATAATTAATTGCTGAAAAAAAAAACACCAAGGTCATAATTCTACCTAACATGACATATAAATATTCTTCATACAACCAAAACCACATTAGTTTCTTCCTTAGAGTAAGAGCCCCCAAAATTTTTAAGTGATGCTTTTCTGACATCACACAACTTAAATACTATAATGTATATTTAATATCCTTTTAAGTATTGACATTGCTAATTGATATTTTATAATATAATGAAAGAATAAAAGTGGAGTGTAAACAAACATGTCCACTTAATGCACATGTATATCTGCACAAACATATTCTTAACAAAATGGTAAAGAAATACCCCTGACAATTGCAATTCTCATTTCTGTAACTGGTCACATGACTTTAGTTAGCATTTATGACTATTTCTTCTACTACTCATTCTGTATTCCCTCTGCCTTCAGCAAGCTCCTTAGCAGGTCTTGGTTTTCTATGTGGAGAGGTGACCCACACCTTCATTCCACAGAGTCTGAGACATTTGTCATCCTGCCTGGGTTAGGTTGTTGACATTAATGACAAGACATGGTAATACCAAGAGATGAATCTCTTGCATTTCAGTTATACTCTTCCTTACCTCTATTATGGAATAATAGTCAAATTTCCCCTTGGTAACCTGAATCAGTCACCATCACCAACACCATGACTCTCTTCTTAACCTGTTAACTCAGAGGCATGAGGTAACAAAGTGGCCAGGGGTACATCTCATTGTTGTTTTTCCTGGTAGATGCATTTCCTCCCTCTGGAGCTAAAACTTCTAGGCCAGCAGAACATAAGATTGTGGGAACTGGAAGCAAAAACTTTGCTAGTGGGTCACTAGGGAAATTGCTTTTTTACCCCTTGGTTCCTGAACCCATGAATCCTAGCTATAAGGGAGACAGTAGCATATAGTGGACACTGATTTATAAGCTATACAGCCATCTGGAGAAACTTGCTTCACCTGTGCAAGGTATTGCTCTTTAGTGACACTGAACTGCATCTTCACAAGACCATTCCCCTGTTCTATCAAACCAGCTGCTTCAGTTTTGTGAGAGACATGGTAAGGCCAGTGAATCCCATGAGCATGAGCCCACTGCCACACTTCTTTGACTATGAAGTGAGTTCTTGGTCAGAAACAATACTATGTAGAATATAAACGATGTTGGATAAGTCATCCTGTAAGTCCATGGATAGTGGTTTTGACTGAAGCATTACATACAGGAAAGGCAAATTCATACCCAGAATAAGTGCTTGTTACAGTAAGGATAAACAATTACCCTTTCCTTGGTGGAAGTAGTCTAATATCAACCTGCCACCAGGTTGCTGGCTGATCTCTGTGAGGAATGATGCCATTTCAGGGGCTTAGTGTCAGTCTCTGCTGCTGGAAAATTGGGCCTTCGACAGTGGTTATAGCTAGGTCATTCTGGGTGGGTGGAAGTCCATTGGGAAATGACAGGGGTGGTTGGTGTCTACTATCCACAGACTGGGTCATCCTATCCACTTGATTATTAAAGTTCTCTGCTGAGGTCACTTGTTGGTGAGCATTTACATAGGACACAAATATCTTCACATCCTTGGCCCATTCAGAGAGGTCTATCCACAAAACTCTTTCCCAATTGTCCTTGTCACCAATTTTCCAATCATTTTCTTTCCTAGTCCCTGACCAACAAACCAAACCATTGACAACAGTTCAGAAGTAGGTAGACAATTATACATCTGGCCCTTTTTCTTTCCAAGCAAAATACACAACCAGGTGCACTGCTGAATGTTCTGTCCATTGAGAAGATTTATCTTCCCTACTGTCCCAGAAAGGGGCTGTAGTGATGCAGCTGTCCACTTTCAGGTGGTATCCACATATCATGGAGAACCACCTACAAATCAGGCCCTAGTCTTCTCTTCCTCTGTCAACTGATCATATGGAAATCATAGGTTCATCCTGGGGCACAGAATTTTGGTTACTACTTCATGCAACATATCCCTGCCTTCAAAACTCACCCAGGCCCAAGCACATATGTACCACTTCCACTTGGTGATGGAGTACTGCAAGTCCAAATTTATGGTATGGTGGGTTAGATAAAACCAAGTTGATGATGGGTGGCTCAGGTCACATAGTAACTTGATGGCCTATGGTCAATCATTCAGTTTCCACTAAGGCCCAGTACAAATCCAAGAGCTATAATTCACAAGGAGAGCAGTTGTCCTGTAGATATTGGTATGACTCTGCTCCGAAATCCCAGTGGTTTCCTCTGAGATTCACCTATGGGGGGCGCCAAAGACTCCAGAGAGCTCTCTATCTGCCACTGACATCTCAAGTACCATTGGGTCTGCTGAGTCATATTGCTGAATCACCTGGACCTGTTACAGAGTTTTCTTCTGTTTTGGGTCTCACTGAAAACTAACAGTTTTTTGGGTCACTGGTAGATGGACCAGAGTAACACATTCAGACGGGGGATGTGTTGCCTCCCAAATTAAATTAAACCTACCAGGCATTGTGTTTCTTTCCTGTTTGTAGGTGGAGCCAGAAGCAACAACTTATCCTTTACCTTAGAAGGGATATCTCAGAAGGCCCCACATCTCTGGACTCCTAGAAATTTTACTGAACCTGAAGACCTTAGAATTTTGGGGGGATTTATTTCCATCGTCTGATACCCAAATGCTTCACTAGCAAGTCTAGAGTGGCTGCTACTTCTTGCTCGATTGGTCCAATGAGCATAATGTCATCAATATAATAGACCAGTGTGATACTTTGTGGAAGAAAAAGTCAATCAAGTATTCTGCAAACTAAATTATAACACAGAACTGAAGAGTTGATATACTCCTGAGAAAAGACAGTGAAGGTACATTGCTGGCCTTGCCAGTTAAAAGCAAATTGCTTCTGGTGGGCCTTATGGACAGGGATGAAGAAAATAGTATTTGTCAGATCAATAGCTGCATACCAGACACAAGGAGATGTGTTATTCTGCTCAAGCAGAGAGACCACATCTGGTACCACAGCTGCAATTGAAATCACAATCTAATTAAGCTTATGATAATTATCTGTCTTCTGCCCAGGTTAAAAAGGAGAGTTAAATTGGAATGTATTGGGAATTACCACCCCTGCATCCTTCAAGTCCTTGATGATGGTACTAATCTCTGCAAACCCTCCTGTGTTGTGGTATTGTTTCTGATTTAGTATTTTCCAGATATAAGCAATTCTAATGGCTTCCATTTGGCATTTTTCAGAATAATAGCCCAAATATGCATTCTGGTAATGGAAAGAAAGTCATAGAATTGTTTAGGTACCCACTGGACACATTACAAATTGGACCTTAGCCAAAACTCTGTTGATCACCTGATGCCCTTAAGTCCTTACTTTCTCTGGAGGGACACAGTGATATTTTGGAACTCCTGGAATGAACATCATTCCAGAGCCTGTGTCTAGGAGTCTCCAAAAGTTCTGATCATTGTCCTTCTCCCAATGCATAGTTACCCTGGTAAATGGCCTTATGTCCCTTTGGGAAAGGAGGAAGAAAGATTAACAGTAAAACTTTTTGGTACTATACCAGGGCCCTTACTGAAGGAAAATTGGTCTCTCATTCAAGGGTTCTAGGTATGTATACTGGCCCAAGTTTAGGAATAGACTGAGGTGCCACAATTCTCTGCTGTTGTGATCTAAAGCAGACTTTTGTACTTTTACCCTGGAAATTTTCTGCTTATATAAGTCAAGTAAAAAATTATCATGATTGATTAGTCAATGCCATAGCTGTACATGAATTGGAACATTATGTTTGTTTCTCTTTTACTGTTCATTATGGTAGGTATGACCACCTTGTCTTTGGGATTGTGTGCCACCACTTCATCTCTTCCTCTCCCTGATCTAATTATTCCTACTGCATTTAATTTTTTCAATTGATTTACTGTGGCTCCAAAGGTGAGTTCTGGCATACAAAGAAGAGAGATGACAGAGATCTTCAAATATACTGGTTAAACTCTCACAAATCTGTTTCTTACGGTATTGGTGAAGGGCATATCTTCTGGATCCACCAAGTGTGGAGGAGAATGTTGTAAGTGGCATGTTCTCTGAAGTATCCAATTTCTCTGAGCCTTAATTCCTTCATCAACAGATATCTCTAGCTCACTCACAGTAGGCCATCTTTTGACCCAAACTTCTGTCAATCATGCAAACTATTAGTACCTTTTTAAACATTGTGAGCTGCTATATGAAATTAAGAATTTCATATAGCTTAATAGGCCCATATCAATAAATTCAACCTGGTCTAATTTTATGTTCCTTCTACCATTATCCCCCACTTTTATCAAAGTTTTCCTGACCTCTGTTTGTATAAATAAGAATGCTCCAGAACTTCCTTTGGAGTACAGTGTGCCTCCTCATGGGTCACACTATGTATCTCACCTCTAGAGGTCTGTTTAAACCTTAATCTAGCTATAGGCCCGAAAGCAAAAGTGGGTGATAAGGTTGGGTCCTGAGAAGTATCAGCATTTTTATACTTGGAACTGCATCATAAAGAGCATTATTGCTTCCATAGGCAATGTAGGGTTAGTTCCCTCATGGGAAGGTAGAGAGGCCAACATCACAGAGGGTGGGGATAAAGGTGCTGCTGATACCACGAAGGGTGGTGACTCAACTCCTCTGACAAAATATACTTGTCAGAATGTAAGGATTCAATGTTCCCAACTTACTCAGCATCTTCCTATACATACATTTCCATCCAAATTTACATGATTCCATTCTTTTTGAATCTGTGCTCTCACTTTAAGTGCAGGTACCCTTTGAGACTGAGAGTTAAAATTGTGTCTTAATTCAGCCAATTGCACAATGAGGTCTGTGTTTGGTTTTGGGCAACCTCAGCTCTCTGACTGTAATAGATAAGATTCTCCTTCAGATCACACCGAGAAGCTTTTAGACTGGTGCATCTAAAGTTGTTCTTTCTCCTTTGTTACTTTGTCCAGTCAATCCAGAATCAACCAGTCAACTTCATTATATTTCTTAGTTTTCCAAAAATGTCTAAAAATATCCTGTATAGAGTCACTAAACGCCTTGTCTTACATTGGTGGATTAGGGCCATCGAGGGTAATCACTATGCAAATCTCTTAAAATAAATTGTGCCATGGATCATCAGTGCTTTCCTTACTACCAGCAGGAGAAAATTTAGCAATTTTAGATATAACCAATTTAGGCAGCCAATTCCAGAAACCAAAAAACCAACTAAGGAAATTCATCCTTACAATTCTGTTTCTATAGAACCACTCCGGGTATAAAAATCTATTAGTCAGGGTTTTCTAGAGGGACAGAACCAACAGGACATATATGGGATTTATATAGTAATAAGTTGGCTAGTTCCACAAAAGCCATAAGGAGGCTGAAAAACTATAGAAACCATTAGCTGCTCAGTTCAAGAAACTGGAGCCTTAGAACAAGAGGGATCAACTATGCAGCCCCAGTGTGCAGTCAAAGGCCTGATACTCCCTAGAGAGTCACCAATGAGAATCCACTTTGGAAGAGTGAAGAAGCTGACTGATGTCTTCAGGTTATCACAACAGCAATGGAGGACACTGCTCAAAAAGAATCAAGCTTCCATCTGCTGCTGCCTCCTGGTTCATCCAAACTTTTTGTTCTATCCTGGCCCCAAACCTATTTAAGGTGGCTTCCCCTCAGTTTGCTGTTCCACATGCCAATCATACCTAGAAACACCCTCATTTTCAGACCCAGAAAATGCTTAAGCTTAAGTATCTCTTAATTCATTCAAGTTAATAATTCAGATTAATCACAAGAGGTTTGGACTAGATAAATAATAAGTAGATACAAGAATATGTTTAGATTACTATCTAATTTATGAAATATGTCATACATCATAGGCTAATAAAGTCATGTTGGACTGTGAATGAGTGGCATTTGTACAGTAAGGTTTTCTCACTTTGGGGCAGTTTGTCTTGACAATCACCAACTACCTACCCCGTAACTTTCTAAAAAACACTTTGTAAAATATCTTGTCTACTGCAATTTAGAATCACCTACAGCAAAACGTTTCCATTGTACTTTTTTTTTTTCGCTATTAGAACTAACTCTGAAACAAAATGAGATTTTTAACTTTTCCTCAAAGTGAGATATGGCTGGCCCTTTAATATTAATATCAGTCTTCAAGGTGACAATGTCTGCAATTCCAACCACTGGCTGAACTCCAGGCAGTCTGGGCAGCATCAACAACAACAGCAACAAAAAGTAAACACAAAGATTAACAGTAGTCTCACCTCTGTCTAAAACTAGCTGTTGCAACTGCCCCAGAGAAAGGTTAATAAAACAAAACAACTAACCTAAAACCTATAATTGTGCAGAACAAGGACATTTGAAAAATTAAAATTTTTTTCTTGGAGATAAATGATTAATGACACATTTAAAGGCTGCTCTATTCATACTATCTCTTTGTCTACCCACCATCCTCTCCTTAAGACATCCCAAACTTTCTCTCATTTGAAAAAGCAGATATAAGAAACTTCATTTCCATCTGAAATCCAATATTTCACCTCTTTAATTTCTCTAATTTTCTCATGTGTGTTAATATCTTTCTACTACATTAAGTTCCACCCTTCCAAGAACAAATTACTGCTGTTCTTACTACCTTATTTTTTGATTAATTTAACCCCATCAGCTATTTCCTTTGACTCACATTCATTTATTTTCCTTTTTTCTCCTGATCTTTTCTCAGTGTTTGAACTATTAATCAATATTTTTCTTCATTCTACCTATTCTGAAAAAGTGTTATTTAAAAACTTCTCTCTCCCTGATGATTCTACTATTTTTATCAACATTTGCACTTCATCCTAAGACTACACAGTGCTCTAAGCACTGATAAAATATCACAGACCTGCAGATAGAATCAACTTATGACTTTAGGAAATACTTGTCATGATGGGAAAAGATAAGATAAGTTAAAGGAAGGTTTAATAGTAAATACAGTGGGAACCAGGGCCAGTTGGAGGCAAAATTTCAAAGCATAAAAAATTTACCGTTTCTCTGCCTCTTCACCATTTTCTGTCCCCAGAGTCTGTGTGTCTCCATGCCACAGGATTCTTGTTTATTAAAGTCACTATATATGCCAGTACTTCCTGTCCATGTCTCTTGCTTGTATATCAGCCTTCAGGCTCCTGCCATGAAACTCCTGTCCCTTCAGTATAAATAGCATAAGAAAAGTGTTAGAAGGTGACAATTCAATTTAGCAACTTTACATTCAACTTGAAGTGCCAATGATGTCTAGCTAAGCTTAAGGCCCTAGGGACATTTTGATTTTAAAAGCTGGGAACATCAAAACCTAGATCCTTTTCTAATGGACTGATTTTCAGATGGAATTATAGACTTAACTTACAACTATCCACAAAAATATTAGCTAGTAGGAGATAGAACTTCCTGTTTTATCTAAATCACACTACTTTTTGTGTATTGATAAATTAGATAGGATACATTAAAATTCCAAACAACGACAGCAGCAATAACATGTTGAATGCCAGCGTTCAGTGCAGTAGTATGGGGAGTTTATGAAAGAAGTACAGATAGATCTATAAAAATATTTCCATTTTGAGGTAAAGAAAAGGTAACAGTAGAAGCAAAATAAATGTGTAAGATACAGGTTTCTCAGGTACCAAGGAAGCATCTAATGACTGTTATTCCCAACTTTCCAAATCAGCTTAACTGGTGTTGATCACTCTTTGCTGTCCTGTCTTTCTTCTTCATCAGCTTTGCACTATTTCCTCTGTGACTTACATACCCAGGTGGTATGATGATCTCAAGCAGGCTAAGAAAGTTTAGTTGTTTCCTTTATTCTTTCTTCACTTCCCCATTCCTTCCTTCTTCTCTCCTCCCTTAACCCTTCCTTCCTTTCTTCCTCCCTCCCTTTCTTCCTCCCTTCCTTCCTCCCTCCCTCCTTCCCTTCCCCTCTTACTGTGTGTGCTGTGCTGGTTTAACTAAGCTCAGTCTGGATTGGTGAAAACTTGTTTGTTTTATTTTTGAACTATGCCTCGGTCTTTTTTTTTTTTTTTTTTTCTTAGAACAAGTTCAGTACTTCTTTTCTTTTTTTTATTGTAAACAAATGGGATACATGTTGTTTCTCTGTTTGTACATGGCGTAAAGGCATACCATTTGTGTAATGATAAATTTACATAGGGTAATGTTGTTTGATTCATTCTGTTATTTTTTTCCCCTTCCCCCCACCCCTCCCACCCCTCTTTTCCCTCTATACAGTCCTTCCTTCCTCCATTCTTGCCCCCCTCCCTAACCCTAACTCTAACCCTAACACTAACCCCTCCCACCTCCCATTATGTGTCATCATCCACTTATTAGCGATATCATTCATCCATTGGTTTTTTGAGATTGGCTTATCTCACTTAGCATGATATTCTCCAGTTTCATCCATTTGCCTGCAAATGCCATAATTTTATCATTCTTCATTGCGGAGTAATATTCCATTGTATAAATATACCACAGTTTCTTTATCCATTCATCAATTGAAGGACATCTAGGTTGGTTCCACAATCTGGCTATGGTGAATTGAGCAGCAATGAACATTGATGTGGCTGTATCTCTGTAGTATGCTGATTTTAAGTCCTTTGGGTATAGGCCAAGGAGTGGGATAGCTGGGTCAAATGGTGGTTCCATTCCAAGTTTTCTAAGGAGTCTCCACACTGCTTTCCAGAGTGGCTGCACTAATTTGCAGCCCCACCAGCAATGTAAGAGTGTACCTTTCTCCCCACATCCTCGCCAACACCTGTTGTTGCTTGTATTCTTGATAATCTATGCCTCCGTCTTGATGATCTATTTCTTTTTTTTTTTTTTTCAAACTCTAGACAAGCAGTATGAGAGCTTCCTTGTGTCCTCAGAACAAGGCATTCTGTCTGCCCATTAAGCTTTTGCTCCTAAATGTTTCCTGCATGTCATGAGCCTGTTCTAAGGTCAATTCAAGCTACTATTGTTTGCAAAATGTTTGCAAAATTTTCTGGTCCCTGAAACCTACTCAGTCTCTGCAGAGTCTCTGCTGAAAAAGAAGAAAACACTGACACATTATAATGGGGTGCTTATCAGAAAACACAACTCTCACAACAAATGACTTGTCTGTGAAGCAGAATAAATCATAGGCTGGGTGTTAAGTAATAAGTGTTATGCAATTACTGGAACAATCTTTATCCTCTTGTAAAAATTAAGGCAAGTACATGAGCAACCAGTTCACAAAGTTTAGCTCAAAGGTCTTGTGTGTGAGACATATCTAAGTCGAAATTATGTAATTAAGGCACTGAAAGAGGCCTAAGGGTCTATAGTAGGTGACACATTTCTTCTGTGCTCTTCATTTAAAAAAGACAACCCACATCCAGAGAGAAGAGAGATTTGTTAGCGACAGAGCTGAAACTTGAATTCAGGTCCTCTGGCTTTCAATCATAGGTCCTTCAATTATGTACACTTGAAGTGACGTGCTGAACTTTATCACAGTTTACATTGATCTCAAATTAAGCTGTAATTACAAAAAGACACTTAGTAATCTATATGGATTTCCAAATAAACTATCTACTTCGATTATACAGCTTTAAAACATTTCATTTGAAATGATTGTGTGAATTTGGTCATAAAGACTGATATTTTTAGTCTACTAAGCTACTTAAAAGGGCAAAATTTATTTCTTTTATTTTTATAATATGTAAATGAATCAGAGACTTGACTTTAATTTATCATGTCTTCAAATATCTACCCTCCTTTTATCATTTATTGTAAGTCCAACCAAATATATTAATGTGCCAAAAAATGTTACCTTTTCCCTTTCTGTTCCTCAGCTAGTTCAGTTGTGACTGATTTTCTATATGAATTAATTATAACCAAGAAATTAAAAATGAAATACTTTCAGCTCATGGTGCTATGAGCATTTTCACCCTACTTTTGTAAGCCTCATATTGCTTTTAATGCATCAACATAGTTGAAATTCAGATACAGAAACATACATACTGCCAAATCTAGACTTTTAGCCCACTGGGGACTTCATTAGTAGATGTCTTCTTCAGTTCAAAGATGGCACTTGAGAGTTTTAAGACTCTCTAGTTTACTAATTAGCTTACCCCCAAGGAGCATGTTTAACATTGCTCAAACCTTTTTAGCTTTTATTGATATGGGCATTTGCACATAACTGTGTTCAATTTGATGTATCCAAATCCCTAGTCACACTCAAGGACAAGTACTTTAGAAAACACTAGAAATCCTGTTTAATGATTTCCTTTGTCATATATTTATGTGTATTTGCTTATGAGTAAATAATTTGTTTTGTCTTACCTTTTATCCAACTAAGTATATTCTCTTTGCTGCTATTCCCCTAAGCCTTTAGATTACAGTAACCACATAAAAGTAAAATCTCTGTGAATTGGTAAATTCTGAACATAATCCCACCTAGTGGGTTTCTAATCACAATCGACACCTTTGGCATGAACCTGTTTCATCAGATGTTAATCTAGGGATTAGAGAGCTCCAATGGTAGGTAAACATGTAATTAGTTTAATGAACTCAGTTGCCCTGTTCTGTTTTCTCTCAACTATTAAAATATTTCATTTAAATTATTTTTGTAACGTTATTCCCAAAGTTTTACTCTGAGTCAAGAAGAAGCAACTGATGTTTATTTATTTGGTGACATCAGATTTATACTATAATACAAAAAATGTATTTCAGAGTTGTCTGCTTCTTTCTCTCTCCACTCTCTCTAGTCAAGTCCTATTTGAAAATATGTCAAAGGTGAACTCCGGCAATAAGGCCATGGCCACTCTTGGTTTCTTATTATCCATTCACATACTCCACATCCCTCTTCTCCACTACCAGAGGTAGAAAGAACTTTTTATAAATCAAGTTTGGCCATGTCTTTCTCTTACTTAAAACACTTCAATTATTTCCCATTGCATTGAGAGAAAAAAAAGATCATGAACATATTATTAAATCAACTTAAGTTGATCCCAGGCTGCTTCCATACACTGGATCCTTATAATTGAATTGTAACCTAACTTAGTATGTAAACAAACCGTAGAGCAGTATAACGAATAGCACAAGTGTCCACATTCTGCTGACCCACTGATCACACCATGTCCAAATAAGGGGAATGCCTACCTCTAGCCAATTAAATGATTTCTACGTTTTGTTTGGTCTATAAAAGATTCCTACACATAACCTCTTCTGCTTTTTGAGTGCTGCCTGATTCATGGATTGTTCTTTGCTCAGATAAACTGTGCTAATTTAATGTGAAGTTTTTCTTTTAACAATCTCCTATAAGGCCCTGTGTTCTACAAGCTTTTACCCACTTCTCCAGACTCATATCTCCTGTTCTCCACATTACTGAAAAGATTGCCTTGCTGACCACCCTTCAATCCTTTAAAAATGGGATGATCTTTTCCCCCACGTTACACATCTTTTTACACATTGCTTTCTCTACTAATGTGGACATCTACCTGACAAGTAATATTGTAGAATTCAGATTAAACATTTCTCTTTTAAATCTTAATTTCATCTTCCTTTTTTTCTATATCAAAACTCTTCCTGTTCATCATAAGCTTTATCATAATATTTAATTGCATATTCATTAGTTTAAGTTTTGTCTCTCAATAGGAATTCTACGAAGGCAGAAGCTACTGTCTCTTTTAACAAATTTTGCATCTCAATACTAAGTACACACTACCACATAACTTACCAATACCTATTTATTGCTTAAATAAGTGAATCCCATATGGTGTTGGATTTTTGAATCTGTGTTCAAATTCATTTGGTTCTGTTAGTAATCTAGTGTCTTTAACGATAAGATTGGCTTTCCCATATAACCAAAAGTTTACATTTTTTAAAAATCTTGAGTATCCATGGAGGGAAAGAGTGTTTATATTCATGACATCACAATGATGGTAGAAAATAGATTTAACAATAAGGATCATGGGCAATATTTTTATATAATATATATGTGATACAAAAGAATCTGATCCTCACCTAAAATGGAGATTCAAAAAATCTGGTTTATTTTTCTCTTTAGACAATTCCAGACCATCTTTAATAAGAGAGTTCATTGTGGTCTTGAGCGTTTCCACAATTTCCTTCTACAGAAGTCTTTCTATATTTTTTCTTATAAAATATTTTTTATATCTCACCTAAATATTTCCATTTAGTAGAGTTAGAATGGGGCTAATCACAATTCTCTGAATTATCATGACAAAGTCATGGGATTAATTTCTTTGCATGACTTTTTGCATGTAATTAATTTCTTTATATGGCTCTTTATTTTGAAAATAATTTCTAAAATTAAATTCTAAAAGAGTGTTCAAATGATACAAATTGTAACAAGTTGCTTTGAATAAAAATAGTTGTTTAAATGTGTATTCTTACATGTCTGTTAAAAAAACTCTGGCTTCAAGTTCTGAACTCATGAAATTTGTAGACATAGAATGAGATAGATACTCTAGGAAAAGGAAAAGAGAGAGAGAGAAGAAAAGAAATTCTTGGTGACTTAACAAACATCTGAAAAGTCTTACGGATTTGATCATATTTTTTTCCCAAAGCAATATATCATAAGGATATGATTGGTTACACTTTCTTATTGAAGATTTTGACTATATGATATTGCCAGGCAGCTTCCTTTTTCACATAGATTAGTTTGATTCTACCAATCCCATTCCAAGAAAATTACCTATTGCTTTTGGTACCCATTTACTTGCCTTATGGATTGCATTTGTGGTTGATAGTCTATTAAATTACTGTGCAGATTGGATTCAGGCCAGTGGTTAAAATATTTCTATTGGACTTCAACAGCATACGTGTATCTCTTACAAATTCACATAACTTTCTTATCATTCTTAGTGTTTCATTCTGTCCAGGGAGGTTGAATTGGGTGCACACTCAATTTCACAGGTGCACATAAGCCAGCAGTTTTTAACAGTTGAGTGTTTGGAAACAGAGAGTTACCCACAGTCAGTGTAGAGGTTTGTGTGTTACCAGCTTGCTATCCAAAGAGACTCATGTTTCTTTCTTATGTGTTGCCAATAAAGGAATTTCTCTATGTTTTAATTTAATTATCAAAGATTATGAAGTGCTCATTTTTATTATTCATCATGGATATTTTTGGCATTATTATTTAAACTGTACTTTCCATTGACTTCTTTGAAAGGAAACATGGATTTTTCTCTCCTTTATGTAGACCAAATATATCTCTCTCTGTTCCATGACAAATTGTTGTTGTTCTGACAATTCAGACTTTGCTATGGGTTCAAGGACCTCTTGTATTTATAAGTGATATATCCAACTCTGAATATCTTTTCTTTTAATTTTGATTTCCTGAAAATCAGGATTTTTTTTGTGCTGTGAGAAATATATGATAGGAGCAATAAGATGACTTCTTCCATTATTTAATTGGCAAGCAATATTTGGTCTTGAGATTCCTAATGCTGGAAACTGAGCAGACACTCTAATTTGTTCTGTGGCTTCTAGGGAATGATGTGATCACTAAGATGATAAAAGTCTCTGGGCGAGTACTCTCAATCATGATATTGTGGTTATTAAACAACAGCGAGGCCTGAAGACAGTGGGAACATTTGAGTCAGTAGACTGAGGAAAGATCTGTCCTTACTAATATCGGTGACATCACCAAATCAATTTAAGATCCTAAAAGACCAGAAAAGGCAGAAGTAGAGTCAATTCACTGTTTCTTCTTGGATTGGACATCCATCTTCTCTTTTCCACACACTGAACGACTTGGTTGTTGGGTCTTTGGAATCTGGATCTTTGTAGCCTGTGGCAAGAAATGTTCTTAAGGCTGATGTATTAAAATAAATGGAAAGTGAAGACGTCAGTCTGAGTTTATCAGAGAAAGCAATTTTTTGCAGTAGATTTTGAGAAATTTTAACAATGATTTAAGGGATTTATTTTTCAATTTGAGTTGGTGAAAATTCTACAACTTTCAGGAAAAGTCTAAAATTTCTTCTATTAGCCTATAGGGGAAAATAATCCACTATTAATTTACAGACATTATTTTAAAATAAATTTTATTTAACTCACTTTAAAGATCTAACTTTAGAAAGCAGCTTTCTTTCCATTTTAACACCTAAAATATTTGCAAATTATGCTTTTGGTTGGTATTTCCACAATTAAATTTATTTTGTATCTATTCTGAAGCAAAAATAATTCATATTCAGGTTAATAGGATATATCCTGAAATTTTCCAGTATTTACTAGCTTTTTAAAAATTGTCCATCATTCTGATTTAGGCAATGCTATTGGCAATAGTCAGCTCTAATTGCAGCTTTGAGTGTAGAAGTGCAGAGTTGAGCATGAAATGAATCCACAAAATTAAAAATGATATTTGATGTGCATTCTGTGATCACATATCTTTGATATAATTGCAGTCATGACTTTGGGATTTTTGTAGAAATATTTAACTTTTGAGAATATATTTTTCTAAGTGAAGGCAAGTACTGTGTTTGAGAAATGAGTCATTTGTCCACTGTTCTAAGTTTGTTACTGATACATTGAAAAGTAAACTTTTTTAGCATAGCCTTCAGGGTAATCAGCTACAGGCATATGGACGCTGAATACGCATTAATTGTCCACTGGGAGGTGACAAGGAGTTGGATACACATTGCAAGTCTTGGCAAGGAAACAAATCTCATCCATTTGAATTTTGGCAATGAAGATGTGTAAGGAAAAACATCTACAATGATGAAATCCTACAGTTGCAGATATTTGACTGACAAATTTCCTACATTGCTTTCTTTTTTTTATCCATTAATGTGACAATATTTATGGAGGTCTGTTTATATGAGGTTCTGTTCTAAGGTGATGACGAATGCAAAAAATATCTTTCTGATTCATTTTATTATTTATAACAAACCAAGAAGTTGCATTCAATCATATATATGCATATAGACTATTCCCAGGAATATCCTATATTTATTTATATTTTATTCCAATCTTTAACAAAATTTTCTGTTCTTGTGTTCACCTTGATTTCCAGTTTAGCAGTTTGGAAATTCATGAAGAAAAGATTAGGATGTTGTTCAAATAACTGTAAGATTCTATTGAAGCAATTGTGAATTTTTGTTAACTGTCATTTTCTTTTGAAGTGTTGAGTCCAATGGCAAGTTCAGAAGCAAAAAGAATACAAGTTGTTTAAGTTTTTTTAAAAAAAAAATTGCCTGGCACCATTTAATTAGACGACAGGGGTCTTGAACTGGGGGAGTCATCCTCATGATGTATAAAGCAGAAAGAAGTTAGACTATAATATTGCTACCTGTGAATTTTTATCTGGTTTTGATTAGATGTAATAATGATGAGGATAATTAGAGCAACAATAGAATTTTTTTCTCATTTTATGCTGCCTTTCTTTACATGTAGTATTTCAACTAATTCCTATAACTATATAATTACTGTCAGTATCAAAATGTGAACAGAGGTGAAAACTTAGACACAAGTCATTTAAATACTTTGCAAAGATCATCCAATTGCTTTGTTCTAAGGTTAAACCAGTCTGCCTTTGAAGGAGAAAAATGCATTTAAATATTTCAATACATTCTCAAAAACAAAACTTTCTTTGGAGAATAGTTTTTCTATCTCTTTCAAGATAGCCATTTGCTGTAGCCTTGGAAAGTGTATGTAGTTATTACCTATAATTTTGTAAGATTCTAGTATTTATGTTAGAATAATTCATAGATTCTGTGACAAGGGGCTGAAGAAAGGCAAGGTTAAATTTACTAATTCCCTTTAAAATTCAATTGAATGAGGCACAAATTCTTTCACACCTTAAGTTTCATTGATCCAAGATGTCTTTTGTTCCATAAAAAGCTCACCACAGAATCTCTTTTCAAGCATAAAAGTACATCACTACACCTTAGGTTTGATTTATGCAGGATGATGTAGAATAAAGGAAACTGCTTTGAGATATCTGTGACTTGATTTCTAATCTTGGCTCTGATGTTAGGATCAGTAGGCCTTCGCTTAGTTATCTCTAAAGTAAAGGCGTTGAGTAGAGATCTCTAGGACCCATCTCTAGCTCTAAATGCTATTACCACAAAGCTCCTCTTTTTCAACAGGAGTCAATGAAAAATCAAAAGAAGAATATGTTCCATAATTTTCTGACCACTTAATTATGATTGGAGTTGCCCTGAGACTATGAAAACATGCAGTGGCCTTTTCTATAATTTTTTATTTGTTTTAATTAGTTATAAATGACAATAGAATGCATTTGACACATTATACATAAATGGAGTTGTATAACTTCTCATTCTTCTGATTGTACATGATGTAGAGTTACACTGGCCATAGGGTAATAATGTCTGATTCATTCTACTATCATTTCTACCCTGGTATCCTCTCTTCTCACTTCACTACCCTCTGTCTAATATAAAGTACCTCTATTCTCCCCTAGCCCCCCAGCCCCATTGTGAGTTAGCATCCACATATCAGAGAAAACATTTGGTCCTTGGTTTTTGGGATGATCTTATTTCGCTTAGCAAAATATTCTCCAGTTCCATCCATTTACCTGCAAATGCCATAGTTTCATTCTTCTTTAAGGCTAAGTAATATTCCATTGTGTATGATACCACATTTTCTTTATCCATTTAACTGTTGAACAGTACCGAGTTTGGTTCCATAGTTTAGCTATTGTGATTTATGCTGCTATAAACATTGATGTGACTGCTTCACTGTAGGATGCTCATTTTAAGTCTTTTGGGTATAACTAAAGAGTGAGATAGTGGGGTCAAATGGTGGTAACCATTTCATGTTATCCAAGGAATCACCACACTACTTTCCAGTGGTTGCACCAATTTGCAGTCCTACCAATAATGTATGTGTGTACCATTTCCCCCACATCCTCACCAACACTTATTATTGCTTGCATTCTTGATAATTGTCATTCTGATTGGAATGAGATGAAATCTCAGTGTTTTGGTTTGCATTAATCTAATTGCTAGAGAGTTTGAACATTTTTCATATATTTGTTGATCAATTGTATTTCTTCTTCAGTGAAGTGTCTGTTTAAATCCTTAACCCATTTATTGACTAGGTTATTTGCTTTGTATGTGTGTGTGTGTGTGTGTGTGTGTGTGTGTGTGTGTGTTAAGGTTTTTGAGTTCTTTATGTATCCTAGAGATGAATGCTCTATCTGAGGTGCATGTGGTAAAGATTTTCTCCCATTCTATAAGCTCTTTCTTCAGGTTATTGATTGCTTCCTTTTCTGTGAAGAAGTTTCAGTTGGATTCCATCCCATGTATTGATTCTTGATTTTACTTCTTGTGTTTTAGGAGTATTGTTAAGGAAGTCAGTCCCTAAGCTGACATTATGAAGATTTTGGCCTACTTTTTCTTCTACTGGGTGCATGCAGGTCTCTATTATTATGTCAAAGTCCTTGATCCACTTTGAATTGATTTTTGTGCAGGGTGAGAGATAGGGGCTTAATTTCCTTCTGCTACATATGGATTTCCAGTCTCCCCAGCATCATTTGTTGAAAAGGCTATCTTTTCTCCAGTGAATGTTTTTGGTGCCTTTGTCTAGTATGAGATACCTATATTTATGTGGGTTTGTCTCTGTGTCTTCTATTCTGTACATTGGTCTACAAATCTGTTTTGGTGCCAATGCTATGCCTATTTTGTTATTATTGCTCTGTAGTACAATTTAAGTTCTGTATTGTGATGTTTCCTGCTTCACTTTTCTTGCTAAGGATTGCTTTGGCTATTCTGAGTCTCTTATTTTTCCAAATGAATTTCATGATTGCTTATTCTAGTTCTATGAACAATGTCGTTGGAATTTTAATAGTGCTTGCCTTAAATCTGTATAACACTTTGGTAGTATGGACATTTTGAAAATATTAATTCTGCCTATCCAATAGCATAGGAGATCTTTTCATCCTCTAAGGTCTTCTTCTTTCTTTAGTGTTTTGTAGTTTTCATTGAAGAGGTCTTTCATTTCTTTTGTTAGATTGATTTCCAAGTATTTTATTTTATTTTTTTGAGGCTATTGTTAGTGGATTAGTTTTCCTAATTTCTCTTTCAGTGGATTCATCACTGATATATAGCAGCCTTTTATTTGGAATGTTTCACTCTGTCAGTGATTTTTTTCCATGTGAATGAATGAGGTTAAGATATTTATTTTTCATTTATGGATTTTCCTGTTAAGTACTTTCAACATGAAATTGATTATGTTAACTGATTAACAGGAACTCACTAAAAATCACTGATTTCCTCTTTCATTTATTATCTATCTAAGGCAAAACAATAAGCCCTATGGGATAAGATGAATTGGACATGCCATAAGTGAGTAAAAGTTGCCTGTTTTGGGGTACTACAGATATACTAATTATTTTCTATGCATTACATTATTGATTCTTAATATCATCTCTGGATAGTTCATATTGGCTTTATAGAACAAATGAGTAACCTGAGATTATAAAAGTTTTAAATGGCAAAGTTTATAATGAAACTGTGACTGGCTCTAAATTTCATGCTCTGTTTTTCATAACACATTGCCTTACCTAAATATGTGATTATAGCTTTCCTCTATCTACCATCAGTTCCCTGAGAAGTCACTGACAAATTCAACCTCACTACTGTAATGTACAATGGCAGTTTTTTTCTGGTCAAATTTTAAAGTAAATTTATCAAACTATAGAAATAAAAGTTACAAGCTGAGGAGTACTATTTTAGGTTGAAGGAGAAATCAGTCAAGGAGAATCTGTCATTCATTTCTAGACAGCTGGCTTCACGAATTCCTCCTACTTGCCTTGGTGTGAGTCCATCTGTGTCTGTTGAGATGACTGTTTTAAATCTTCCATTTTCCAGGTCAACTCATACCACAAACTAAAGGAAGTTTTCTGACTCCATAAAGTGACTTAGCAGAAAGCAGTATGAAATATTCTGAGTCACATATGGCTTGAGGGTTGTAGGATGAATAGCACTATGAGATTCTGGATCCAATGATATTAAAAAAACAAAAACAAAAAAACCCTGTTTTTCTCAATTCTGTGCATTTTCTAAGATTGGAACAAAAATGTTTTGTTTCTAAGCTTGCTATAAAAAGTGATTGCCTGATGTTCTCCAACTAAACTAAATCATGCCACAAAAACAAAACAGCTTACAAATAAAACAGTTTCATAAATTGCACCTATGGGGAAATATGCACCTCAAGGAAAGGACTCAATTCCCATTACTTAAATTAGCTCTTAATGCGACTTTAATACACATCTTTTCTAACGATATTATTGAAGCTGCTTGAGTACACATCAGAAATAAAGCACCCTTCATATTACTCCCTTTGTAAAAATGATGAAATTAAACATACTTACCAGTTTGTTTTTCAGCTGGGGAAACACACTGCTTGAATGAAGGAAATATTGTTGTCGTTTAATTTTGGAAAGGAAATAATCCTTTTTGTTTAGAATTGTAATTAGTTTATAGTAGTTGTATATGATATTCTAAATAGAGTACTAAAGCCATTTAACTGATGGCACAGAGTTTTATAGAATGGGAACTAGTTGGGTGGAAAGTCCAGTGGATTAGAACTCAGTTCCGATGGAGCAATGAGAGCAGCCCTCCTGAACAGGAGCTGAGAGACACTTATGAAGATCTCTGCAAATGTTGCTGCCCAGCTTCATTTATAATATAGTCTTGGGAAAAAAAAAATCTCATTTTCTGTACTCACATTTTGCCTTGCTATTTAAGAAGTAGTTCTGAACTTTGAATCTTAATTAAACTAATAAAAACATTAATAAAAATCTATGTAATAAACAACATCCTGGCAAATTTGTTACCAAAAAAAAAAAAAAAATGAAATAACAAAATATGTCTCCAGATAGTGAAACATGTGAGCAGCTTATAAACAATCATCGAAGTCATCTCCCTCAGCCCTTTCAGAAGCAATTTCCATAGCTTCTAAATGTTCTCCTGCTGTTGAGCTAGAAGAAAACACAATGCTTGTCATCAGCACCTTCATTAAAGATGAATAACCTAACATTGAGGTTGCTGAGTGGGTCAGGACACCATGCATTTCTTTCAGGCCTATTGCTGTATTTTCTATAGATCCTTCTTTGAGCAAATTGTTATTCTATGAGGTAGACTTAAGGGATTAAGATGATTGAGCCTGCATAATCAGACTAAGGACAGATTTAAGGAAATTATCTTTTCTTCTAGCTGAAGTCTGGATTAGTGAGTAAAGCCACAGTGTTCCCATCACATAATTAGAATGCCTAGGCAGATCCTTATCCTGGCCCCTGTATTAAAATTTCAAGCTTGTACCACCTTTAAAACCCTCTTAGTCATTTAAAAATCCCTGTATTCAACAGATGACCCCAAATAGTATTTCAAAAGAAAACTAGGAATATCCAAAGAGGACTCTCAGCTCCTAAATCTACTCACAGCCTCAAGTCCTTTTCTGTGGTCCCAGGAATGAGGTCCACCTCTGACAAGATCCTGTGCTCTCCTCTCCCCCAGAGCTCTGCTCTGTCATCTGCCTGCTTTGTGTCTGGGAACTTCTCTCTCTAGTTTCTTCAGCCTCTCTCCCTATACTCCTTTTTTTCTTCAGCGTGCTCGGGTAACTCGCATGCTTTCATCGCATGTTCCAAAGCCACATTTAGAGACAAAACAAAAGAAAAATAAACAAAAGGAAAGCTTTTTTTCTTTGATTCTGGAACCTGCTCTAGCTAAGCCTCATTTCTTTTCTCTATTTCCAAACCAAGCAGTTTGAATGAATTGCCTGAACTCACTGCCCCCATTTTTTGTATGCTTATTGCTTCATTAAGGTACAATGCAGCCAAGTGCATAGATCTTAAGAAAAGAGTTTGATGGGTTTTGACAAACGTATACACCCAAGTAACCACACTCCATTTAAGAAATAAAACATTTCTATCAACCCAGAGAAGTTCCTCCTGCCCTTTATCAGTAATCCCTGCTCAGTCCCCTGCACTTGCCTGCTTTTTGTAGCTGCAGCTTATATATTTTGCCTTTGTTTCCTTCGATTTTTAAATTACAACCTAAAACTTAAAAAAAAAAGTCTATAAGAACTTTGCACATTTTTTCCCCTGAATTATTTGAAATTTCCAACCTGTACCCCATCAAGTCTGAATATTTTATTGTGTTTTTCCTCCAGCAGACATTTTCCTACAAGAGTGGTGTGACCATCAAAATCAGGAAGCTGGTACTGATGTATCACTAACATATAACTTTCAGGATCTATTTGTTTCACCTAGAAGTGTTCTTTACAGCAAAAGGATTCAGTTCAGAATCATGTCATGCATTTGTTACATGTCTCTTTAGTCTCCTACAATAATATAATTCCTATAATCTGGAACAGTTTCGCAACCTTTGCTTCAATTTCTTTATATTGGCACCTTTAAAAAGTACAGACAGATTTATCTCAAGATGTCTCTCAATCTGTTCTGACTGGATAGTCTCATGAGTAGATCGAAGTCATACATATTAGCAGGACAATCAGAAGTGGTAGCATGTTCTTCGCATTTCACCTCATCAGGTGGCTCTTGGCATTAATCTGTCCCATATTGACGTTGTTCACATAGACCAGTTAATTAAGATGCTACCTTTCAGTCTTCTCCATTGTAAATTACTGTTGTTCCCTTTATAATTAATGAATGTTTCATGGGGAGGTAATTTGAGTCTATGCAAATATCCCATTCCTCATCAAAATTTCAAATTATATATTTCCTTTTATTCTGTCTGCATGAACTCTGGTTTTCTATTTAATGCAATGGATTAAAATCCTTTACTATCATTATTTATTCAGTGCTCAAATTGGCAAAGATTTGGCCCGTGACAACTCCTTCAAACTGTCCTTGAGGCAGGTCTTCATCACTTTTCGGTACTTAACTTTCTGGTATAATGGAAGATTCTGATTCACCTTTTACTTTCCTGCCCCAGGCCTGGAATAAAACATTCCTCTGAGGAGTTTTGGTTCCTTCCGGAGGAAAATGTGACTATTATTTTGAGGCAGGAACTTTAAGGATAAAATTAAGACTAAATGTAGTACTAAGGGCAGGGCTGAATTCCAACAGTGTAAACTTATGAAAAAAATGAAAAGACAGCAGGGAAGCATGCTAGGAGAAAAAAAGGTGACATGAGGACACAGTAAGAAGGTGGCCATATGAGAGCCAGGAAAAATCAATACCCCGATTTTGGATTTTCAACCTCCAGAACTATGAAACGTGACTTTGTGTTCTTTAAGCTACCCAGTCTGTGGTCGTTTGTTATGGCAGCCCTGGAAGACTCGCACAGGAAGGGGAAGTGAAGAGCAGCCTGATTTCACCTCATGCTGCTTCAGTCCTCACGGTGGCTTTGCACCTGCCTTTGTTCAGGTCCTAGAGAGTTTTCAAGTCTAAGTGGAAGAGTTTAATGGACAGGACTGTATCAGCACCGTGGTCTCCTTCCTCCTCCTTACATCCCTGGTAGTATTGAGTTCACCATTTTGGCATCAAGTATGTCAGTCCTTCAAGGAGCACATGACCCCTCTACTGCTTCTGTCTCATATAAAACCGATGCGTGCCCTTTCAGTTTCCCACAGTAGTGGATTATCTTTAATTGGTGAAATAATATTTAGTGATTAGGGAAATATCAGCATTACACGGTGGTGGGGGTGGAGAGAGATTAATTCTGGTTCATAACCATATATATTTCTCCTGCCCTGTAATTGACCCCCAATATTCTCAAAGTATTCTTTTGCATATGAGGCATCTTTTTATCAACTAGGACCATATTTTTGGCTTCCAAAATTTTTCTCCAGTCTCTGACAGTGTCCACAGTGTCAGCATGAACTGTGGGCAATGCTCTTTTCTCTGTGCCTTTTTTTTGTAGTGACTACCAGGTGGGAAACTAGGAAGTACTGCTACAAACAGAAACAAGTTCGTACTCCTTGGAATTTAAATGAGTAAGACTTAGCAGCAACCATCTTTAAAACTGCCTAATTAGAAGCACTGGTCTGTCAGCTGGCAAATTAGGAGGCCCTAGCACTACTGTGTGGCTGCCTTTTAAAGGATATTTTTAAAGTCTACCAACGCCTGACAGGAAAGTGCTTTAATTTCTTCTAAAACAAAGCAATATCCCAAAGAGCATTGGCCCATTTAGCTCACTGGTCCTGTCAAAGGTCTTTTTCATGAGAATATTTCATAGTACTTTAAATATAAGAGGGTCAAATAGAACTCATACATTTCTTTCTTGTACCTGCTTCCCCTCTTGAAATATTTAACTCCATTAATGCCACCAACATTTATCCATTTGGCCAAATTTAGGAATCCTTTTCTCTCTTGCACATGGAGGTAATAACATTGTCTTATTGATCTTACCTCCACAATATATCTCTTGACTGCTCTCTGCCACTGCTGACTGTGCTTTCCCTCAGAGTCCATTCATTCTCAGTTAGATTACTGAAATGCCTTCCTTCTTCAAAGAGCTCATGGTATAAATAGAAGAGTTATTATCAGGATATTTGATCAATTTCTTATTTATATTGTTGGAGGTACGAGATAATACTTGTCAATCCTGTAATCCAATATCTACCACCATCCCCGAATTCATAATATGATATTTACACACACCAGAAAAACAAAAAAGAATAAAGGAGATGTGGTAGAACTATAGATGTTCATGAATTCAGTTACCTAGTTGTTGTATTTGTTCTGTAACACCTAAGGACAAGTTTTTTCATTGAGATAGAATCTGAAAATACCATACTGTGGACAGTCCTACTACTATAACTAAGTTCAAGTATTTGTTCCTATACCCGATGCCTACTCTACTCCTATAACCCAGCACCATGATACTTCATCAGAACTCCATATAGACTGTATAAAGTATTGTATATATGTTCAAGAGATTTTAATAGATCAATATCTTCTGCATTTTGATGTCTTTTGGCAATGAATCTGAATTTCTCTACATCTTGCCCAGGCATTTTTATCTTTTCTCTGCCTGCTATTCTGTGGGAAGATTCTCAGTACAGATGTGGAATTTAGAGGGGACAAGCATCAAAAAAGAATATAGTCATGAGTTCTGAGAAAGTTCAATATGGTTATGCAAGATGAACTGTATGAAGATAAAATGAAGTTATACATATATGGAGAAAGATCCTTGTTCACTACTTGACTCATAGTAGAAATAATTAAAACAATTGATGAGGAGATATTTAGAAGTATTAGAGAGATGGGTCTTTTCTTTGAATGTCAAATAGTGTGTGAGGTTGGGAGGGTGGGCTGGATTCAGGGTCTGTCATTGCAGTTAAACTTTCTTTATGTCTAGCACTGTGTCTAATTCATACACTCTTTTTATTTGTTCTAATTAGTTAAACGTGACAGTAGAATACATTTTGACAAATTGTACACAAATGGAACATAAATGCTCATTCCTCTGTACATGGTGCTGAGTCACACCAGTAGTGTAATCATACACGTATGTAGGGTAATGGTGTCTGTCTCATTCTACAGTCTTTCCCATCTCCACCACCCCACCTCTCCCCTCACTGTCCTCTGCATAATCAAAAGTTCCTTCATCTCCCTTCCACCCACCTCACCACTATGGAACAGCATCCACTGACCAAAGAAAACATTTGACCTTTGGTTTTTTGGGATTGACTTATTTCACTTAGCAAGGTATTCTCTAGTTCCATCCATTTACCTGCAAATGCCATAATTTCATTCTTCCTTAAGGCTGAGTAATATTCCACTGTGTATATGTAACACATTTTCTTTACCATTTAGCTGCTGAAGGGCATCTAGTTTGGTTCCATTGTCTAGATATTGTGAATTGAGCTGCTATAAACATTGTTGTGGCTGCATCACTGTAAAATGCTGATTTTAAGTCCTTTGGGTATAAACTGAAGAGTGGGATAGCTGGTTCAAATTGTGGTTCCATTCCAAAGTTTTCTGAGGAAACTCCATACTGCTTTCCATAGTGGTTGCACCAACCTGCAGTCCCACTAGCAATATATGAGTGTACCTTTTCCCCATATCCTTGCCAACACTTATTATTGCTTGTGTTCTTGATAATTGCCATTCTGATTGGAGTGAGATGAAATCTTAAGAGTAGTTTTGGTTTCATTTCTTGAATTGCTAGAGATGTTGAACATTTTTCATATTTGTTGATCAATTGTATTTTTTCTTCAGTCAGTGTCTGTTTAATTCCTTAGCCCATTTTTTTGATTGGGTTATTTTGTCTTTTTTGGTATTTAAGGTTTTTGAGGTCTTTATATATCATGAAGCTTAGTGCTCTATCTGAGGTATGTGTGGTAAAGATTTTCTCCCATTATCTAGGCTATCTCTTAACATTATTGATTATTTCCTTTGCTACGAACAAGTTTTTTAGTTTGAATCCATCCCATTTATTCTTAATTTTACTTGTTTTGCCTTAGGAGTATTGTTAAGGAAGTCAGGTCCTAAGCTAACATGATGATTTGGGCCTACTTTATCCTCTATTGAGTGCAGAGTCTCTGTTCTAGTGTCTAAATCTTTGATCTGCTTTGAGTTGATTTTTGTGCAGGATGAGAGATAGAGGTTTAATATCATTTTGTTGCATATGGATTTCCAGTTTTCCCAGCACCATTTGTTGGAGAGGCTATTTCTTCTCCAATGTATGCTTTTGGTGACTTTGTCTAGTAGGAGATAACTGTATTTAAATGGATTTGTTTCTGTGTCTTCTATTCTGTACCATTGCAAATCTGTTATGGTGTCAGTGCCATGACAATTTTGTTACTATTGCTCTGTAGTATAGTTTAAGGTCTGTATTGTGATGCTTCCTGCTTCACTTTTCTTGCTAAGGATTGCTTTGGCTATTCTGAGTCTCTTATTTTTCCAAAAGAATTTCATAATTGCTCTTTCTAGTTCTATGAAAAATATCATTGAGATTTTAATAGGAATTGCCTTAACTCTGTATAGTACTTTTGGTAGTATTACCACTTTGACAATGTTTATTCTGCCTATCCAACTGCATGGGAGATCTTTCCATCTTCTAAGGTCTTCTTCTATTTCTTTCTTTAGTGTTCTGTAGTTTTCATTGTAGAGGTCTTTCACCTCTTTTGTGAGATTGATTCCCAAGTATTTTTTATTTTTTTGAGGCTATGATGAATGGGGTAGTTTTCCTAATTTCTTTTACAGTGGAGTCATCACTTATGTATAAAAGGCATTTGATTTATGGGTACTTATTTTATATCCTAATATTTTGCTGAATTCATTTATTAGTTCTAGAAGTTTTCTGGTTGAATTTTTTGAATCCTCTGAATATAGAATTATGTCATTGGCAAATAGTGATGTTTGAGTTCTTCTTTTCCTGTTTGTATCCCTGGGATAAAGGAAAAGAAGAACTCAAACATATATATATATATATATATATATATATATCATTTTATATATATATATATATATGTGTTAAGCTTAAATCCTTCATTGTATTATTTAATTCTATAGTTCATTTATTTAATTTTTATTTGGAAGATCTATCCAATGATGAGAAGTCACCCAGTATTATTGTATTGTGGTCTATTTGATTCTTGAAATTGAGAAGGGTTTGTTTGATGTACAGTTACTCCCTTGTTTGGGGCATGTATATTTATGATTTTTATGTCTTGTTGATGTATGAGTCCCTTAAACAGTATGAAATGTCCTTCTTTATGCCTTCTAACACTGAAGTCCACTTTGTCTGATATGAGGATGGAAGCACTTGCTTGTTTACGCAGTTCATGTGAGTGACGTTTTTTCCCAACCTTTCACCTTCAGTCTGTGGATGTCTTTTCCTAGAAGGTGAGTCTCTCGAAGACAGCATATTGTTGGGTCTTTAAAATCCAATCTACCAGTCCATATATTTTGATTGATGAGTTTAGGCCATTACATACAAGGTTATTATTGAGATATGATTTGTATTCTTGGTCATTTTTGTTTATTTTTGGTTTCTTACTTGACTTAGTTTCTCCTTGGATTGACCTTCCCATTATGGTCATTCTTCCTGTTGCTGGTTTTTACTGGTTTTTACTGTTTTTTTTTTTTTTTTTTTTTTTTTTTCATTTCCTTCTCATGGAATATTTTGCTGAGAATGTTCTATAATGCATGCTTTCTAGTGGTGAATTCTTTTAACTTTTGTTTCTCATGGAAGGTTTTTATTTCATTTTCAAATCTGAAGCATAATTTTGCTGGATATAAAATTCTCAGGTGGCATTGATTTTCTTGAAGAGATTAATACATGCTATTCCAGGACCTCCTGGCATTGAGGGTCTGGGTTGAGAAATCAAGTGAAACCAAATTGGTTTCCCCCTTATATAATTTGATTTTTTTTTTCTCTCACAACCTTTAAATTCTATCCTTATTCTGCATGTTAGTCATCGTCCTAATAATGTGCCTTGGTGTAGGTCTGATGTAATTTTGTGCATTTGGGGTATTCAGGGTCCTGTATGCCTCTTGTAGTTGATTTTCCATTTCAATCTTTAGATTTGGGAAATTTTCTGATATTATGTCATTGAAAAGATTATGCATTCCTTTGGTTTGTTTCTTCATGCCTTTTTCTATTCCAATAAATCTTAATTTGTTCTTTTCATATTATCACATATTTCTTGAAAGTTGTCTACCTGGTTTCTTAACATCTTCTCTGTGTGGTCGACTTCATTTTCAAGAGTATGTATTTTTTCTGAGGTTCTGTCTTCTAAGTAGTTCAGTCTGTTGGTGATAATTTCCATTGGATTTTTAATTTGGTTTATTGTTTCCTTCATTTGGAGGATTTCTACTTGATTCCTTTTTATAATCTCTACCTCTTTATTGAAGGGATTTTTTACTTCCTGTATGTTCTCTTTGATACAGTCTGTTATTTCAAAGATTGGTCTAACTATGTACCTTCTAAATTACTTCTTCGATGTTTTTTCTACTGTGTTGTCTATGGATTCTATTGTTGGAACATCTTGTTTTGTTTGAGGCACTTTGTTCCCATGTTTTTTCACATTGTTTGTGTGTCTTCCCATTTAGTCGTATGTATCTGAGGTAGTACAATTTCTACAGTGTAGTGTTACAGTGTCCCTGAAGGTTTCCAGTACCTCAACTTTAAGGTCAAGATCAATATTAACAACACCCAGTGCAAACAATATACAACCTTATACCAAATAACTCCCATTAAGGTGTCTAAAATTTTGTCACAATAGATAGAAGTAATGTGTTCAATTATTGTCTACAATATAAACAGTAAGTTTGCTGAAAGCATTTACCATTTCAAAAGATGATCTACAAGGGAACAGAAGTAGTGTAAGATGTGATGCTTATGAGGGAGAGGGAGAGAAGATAGAGGTAAAATTTTGTAGTAAGAATGAAGGAGGAATTAATAGAGATTGGCTGTTAGTATGAGAGAAGTGAGAAACAGAATCCAGGAAGACAGATAGGTGAGAGAAAAAATACATACAGTTTTTTTTAAAGTAAATATAAAAATACATGACAAAACTGCAATGTTCTATTCAGACTTCCCAAGCCTCAATAAAGTGATGCATGGAAAGTATTTGGATTCAAAGATGGTAGAGGTATGAGAGACAGGGCAAAAAATTTAAAAAAATTAAAAAATTAAAAAAAATAAAAAAGAAGTCTCAAAGGAAGATTGAACAATTGCTTCTGTTGACTTTCAAAAATTTTCTCAGCTTCCTTTCTCCATCAATAGGTGGGGCTATCTGGATTTTGATGATAACTCCAGTCAGCTGGGCAGGTGAGCTGATAGTAAGATGCCTCACACCCTATTCCAATCCGCCCACCCATTGTAGAAGGCCCTTTTCATCCTTGTGCACATCAGGACTCACTGAGCTGGAGAGAGCTCAGTCTTCTCCAGTTTTTCCAATCTGTGCTCTTCCTGGGGAATAGCCCCTAGTCTCCAACTTTCCACAGGCTCGCCAGAACCAGATTGGTCCACACAAATTCAGTTGCAATCTGATGGACTTGGGTTTCAGCTTCCCCAGGGTCTGCCTTACCACAGGCCCAAAATCTCAATGCTCTTTTGACTTGCAGAGAAACTACCAGGGATGCTCTCACACAAAGGAGTGAGCCTGCAAAGAGGCAGCCAGATGGTGGCACCTAGCTCACCCAGCAAAAAGACCTCAGGTACACCCAGACCTGCAGGTATCCTGACAATATGTCTCCAGGCCCTGGCCAGTTCCCAAGATGGCAGCAGGTATGTGTAACCAACCTGTGGGTACTGTGACAATGGACTTCCCAGCAGCAGTGGGCAATGGGCAGTAGGTGATCCACTGGAAGTCTGCAGTGGGTGTGTAGGGTAACAGCAGGCTATCAGCAGGTGGATGTCAGGCAGCAGGCAATGGGTAGGTGAAAGGCTGGCAAGAGGTAGGCAAATAGGCAAGTGGCAGAGGATAGGCAACAGTCAGCAAATGATCTGTGCTCAAAAGGCAGATAGGTAGGCAGACTGCCTGCAATCACAGCTAATGAATGGGGAGTAAACAGCAGAAGATCAGTGGGTAGTTACAGCTGCCTCACAGAGAAGCAGTATTTTCTCTATGTGAATCCTGAGTCATGAAAAGACAAGAAATATAGCCTCCCTCTAGTTCGCCATCTTGGATCTCCTCACATTATATTCTAATAAAATATTTTTATGTATTTAAATTGCTCCTCAAATGTACAGGAAACATACCAAAATTACTTGTCATTATTTTTCTACTGACTGGGAGTTGGGTAGGCTTTCTCAATTTCTTTTGAAGAAGTCAATGGTCATTATCTCTTTACTACCTATTACTATCTATTTCTATGGCAATTTCCTACCATGGATGGAGAACTCTTTATTCTGTCATTCTATTCCTGCTTGAGATATGACCTTTCAGTTTGAGCACATTTGTAGTGGATCTTTTGTTTGAATCCATCTTTTTTACATCAGGTACTCATTTTCTCTTGAAGTTAGCTTTAGGATTTAAATAAATTTAACTAAATTTCTATATAATTTCTTTTCCTGCTAACTAACACTCAGAGTTTTCTTCCCTTTCCCAGTATATTTTTGCAAATGTTGAGGAGTAGTATGTAAGGAGGAATTGGGGCCTTTCTGGAACAGTTGAAATGGAAGCATTGTCAAGGATTCCACAGCTTGTTTGTATATACCTATCATTTTATGACACTCAAACCCTAAGGCAAGGAAGCAACCAACTTCCCGGCAGATTTCTCATCGTCTGAGCAGATGGGTGTGATCTTAGGCAGCCAACAATGCACATATGTTCCTAATGTTGAAAAGAGGATTCTGAGCCAAGAATGACTGCAAAAGAGTGTCTCATCATACCTTCTCTCTCAGGTGGCAGCGGTAAATAAGGCCCTCTCTAGGATTAATTAAACAAAATGAAAAGCACAGTTGAACATTAAGGGATGAAATGGAAGATACTATATGAAAAGTTCCTATGGTGATTTGGTCTCAGTGGGAAATGCTGGAGAAAATTCCTGACAAAATTTTCATTAGGACATCATCAAATTGGTCAGCATGTGTTTATACCCATGGATTAGTACAGCTATCATAAATCATAAAAAGCAAGTGTGACCAAACTTCAGGCCTCCAGAAACAGATACTAAACACAATAATCAAGAAATGTCAGCTTTTATCTTGTAAGTTATGTACTATATGTAAATTATTAAAATGACCTTATTAGAATGGATGATTTTCTTCCCCTAGCAAATTCTGAAGATTAATTTTTTAAAAAAAGCAATTTTGTTTCCATTTATTCTTGAATAGTTAGTTTGTCTAAAGTGTACAGGTATGAGTGTGTATTTGTGTTTGTTTATTTATTTGTTTATTGTTGCTATGAATTGAACCCAGGTGCTCTTAACCACTGAGCCTTATCTTCAGCCCATCTTATTTCTTTTTTTTTAAATTTTGAGACAGGGTCTCCCCAAGTTGCTTAAAGCCTCTCTAAGTTGCTGAGGCTGGCCTCAAACTTGTGATCCTCCTGCCTTAGCCTCCCAAATTGCTGGGATTACAGGTGTATGCCACCCATTTCCAAAGAAAAATTTCTTTCAGTAAGTTTCTGTAACTATATTTGTTTATCAAAATTTTGCAGACTAGAATAGCCTCCCTTTTTAAAAGTTATGACCTATGATGGTAAGATTATATGTTAAAATACCAGTGCATATCTGTGAGGTAGAACACCTCATTATACTTTTTAGTATAGTAATATTTCTAAATATTCATTAAATAAAAAAGAAACACTTTTCACTAAGACAAAAAGTGAAATATTTTTAGTGATTATAAGACTCCCACAAGAGAAACAATGAAGAGATTTTTATATCAGTTTCAATTTAAAAATCAGAAACACCATCTTTACAAAGTAAATGCCATTGCCTACTACTTAGCCAGGTGCATTCATATAAATGTATGGTTTAAATAAGTTTTTATTTTCTAATTATGGCAATACAAACAACTATGTTGATGTATTCCAATTACTTTTGTAATAAGCAGATACTCTGCTTCCTTCTACATAGGGAAAAGCAGGGATTTAATGATGGATCCTCTTTTTCAGAAAATTGGCTTGCTCTCTGAAAAATAAAATTAAGTGCTAATTAAACTGATATGAATATTAATATTCACGTACTGTGCCAACCATTAGGCAGAGCATTACACCTGTACATAGCACTGAACCACAGCAATTACTGTCAACTTACTCTTCCATATTGCAAAGGAGTTGGCCCAGAGTCTAAGGCTCATTCAGTTCAAAGAAAATACTGACTGGGACTTTTCATGTCTGTAGATAAGAAAGCCCTACTCTCTTTTTATTGTGGAGCATTTCAGTTAATCGATACACATATTGAAGAAGTGTAGTCTATCATAGCTTAATAAGCAGTTTTGCTTATGTGTGGATCAAAGTTTGTTGAAGGTGGGAAGATGTTGGGCCAGGAGTCAGATAACTCTGTTCTGCTTTTCTCTAGACTTGCTGGATACATGCTGATGAATTTGCATTCCTAATATCTGAAATGAGAGGTAGTAATGCAATAACTCTGCCTAATGAGGAATCGTTCAAAGAATATATGTCTGAAAATTTCTTGTAAATTGTAAAGTGTGGTTTCTTTGTTGTACGTATTGCTGTCATTATGAGACATATTAAGTAGTTAGGCATGATTTTCATGCTTCTATTTGAAGTAGCATCTTTGATCTTCTGCATTATTTGCTTGAAAATCTATGACATTAACCTTCTAATAACAGTGTCTGAATGGCTACACATAACAACACCGATAAAACTCACTCTGATTCTAATCTGCTGATTTGATTCAGGATACAATGGTATCTCTAGTAACCCTTATGATGTAGTAAACTTTCCAAAACATATAAACTTGGTTACCCATTTCACCCTTGAATAGTTGAATAAGTATTTGTTGTAGTCAGTAGGATTTAAAGGCTGCAATGGTCTTTCAGCTCTTAGAATTGCAAAAATGACTTTGTGTTTCATAGACAAATAAGACCTCAAGTGTGAAGTAGACTGGACAAAATGTTCATGAGTATCAGTCGTTTTTATTTGAAACTATATTTTGTTTTAGTATCACCACATAAAAGGGCAAAACATTTAACAAACCCACTGTAAAGATGCATCAATCTTCATCAAGGCCATTGGATTTGACAGCTGGAAAGTAGTTAGGTTAGATGTAATGATACTCACGTTCATCAAGGTGCGTCTGAATGGCTAATGTGCATCACTTTAGCATAATGACTTGGGATCAGCTGTTTCTCTACAGGAATTCTAGATGCTAGATGGGGTTGGAAGGCCTCAAGCTAAAACTGTGTTTCAAATCTTGTAGATATATCCTGCAAGGCAAACACCTTGATAATTTCTGTTTTGTGGAAATTGAAAACTGAAACCCTACTGCCTCACAATATGGTGCATTATTCAAGGTATAAAAATAGATTTGTATTCTCAATTATTTTAGCTATGCATAGGAAACTGATCTGTCTCATTGGCATGCTTTGTCTAAGTATTCATATGACTGTGCACATACTATGCTTTCTGTCCTCTCAGTTTTTATGTAAGAAATACATGTGACTTGGTTCATGTCATCTATGTACAAGATTTTATTATTTCCATTTCTCCATTCTTATATAAGTCTGATTTGGCACAACTTACTCACACACACACACACACACACACACACACACACTTCCACATTACCCACAGTAGGTTCATTGGATTAGTATGCTGGGAAATTGACTTTGCTTGGCTTAAATAAATAAAGCAGGGTTGATTGTGTCAGTGTTAGGGAATCACCAAACTAGCTTTATCTATTTCCATCTTTTGTTCTACTAATCACCTACACTTTACATTAAAAATTACTACATTGTCCTGCACACGTCATTCTATAAGGCCAGGATTACTAAATGTTGAGATAAAACATGCATAAATATATATTTAGATCTATATGTAATTTATTTGTGCATATATTAATAATTTGAAGGAAAAATGCAAAGAGCAACAGAAGCAGGATTAAAAAAAAAAACAAAAGAAGAGTAAATAAGATTGAAGGGAAATAGAATGAAGAAGCTGAGCAGGAAGATGGGCTGTACTTAAAGTGAGAGGTGAAGAGGAAGAAGAAGCCTTTCTCCCTCTGGGTTTGCTGTAGGCAGTGACCGTAGGCTGTTCATGGTGGTGTTACTTTAGTATCAATCCCTGGGTAGCCTTATCTATTTCTCCGTCATTTGACATGGCTTAGGAATTCCTTGGCTTTGTTATCACTTTCTGTCACCCTGACTATCGGGAAATAAGCTGGTATTAGTTGGCTGAGGATTCCATAACTAAATACTATAGAGTGTGAGACTTAAGAGATATTTACTCTCCCAACTCTAGAGACTGGGTGTATCTGATCAAGCTTCCATCTGACTGAGTTATTGGTGAGGGTCTCTGCTTGGCTTAGAATGGCCACCTTCTCGCTGCTGTGTTTTCTCATGGCCTTTCTTCTCTAAGGACAGGAAGATAGTATGAATGGGAGAGAGAGAGAGAGAGAGAGAGAGTATATGGGGTATATGATAGAGTATACAGTATGACTTATATTCCATCGGCACAGAAAGAGTTCAGAAAAATATTCTTTTCTTTCTACTTTTCCATGGCCTAATGGTATGTTTGTTTAACATACAGGCCTACAGGTCTCTTAGTATATATATATATATATATATATATATATATATATATTTTTTTTTTTTTTTTTTAAACAATAAACATTTATTTCTCACAGATCTAGAGGCTGAGAAGTCCAACACCAAGAAGCTGGTAGGTCTGGTTTCTGGTGAGAGCCCAATTTCTGGTTGCAGATGGCCATCCTCTCACTGTTTTATTGCATGGTAGCATGGTAGAGAGAAGAACAATCTCCCTCATGTCTCTTCTTTTTTTAATTGTAAACAAATGGGATACATGTTGTTTCTCTGTTTGTACATGGAGTCAAGGCATACCATTTGTATAATCATAAATTTACATAGGGTAATGTTGTTTGATTCATTCTGTTATTTTTTTCCCTTCCCCCCCACCCCTCCCACCCCTCTTTTCCCTCTATACAGTCCTTCCTTCCTCCATTCTTACCACACTCCTTATCCCTAACCCTAAACCTAACCCTAACCCTAAACCTAACCCTAACCCTAAGCTAACCCCTCCCACCCCCCATTATATGTCCTCATCCGCTTATCAGCGAGATCATTCATCCTTTAGTTTTTTGAGATTGGCTTATCTCACTTAGCATGATATTCTCCAATTTCATCCATTTGCCTGCAAATGCCATAATTTTATCATTTTTCATGGTGGAGTAATATTCCATTGTGTATATATGCCACAGTTTCTTTATCCATTCATCAACTGAAGGGCATCTAGGTTGGTTCCACAATCTGGCTATGGTGAATTGAGCAGCTATGAACATTGATGTGGCTGTATCTCTGTAGTATGCTGATTTTAAGTCCTTTGGGTATAGGCCAAGGAGGGGAATAGCTGGGTCAAATGGTAGTTCCATTCCAAGCTTTCTGAGGAATCTCCATACTGCTTTCCAGAGTGGCTGAACTAGTTTGCAACCCCACCAGCAATGTATGAGTGTACCTTTTTCCCCACATCCTCGCCAACACCTATTGTTGCTAGTATTCTTGATAATCGCCATTCTGATTGGGGTGAGATGGAATCTTAGGATAGTTTTGATTTGCATTTCTCTTATTACTAGAGATGTTGAACATTTTTTCATATATCTGTTGATTGCTTGTATATCTTCTTCTGTGAAGTGTCTGTTCATTTCCTTAGCCCGTTTGTTGATTGGGTTATTTGTATTCTTGGTGTAGAGTTTTTTGAGTTTTTTATAGATTCTGGAAATTAGTGCTCTATCTGAAGTATGAGTGGCAAAGATATTCTCCCACTCTGTAGGCTCTCTCTTCACATTACTGATAGTTTCCTTTGCTAACAGAAAGCTTTTTAGTTTGAATCTATCCCAGTTGTTGATTCTTGCTTTTATTTCTTGTGCTATGGGAGCACTGTTAAGGAAGTCTGATCCTAAGCCAACAAGTTGAAGATTTGGACCTACTTTTTCTTCTATAAGATGCAGGGTCTCTGATCTGATTCCAAGGTCCTTGATCCACTTTGAGTTGAGTTTTGTACAGGGTGAGAGATAGGGGTTTAATTTCATTCTATTGCATATGGTTTTCCAGTTTTCCCAGCACCATTTGTTGAAGAGGCTATCTTTTCTCCATTGCATATTTTTGGACCCTTTGTCTAGTATTAGAAAATTGTATTTATTTGGGTTTGTGTCCATGTCCTCTATTCTGTACCTTTGATCTACCTGTCTATTTTGGTACCAATACCATGCCGTTTTTGTTACTATTGCTTTGTAGTAGAGTTGAAGATCTGGTATTGCGATACCCCCGGCTTCGCTCTTTCTACTGAGGATTGCTTTAGCTATTCTGGGTTTTTTATTCTTCCAGATGAATTTCATAATTGCTTGCCCTATTTCTGCAAGGTACATCATTGGGATTTTAATTGGAATTGCATTGAATCTGTATAGCACTTTAGGTAGTATGGCCATTTTGACAATATTAATTCTGCCTATCCAAGAACATGGGACATCTTTCCATCTTCTAAGGTTTTCTTTAATTTCTTTCTTTAGTGTTCTGTGGTTCTCATTGTAGAGATCTTTCACCTCTTTTGTGAGATTGATTCCCAAGTATTTTATTTTTTTCAATGCTATTGTGAGTGGGGAAGTTTTCCTAACTTCTCTTTCTGAAGATTCATCACTTATGTATAAAAATGCATTGGATTTATGAGCATTGATCTTCTAAACTGCTAACTTACTGAATTCACTTATGAGTTCTAAAAGTTTTCTGGTGGAATTTCCTGGTTTCTCCAAATATATAATCATGTCATCAGCAAACAGGGATAGTTTGAGTTCTTCTTTTCCAATTCTTATCCCTTTAATTTCTTTGGTTTGTCTAATTGCTCTGGCTAGAGTCTCAAGGACGATGTTGAATAGAAGTGGTAAAAGAGGGCATCCCTGCCTTGTTCCAGATTTTAGGGGGAATGCTTTCAGTTTTTCACCATTTAGAATGATATTGGCCATGGGCTTAGCATAGATGGCCTTTACAATGTTAAGGAATGTTCCCACCACCCCGATTTTTCTAGTGTTTTGAGCATGAAGGGATGCTGTATTTTATCGAATGCTTTTTCTGCATGTATTGAAATAATCGTGTGATTCTTAACTTTAAGTCTTTTGATATGGTGAATGACATTTATTGATTTCCAGATGTTGAACCAACCTTGCATTTCTGGGATAAAACCCACTTGATCATGGTGCACTATCTTTTTAATATATTTTTGTATGTGATTAGCAAAAATTTTGTTGAGAATTTTTTCGTCGATGTTCATTAAGGATATTGGTCTGAAACTTTCTTTCCTCGATGTGTCTCTGTCTGGTTTAGGTATCAGGGTGATATTGGCTTCATAGAATGAGTTTGGGAGGGTTCCCTTCTCTTCTATTTCATGGAATACTTTGAGGAGTATTGGAATGAGCTCTTCTTCAAAGGTTTTGTAGAACTCGGCTGAGAACCCATCTGGTCTGGGACTTTTCTTTGTTGGTAGGCTTTTTTTTTTTTTTTTTAAATAATTGAAATATTCAGTCTTTTTTTTTATTGTAAACAAATGGGATACATGTTGTTTCTCTGTTTGTACATGGAGTAAAGGCATACCATTTGTGTAATCATAAATTTACATAGGGTAATGTTGGTTGATTCATTCTGTTATTTTTTCCCCTCCCCCCACACTTCCCATCCCTCTTTTCCCTCTATACAGTCCTTCCTTCCCCCATTCTTGCCCCCCTCATTAACCCTAACTCTAACCCTAAAACTAACCCCTCCCATGCCCCATTATGTGTCATCATCCACTTATCAGCGAGATCATTCTTCCTTTGGTTTTTTGAGATTGGCTTATCTCACTTAGCATGATATTCTCCAATTTCATCCATTTGCCTGCAAATGCCATAATTTTATCATTCTTTATGGCTGAGTAATATTCCATTTTATATATATGCCACAGTTTCTTTATCCATTCATCAGCTGAAGGGCATCTAGGTTGGTTCCACAATTTGTCTATGGTGAATTGAGCAGCAATGAACATTGATGTGGCTGTATCTCTGTAGTATGCTGATTGTAAGTCCTTTGGGTATAGGCCAAGGTGTTGGTAGGCTTTTGATGACCTCTTCTGTTTCATTGCTTGAAATTGATTTATTTAAGTCGTGTATGTCCTCCTCGTTCAGTTTAGGTAATTCATATGTCTCTAGAAACTTGTTGATGTCTTCGAGGTTTTCTGTTTTGTTGGAGTATAGATTTTCAAAATAGCTTCTAATTATGTTTTGTATTTCACTCGTGTCTGTTGTGATATTTCCTTGTTCATTCCGAATTTTAGTAATTGAGTTTTCTCCTTCTTTCTCTTTGTTAGTGTGGCTAAGGTTTTATCAATTTTGTTTATTTTTTCAAAGAACCAACCATTTATTTTGTTAATTTTTCCGATTGTTTCTTTTGTTTCAATTTCGTTGATTTTGGTTCTGATTTTAACTATTTCCTGTCTTCTACTACTTTTGATGTTGGTGTGCTCTTATTTTTCTAGGACTTTGAGCTGTAGTGTTAAGTCATTTATTTGTAAATTTCTACTTCTTGTTGAATGCGCCCCATGAAATAAATCTTCCTCTAAGTACTGCTTTCATAGTGTCCCAGAGATTTTGGTATGATGTATCTTTGTTCTCATTTACTTCTAAGAATTTTTTTATTTCCCTCCTGATTTCTTCTGTTATCCATTCATCATATAATAGTGTATTATTTAATCTCCAGGTATTGGAGAAGTTTCTGTTTTTTACTCTTTCATTTATTTCTAATTTCAATCCATTATGATCTGATAGAGTACAAGGTAGTATCTCTATCTTCTTGTATTTGCTAACAGTAGCTTTGTGGCATAAAATATGATCTATTTAAAGAAGGATCCATGTGCTGCTGAGAAGAAAGTGTATTTGTTCTTTGTTGGATGGTATATTCTATATATGTTGGTTAAGTCTAAATTGTTGATTGTGTTATTGAGATCTATGATTTCTTTATTCAATTTTTGTTTGGAAGATCTATCCAGTGGTGAGAGAGGTGTGTTAAAATTGCCTAGTATTATTGTGTTGTGGTCTATTTGATTTCTGGAATTGAGAAGGATTTGTGTGACGTACATGGATGAGCCAATGTTCGGGACATAGATATTTATGATTGTAATGTCTTACTGATTTATGCTTCCCTTAAGCAGTATGTAATGTCCTTCTTTATCTCTTCTGACGAGTTTTGGCTTGAAGTCCACATTATCTGAAATGAGGATGGATACTCCAGTTTTTTTTGCTGTGTCCATGTGCATGGTATGTTTTTCCCCATCCTCTCACCTTTAGTCTATGGGTATCTCTTTCTATGAGATGAGTCTCTTGAAGGCAGCAACTTGTTGGATTTTTCTTTTTAATCCAATCTGCCAGTCTATGTCTTTTGATTGATGAGTTCAGGCCATTAACATTTAGGGTTATTATTATGATATGATTTGTATTCCCAGTCATTTGACTCATTTTTGTTTTTTGACATGATTTGGTTTCTCCTTTTTTTGGCTATTCCTTTAGGCTAGTTCCTCCCATTGTTGATTTGCATCATTGTTTTTCATCTCTTCCTCATGGAATATTTTGCTGAGAATGTTCTGTAATGCCAGCTTTCTTTTTGGAAATTCCTTTAGCTTTTGTTTATTGTGGAAGGATCTTATTTTGTCGTCAAATCTGAAAGTAAGTTTTGCTGGGTGTAAGATTCTTGGTTGGCATCCGTTTTCTTTCAGGGCTTGGTAAATGTTGTTCCAGGCCCTGGAACAACATTAGGGTCTGGATTGAAAAATCTGCTGATATCTGTATTGGTTTCCCCCTGAATGTAATTTGATTCTTTTCTCTCGCGGCCTTTAAAATTCTGTCTTTATTTTGTATGTTAGGTATTTTCATAATAATGTGTCTTGGTGTGGGTCTGTTGTAATTTTGTATATTTGGAGTCCTATAAGCCTCTTGTACTTGGTTTTCCTTTCGTTCTTCAGATTTGGGAAAGTTTCTAATATTGTTTCATTGAATAGATGGTTCATTCCTTTGGTTTGTTTCTCTAAGCCTTCCTCAATCCCAATAATTCTTAAATTTGGCCTTTTCATGATATCCCATAATTCTTGTAGTTTCTGTTTATGATTTCTTAACATCTTCTCTGTTTGGTCAATTATGTTTTCAAGATTAAATATTTTGTCTTCAATGTCTGAGGTTCTGTCTTCCAGGTGTTCTATCCTATTGGTTATGCTTTCTATGGAGTTTTTAACTTGGATTATTGTTTCCTTCATTTCAAGGATTTCTGTTTTTTTTTTTTTTTTTCAGTATCTCTAACTCTTCATTGAGATGGTCTCTTGCTTCCCGTATTTGCTCTTTTAACTGTTGATTGGTGCGATCATTTAATGCCTGCATTTGCTCTTTCATCTCCTCGTTTGCTTCCCTGATTGTTTTAATTATGTACATTCTGAACTCCCTTTCTGACATTTCTTCTGCTGTGCTGTCATTGGGTTTTATTGATATAGTATCTAGGTTTGTTTGGGACATTTTCTTCCCTTGTTTTCTCATATTGGTCAGATGTCAGTGGGACTTTGAGATATTGCAGATTTCCTCTACTGGCTTATAGTGTCCCTGTAGATTTCCAGTATATTACCTCCCAGCCTTCAGTAGCTTGAAGTCTTGGAGGAACTTGATAATGCAGTGCTACCGAAGAAAGCTGCCCCTAGCTCGCTACTGGTTCCAGGGCTTGGAGCTGGCTCTGTGCGGAAAGACTCTCACTGGGTGGTCTGCTCAGAGAAGCTAGCCTTGAAAGGCGTCTCCCGCCGAGGGAGCTGGGCTGCTTGGGGAAGTCCCTGGCTGCCCTCTCCTGGTCCCTGAAGCTGCCTGTGGGCCAGAGCTCGCCGATGGCAGGACTTGGAGCTGGTTCCCTCTTAGTATATTTTTCTATTGCTATAACAAAATCCCAAGTGTGGGTGATTTTTAAAGACGTGAAGCTTAATTGGCTTGCAGATAAGGAGGCTTAAAGTCCAAGATCAGGTGGCTCCATCTGGGGAAGGCCCTATGCTGCTTGAGTTTATGCAGAAATTGGGAAAGCAAGTATATGTGTATGAAAAGAGAAGACCTCCTTAGCCTTGTATCTCACATGCCTGCCGAAGTAGCACCACACATGGACTAGGATCTAAAGCTTATTGCTTGCACACTCCGAAGTAGCAGTTAGAGCCACTTCTGGGTCAACCGAACCATGACCAGAATGCAGGAAGCAGAGACTCAAGGTGGCCCTGGTCAGTGAACCAGTGCAGGGGGCCCTGGTCAGTCCCCTCATAGCATTCTGTCCTCCCAGAGCTCTGGGTTTACAATAGGAAGGGCAACCTTGAAGATCTTGGAAATGCCTTTGGGCCTTATTCCCATGGTCCTGATCAACACCATCTGCATCCCTCATGTTCATATTGATTTCTTCAAAAAACAGTTGACTAGTCATCCTGAAAATTCTCTTTTGTTCTTTACACGATCAGGCTGTGAGTTTTCAAAATTTTACGCTGCGTTTCCCTTTTAATTTTAAATTCTGCCTTTAGGCCTTCCCCTTATCCCCTTATGCCGACCAAGCTATTTCTACAATTTGCTTAGCAATTTCTTGCACCAGAAGTCCTAGTTCATCACTCTTAAATTTTGCCTTCCACAAAGCTTTAGGTCATGGACAGAAGGCAGTCAAGTTCTTGCAACTATCTAACAAGGATGGCTTTCCCATAAAATATCCTCCTTTTCATCTGAGGCCTTGTCAGAATGGTTTTAGTATTTATCTTTCTATCAGCATTCTCATTGTGACTGTTTTATCACAAAGAAATTCCAGGTTTTCTTTGTCCATATTTCTTCTGACCCTTGACCAGAAACACATTTGACCCTTGGTTGATGAAACTCTGGGCTTTTTTCAGCATTGACTTAAAAACTGTTTCAGCCTTTTCCCATTATTAAGTCCCAAAGCTGTTTCCACCTCCACAGGTATGGCTACAGCAATATCCCACTTCTCAGCACCAATTTTCTAGGTTTATTTTCTCTTGTTATCACAGAACACCTGAAATGGAGTACCTCATAAAGAATTCATTTTGGTTCATAGTTCTGGAGACTAGGAAGTTCAAGAATGGGTACCTACATCTGGTAAAGGCTTCGTGCTGCTTCAACTCAAGGAGGAAAGAAGGGCAAGTCCATGTGTGTGAAGCAGCAGCAAGGAAGTCAGACTCTCTTCAGAGCAATCTGCTCTCATGGCAACTGAATTCTGTGAGAGAGAGAGAACTCACTGATATGAGAAAGGCATAAATTCATTCATTAGAGCTTTGACTCTGTAACCTAAACATCTCTCAGTAGGCTTCACCTCCCACCACTGATGATTTGGAACCAAGACACAGCATGAACTTTTGTGAAGACAAACCATAACCAAACTACAGCAGCTTCTAAACCTTCAAGTAAGACACATCCTTACACCTATATCTTTCATAGCATAGATACTTATATGAAAATATCTCAAACTATCAAATAAAACTTCCTCAATCTCCTATACCTTCCTTTGCAGCTGATGTCATACATATTATTGGAGTGGCCTGGGCTTCTGGTCACTTATCCTTGTTTACTCCATTAGGTTATTGTGACTGAATATGAGCTTGAGTGTTGCCTATTACATCAAGAAATCCACTCTAATATTTATGTCTATTACTTACCTGGCTTCTGACTTTCCTTTCCCAGAATTTATAGATTTGCCACATGTCTTTCTTTCTTGTATACCTGATATTCCACCTGGGGCCCTGGTTCACTAGTTTCCAGAATTGGGTAGACTTTTGATTTAGTCTGTTTATCTACTTTTCAAAGATTACTTAACAACTTTTAAAACTTGATGATTGATTTTGTTTTTAAGATTGAAGGAAAACATATCTCTCTGAATATAGCCTTCCATATTGCTGACAATGCCCTGTGGAGTTTGACCAATCTTAAGCATAGATCTATTTTTATTATATGTAATGTTCCCAGAAGTTTCTGGTTATTAATTTTTATAAATAATTAGCACATTTTATTATCTTAGTACATAAATTTTGAATCATTTAAATGACAACAAAGGTTATGATGATATATCCTTTTTCAAAGGTAACAACAGACTATTGATGAGAGCATGTGCTTGTGTATATGTTTGTGTTTGTATGCCTGTATCTTCAAAATGTATTCCAGTCAGGAAATCTTCTGGATTACCATTTTATATTATTTCAATGCTCTCTGGGCTTCAGGTAGTGAATACTGATCCTATTGGATGCCATAGACATCAATAGACATTGTAGTGAGGGCCCTATTTTGACACATTTTTAACATGTTAATTGTTTTAGACTTAGTCATGCAAAGAACTTTCACTGGAGAAACCTGGGTGTGCGCTTATGATTTCTGAGACCTCACAATGGAGCTTCAGAAAGCTTGACTGAAGTACTTGGGTTCAAGGATGAGATTTTCTTCAGGAATTCTACCAAGAACCCAGGCTGGTACTTTGCAGTCAAAATGTTTGAATTCCTTTAAACCTGGTAATGACATATGAGTAATTGTTCATTAACACCATGAATGTCTGCAGTCTCTGCACTGTGAGGGTGACAGCTGACAAGTTTTTCGGTTCTTGATATAAGAACCCATGAAGAAATGCAAAGCAGTCAGTTAAGATTTCATTACAAGAAGATCATTATTTATGGATTGTCTTTGCAAAGGTTTCTTATATCTATCTAGAACGTTACACTTGACAGCACTGAGAAAGTCAATGAAACCATTAGTACATGCTGATTGCTTATTATTTGTTCAACATGTAAAATGTACAATATGGTTTCCATATGAAGACAATGAAACCCCCACACAATTGGAGTTCAAATTCCATTATTTCTCTATTGATGTAAATATAATTTTAAAATTTTCCTCTTTGTGACAAAGGGCATACGACAGGTAAGAGTCAGTCTAAATAAGAATCAGGGATTTATAACTTGAGAGCTGAAGTGAAAATATAGTATTCAAGAATGGTCATATACTTTTTCCAGATAAATCATCTCAAATTGAGGACAGAAATACTTCTGATTCTTTTCTTCACTTGATTGTGTTTCTTGTCAGATTGTCAGAAGATTTCATTTCTCCTGCCCTTATGAGCATGGTACTGAAATGAGACATTTGTTTTAATAACCTGTTAAAGTTAATGCTGTGTATAACAGACTCTGGATGGCTTTGACTTGAATAGTTCTCATTCACTTATGGGCAGGACATTTTATTTGGAGAGAAAGTTAGTACTAAAAAGGGTTTGTGTTGGGTTGAGATCTGATGATTTCTGTTCAGTCACAGTCTCAGCAGTGTTTCTTGTTCTAAGCTTTGTCTCAAGTGGCAGCAGCCACTGAAAGTGTGGGGGTGGAGGATATAGTGACATTTCAGTTGTCATATTTTACCATAGTGGACCCCACCCTTTTGCAGAATGTAGCCATATCCTCTTCTCTAATGGTAAGTCACAGGAAGTTCTAAATCACCTCAACTCTCTATGCATAATCTCTCAGTCATAGTATGATTTATACTCTAAATTGCAACTTACCTCATTTTGGCTTCTTTGGCAGAGCAATCTGAGAAAAATCGTTGAGTAAGGCATATTATTTTTTTCATAATTTTTCTTGTCACTGTTTATTCCTACCTTACCCCGCCCCCACCACCTGAATGCTTCTCTACCTCCTGCTGGGTTCTTCAGGGAAGGACATTCCCTAGATCTTCTGGATTGCCTTCCTCCCTACAGTAAGTGACCCATATGTCTTTGCTTCCAGGCTCTGTCCACTCCTGTACAGCAACACTAGGTTTAATCAAAGAGAATAACCTCAGGAGGGGAAGTGGAAGGGAGTGATGTTGGCCAAATTATATTGCTATATTTCGTGCATGTATAAATATGTAACAAAAATTCCACCATTATGTATGACTGTAATGCACCAGTAAAAAAGGTGGAAAAAGAAAAAAGCAGCCTCAGCTACTGAAGAACCAAATGGATCCCTTCTCTCTCCCAGGTGACCTGATGCATTTAATACCCTGACTCAGTAAAAAGCACAGATCTCAGAAAGTCCCTGTGAAATGTATACATCCTGAGAAATTAATACTGGTAGGAAAGTACTTTTCTATTGCATATACCTAATTAGATTTTTGCAAATACCACTTGATCAAGTATGCAAGCCAAACCTCAAGTTGAGGACTGAGTTTTCTGTTGCCACAGATAACACTAAAGATTGTTTGATTGCCAATGTTATTACATCATTTTCTTGTTTCTTCTTTTTCCAAAAACTTTTTTTTAAAAAAAATTAATGTTTTATAATATATGTCTTATTATTATTCATGTTGTGGTAAAACAAGTGATGGGTGTAGAATTTTATTGAACTGCATAATTTAAAATTATGTTTTTATATTGATAAGGTAATAATGACTTCATTTATATTAAACATATAATGAAAACCACAAAATTTTACTATTAAATTTTTACTTTCAGTTCCTACATCTTCAATACACACACACACACACACACACACACACACACCTATTGAAGTATTAAACAACTTTTCATAGAAATATCAGGACTCATGAGATACAATCATAAAACATTTTCCCCTTTCCCCTCCTCATTATCTCCTTATTCAAAATCCTCAGAGGAACAGTAAAATCTTCAAAATAATAAGAAATATTCACATGAAAATTCATCTCAGGCAACTATTTTCATAATCAAAATGTCAGGTTCCACCAAGTCTTTTTTCTTTTTCTTTTAAATGTAGGCTTTCCCCTTCCCCAGTTCAGAACTGTTCCACATGGGGAAGTTTTCTATGGGAAAAGTAAGCAGGAGAAGTGTTTGCCTCCTATTTTTAAATTCATTTTGCTCTTCAGTTATCTTGCTGTTCTTTGGGGTTAAAGGTTAGACCAATGATGTCCTTTCCAGGCCTAATAGGTGTAGCATAAGCACAGAGGCATACTTTTTGACCTTAGGTATTGAACATCTGTTAATGTCCCATTGGTCAAAGGAAATCACACAGAAGATCCCAATGCTGATGAGACAGAATATCTTCCCATGGGAGAAGTGGTAAAGAGTGAATATTTAGGAACAGTAATTCCATCTACCAAAACTGGGCATTCCTACCTCTTCAGCCTGAGTCTCAGAATGAAAACACATGGAGCAGAATTGACCTAGGACCCATTTTCACCACAGCTTAAAACACAACCGTCCAGGTGACCCTAAGATGATCTCAAGCTGGCTTGAAGATCCCCAAGTACAAATACTATTTTGCATTTTACTGATTTTGTAGTCATTTACTACGCAGCAATAGATGTTCATTAATGGCAAGATCCAAAACAACCAAACCAACTCATTTTCATGTGACCTAAAACTGCCCCACAGGGAACATACACCTTTTTCCCCCTGTTTTGTGGACTGCAATTACCTCTCCCAACAGCTCTCTACTCTGTGACCATAAATTGCTTCAGTCAGTCCTAGACCCTTTAGAATTATTTTGTTGTAACTTGTCCCTTGAATTCCTGCATCATGTATCAGGATTTCTCAGTGATTTCCCTGAACCATCCTCATCCTCAACTTGAGCAGAATGGAGAACACCATTCACCAGATCTCATGTAGGAGATCTTGAGCTTCTGGTAGTACTTGGATCTCAGATGTAGTAGATGTGGTTCTAAGAGTCAGTAAGGTGATATTAATTCACTCCCCAGTACCTCTGTGACTGCCTTTGGAATGTAAGATTATTTGTTGCTTTTGGTCCTGAAATTTAAGTCAGAATTGATACAGACAGGTTCCCATTTTTCTGTCTTCACACACATACATGCACACACAAAGCCCCATGTGTGCATGGATAATTGAATCATGGTTCATTTATTGTTTTGTAGCCAGTTTTTCATTTAATGTATTATGGGCATTATTTATCACATAAAAATTCTAAAACACCCTTTTAATTAGTATACAGTATTTCACAATTTATTAAATAGAACCAAGTTTTGCTTTTGGGTCATTTCTTTTTTCTTATTTTCTGTTATGGAAATTCACACAATAATGAGTATGTTAAGCAATAAATTCATAAAATTTCTTAGTGCCATATGACTGTGGACTAAAGTCTTGATTCTTATAACATCAACTCTCCATTTCCAGGTACTTTATTATTCATTAAAGCTTTGGTATTTAAAATTACCTCCCCTCAATCTTCCTATATGTAAGGTAAAGATTGTGATTTTAATTTTTTTCATATATTTGATATCAGTGATGATAGAGCTCATTATTTTGCCAATAGTCTTATTTTTATCAACTCCAAGCAATTGTAAGTAAATTGAAAACAATATGACTTTTCACAACATACTGTATTTTATTAAAAAATCAGTTTCCTAGATATAGTCATTAATAAGGTGTCCAGTCAATATTTAGCATTGCTCTTGGTGCACAGAAGAATAAAGAATAATTACATAATACTGTATATAGCACTTAAGAGTTTACTTCTTGGGCTGGGGTTATAGCTCAGTGATAGAGCACTTGCCTGGCACACGTAAGGCACTGGATTCAATTCTCAGCACTACATAAAAATAAAAAAAATAAAGGATATTGTGTCCATCTACAACTAAAAAACAAAAATAAAAGAGCACCAGAGTTTATTTATTGATGGACAACATGGACACATACAAAAGTAATTAATAAGGTAACTATCCTAGAAATACATGTTCAGTCTATGAGGTTCTAGCCTTTTCATTAGATTAGGGCTGTACATGGGTTACCATGGTATATGCATGATGTCCTCATTCAGATTAAGCATTTGAATTATTGCTATGCCATGCAAGGGTCTTACATTTTTAAGTTTCAGAAATTTTGTCATTAATAGGAGTTACTAATGTCATCCTTATAGACTCTTGTGAGAATTTGAAACAATGCCTCAAAGTATAGGGTTCAATAAATTGGGATAGTTATTTTTGATCAGAGTTAGAGAAAATCAGCTTGTCCTTAAGAAAATGCCAACTTGCTTTTCAATAATATAGAAGTGATACAATTTCCTCAAGCTTATGTGTATACAAAAGTCTTGGAAATATTAAAAGTCTTCTACTCATTAAATCTAATTTTGTATTCATTATACATAAGTTATGTTACTGTAATTTGGATAAAATTTTCAAGGTAAGCACATATAAACAAGAGTCAAGGTTTACTTTTTGCAGAAATAATTTCCATATTATCTTATGGATAAAATTTGTCACAATATTCTGAAGCTCATAATCTAAAACCAAATTATTCTATCTTAATAGGTATCAATGTGTACCTACGTCATCTGGATTCAATCTGTTTATACATTACATAACTAGAAAAAGTGATAAGCACAAATCTCTTTAAATATGTGAAAAGATACTCACCTCAACTGTCAGGCAATGTACATGAAATTATTTGCAGTATTCATTGTATTACAATAAATAATCATATAACCTGTATACTATAGTGCAAAATTTTACATTTTAGCACTTGAAAATATTTTATGTAGTTATAGAGCTAAGTTTTTCTAAATTATCAATTGTAGAGTCCTTTTTTATTCTAATTGCTGAGACTGATGTATAAACATTGGTTAGCTAATATTTTCATGAAGGTAGAAGTTTCAGACTCATTAATCATATGGTGATGTTTTATATATTTTTTCAAGGAGAACAGCATTAAATAGGCTTATTATTATAAAATCCTTTGATCAACTAGGGTTTTTAATTATTCCTAATATTGTTATTATGGTATTTGGCAGGATTTTTAACCATGAGGGAGAGAGTAGCCATTTCAATTGTTTTCCAGACAGTTTTCAGGATAAAGACAGCATAAAGGAAATGTATTTACCTTAATATTATTCATGACACCTCATTAACCTGTTAAATTTCATACAGTTTTGAGTTCAGAGATTTAGAATATCCTACATTCAACCTGGGCACAATACACTGGGGCTTATGAGAATTCTGTTGTTTTGTTACCATTTTATCTCCATACCTTTGTGTGCTATACTAACCTTTTTGTAAGAAACTAATATAACAAAAATGCAATTGGAGCTAATCCATCAATTATTTCTTTATATGCTATGGTGACTTGCAGTGGTTGTGATGTGTTAACTTGGGAGTTTAGGAAATGATGTGACCTGCTACTCCTTTAGATTTAATTCTGTGTGTCAGTTGTGAAATGGAGAGTCAGTTAAGTCCTCCTAGGGTTTATGCTAGTTGTGGTGCTGTGATGAAATGTGTTAACCTGACTTGATTTTTAGACTTTCAGGAAGACATTTCTACAGGGTCAGATAAAAATGAATGAATTTCTCTAAGATTTCAAAGAGAAATTTGAATAGAGATTTTTCTGTGTTTGGATTTGGAAGAGGAGAAAGGCAGGCTTATGTGGTGTTAGGGACAAATGTGAAAAATATGAAAAGAGCGAAATGTTGTAAGTAACTATTGCTTGCTTGTTTACTCTTTTCTCTGTTGGAGAGAATAAACCTCACACTTAAAAGGATAGAATTTTGTTGGTAATGAGAAAATTAAGACAGGTTATCAAAGAGAGGGCAAAAATACCTGTGATCATTTAAAATAAGTTCTACTTTGCTGGAGTAGATTAATTGCACACTAGTTTCTTGAAAGAACTTGTAGATGAAAATTACTGAACACTCATGAAATAAAGGGTTCAAAAAAATTATAGAGCAAGGTATAAGTGTTGTAGGACTGGACATTGGCAACTGTTATCCTTATTTGTAAAGAAAGCATGAAAGTAATATCCATGAGCTTGAGAATAGTGAGGACAATAATAATCATATGAAACATTCTAGAATGAATAATTAAAAGGATATGAGTACTTACTGCAAGTTATTGTGATCAGAGGGAGTCAACCTAAGTGTCTATGTTGTGTACTACTGCATATATTAGAAGTTGGCTGATGTTTGATTTTTGTTACCACCTTTTCTTCCTTATCTACACCAACAGTGACTTGAAAACCAAACATTTGCTTGGGGTAGACATTTGACATGTTTTAGTCCAATGAAATACAGGTAAGAAGAGAAATCTTCTCTTCATTTTTTTTTTTATTTCTTATGATTAAAAATAGGATGCAGTGCTTAGAAGTACAACAGTTATCTTTGTGAGTTTATAAATCAACAAACTAAAGATTCATATAGTTCAAAAATTCATGTCTATAGTAATAAAACTCTGGGACTTAATTATAGATGCTATAGCTATATGTGAATAATATAGAGAGATGTGGCTTAAGAGCAGTGCCTTTGAAGAATATCATATTTTATTTAGTAGTAAGCTCAATTCAAAGCAATGCTGTGTATGATGTCACCTCCAAAATTTATGGTCCTTGCTTTACCAACACTAAATGTAACTGAGTATATTGTCAAATCTTCTGACCAAATATGTCATGATGTCCTAAAACTATGACTGTAGATAATTATCTACTTTGTAGTAAAAGAGATCTAAGGATAATATGATTGCAGACTTTAAATATTGAAAGATCATAATTCAAAGAGGAGATAGACTTAATTTTAATAGCTCCAAAGTCTCTAGTAGGACTGGAGACTAGAATTTAGGATATAGTTTACTGTAGTTTAGTTTAAAAAAATGGAGTAGACTAACTAGGTAGGCACTTAGTATCTGTTTTAAAATATGCATGTAGAAATTAAATCTCCACTTGAAATAGATATTTAAGGAAAATCGATGCATTTGGTGGGATTGGAAACACAATTTCTAAGGTCCTTATCAATTATTTTTATATGCAATGATACTTTCTAAAATTAATCTCAGTATCTCAGAGAATAACATTTTTTTCTTGCAGATGTATAAATAATTATTCATATTGTTGATGTGGTAACACTTGTACCAGTTACTAATTCTATTTTGGTAAATACATATTTATTTTAACTTAAATTCAGGATAATGTGATGAATTTCTCATTCCCATTTTTGTTTTATCATCTTCCAAAATAAAAGGTTAGATATTTAAGTTTACTGGGGGTTGAATGAATTTTCCAGACTGTTAAATCGTTTGTTCCATGATTGTGTTTAAAGGTCAAGATTATGGGTTTATCTTTCTGCATGAACTCAATGCAGTTTACACTGAATAAAAATAAAAGGAAACACTTTGGGCTACAAACTTTACCTTTGAATACTTAAGCAGTGATCTAGACAGTGCAATCAGTTAAGAAAGAGACTAGACAAAATGGGTGAGTGGTTCAGAATGTTACTTGATATCCTTTATTAACACCTTAAACTCCATTTTCCACTCATTCTAGTGAAAGAGATTAAAAAGCTAAAAGACTGCATTTCCAAGACTTTATTTTGTCTAATTCTGGAGCTAAAATATTTTATCAATTAGTTTCATTTTTGGAATATTGCAAGGTAGAAATGAGGTTGAGACTATCTTTGGACTTTTATTGAATTGTTGTCATTGGCAGGTAAGGTTATGGAATCCAGGGATTCCCTGCAGCAATATGCACAAGCTCATCCTATGGAGTCCTTTGCATGGGTATGGCTCCTGATTCAGCACAGTTCTCAAAGTGTACTCAGGGGAAGTAACTGTACAGTTTTGTGGGTCATTCCTGGAGGCCCAATCTTTGATTTGCTGCTTCAACCTTTCCAGTGTGTTAAAGTTCTTTAATGTGCAAAAAAGTCCTTAATGCGTTTTTTAATTGCTTCCTTCTGAAAATACTGGAATATTTTCTACAATAGACCATTGTGGATATTCATAACTAAACAGAACAAAGTTTAAAATGACTAGGCAGTACTTGGGCTTCCTCCTGTCTTATAAAGACTGCTTTAGTTGCACTAAGATTCTACAACGAGGTTCTGACTGTATCATGCTATGTCATCTCCTCAATGCCTTGGAACACATTCCTCCTAGACCTAGAATATGCTCATCTGAGTTTTTCACCTGCCCAATTTCATGTCAACTTTTAAGTCTCATGAGGTTAAAGTGCTCTTCAATACAGACTCAGTTTTGCCTCTGTCCACTAGACTTTACCTATAATCTCTGGTATTTCCTGGAAATCCACACTGTCTTCTTTTGTCTCTATCATAATACTGATGTCTCATAACATAAAGCCTGTCTTTGTCACTATATTATGAGCTTTATTGGAGCCAGTGAGAGATTTTTTTAAATTTCTGGGCCTAGCATATCATCAAACTGAGAGCACATAATAATGCTTGTTACATGCATCAGTATATAATTAATGCATAACTGAGTGGAACATAAAAAAGACAAAATAATATTCATGATTTTAAAAGATAAGGCTTTCCTTTGCCTAACTGATACTGAGATTTTTAAAAATCCTGAGGAAATGTATGGTGAAAAATTGAGAAGCGTGGAGTTATAATAACTGGAACTCCTTTCAAAGGGTTAGGAAAAAATATAGCAAATACGGTAAAATAACAGCCATTATACAATCATATGCCACAATGGGAATACATTCTAAGATATGTGTACTTTGGTGATTTTGTCATTGTGCAAACAACTTAGAATCTTCTTATGTGAATAGAGATGGTTTTGCCTCCTACACATTGGGATATATGGTTTAGACTGTTGCTTTTGGGTCACAGAACTACGTGGCATATTATTGTAGGTAGTTGTAAAACCATGTTAAATATTTGTGTCTAAGCATGGAAAAGGTACAGTAAAATATAGTATAAAAGATAAAAAATAGTACAGCTCTATTGGGCATAGACCACGAATGGGGCTTGCAGGATTGGAAGTTGGTCTGAATGTGTCAGGGGTGAGGGCGAGTGTGTGTGAAGACGGAGGATGGGGCCATACACTGTTGTAGACTTTATAAACTGAACTTATGCTGATCAATTTATAAAATATTATAAAAATTATTTTCTTTTCTTCAATCATAATCTTAGCTTACTGTAAATTCTTATTTTATAAACTTTTAAAACTTTAAAAATTTTGACTCTTCTGTAGTACCATTTAAGATATGAATACATGGTGCAGTTGTAGAAAAGTATTTTCTTTCTCAATATTCATATTCTATAAGTATTTTTTCTATTTTCTTTATTTTTACTGTTTAAGTGTTTTATTAAAAACTAAGATAATAATAAACACATTAGCTTCAGTTTGTTTACACCAACATCACAAAACACATATCAGTAATGCATGGAGCTACTCTGTCATTAAGCAATAAGAGTTTTCCTTCTCCATTACAGTCTTATGGTAGTAGCACTGTAATATACACAGTCTGTCACTACCTAGAATGTTATGAGGTGCTTTCCAGTATCTAGGAGTGGCTTGGAGTTTATGAAGATATCCTTTTAATTTTTCTGAATATTTGGGAATTTTTATACTAAGAAGTTGGAACAATATAAAATATGCCAAGGGCAAAGTGTGAGAATATGTGTGTTTATATATCACACACACAACACAAATTGTATTATGAACATTGTATGTAGATTCCAACACATAATGTTAGAGAAAGTTTATAGGTGTGTGTGTGCATACGGTGGAGGAAAATGTGAAATAAAACTCAGAATAGTTCACTTGAAGACCATAAAAATAAAGTAGTTCTATAAGAATGGGAAACATTTTTGAATGAATAGATGTAAATGTAATTTTAAAATCATTGTTCCTTCTTACTTTTATCCTAGATTCTGTTTGCAGTTTAGAATGAAAGTCTTAAAACTGTTGTGAATATGTTGCAAACATTCAAAATCTAAAAATTACACATAAGATTTTTGGCCTATTGAAAAGTCAAGAAAGAGAAGGTACTGAGAAATGAGATTCATCAAATTATGTTACGTGCACATAGAAATATGGTATAATGAATTCCACTTATGTATAATTTTTAAAAAATAAAGGAAAATCAGATCATCTCAAAGCTCTCATTCCTGCAAGGCTGCCATTCTGAAGGACAGTCTTGGCTGCTCCCTTTACATGGTGACCTGAATCTCCGATTCAGCAATGTCCTCTCTCCAGCTTCTTCCAGCTCCGGCCAAGTCCAATTGCCTTTTCACCTCAGCATATGCACTGTTGATTGTTTTCTTGTACTGTACAAAAGGGGAGGAAAGTCATTTCTCAGAGGAGTACATAGAACAGAAATAGGAAAATATTTATTTGTGGAAATAGATGATATCTCTATGAGTTCAATATGCAAAAAGTGTCTGCTTCAGAAAAAAAAAAAAATCAAACCAGGCACAATGATTTTCATTCAAGTTGACTGCCTGAATTCTATAGGAATTTGAATCCGGACTATAGGAAATGAGAAAAATGTGGGCTGCTCAACAAATATAATTTGTGTAATTTTATCTGTAAATATACAAATATAACTGTATGTTGATATATTTTACATTGTTTTTAAAGGCTAAAGTAGTAAGAGGAGCATATTAAGAGTGGTAAGAGTTTCACTGCATAAAACTCTTCAGATGTTTCTGCAGCATTTAATTGGGACAATCCTTATGACAACCCACTGAGGCAGTAATTCTCACTACCTTTATTTTAGTGTGGAAAAACTAAGACACAGAGTACAGTGTTTTGGTGGTTGAGTGAGTCACTCAAGGTTCACCACTCTAAGAGAAGGTAAAGAATCAGTTCCTTTGGCCATAGAACATGTGCATAAATTACTACACTAAAGAATATAGGCTTATAATGGGGTTTCTCTCTAATTCTCAGACTACAGTACATTTTAGAGGAGAAGAATTCTTTGACACCTAATGCACTGATATTTGTGGGACTGAGTCTGAAGTTACACAAAAGATTATCTGGATAATGTTAATTGCAGTCAGATGAATTAATTATTTTAAGATTGAATTTCTTGATTCAAAATTAGTGCACATTCTTATCTGTATAAAGAGTTCATAATCATTAAATAATTTATGGATTCAGGGAAAAAAGGCATACAGTTAGTCCTCCATATCCACAGATTTCTCATCCACAGATTAAACCAAAAACAGATTGAAATTATTTGGAAAAAAAAATTATGCCAGTACTGAAAATGGACAGAATATGTTTTCCTGCCCTTTTTTCTGCCCCCTAAACCATACAGTAAAATAGCTATTTATATTATGTTAGTTTTTATAAATATTCTGAAAGTGACAAATCATATTGGAAATTGTGCATAGGTTATATGCACATACTATGATACTATATCATTTTATAAAAAAGATTTCAGCCTCTGAAGATTTCAGTATTCTCAGTAAGTCCTGGAAACAATTTCCTGTGGATACTAAGGGAAGATTGTACTCTGAAGCAAAAATAAATAAATAAATAAAAAATAAAAAGAGTTCCCCAAATATCTTCTTGGTACTTTTATAAAGTCATTTTCCCCTCTTAAAAATCAAGAACTAAATACAATGCTTATGAAATCTCACTTTCCTTTCCTCATGCATCTAAATGTGTTTGGTTGGAAAGTGAGCATTAGAATTTTTTGAGTGAAGCTATTTGAAAGTGCTAAATTTTCTCTGCTCACTCATTCCTCTTTTGAAAGATTCTTATTTGGACAAGAATAAAATATATTCTTGTATTGCCTGATCAGCTCTTCTAATTGGTGCCCATAAAGTAAATTCTTATGACAACTCTCATCAGTCGAGAGTGAAACCTTCTCCCTTCTGCCTTTGCCAATTTAGAAAGTGCTATTACCATTACATTTCTAGAAATATTTTCTTTTATACTGTACAGGAAATTGCATGTCAATTTTTAAGTGCCATTGTACATATTTTTAGTCAAACTTAGATCTACATGACACTTCACTGAAGTGGGAAATGTAAGGCAAAAAGAGGCTTATCTCCCCTTTGCATGACAAGTACGAAATCATTACCTGAATCATTTAAGATGAAAATCATCCCTTTGGCAGGTGCAATTAAAACAGTAGCATTATATGTAGGAATTTCACTCCATTTTATTTGAGAAAAAAGATTGTGGCAAGATAGAGCAGACACAGGATCCTTTAATGGCATTTATCACCAAAGGGCCACGATATCATAACCACTGAGGGAAAAATGGAGCAAAGTCTATAATTTTGATGATATTCCCCATGAGTGGCAGCCAGGTTATACTGAATCTCAAAACCAGTGAACTGTCTTAGATTTTCCTAAAATTGCTTTTCATTGTATAATATTATTGCATTCATATTGTATAGAATTGTATATATAACAAATGAAGTAACACATCCTTGGCTAGGTATTGGATTTTCAGCTCTTACAAGCAGTGCTACACTTTCAGATAAGTTGTTATTGAAAGTCTTCTTAGTCTGTTGCTGCAGAGAAGTTAAGACTCAGAAACTTTCTTCGTGTAACTAGAGACAATTCCTCCCTGTTGAGTTGAGCAATATTTTTTCTCCCTTTTAGAGGGAGAATTCAATATTAAGTATAAGCTTTTTTGGAAGTGGATTGCACATTTTTAATGTCATGGTAAATTTATTAATGTAGAATCTGCTGTGAATTAATTTTATATTTAATGTAATCAGAAGTGTGACACATATTACTATTTCTAAAGAAAAAAAAATAAGTATTTTGTCTTGATTTTACCTTGGTTTGGACATCTTGTTGGTCCATGAAAATAATTCATTGGTATTTCATTATAACATAAAGAATAGCTGAAAGGAAAGACCATTTTGGACCCCATCTAGATACAATTGTGACTGATAAAGTAAAATATCTCATCTATTGTTTTTGTCTAAGACTGAAAGCATTAGCTTTCTTTTGAACCTGCTCTTCTATTTCTGTGCTTCTTATCAACTACTCCTAATTCCTGACCCACAACATTCATGTAATTGCTAAATCATATCAATTCTCTTCCTTCACATTTTGTTTTCTTAGTTCAGGTCCAATGCTTCTGCCTTCTAGTCCACAAGTCTAGTAGGTGCTTCTCTTTACTTTGTCCAAAGACAGATGGAATGGAAAAATATGATTTATAGAAAGAAAGAAATACACATTCCCAATTAGAATAAATAACTCATGTCTGTAGAGGCTGAAATAGCTTTGAGGATTATATATATGATCTTATGAAAAGGTAGGTCTACCATTTTTGAAAAAATAAATCCTCTTCCTACCCTCTCTCTTGTTTTCCTGAAATGTATCTTAAAATATGGCACACACACACACACAGACTCTCCTATGAAACAAACAACTCTCACACAAATTTAGGTAAAGGAAGGTTTTTTTTGTTTGTTTATTTAGGCAAGTATTTTAAGGAGCAGATTGCATCTTGTCATTCTCATGTTGAAATATGATTATTATATGTAAACAAACAGTATTCTTCCTGGTGAGGGCAGTTGCACGTTTAGAATTTGGTAAGAGATTTTCTGTTTTATATTTCCTTATTAGTTAAGAATTTGTCCTGCTGCCCAACCTAAATTCCTTGTGTTTCAATATCAACCCTATGGTTTTTGCCTCATGTTTCTTACAAATGAAACGTGTTTCAGTATAGGTTTCCCTGTACTAGAATTTATCTTTTTTATTTGCTTTTTCCTTTAGGAGTTATCTTGTGATGTCTGAGCAAAGCATTATTTTATGGTCTTGCAGCATTTGCATTCGTTAGCATTGCATTATAGATAAATATAGTCTTCCCCTCTAGAGTAAAGTGCATGAAAAGTAACAACTAAGTAAGCTCCCAAGATGGATCAGGGCAAGTCTTCAATCTAAGTGTCCTCCAGCAATTTGCCTTTTGTACTGTAAAGAGGAATAATGGAATGTTCAGATTTCATGATTTTCGCTATCTCCAAAATGCTATTATCCTTTATCATGTTATTGAAATTGTAATTGCTTCCTATTAGTTAAATTTTTCTTTTCATTTGCTGAGTGAGTTAAAGAAAAGCACGATGGTCTACACACCTGACTTTCAATTAGAGTCATCCTTTTAATAAATCTCATTGATTCCTTAGGGGTCTGCTTGGTGCTTTGGAATTTATGGCCTGAGACTTTATTTCTTTTGGCACATTCTCTTGATATTCTTTCCTGAGAAGTCTCAGATTCTTCTGGGACCCCTTGTGCTTTTGCCATTTGAACAAGAGCTGTGTAGAAATAGAAGTTTCAGAGAGAATTGACAGAAAATAATGAGTGCATTCTCAGCTGGTGGGGGAGGGGAAGGATGTTCTTCTTTCCCTTGTATCGTTCACTAACCACGTGTGCATGTTGGTGTTGAAATGATAGTGTACTTGCCAAATGATTTTTAAAATTAGAACTCTGTTCAATTCTTTTTCTTTTTTCTTTCTTCTTTTGTCTTTTGTTTAATTTAACCTTGGTCCTTTATTAAGGAAACAATCATCACTGGGGAAAGCAAGCATGCTTCTTTCATATCTTTTAGTGCTTGAAAAACATTAACATAGTCATTTCTCTTCTAAATAGAACCTTCTGAAATAACTCTGGCAGGATTAGTGTGAATGGAAACTCATTTGTTTTAATTACACAACCGGTGAGAAAGAAGTTCCAGCATGTTCTTCTATATTGCTTTGCATTATAAATGAGCACACACATCCTACAGAGCCACTCTTATATTTCAATTATGAGGTGATAATTCTCTGCTTTCGGATTTCCTGGGTTTCTCTATTCCTTATTCACCTATAGATTTCTTCCAGTTTATGTTGGTGAAATATTTATGTATTCTCACCTCTCTGTTCATATCATTCTTGACAATCCTACTAAAAGTCACTGTCAAGCGTGTGACTTTTCCAATCCTAGTTAAGGAAATTAAACACGTTTAATCAGAATGAGGCTAATGCAAGAAAACTATAGAACAATTCAGTGCTATTTTGGTTGGTAAGTCAAGTTGAGCAAGCACAGACTGGGCCCTCCAGGGGCCTAGAGTCCACTGTGGTGGATGGACAATCAGTTAACAATTAAAATGCATGCTGGTGCTGTGAGGAGAGGTGGGGCAGCCTGCTTGACCCCATAATTTCACCCCTGCTGGGACTTATCATTGCCTACCAGTTAGCCTCATTCTCAGGACAACTCATTTCCTTTCAGTGTTTGCTTTTTTCATATTCACTCTCCCCTTATGGAGACTGAGGAGAATCATATTGTTATTTGGTGGGTTCTTGGGGGAAAAGAACCTAGTCTAGTTCCTGGCACAGACGGAGATCTCAGTAGAAGTTTGTTTACGGAATCACTGGTCTCGACAACCTCAGCAACAAACAGTTGTATTCTGAGAAGCCTCCAAGCTAAACTCTTGGCAGGACCGTGCTCAGTTGGCGCCCCGCTTTTCCTTCTGTCAGCACACACTCTCACCCCTCCTGTTAACCTGTAATAGCACAATGGACTCCAGCCAGCTGAGACCTCCCTCAACTTCTGCCTCTTTTACCAGCCTATATCTGTTTTCTGCCTCTTCTGGTCTATATCATTTTTCCCCTTTTTGGTATGACTTTTCAGGTTTAGTCCATCTGAATCCTTCAGTCATACACCATCAGAGGTATTCTGACAAAAACACATATTGATAATGAAATTTAGTACTTAACCCACCAATCTGGGAACTTCTGACAACACCTCTTTCAGAACTAGTAGAGGGTATATCTTAAACATTTAATTTGTAAAAGACAGCAACGGCAGCAGCATTAACACTAATCCCAGACCTAACTTGTATTGAATGTATTCTATATAGCAACACAGGATTAAGTGATTCCCATTTATTATCTGGTTTACAATTCACAATAATCCTATCAGATAAGGAAACTGAGGCTCAGAGAAATAATGATCCATATTCAAGGTGACACAGCCAGGAAGTGTGAGAGGGGGGATTGGAAAGTCCCACTGACCAACGGTCCTGTGTGCTCCGTCACTATGTGGCATCTCTAGTCCACTCACCACCTTGCCTGCTCCCCTGGGTCTCCTACAGGAGTCATCTCCCCAATTCCTGATGATTTTGAAGAAAATCAGCTATGATTTTAGGTGACTGGCTTGCTTCTCACTTAACCTTCAGCAGTGGTTTTGACTGCAAATATACATGCCATTGAAGGTAATTTACAACAGTCTTAGCCTATTTTTGGACCTAGGCATTTGCATGTCATTTGGTAGAGTACTATTTCTTTATAGAATCAATAGTAAAATGACAGACAAAGAAAAAATAGGTTGCATTTACCTTGACAACGATTTATCCTGAAACATTCTAAGCACTCTATACAAAATGTTGCTTGTGGCATCGTTAACTATAGGGTTCAGGATGCTTCGTGAAATGAAGGGAAAAAAAGTCCTCATTGATTTTCTTACTCTAGCATACTAAGTTTGAGCATAACATCTTTTTCCTTTTTTATGACAATAGACAATAATGATATTATTATAGAGTGTTGTAAATAGTTGGTTTGTTTTTTTTTTTAACTGATTACTTAGTTTTGTTTACACCACTGAATATCAGGGTCATGATTTATAGAAAGAAGAAAACAACTCTTATAGATAACCATTTCTCTATCCCTCCAGCAAGGCAGCAAGAATATGGAAATTAAAATTGAAACATATCCAAATCCATTAGGGGGTCTGTGCTTTAAGACTTAAGAGACACTAAAGGATTTCTGAAGCAGAGCAGTGACTTCGTAAATCTGATGTTTCTATTAGTTGTAATTTTCTTTAAATAGCCTCCCATTTAATTTTCTCTCTTCTGCATGAGCAGTAATTCAATGACAACTTTTTCAATCCACACAGGTATATTTAGGCATGCTGAGGAATAAAGCTGCCTTTGGCTCCTAGTATAGGCTTCTATCCAGGGTCCAGAAATGTTTTCAGAATTTACTTTTCCATTAATAAGTCCTTGCACACCATGAAAATCACACAGGGGGTTTGTAAAGAAATCTTTTTTTCTTGCAAAAAAAAAAAAATCTAAGTCAAGGACTCTATGAAGGACTAGATAAGTGAACAGAATCCAGCAGCTACATGAGATGTTTGCAAAAGTATATCAACACAGTGGGAGTTCCCTCTTCTCCATGGATCCCAAACTTCTTTGAACATTTTTTTTCTTTCATCCATCAATATCTTATCAATACCTATATTTTCAATATTGCTTCCTGCTTGTAGTAGAAAATCTATCACCTGTTAAATGTGTGGATTTTTGCTCTGTGCTTTGTGTTCTGTATGCAGCCTCAAGAGAAGATTCGAGAGAAATGGGTCAAAGGCATATTGAGAAAGTCTCTGGATCAATGGACTGATCAATCAGTCAGAACAAGGATAAAATGAGAACAAAGAGATCTATGTTTTTGACTCTTTGCTATCATTCATTCATTCATCCATTCATTCATTCTATCAGTCAGTAAGTCAGTCAGCAAACATACATTTATTTGATACACATCGTGTGTCAGGAACTCTTAAGACATTAAGGATACAGAAATCAAGAAGTCATGACTGGTGCTGGGGTTGTAGCTCTGTATTAGAGCACTTGCCTAGAATGTGTGAGGCACTGAGTTTGATTCTCAGCACCACGATTAAAAAAATAATAAATAAATATATACATGCATACAGTAAAAGTCCATTGACAACTATTAAAAAAAAAAAGAAGTCATGACTGGCCTTTACTGGCCCCTGAGAAGTTTTAAGTTTGCCTTTGTTGCTAACTGGTTAGATGTCTTTGAAATGATTAATCTTTCTGGATTTTAGTTTCTTCATATATAAATGAGGAGGTTATTCAATGACCTGATTTTATGTCTGCAAGTCTTGATTAGATCTTATGCAGTATATGACCCACTCAAATCTAAAATTTGATTTGTATTTTTAAATGAACTTCTCTTCCCACAACATTCCATCACTCCCAGTTTCTGTAATTCCAGAGAGTTTCACACTTCAGTTATTAATGAATTCAGGTTTTACTGTAGGGATATCTTTCACATATTTAATTGAGGTTCTATGCCTTCCATGTTTCATCTTTTCACAGGTTGTTTAAAGCTTAGGTGTAGGAGTGGCCTTAACTTCCTTATGGAAAAGAAGTCATATCATTGCAACTCATTTCTTGAGTATCCATAAGTATCCCAAACCTGGCATTTTTAACATCTTCCTATTAATTCTACAAGTAATTTGCCCCGTTCACTCAACAGAGCGAAGGACAAAGCCAGTATTTGAACCTAAGTCTTCTGAATGCAGAGCCTGGGCTTTTAAATGTTATATAATCAGATGGGGGAAGACACCCAAAGGAGGTGGACAGGAGATGAAATTTGGGAATTCAGTGATCAAATAACTATCCTGGATTGCCCAGGATGGGTGCTGGAATTAACATGAGAAGTCTTGTATCTTTGGAAACCCCTCAGTCCAAGAAAAGTGACATTTATTTGGAGTGGGAAATAACTGAACAAAATGAAGTGTATCTAATGTGAAAGGCTCAGAAATTTTTTAATGACTATTTTATACAGGTGTGTTCTACATCATGATATTTTGAAATAAAATGGTTTGTTTCAGTGATAAAGGACACAAGCCATTCTTATAGTTTAAATAAGACCTTTGTGTTACAACAAAATTTTAGGAGTTAATAAAATGGTAAAACCAACAAAAGTGCTCCTGCACTGATTTTCCATTTTAGTCTTTATCAAATAATCCTGAAAGGATTTTTAAAGTAAAAATTCCAAAGAACGTTTTGATATTTGAACATTGGAGGAACAGTACCAAAATATCAAAAGTTAATTCAAATGTATGAATAAGAGTTAGTAACTCAAGAAAGAGATAAAATAAGTTTAAAAGGGAGATTTATTAATTATAGTTCTATTTGCATTATGCTTAATATTTGAATAGTATGATAGTTTTTTTTTCAAATATTTAAATGCAAAATTAGGATCATAAGTTTATACCTTCAAAAATTGCTTTGAAGTTACTGGCTTCATAAGGTCCAACCTTTTCAAATTGGCCTTTGGTTTAGGAAATTTTTAAAAATTTTGATTTGTTTTTATTGTGTGGTAGTGCTAGGAATTGGATACAGAGCCTCAATCATGCTAAGGAAATGTCTATAATTGACTGTATTTCTAGCCCACAAATTGGTTTCTAATAATTGCTCTAGTTGAGGAGATCATTGAGCTGGTGACCAAATTGGTCATCTTACCTCACTCTGAGCGGCAGTCGTTTACTGTTGATGGCTCCTTCTCCTTGAAACTCAGTCTTCCTGCACATTCCAGGGCACTTTACTTTCCTGATTATCCTCTCACTTCATAGCTAACCCTTCCTTATCACCTCACTGACAATTAGTATTTGTCAATTAAAATAATATTAATAACGAGAAGAATCTATACCTTTTCATTCCTTTTTGCTGCTTCTTTTGCAACTGCATACTCTAAATACTGAAGTTCCCCAGACCTCAAACAACTGGATCTCCCATCTTTTCTTCTTCTCTGACTTTCTTGGTGACCTCTCCCAGTTTCTTGGCTTTAAAAATCATTTCTGTACTGAGGGCATTCATATTTCTTCTTCCAGTCTGAATTTATTTTCTGACCTCTTTGTTGTATATCCAACTACTTAGTCAACATCTAAACTTGTATATCTAGAAAAGGTTCTTCATTTTAATATGTTCCAAGCTAAACCCAGACTTTCCCCACTCTTGCTTCTCCAGCAGGAGTGTCCACCATCACTAAAGGAATGACAACTCAATCCTTCTGGTTCCTTAAACCAAATATATTAGCGTCATCCTTAACTTCTTTCTTTTCCTACATCCATAGCATCTCTATCAGCAAATTTTGTATATTCACCTTTGCCCTCTAACCACTTATGCCTATCTCTTCCATTATTGTCCTCATTCAAACTACCAATATTTCTCCTTTGAATTATTGCAATAGCTTGCTAAGATAGTCTCTCTTCTGACCTCTAAGGATGACAGCTGGAGTGATTCTTTAAAAAGATGTGAGACCCTGTTACTCTCATGCCCCCAATCTGTCCCCTCATGCTCAGAATAAAAGTCAAATGTATCACAATAGCATAGGTCCAGACATAATCTGAATTTTCCTCATTCTCTCCTTCTGTCTTGGTCTCTCCACAGCTCCCTGTCCTTGGACCACCCAGGTCAAACTCTTGCCTCAGGACCTGTACACATGCTTTACTCTGGATGAGGAATGGTCTTTCCCTAGCCCATCTTCACAACTTCTCCCTGACGACTTCATTTAACATTATACTCATGCATTTCCTCACCACTAGTACTGCCTGTCTTCCCTGCTTTACTTTCCTCATGGCATTATACCCACAGTTAGTCCAAACTCAACCATCCATATCATTACACTATATTCTTATTTTACTCAAAAAGGAAGTGTTCCACCAAGTCACAGTACAGTAGATGGAACTTGAGAAGCAAGAGTTATAATAAGATCTGGCAGATTACTCGTCTTTCTCAGTCATTGGCAATTAGTCCACTTTATCATCATATCACAGGACCAAAATATCTCCCAGGCAAGGATACTGAGGTTTGTAGGTTTTCTTGTCAGATTTCAAAAACAAGAGTGGCTTAGCAATATACGGCTTCACATTCTTGGACATCTGGCATAATGTAGATAAGAGACTAGGCAGTGTCTCACTCTGAGTCTTTTTGAACATGTTAATGTTTTATTAAATTTCTCTTATTGCATGATCCACTCATGCATTGCTTACCCTCAGCTACTATTCCTCCCTCTTTTTACTTTAAGTCACACTTTTACCCTTTGGAAGATATAGTGGTATCAGTCACTGGACTGGTCTAGATGGCCAGCAGCAACACTAATTTAGCTAATTACCTCCCTCTGAGTCTACTCCACTCCTATCCACACATGGTGAATGGAATTTCTTGAATACAGAACATGTGGGCTATCTTGCCTGCCATGCAGAATAGCTGCATTTACCATCAATCCTGATTTTGTCTCAGATGAAGCAGGATTTATCCCATCAGGACTTTAGAACTTTCGACATGAACATTCAAAGGCTAAGTTATACTCTCTTGCTTTTGGCACTTGCAGTTGATATCCTGGTCCTGGGAGCACTGCATCAGGTGTGGAAAAAAATGAGGCAATATAGAGATAAATAAAAAAGTTGAGTTGATACAGAAAAGAACTCTAGAGTCATACCAGCCTTCTCCCCACTCTCTCTTCCTCAGATCTAACAGAAAAGTGGAGGAATGTATCCAATACAATCCAACCCTCACAGCATGTTGAGAGTGAGTACACACACGTGAAGGTGTATAAATCAGTCCTCCATGCTTATACCTGTATTGCCCCATTTTACACAATCCTTGATTCAATTGCCCAATTCTAATTCAATATCAAACCACTCCTCTGAGAATGTTATCTCTCTGCCCATTATTGGACATTCTGGACTATAAAGGATATTTCATGGTTTGAAGAAATGTTAATCTGCAGTTCAAATTGATACAGTGTCTTTTGTTCTGATTATTTTGTACTACTCTGAGCATTTGCATCTTCTAGTGGATAAGCAAAGGCCAGTTCAGAGTTAGTACTTATTCCCGTTAGGACACAGTTGTAGCCTCCTGGGGCTAATGACATCAGTCTAACTTACACTTACGTGCAGGGCATCTTACCCAGGAGTCTTCCCTATGACTGTCTATAGTCCCTCTTTATCCTATTGGCACACAGAAGATTTTTATTGGCATTTTATGCTTTAAAGGGTATGATAAAAATATGCCTAGATTCAGTCCATGTCTGCATTGCTATGGTACCTCTACCCATTCATTTCATGGACTCAGGTGGCTACCTAATTGAAACATACCAGAATGTCTGATCATCAATTCTGACCACCTTCCTATCCTGCAAATGGATTCTTTCAATAGAAATCAACACACCTTACTTTAATAAACACCTCAAATTTCTGTAGTGATTTCTGTAGAGCCATACTCCATCAGAGTATTTCTTTAATAATCTAGTCTCTCATTGCCACTTGATCTGAGCATATGGCCAAGCTGTTGGCCAATACCTATAGGTTGGGAAAAAACAAAAAAACAAAAAAAACAAAAACAAACAAAAAAAAAACAACTAAATTTAGGGGAAAATACCATTTAATTCAGTCTACTGGGTTTATTTGTTCTAACTTCTTCAATCAGAAAGGCAAGTTAATAGGATGCTATTAATTCATCTTGGAACTGGATCTATAAACCAAAAAAGCTCTTTGTTGATCAATCAAGACCAGTTTATGGACAGAACTCAAGTAGCAATATGGTTTGGAAGCTTCTTGGTTTGTACCAAAGTCAGCCTTAGGGAACAGAGCTTCTTTGTCCTTTTATATCTCCTGTGTTCTCCTAGTAGCATGTTCCTATAAAGTCACTTTAATATTCTATTAAATCTCTTTTGGGCATTACCCTTCCTTTTAGAGCATTTCTCTAACGTCACTCATAATACTATGGGTAATTCAGTCTTCAAGATTATCTTATGTCCTACAGCCATGTGAGTAATGCCAATAAAAGGTCAATGTACAGCTACTAATTGTCTCTAAAATGAATACTTTTTTCATTTGAAATCCCAGTAATTATGGCTAGGTGGTGCTCATCTATGCTCCCTACAGACAATTCCACTGATAATTTGTCCATATCAGCACTATAACTTATCTTCTATACTGTTTGAAATTAATGATTTGCACAGGTTCAGGTGACTTAACTGATTTCCTCTTAGACAGCAATTAATATGGTCCAAAGGGTAGAATTACTTATCTTCATCTTTACAACAACACATAGAGGAGATATTCTCCACTCGGATACAACATACTGCATTCATCCTCATCATCATCCTCAACCCCACAAAATATTCAGTAAAAGGAGATGTTACCACTTGATATGGAATCTGTTCATATATTCTAATACTCACTCATCCAAAATTTCACCTTAATTTCAACTATTGAATTTTCATATTCCCTCAGTTTAAGAATAGCCCCTATTTCAGCCTCTCCTATGTATTTAGTATAAAAGTGTCTGGGGGCTCCCATGACAAGGAGTCCCAGCAGCATCTCTTCTTCAACCTTGATCATTTTACTCATTCACATGTAAACACTTCTAGGTCTCTAATAGGAGGTCAATTTATATAATATATTGTTTATGGAATAATCACCTAGATGATCCAAAGTCTGTTTCCTGAATTCCTCCAAGCTAGGGTGAATAAAAATTTGTTTAGTTCTCTTCAATGTTGGGGGTCACCAAGTCCACTCAACCTCTGAGAGTTATGCATTAAGATACTTATTTTTGCCCTATCAACATCTGCTTTATTCATCCCTTTTTAAGTAAATGGTTAAAAATTACCATCCTACTGGTATGAATCCCTTGACTCTCCCCTTTCCTCTCCCTTGTATTTCCCCCATAATAGTTTAATTTATTTACCTCATTTCCTAATAGCTATTTAAAGATTTTTCACTCCCTTCAATTCTTTCCTTTACTTCTCCCTATTTACTTGGTCTGCAGGTATGGTCTTCACCATCTGATGTTTCAGTATAACTTTCCCCTGTAGAAATGACTCTGAAGGTAGCAGCTCTGCCTCAGGCCAATGAGAATCCAAACTTGACCTAGCATCAGGCTCTTCTCTAACACATTCCCGTAGTAGGTGCCTGGAGACCACAGGCTGTAGTTCAAACTAGCCAGAATCCGAGCTTGACCCATCTATTATTAATTTTAACTGTTATAAAATAGATTAAAAATAACAAAGAGATTGTATTTTTTCCCATCTCATTTTGCATTTCCTTGTACATCTAATGAGCCAACTACCAAGGAGTTAAATCCATAATTTCTAAATTCCACTGGTAAATTTTACTACTGGAAATTGATAACAGTACAGCTGCTATTTTGTACATTAGCACAAAGTGATCCTATAGCTACTAAGAAATCAAAGATTTCTCTTCATCCATTTAATGACAAAAGCATAACAAGTTGATCCCCCTCATCCCTGCCACAGCCCCATTTTGGAAAAGTTATTATTAATGTGTTCATTGAAAATGATCTTCCCAACTTATAATACGAGTGTATATATACATACATATATATATATACATATATATATATGTTCATATATATAAAACATTTAAAATAACATATTTATTCTGAAAAAAAGTCTACTAACAATTATTTAAAATCAGACCATTCTTGAAAATAACTGTTTTATTCACCTGAATTGAAAAATGTTCATGAACTGTAAAGCTTAACTCAACTTCTCAATCTAAAAACAAATTTCTTTGACAAAAATGAGAAACTAGATTGTCAGTTATTTGAGGACTAATCTTGTATCCCATTTTCAACAATTCATCTGTCCTCTCTCCATTTTGTGAAGTTTTAACGTGGTTCAGAATAATTTGATTCTTTTACCTCTGCCATGTCTCAAAGGATTATGTAATGCTATATACGTGAGATAAAACTAAGATAGTAAAATTTGGTTATTGTTTAGCACTTACATTGTACCAAATGTTTCCAATTTTTACAGAAAAAGAACACAAAAATCTGAAATTGTAAATGTAAGAAAACAATCTTTGGAAAAGTTCATAACAACCAAATAAAACAAAACCCAAATTCAGATACTGTTTTATTGATGCAAAACTGAACACTACTGATTTTATTTTTTCCCAGTAACTTGCTCAGTTGTTTATATACTTAGAGAAAAAATGATTTTAAGAAAATAATGTGTAATAAAAATGAAAGTGAAAAGTCAAAATCTCTGTAGTTACAGTGTAGAAATGGCCAATTCTTTTCTTCCACAGTGTTAGTTCTTAGATATGGTTCCTACACAAGGAGAAACCAAAATTTAAATTCTTAGTCTACCCAAACATACTGAGTTGGAAACACAGGAGGGGCCCAGATATCAGTGCTTCAGCAATCTCTGGAGGGTTCTGGGATTCATTAAGTTGGTGAACCACTTCTTCAGGATGCGCATTGTAATACCATGTCCCATCTCTCTGTGACACTTCACCAGGAGACCCATCCCCAGGAGACCCCCAAATGACCAGTTTGTGGCATTTCTTACATGATAGGTATAGATTAGCCACTCTGTTTAGAGCTAGTGTTCATGTGTTTTTTGAAGTCAGGTCATGAGCCGTCAATGTGAGAATGCTGCGTAAGTAGAAACTAAGGTTTTTTTTTTTTTTTTTTTTTTTTTTTTTTTTTTAAGTTTTATAATTTTCAATTGTACCAATTTATAGGGTATAATGCAAATATTTGATACATATATAAAGTTTGTTATGATCAAATCATGGTAATTAATAACTCTGCCCTTAAACATTTTTTAAGACTTTCATTAATGTGTAATAATTGTACATATTTATGGGGTACAATGATATATTTCAATATATGTATGGGTTTTAAGGGAAAATATCCAAAGGGCTCACAACTAGACAGGACAGAGAGGGAAAGTAAGTGAGCAGGGATCCAAGTTTTTCATCCTGGGGTTCAGCTTAGCAGTGGAATAACCCTTCGTCCATTATCATGAGCCCAGCCAGGGACAGTGAGAAGTGCCAGCAACTCAGGTAACCATCATGTCAGCTCCATTAAGGAAAGATTATAAGAATACAGTTGTATAGCCTGCAAATAATCAGAATCAGTGTTCACTAGCATTAGTAGTGATATACTAACCAGATACTGAGAAATGCTGAATATCTATTCTCTATAACACATACACAAGAAATGAAATGACAGCAATTAAATTTAAAGCTCAGAGGCACTGGCTAACAGGTTTCTAGCCAGACAATATATGCCAGCTCTCTGTGTCTTCAGTGTTGAATGCAGTTTATATTAAATTGTAATATGTATTTAGATACTAAGTAAGGTAAGTTAATGGTAGGAGATAGGATATGACTAAGTGATTCTTGAACACATCCTTTTTGTTTTGTTTCTAGCTTCAGAGGAAAACATTAATTTTATGGAATATCAGGAAATTTGGTTAAGATGAATTTTTTCTTATTATTGAATTGAACCATATGAAATTGCTGTTGCTGTAGGTCCAAAATGATTAGCTCTTAGCAATTTCATATAGTTCTGCCAATAAATTTGAGGTTTGGATAACTACTAATTTTTTCCAGCTTTATTGAGGTATGATTGACAAATAAAAATTACATATATTTAAGGTGTACATTGTGATGATTTGATATGTGTATATACTGTGAAATGATTACCATAATCATGATAATTATCCTATTCATTATATCATATAATAACCTTGTGTGTGTGGAGGGGTGAGAGTTCTCAAGATTTACTCTTTACTAACCACTAATTTTTAAAAATTAGGTAAGCTTTCAAAAATATAGATAATATATAAATAATCCCATCAAGTATCTTCAGAAAAGAGGCCTTTTTTCCCAGAGTTTCTGCATATGACTGTACAGACTGTGGGGTATATAGACAATGGAACAGTCTAACTATATGTACTACCATGAAGTGGCCCACTCTGACTTACACTTTGAAATAATTGATAGAGATGATTTTTTTGTGTGTGGGTGGGGGGGCAGGACTGGGGATTGAACTCAGGGGCACTGAGTCACTTCCCCAGCCCTTTTTTGTATTTTATTTAGAGACTGGGTCTCACTGAGTTGCTTACACCTCACTGTTGCTGAGGCTGGCTTTGAATTCACCATCCTCCTGCCTCAGCCTCCCAAGCTACGGGGATTATAGGCATGCACCACTGTGCCCAGCTGACGGAGATGATTTTTAATAACACATATAAAGCATCATTTTTACTTTTTCTTAACCTCTTTCCCTGAAAGTGAAAAATAAGTCTAAAATTGATGTACACTTTTCCTGTCAGTATTTGATAACCTTTTTAAAATATTTTTTTATGCAGAACATGAGTAAAAGGGACTGAAATTTTTCTACTGATAGTGTTTGTAGTTTTTATTATCAGGTGATCATAATTAAAGCATTATACCCTAGTTAGCTTTAAGAACAAATTTGAGAGAAATCTATATAGGACATAGTTCCCAAGTGTGGTTCCTGGAGTATAAGCAGTCTTTGGAAAACTGTTCCAAATGTAGATATGTAGACTATACTCTTCACCTCCAAACCATGGGACCTGGGGAAGCTTGTTAGGGGATTCTCACACCTGTTGAAGTTTAGGATCTCATAATAATTTATATTTTTATATTTATTGGAAGAACTCCTATAGACATCTTGACATAGACAATTTGCAATCTGTTCTCATAATCTGAACCCTTTAGCAGTGTTACTGTTAATAACATATGTTATCGTATGTTATGAGGTGTCCCCCAAAAGCTCACATATGAGACAATGCAGGAAGGTTCAGAAGAGAAATGATTGGGTGGGGGGTTTTTCAAGATGGCGGACTAGAGGGCGGCTGCATTTCATGTTGCTCCAGGACGCAGGATTCAAAAGAGGAGATAGTGAGAGACTTGGGACCAACTCAAAGCCATCAGGTGAGTCTCTCCCGTTGGGGAGGCGTCCCGGATGGGGCGGTAGTCCTGGAACACAGGGAACTTTGTGAAGTAGAGTTGCCTGGTGAGACGCCCCTCCCTGCGCTGGAGCGGTAAACACTGACCACTGGGATCATCGTAGAGGAGGCGGCTCAGCACAGCGCTTGGACTCAGAGCAACCACTGGGGCTCTGGGCGGCTGCCTGAGGAGGAGCTGCGTGGCGAGCTGTTTAGACTCAGAGCGATCGCTTCTGAACACCGGGGAGCTGCCCGGAGGAAGAGGAGAAGCGCGGCGGGTCGCTTGGTCTAGGAGTGACTGCATCAGAGCCACAAGGCGGTTGCCAGAGGAGGAGGCGAGTAGTGAGTTGTTTGGACTCAAAGCGACGACTCCTGAACACCGGTGGCCTACCTGGAGGAGGAGTGCGGTGGGTCGCTTGGTCTCCAGGCAACCGCTCCTGAACACCCAGGGGACTACCACGAGGAGGAAGAGGAACAGGGCGGGACTTGGACTCAGAGTGACTGCCTAGGGCTACGGGCGGTTGGCGGGAGGAGGAGACTCGAAGTGAGTTGCTTGGACTCCTAGTGACTGCGTTGGAACACCTGGTGGCTGTCCGGAGGAAGAAGTGTGTGGCGGGTCTCTGGGTCTCGGAGCTATTGTACGGGGCTCCAGGTGGCAGCTCAGAGGAAGGGCCGCATAGCCAGGCGATTAGGTGCAGAGCAGGGTCCCAGGACCGGCTTCTTGGTGGAAGAGCCGCACAGAGACAAGCCTAGGGGCGGAGCGAAGTTTCCAGGACTGTGGGCAGATTCTCTGAGGAGAGGCAGCCTAAGGAGACTCGTCTGCGAAGGGTGAGGCTCCCAGGCCCAGGAGGTAGGTCCGGGCCCCTGGGAAAGTTGCAGAGGAAGACAGCCCAGCCCAGGCAGTAGTTGTAGATTGAGGGGAACCTCTAGGAGGGGAACTGACCAGCGAGACCTCCCCACCGGGTGAGTCTTCCCTGCCGGGTGAGGTTTTCCCACAAGGACGGTAAAACCAGAGACACAGGCACAAACAGGCCTTGCCTCAGCCCGCAGCCTAGTTCCCCTTTCGATGACCATTGGTCAACAAGTGGAAGCACCTCTGCCCACTATCAGGGAATATACCCCACCTGAGGGTCACCAACCCTAGAGAGGCAACTTCCTTGTGGAGCACCACATTATCAACTTCCTCCAAGACTGCAGGCTACTGAAGGATAAGAGGGGATATACTAGCAATCTTCAGGGATATTATAAGTCAATAGAGGAAATCTGCAATATTTTAATGACCCACTGAATCCTGAACAATCTGAGAAAACAAGGGAAGAAAATGCCCCAAACAAATCTACATGCTACATAAATAAAATCCAACGACAGCACAGCAGAAGAAATGACAGAAAGGGAGTTCAGAATGTACATAATTAAAATGATCAGGGAAGCAAACGGTGAGATGAAAGAGCAAATGCAGGCATTGAATGATGAGATGAAAGAGCACATGGAAGCATTGAATGATAACACCAATCGACAGTTAAAAGAGCAAATACAGGAAGCAAAAGATCAATTCAATAAAGAGTTAGAGATATTGAAAAAAAACCAAACTGAAATACTTGAAATGAAGGAAACAATAAACCAAATTAAGAACTCCATAGAAAGCATAACCAATAGGATAGAACACCTGGAAGACAGAACCTCAGATATTGAAGACAAAATATTTAACCTTGAAAACAAAGTTGAACAGAGAAGATGGTAAGAAATCATGAACAGAATCTCCAAGAACTATGGGATATCATGAAAAGGCCAAATTTGAGAATTATTGGGATTGAGGAAGGCTTAGAGAAACAAACCAAAGGAATGAACAATCTATTCAATGAAATAATATCAGAAAATTTCCCAAATCTGAAGAATGAAATGGAAAATCAAGTCCAAGAGGCTTATAGGACTCCAAATACACAAAATTACAACAGACCCACACCAAGGCACATTATAATGAAAATACCTAACATACAAAATAAAGACAGAATCTTAAAGGCGGTGAGAGAAAAGAACCAAATTACATTCAGGGGGAAACCAATACGGATATCAGCAGATTTTTCAATCCAGACCCTAAAAGCTAGAAGGGCCTGGAACAACATTTTTCAAACTCTGAAAGAAAATGGATGCCAGTCAAGAATCTTATACCCAGCAAAACTTACCTTCAAATTTGATGATGAAATAAAATCATTCCATGATAAACAAAAGCTAAAAGAATTTACAAAAAGAAAGCCAGCATTACAGAACATTCTCAGCAAAATATTCCATGAGAAAGAGATAAAAAACAAAGAAGCAAATCAGCAAAGGGAAGAATTATCCTAAGGAATTGTCAAATAAAGGAGGAACCAAGGTGTGTCAAAAAAATAAATAAATAAATAAATAAAATTTAAAAAATGAACCAAATGACCGGGAATACAAATCATATCTCAATAATAACCCTGAATGTTAATGGCCTGAATTCATCAATCAAAAGACATAGACTGGCAGATTGGATTAAAAAGAAAGATCCAACAATATGTTGCCTGCAAGAGACTCACCTCATAGAAAGAGATACCCATAGACTAAAGCTGAAAGGATGGGGAAAAACATACCATGCACATGGACTCAGCAAAAAAGCTGGAGTATCCATCCTCATTTCAGATAATGTGGACTTCAAGCCAAAGTTAGTCAGAAGGGATAAAGAAGGACATTTCATACTGCTTAAGGGAAGCATAAACCAGCAAGATATAACAATCATAAGCATCTATGCCCCAAACAGTGGCTCATCCAAGTATGTCAAACAAATCTTTCTCAATTTTAGAAACCAAATAGACCATAACACAATAATACTAGGTGATTTTAACACGGCTCTCTCACCACTGAACAGATCTTCCAAACAAAAATTGAACAAAGAAACCATAGATCTCAATAACACAATCAATAATTTAGACTTAATAGACATTTATAGAATATACCATCCAACCTAGAGCGAATACACTTTCTTCTCAGCAGCACATGGATCCTTCTCTAAAATAGACCATATATTATGCCACAAAGCTAATGTTAGCAAATACAAGAAGATAGAGACACTACCACGTATTCTAACAGATCATACTGGATTGAAGTTAGAAATAAATGAGAGAGTAAAAAACAGAAACTACTCCAACACCTGGAGATTAAACAATATGCTATTATATTATGAATGGATAACAGAAGATATTAGGAAGGAAATTAAAAAATTCTTAGAGGTAAATGAGAACAAAGAAACATCATATCAAAATCTCTGGGACACTATGAAAGAAGTACTTAGAGGAAAGTTTATTTCATGGAGCGCATTTAATAAAAGAAGTAAAACTCAACAAGTAAACGACCTAACACTACAGCTCAAAGCCCTAGAAAAAGAAGAACAGATGAACACCAAAAGTAGTAGAAGACAGGAAATAGTTAAACTCAGAGCTGAAGTCAACGAAATTGAAACAAAAGAAACAAGACAAAAAATTGACAAAATAAATAGCTGGTTCTTTGAAAAAATAAACAAAATTGATAAACCTTTAGCCACACTAACAAAGAGAAGACGAGAGAAAACCCAAATCACTAAAATTCGGAATGAACAAGGAAATATCACAACAGACACGACTGAAATACAAAACATAATTAGAAGCTAGTTTGAAAATCTATACTCCAACAAAATAGAAAAGTTTGAAGACATCAACAGGTTTCTAGAGACATATGAATTGCCTAAACTGAACGAGGAGGACATATACAATTTAAATAGACCAATTTCAAGTAATGAAATAGAAGAAGTAATCAAAAGCCTACCAACAAAGAAAAGTCCAGGACCAGATGGGTTCTCAGCCGAGTTCTACAAAACCTTTAAAGAAGAGCTCATTCCAATACTTTTCAAAGTATTCCATGAAATAGAAGAGGAGGGAACCCTCCCAAACTCATTCTATGAAGCCTGTATCACCCTGATACTTAAACCAGAGACACATCGAGGAAAGAAAATTTCCGACCAATATCCTTAATGAACATCGACGCAAAAATTCTAAACAAAATTTTAGCAAATCGCATACAAAAACATATTAAAATATAGTGCACCATGATCAAGTGGGTTTTATCCCAGGGATGCAAGGTTGGTTCAACATCAGGAAATCAATAAATGTAATTCACCATATCAATAGACTTAAAGTCAAGAATCACATGATTATTTCAATAGATGCAGAAAAAGCATTTGATAAAATACAGTCCCCCTTCATGCTCAAAACACTAGAAAAAATAGGGATAGTGGGAACATTCCTTAACATTGTAAAGGCCATCTATGGAAGCCCATGGCTAATATCATTCTAAATGGTGAAAAACTGAAAGCATTCCCCCTAAAATCTGGAACAAGGCAGGGATGCCCTCTTTCACCACTTCTTTTCAATATCGTCCTTGAAACTCCTGCCAGAGCAATTAGACAGACCAAAGAAATTAAAGGGCTATGAATAGGAAAAGAAGAACTCAAACTATCCCTATTTGCTGATGACATGATTATATACTTAGAGGAACCAGGAAATTCCACCCAAAAACTTTTAGATCTCATAAGTGAATTCAGTAAAGTAGCAGAATATAAGATCAATGCAAATAAATCTAATGCATTTTTATACATAAGTGATGAATCTTCAGAAAGAGAAGTTAGGAAAACTACCCCATTCACAATAGCATCGAAAAAAATAAAATACTTGGGAATCAATCTCACAAAAGAGGTGAAAGACCTCTACAATGAGAACTACAGAACACTAAAGAAAGAAATTAAAGAAAACCTTAGAAGATGGAAAGGTCTCCCATGTTCTGGAATAGGCAGAATTAATATTGTCAAAATGGCCATACTACTAAAGTGGTATACAGATTCAATGCAATTCCAATTAAAATCCCAATGATGTACCTTACAGAAATAGAACAAGCAATCATGAAATTCATCTGGAAGAATAAAAAACCCAGAATAGCTAAAGCAATCCTTGGCAGAAAGAGTGAAGCAGGGGGTATCGCAATACCAGATCTTCAACTCTACTACAAAGCAATAGTAACAAAAACGGCATGGTATTGGTACCAAAATAGAAAGGTGGATCAATGGTACACAATAGAGGACATGGACACAAACCCAAATAAATACAATTTTCTCATACTAGACAAAGGGGCCAAAAATATGCAATGCACAAAAGATAGCCTCTTCAACAAATGGTGCTGGGAGAATTGGAAATCCATATGCAACAGAATGAAACTAAACCCATATCTCTCACCATGCACGAAAATAAACTCAAAATGGATTAAGGACCTCGGAATCAGACCAGAGACCTTGCATCTTATAGAAGACAAAGTAGGTCCAGAGCTTCAACATGTCGGCTTAGGACCAGACTTCCTCAACAGGACTCCCATAGCACAAGAAATAAAAGCAAGAATCAATAACTGGGATAGATTCAAACTAAAAAGCTTTCTCTCAGCAAAGGAAACTATCAGCAATGCAAAGAAAGAGCCTACAGAGTGGGAGAAAATCTTTGCCAATCATACTTCAGATAGAGCACTAATCTCCAGAATCTATAAAAAACTCAAAAAACTCTACACCAAGAATGCAAATAATCCAGTCGACAAATGGGCTAAGGAAATTAATAGACACTTCACAGAAGAAGATCTACAAGCAATCAACAAACATATGGAAAAATGTTCAACATCTTTAGTAATAAGAGAAATGCAAATCAAAACCACCCTAAGATTCCATCTCATCCCAATTAGAATGGAGATTATCAAGAATACAAGCAACAACAGGTGTTGGCAAGGATGTGGGGAGAAAGGTACACTCATACATTGCTGGTGGGGCTGCAAATTAGTGCAGCCACTCTGGAAAGCAGTGTGGAGACTCCTTAGAAAACTTGGAATGGAACCACCATTTGACCCAGCTATCCCACTCCTTGACCTATACCCAAAGGACTTAAAATCAGCATATTACAGAGATACAGCCACATCAATGTTCATGGCTGCTCAGTTCACAATAGCCAGATTGTGGAACCAACCTAGATGTCTTTCAATTGATGAATGGATAAAGAAACCATGGTGTATATATATATATATATATATATATATATATATATATATATATATATATACAATGGAATATTACTCATCCATAAAGAATGATAAAATTATGGCATTTGCAGGCAAGTGGATGAAATTGGAGAAAATCATGCTAAGTGAGATAAGCCAATCTCAAAAAACCAAAGGACAAATGATCTCGCTGATAAGTGGATGATGACACATAATGGGTGGTGGGAGGGGTTAGTGTTAGGGTTAGAGTTAGGGTTAGGGAGGGGGGCAAGAATGGAGGAAGGAAGGACTGTATAGAGGGAAAAGAGGGGGGGGGGGGGTTGGGGGGAAGGGAAAAAGTAACAGAATGAATCAAACAACATTACCCTATGTAATTTATGATTACACAAATGGTATGCCTTTACGCCATGTACAAACAGAGAAACAACATGTATCCCATTTGTTTACAATAAAAAAAAAAAAAAGAAATGATTGGGTGGTAAGAGTCTTAACCCAATCAGTGGATTAATCCCAGATGGGATTAATTGGAGTGGAAGGGTGTGACTGGAGCAGACTGGAATTGGGCGTGACTTTGGGGTATATTTTTTGTATCTGGAGAGTGGAATTTTTCTCTCTCTCTCTCTGCTTTCTGAATACCCTGATGTGAGCTCCTTCCCTCTGCTACTCTCTCCTGCCGTGATGTTGAGCCTCAACTCGAGCCCCAAGGAATGGAGATGGCCTTCTGTGAACTAAGACCCCTGAAACCCTGAGCCCTCAAATAAACCTTCTCTACGATTGTGCTGGTCAGATCATTTAGTCACAGCAGTGACATAGCTGACTAAAACAACATAATTTGGGGGTTTGTCAAGATTCTGTGGAACTCCTGTGAGATAAGCCTCCAGCCTCATGTTGGCATCAGTTGACTCACATGCATTGGAAGTTACGCAGGTTCTATTCAGTTAGTTTCTTACAAATCAATGTTTGATGATGTAATGACGGTCCTGTACAGCATGCAAATCACATGACTTAGTCCCTCCAACTTCTCAGGGCTCTTAGACTTCTTTCATTTATTCACAGTATTTTTTCTATTCTTGATTGTGATACTGGTATGTGATATTGAGCAGATTTCTTGCAAAGGTAACCTCAATCCTCCACTGCTCTTCATTTACATACTTCTTACCAGGTGATATTTTAGTTGCTCCTATCAGGGATGGGTCCTCTTTCCCCAGTTCTTGTGTCTGCCTTGACCTCATCACTTGCTTGAATTAACAAAATGTGGTGCAAGTGACAGTGTACCAATTGGTAGCCTAGTCCTCAAGAGAACTTGTGCATTTTCTTCTTCATCTCTTAGACATGTATCACTACTGTGAGAACAGCGCAGGTCAACCTGTGGGCAGATGAGAGAAATGTGGACTGGAGCACTCCCTCCAATGACTGCTATTTCCTTCGAGTTGATTTTCTGCTTGTTTTGCTTCTGTGTATGTCTGGGCAAAAATAACATTTCATTTCAAAGCAGAAGCAGAGAGTAATCTTTTTGAAAGTATATTAAATGACAAATTCACACACGAACTAGCAACAGCACACTGTAATGTCACAAGTAATGACATTATGAACAGCTATGATGAGTTCATGTATTGTATTATGTCATGCTTGACCCCTAACTGATAGTGATTTCAAGATCCTTCAATGGCAGTGGTTAGTTAATATTGTGTTTGGTCATTTCTTCCTTGTAACCTACTTTTGGAGCAGTTTGTTTATGTCCATTGATCATTTATATATAGAAGTTTTAGTGAATTTATTCTTATCAATTTTAATAGAATTGCAAACAACATGCACATAGTAATCTCTAATCTGACATATAATACCACATTTTTTGCCAGTTCACTATTGACCTTTAATTTTTATATTTTTTGTCATGCAAAATATTTAAGGATATATAAAAACTTAAAGTATGTATATTTTCTTATATTTCCATTTCTTTTAAAGTCAAAGACTTCCATTCAGTGACTTAATATTATTTATTATTATTGTTGTTTAGAAATTAACATACATAATGATACTAATTGGAAATATGTGGAGCCAAAAATTATAGAGAAGAAAATACAATCATCCAAGATCTCCAGAACTGTTCATATTTATAGTTGCTTTTAGATTTTTGGTTTATATCTATTTTTAACATTATCAAAATTTATAGATACAAATAATTAATCATATTCCTGTTTTCCTTTGGGATTGGATGGTATTGTGACATAACTTACAAATTTGGAAAAGGGAAGTTAAGTAATCAGGATTATTGCTGAAAACTCTGATTGTAGACTGCATCTGGACTTCTGGCTAAAATAGAATAAAACTTCCTATTTAACATTATTAGGAATTATACTCTTAAATCACAGGAAGAACAGACTGTCAAGGAGGACAGGACAGCAGGCAGGTTTGAAAAGAAAGGGGAAGGACCCTATCTTTAACCCACTAAAAGATGAACTATTTCTTTCCTCTAAGGAAGAATGAAGTAGATAGCAGAGGGAAGGTAAAAAAAAAAAAATAATTAATTAATAATTTTTTAAAAATGAGGAGAATTTTCTATTTAGAAAGCCCTGGAAGGGCATTGAGATTACTCCTCCTAAAAGATTGCTTATGCTCTTGTACAATCTCTATCCACCCCAGTAGATTTCCATGATATGCTTAAATAATTCCCAAATACTGAACAGTAAGCTAGTTTTCAAGTTTTTACTAATATCCATGTGGTATGATAAATACACAGGTAGACAAATCCTAGCACTCATACACACAGACACGCACACACAATATATATAAAAACTCATGAGTATGATTTTTGTATAATTATTTTTTAAAATATATCCCTCAAGTGATATTCAGGTGTCATCTAACTTACTGTGAACTTCCAATTTTTCCTGCATTAACAAATGTTCAAAACATTTTGAGAATGTCAAACTTTCTGACACCAATAGAAGTAACACTTCTAATTTAATTCATCATGTGTTAATTTTTATTTTTTCCTACCTTATTTGGAAATAAAGTTGAATATTTTATGTGTTTACTGGCCATTTGTATTTATTTTGTAAATGTTTAGGTCACAACTTTTTAGTTTTTCTATTAATATTCTTTCTTAAATATGTAATGATTTTTTTCTAAAATTTAGTAAATCTTTGGAATATGTGTTTTGATACTTGATAAAATTTGTAGTACAAAAATTACAAAAGTCATAGCATAATGTTTTTAATTCTTATGCTTCTGTTTCCTTATAGTTCCTGTTTGGCTATGAAATTTTAGAAAGAACTTTCATCTTTTAGATAAAATAATGTTTTTCTAAAATTATTTTTGGTTCTAAAGTTGTTAGAAAAATTTTAGCACAGGAAAAAGTTAAAGATTTGACTCACTTTTACCCATTGTTTTCTTCTTCAAAATTAATTTTCTATTATTTACTTTAATTATATTGGCCAGTCAATTATTTTGAATACCACGTTTATCACACTATTAATAAATTTTTTAAATTTTCTTTTGGTATTGCTCTTGTTCCCAGGCATTTATTTCTATCGTTTACACTTACTTGTAATACTAACAGAACTTTGATAGGGGTCTCTTCTTTCTACTACCCCATTACTTTCCTGAAAGAGCTATTTCCTTCTCTGAATTTCCATGTATTTTTTCTGTATGAAAACATAATCACATAGTTAAATTGTCATTTCAATTTGAATTGCATTAGATGTTAATAAATACAGAGGAGAAGGGAAGATTTCATTGTTTAGTCTCTGTCTCCAATTTTGTATGCCTTCTTTTAGGTAATTTAGTAATTTTTATGGTTTTCATTATGTAGCTACTATATATTTCTCATTTAAAAATTATTTCCATTGTTTGCTTAGCAATTTTTTTAAAACTAATTTATTTTTAGTATATGTCTATGTGTGTGTGTGTGCGCGTGTGTGTGCATGCACTTTTTATCTCTTTTTATTGATGTGAAATTCATGTCATAAAATTAACTATTTTACAATGGACAAGTTATTGTATTTTGCATTCATAATGTCTTGAAACCAACATCTCTAATTTTAAAACATTTTTTATACCCAAAGAAATTCCTGTATCCATTACACAGTGAGTCCCCATTCTATCCTGCCTTCAATACCAATAATTATTATTTGCTTTCTATTAGTATTGATTTGCTTTCTGTCTTTATCTATTCTAGATATGAATAGGATCACATAATACTTAAGTTTTGTGTCGGCCTTTTTCACTTACTATAACATTTGAAGGTTCACCCACATTTCAAGTAGTCCATAAATTTTATAGCTAAATAAATATTCCCATTGCATGTATATATAACATTTTGTCTCTTCATTCATCCAATCATAGACATGTGTATTGTTTCCATTTTTAGGCTGTTTTGAATATTGCTGCTATGAATGTTTTATACAAATGTCTGTTTAAAAACCCATTGTATTTTTATAGAAATTTTAAAATTTGTTCTAATTAGTTATACATGACAGTAGAATGCATTTTGATGCATTGTATACAAATGGAGCATAAATTCTCATTCCTCTGGCTCTACATGGTGCTGAGTCACATGTATATAAGGTAATAATGTCTGTCTGGTTCTACTGTCCTTCCCATTCCCACCACCCCATCCCTCCTCTCACTCCTCTCTGCACAATTCAAAGTTCCTTTATTCTTCCCTATCCTTTTACCCCCACTATGGATCAGCATCTTCTTTTCAGAGAAAGCATTCAGCCTTTGGTTTTTGGGGATTGACTTATTTCACTTAGCATGATATTCTCTAGTTTCATCCATTTACCTCCAGATGCCATAATTTCATTCTCCTTTAAAGCCCAGTAATATTCCATTATATATATACAAACACACATATATGTATGTATACATGTTTGTATACATACATATATATATATGTTTATGCACAACACTGAATTTATATATATATTTATGTATATATATCTCACATTTTCTTTATCCATTCATCTGTTGAAGGGCATCTGGGTTGGTTCCATAGTTTAGCTACTCTGAATTGAGTGGGTTCATCCCAGAGATGCAAGGTTGGTTCAACATTTAGAAATCAATAAACATACTACATCACATCAATAGAATTAAGGACAAGATTCATGATTATCTCTATATATGCAGAAAAAGCATTTGACAAAATACAGCACTCTTTCATGTTCAACACTAGAAAAACTAGGGATAGTGTCATATATATATATGTATATAAGCTTTACATCCATTTGAAATTCACTTTTTCAGTATGATATTATAGGAATTTAAGTTTTATTTTGAAAGAAATTGATAGCAATTATCTCAACCATTACTGAATAGTTTCCTTTTCAACTGATATATTGTTTCTATTTTCCTCTTATATTCAGATTTAGGGTTATATTCTGCTTCATCAGTTTTTTCTTTTGTATTCAAAACTTTTATACTATTTTTCAGATGTTGGGATAGTTGTAAATATTTAATGCACAACATTGAATTTTATTTCATTAACAATATCCTGGAAAATTAGATTATATCCTTCTCTAAATGTTCAAGAAAATGTTTACTTAGTTTCTGTCAATTTCCGGTTGATCACATTTGTAACTTAAGTAACATTGTGGTTTAAATAACTTTTTATATTCAACTTGTATAAGCCAAAATCTTGGTAAAGAATATTTATAAAATTCTTGTACCACCCTTTTATAATTCACTGTTTTGTTGTCAGAAAATGTCCAACAGCTTAACCTTTAGAATTAGTGAAATTTTAATAACAGATCTAAATCCCCTGTCTGAAAACAATAAATACTTTTGCTGCATACAGAAGTCTAGATAAAAACTGTTTTTTTTTTTAAAGAATTTAAGCTTTGTTTCTTATCGTTCAGTTTCCATTATTGTCAATGAATACTTTGTGGTCCATCTGATTTTTCTTTTTTGCATGTAATATTTATTCCCTATTTTCCCAAAAAGCTGTTTAGTATTTTGTCTTCATATTTGTCCTTTTGTTATCGTTGTGCATTTTGTTTTTGGTAATATCTTTCTTATTTTGATCCCCAAATGCAGGTTTTCTTAGCTATGAGTAGTTGTTCCTTCATTTCGGGGAGATTTCCCTCTGGTTGACTTATGTGTTGTTTGCTTTTGAACATTCAAAAAAAATTTGCAGTCACTCCTGCAAATCTTATCACAAGGATGTTGATGCTTCTGTTTTAGAACAGACATCACAATGTGGTTCCCAATTGGCTTAAGACTTCACTTGCTGACATGGGTTCAGCATGTACAATGCTTTGAAAATAATTGATTCGCCTATTTTAAAATTGGCAAATTTCACCTAATGAAGCAGATATTTGGAATTTTTGTCAGATGAGAAGATTTGGGGAACCAAACTTGCATTCCTATGTGAAAACTACTGTCAAGAAGGAAGTAGTAGCTTCTGCTCTGTACGGAGGTACACATTGCAGATCACTGCTGCTATTTCTGTGCCCCTTGTTTTGTCTTTCTAATCCTAAAACCAGTATTAGTTGTCATACATCATTATGCTTGTGTCATTTAAATTGGCAAGAGATTTTTTAACTGTGTATTTTTCAAAGTGGTCAAAATAAGGAAAGTTTATTTCAAGAAAAATGAAACACCATATTTTAGTGAAAGCAAATAACTTTCCTATAAGTTTACAGTGCTCACAAAATGGCTATAGAACAGGTACAATAGAAAGTGTCATAATTATATAAATATAATGTATATATACAAATATATTTAAAATTATAGACTATTTTATGTATCTGGAAACTTTCACAACATTTATTTTAATGAACTGAAATAAGAACTAAAATTTCCACAGTTTAATTTTTGAATGAATATAAAATAAATGATGTTGTTATGTTACCATGAATTAGGTTAAAAAATTACCCAGATGGCATTTTTATTACAGATGGTAGTTTTATAAGAGTATATACTAAAGGCAATAGAAATTATATGTCCTAAACAGAAATAAGCATTGAAAATATAAGTTACATTAGTGATGTGTTTGAAACATATAGGCTATGTTGAAAGAAAAAATTAAATAATATGATATTGTCTCTTGTAATTGATAACACAATTATAAGTAATGTCAGTCATTTAGATGTATTTATTCATCATCAGCAAAAATATTTCGGGAGAGTACTGAGGATGAAATCCAGGACTTTGCTCATGCTAGGCAGTATCTCTACCACTGAGCTACGTCCCCAATTATTCTAGTAAATTTTTATATGACTGAAAAATATTTGGAGATTTCACCTGTGACAGGCACACAATTACTGATTTCTTTTTTTAAGCTTCATAAGAGTTTAATGTAAGTAGTTTAGGTAATCATTAATATAAGGTGATAACATATTCTAGAGACATAGAATGTATATTGTTATATACTATTATTACATAGAAATACTTTTATCAAAATTTTTAAAAAGAGTTAAGAAATGGAGCATAACATAATACACTTAAACTCCTAAGAAAACTTAAAGTCTTCCCACTTCTGGATAAAAGTCAAGACTTTCTGATGGTTCACACTTTGCAGTTGGTGCTATTCTTCACACACTGAGTACTGTGATCTCCTCTTGGAACAGTCTGCCCTTAGATTGATCACTTGAGAGACACTTTAGGACCCAGATATACCTTTGTCAGCCTTTGTATCTATTCTTCCCTTTCCCCGCTAAGTTGTCCCACAAATAGCTACAAAGCTGGTTCCATCAGCCCATTCAGATATTTCCCAAAGTATTTCCTCCTCAGGAACATCTTCTCTGGCCTTTTTACTGCATGATCCCTTACTGTTGTTATGAGTCACAACTTAAGAACAGACTGATCACCACTGAGAAGTCCAAATTTGAGAGTCTTCATTAAGCCGGCCGGCTGACTATCTCACACGATGCCCCAAAAAATGGCTATTGGAGAACAGTCCCAACCACAGGGTTGCAGGGGTTCTTATACCAAAAATGACATTAATCCTTAGTGTCTGTTGCTATGATTCGAAATTACACATTAACATCATGAGATCATCGACAGAGGGGGAAGTGAATCAAAATGACCTTTACCTAGGTACAAACTAAAGAATAGTTACTAACATCCACACAATCACTGTTCACATGGTACATTGTTTAGGAGCAATAGGGATCAAAAGAGAGCAATTTTTCTTTACATAGGAATTATCATTCTGTATTGTTAAATATGTCACACTAAGTAACTGACGATGGGTACAGAGGTGAGGTGTTCCCATGGAAGAAGCTTATTTACTACATAACATGGAGTCTCAGAGCAAAATGGAGTCTGTTTAGTCATTTCCCTTATAGTCTGGCCTGTAACATTCTCATGGAGCCAGATCTGTCAGTCCATCACACTGTCTGCTGCCTGCTAAAACACACCTGGTACTCTTTTTCTGCTTTCTTTTTCTTTTTCTTTTTAGAATTTAATGTTTCTTTTTTCATGTATTCTTGATGTGTATTCCTTTTATTTCTGCTCCTCTGGCCCCCAACTTACATATCTGCTTAGAAAGTAAACTCCATGGACAGGTGTACTGCTTTTATTTTTTCTTCATTTGTTTTATTTTCACCCCCACAGCTTGTAAAATTATATTGGACATATCTGATCCTGAATACCTATTTTGAATGAATAAATGAATCAGTGAAATATTGAATATTTCTTTAGATCAAGATTTTGCTTAATTGACTGCATATATAGTATGATAATCTGAAGGTATTTGACTTGCCAAGGATATGGAGGCAAACACACTTTAAAGTATTGAAAGAAGTCAAAATATATATTTATATTACTTAGAGCTAAATCCTCACTTCAGCTCAGGGGAAAATACTGTTAGGTAGATGACCTTTCTGGTTGATATTATTCCACATAGTTGAAACATTCTTTCAAACAAAATTTCTCCACACATATACTTACATACAGGTATAAGTTGATCTGCTTGTCTCCAATATATCTTCTGATTCACTTTTTTATGGTAGCTGTTATGGTTTGAATGTGAGGTGTCCCCCAAAAGTTGACATGTGAGACAATGCAGGAAGGTTCAGAGGAGAAGTGACTGGGTGGTAAAAGTCTTAACCCAATCAGTGAATTAATACCTGATAGGATTAATTGAAGTGGTAGGGTGTGGCTGGAGGAGGTGGGACTTGGGGCGTGGCAATGGGGTATATATTTTGTATCTGGAGAGTGGAGTCTCTCTGTTTCCTGATAACGTGAGCTGTTTCCTTCTGCCTTGCTCTTCCTCACCTTGAGTCCTGAAGAATGGAGCCGGCCTTCTATGGACTAAGACCTGAAACTGAAAGGTTTATTGGTTCTTCAATAAACCTTTTCTCCTCTACAATTGTAGTCACAGCAGTGAAAAAGTTGACTAAAACAGTGGCTTTTTTTTTTTTCTCAAATGAACATGATTTCCTGAATTATTATTTTTCCAGGATTGGACTATTTGTGAATGCTGAATGTCAAAAGTGAATCTCAGATTTGAATCATTTTGAAGTGGAAGTGTGATTGTTGACTTTTTCTACTAAATCTCATTGCATCACTGAAGATTTAGAAATAAATGTTACTGAATTGTAGTGTGATATAATAATGTAAAACTAGAGCATGAGAATATCAAAATCATACATATATCTTAGATTTAGCTAATATAAGATATTGCAAAAATTTTATTCATGAGTTTCATAATGAATGATATGCAATACTGCTTTGAGGTAAAAATATAAGCTCAAATACTTTATTACATATTTGTCCTCCCCAAACCAAAGCTCATTACTGATGTTTTGGGCAAAGAAAAAGGTGGTAGGTCTCTTGTTTTATAAAGAAAGAAAAACTATAAAAACATAATATTCAAGTACTTCATTTTTAATTACAAATTAAATAATAACAACTTATATGCTTTTTATTTTATTTTTTATTTATTTTGGGGGCTTGAACCCAGGGGCACTTAACTACTGAATCACATCCCTTTTGATTTTTCATTTGGAGACAGGGCCTCAAGTTGCTGAGGCTAGGTTTGAATTCACACCTGCTGGGATTATAGGCATGTACCACTGCACCTGGTTCTCATATGCTTTTTTTTTTTTTTTAATATTGTTTTAGTTGTCAATGGATTTTGTTTTATTTATTCATATGTGGTGCTGAGAATCGAACCCAGGGCCTTGCACATACCAGGCACGCGCTCTACCATTGAGCCACAACCCCAGCCCTCATGTGCTTTTTCTGAGACATATATAAGTATACCCAGTTTGTTTTATTTATTTTATTACTGCCATAGAGCTCAGGGCCTTAGGATTTAGTGTTCCTAAGGTGAGGTATGGAAAATGCACATAGGCCTGTACTTTCTCAAATACACAATTTGGAGGGCTTTGCCCTGGGGACACAATGACTCCTACACTTTGCAGTTTTTTTCCAAAAGTATTCTATAATTTCATTGGAAAAAATCTCTCCAGGTTTTCTTTTTCTTCATTTAAAAGATTTACCTATGGTTAAAAAGGTTGCATTCTGTCCTTAAGTATGCTTTCAATCATTTGCAAATATTTTTGTTGTAATTTGGGTGGTATTCTGCCTTTGTCTTCTTTTCCTTTTCCTTTATGATTGCTTTACAGTTCTATAATCTGGCTTTGAATTAAGTTATTACTTTCCTTAAGTTTTTCCATGTTATTTATTTCATGCTCTTATTTTTAATCAATTGATTAAAGGATATCTTTTGTAAAATACAATTCAACTTGATAAATTTGTTTAAATTGTTAGGAACATATAACAATGTGTTACTTTGTGATTTCCTTATGAAATATTTATTAAACTTGAGCATATATTTGTTTCCCTTTTTAAAAAATTTTATGATATATCTAAAAGTTTATTCCTCTGCGTACTATCATTTTAACTTTAAAATGTATTAAATACTTGTCAAAAGTGTCATTATTTTACTCAAATGAATTTCATAGACACTCTCATGTGTTCATTTCTTCTTAAAGAATTTTAAGTCACTTGACTATTTTGGAATATTCTCTTTGAGATTCTGTTTGAAATTTCATTAAATGTATATGATGAAGTTAACTAAGAGAAACCCATATTAACTCAGGGAAAAATAGTATTACAGTATTTATATTTCATTTTAGAAACGTATTCTTTTTTATTTATAGTTGCTTCATCTCACAGTCAAAAGTTCAGTTTTCTTTATGCAATACTTACAAATTTATAATTGTCAGAAATTTTAGTCCATATATGTAAATTATATATGCACATTTTTGAAAATTTAAAATTTATTCAGATGTTTGTTTTATTTTTCACTTATTTTTTAAATTATAAACTATTTTGAGCAACATGCTGAATTCTTTAAATTTATTTAAAGTATAGTCAGTTTGTTTCCATAAAGATTACTTACTCATTTAGCTTAACTTACTGGGATTTTATTTTCTACTAGAATCTCTATAATTGAAAACAATAATTTTTCTTTTCCTCACACCTAGTTTATATTCTTATGATTGCCATATCTTGTGCTCTTTTATTTTTCTTCTGAAATCTGGAGGAACTTGTAAAGTTGACCATTATATTACAATTAAAAAGTTAATTTTGTGGATCATTTATGACCTTAAAATTCTTTTTACAGTAGGTTTTAATTAATTTCTTGAATTTTTGTGATCTAAAAATCATTTTCTTAACTTGCTCTTTTATCTCAGCTTTCATTTTAGCTAATTACCATCATCTGAGCTACTTTTCACTATAATATTTTGATATTGGCTCATAAACTCATTATTTCAGATTTTTTAAGGACTCAAAGCAGATATTTTAAAAAATCATTTCCTGCCCTAAATTTTTTCAAGAGATTGATTTCTCTGTAAAATAGAAATGACATTCTTTCTTTGCCCTAGACTGTTTAGTTTCTTCCCTAGTTTAACTTGTACATGAAAGAGGATGAATCTTTTCACGCCAAATATTTTCTAGGAGTAGGGTGCTGTGATTGTTTTTCAGAATCCTCTTCAGGTGACTAGGGGATGACAGACTCTTAGACTTCAAAGCTGGTTGCTATGCATAGCACATAGTCCAACTGCATTGTTCTACTGAAGTTGTGATCCTCTCCCACCTACTTACCTCGTTTTTCCTTTTCTTATTTTAAACATAGAAAATCAGTTCTCAATAAAGGCAAGTACATAATAGTTACATGTAATATATCATGCAGATGATATCTATATACAACTGCACTGCATTACATTAAAATAATGCAACATTTTAAAAAGTAAAAATTTTACTAACAAGCAATATCCAGAGGAGACCCTTATTTTTAAAAATGTCTTTAACTTTTTTACAAACATTATTATTGTACATATTTAAGAGGTAAAGTATGATATTTTAATATAGTATATGATAAAAGTAGGATAATTAGCATATCCATCACCTCAAAGATGTACTGTTTTCTTTATGTTGAGTTGAGTACATTCAAAATCATTCCTACCTATTATGAAATATAAATTATTGTTAGCTACAGTCATTCTACTCTTTTATAGAGCACTATTACTTCATTCCTTTTTCTAAATGTATTTTTGTACTCACTAACCAATCTTTAACCCTTCTCCAAATTCCCAGGCTTTGGTAACTACTATTTTATCCTCTATTTCTATGACATTAACTTTATTAGCATTTACTTATAAAGGACAACATGTGGGGTTTGTCTTTCTTGCCTGGTTTGTTACACTTAACATAATGTCCTCAGGTTTCATCAATATTGCCACAAAGGGCAAGCTTTTATTATTTTTGAAGAACAAATAGTATTCCATTGTATATCCATTCATCTGTTGAATATATACCTCGCTATATCTAAGTTGTCGTGAATAGTGCTGTAATGGACATGGGATTACAGACATCTCTTCAACTTCTTGATTTCATTTCTTTTAGATATTTACATGATAGTGGGATAGTTGAATCATATAATAGTTCAATTCTTAGTTTCTCAAGGAGACTCCATACTGTTTTCCATAATGCCTACATCAACTTCCACTTCTATCAACAGTGAATAAGAGTTCCTCTTTCTCTATGTCCTTGACCACTGTTTGTTACTTTTTGTCTTTTGATGATAGTCATTCTAACTATCATCAGTAGGTTTGGATTTGCATTTTCCTGATACTGGTAATATTCAGCATTTATTCGCACACTTTTTTTGGCCACTTTTTTTATATTTTCTTTTGAGAAATGTTTCTTTAAGTCATTTGCCCCTTTTAAAATTAGATTTTATTGTTGTTGCTATTGAGATCTTGTATTCTTTTTACTTTCGGAGTATTAATTAATTTTCAGATGAATTGTTTCTGATAATTTTTCCCCTTTTAGACGTTGCTTCTTAACTCAATGGTTTCATTTGCTGTGGAGAAACATGGTAGTTATTTAAAAAAAATGTATTTTTATAGACTGCACTTTGATTCATTATACACAAATGAGGTACAACTTTTCATTTCTATGGATGTACACAATGTAGATTTACACTGTTCATGTAATCATACATATACATAGGGTAATACTGTCTATCTCAGTCTACTATCTTTCCTTCCTCACGCTCTACCACCCCATTTTCCTCTATATCATCCAAAGTCTTTCCATTCTTCTCTTTCCCCCCATCTCCACCTCTCCCCGTTGCATATCATCATCCACTTATCAGAGAAAACATTTGGTCTTTGGTGTTCTGGGCTTGGCCTATTTCACTTAGCATGATATTCTCCAACTCTATCCATTTACCAGGAAATACCATAATTGTATTCATTATGGCAGAGTAATATCCCATTGTGTATATATACCACAGTTTCTTTATTCATTCATCAGTTGAAGGGCATCTAGGTTGGTTCCATAATCTAGCAATTGTGAATTGAGCAGCTATGAACTTTGATTGGCTGCATCACTGTAATATGCTGATTTTAAGTCCTTTGGGTATAAACCAAGGAGTGGGATAGCTGGGTCAAATGGTGGGTCCATTCCAAGTTTTTTGAGGCATCTCCATACTGCTTTCCAGAGTGGCTATACCAATTTGCAACTCCACCAGCAATGTATGAATGTGCCTTTTTCCCCATGTCCACGCCAACGCTTATTATTGCTTGTGTTCTTGATAATAGTCATTCTAATTGGAGTTAGATAAAATCTTAGCTTGGTTTTAATTTGCATTTATCTAATTACTAGAGATGAAGAGCACTTTTTCATATATTTGTTGATCACCTGTATATCTTCTTCTGTGAAGTGTCTGCCCAGTTTCTTAACCTATTTATTTATTGGGTTCTTTGTATTTTGATATTATTCCACTTGTCTACTTTTTCCCTGTGTTGAAGTCTTAACCAAAAGATCTTTTCCCATAAAAATGTCTTGAAATCTTTCCCCTAAGCTTTCTTCTAGTAGTTATCTAGTTTGGGGGTTTACTTTTATATGAGTTTACTTTTTCATGTGGTGAGAAGTTTTTAATCCATTTTGAGTTGATTTTTATATATTGTGGGAGATAGGGGTCCAGTTTCATCCTTCTGAATATATATTTTCATTTTCCTAGCCACATGTATTGAAGACACAGTAGCTTCTCCACTGTATGTTATTGGAATCTTTTTGTCAAAAATAGTTGACCATAAATATAATGATTTATTTCTGGGTTCTCTAGTCTGCTCCATTGGTCTATGGGCCTGTTATTTTGCCAGTCCCACATTGTTTTGATTACTATAGCTTTATAATATTTTTTAAGTCAGGTATTGTCCTGTGTCTAGCTTTGTTCTTTTGTCTCAGGATTACTTTGGCTATTCTCAGTTTTTGTGGTCCCATATAAATTTGAGGATTCTTTTTCTATTTCTGTAAACTATTTTTATGAACAAAGTTTTATTTGAATAAGGGTTAAAATTAGCATGAGGCCAGTAAGTCAAGGGACTGAAAAGGTAGGGTCACATTCTGACTTTATTAAAAATTTTGATATTTTTATCATGATCGTTTTTACATTAGAAATATCGTAAAAAATATTATCTGAATCATATGGTTATTTCAATTGACGCAGAAAAAGCGTTCGACAAAATACAACACCCTTTCATGATCAAAACGCTAGAAAAAATAGGGATAGTAGGAACATACCTGAACATTGTAAAGGCTATTTATGCTAAGCCCATGGCCAACATCATTCTTAATGGGAGAAAAACTGAAACCATTCCCTTTAAAAACGGGAACAAGACAGGGATGTCCTCTTTCACCACTTCTGTTCAACATTGTCCTTGAAACTCTAGCCAGAGCAATTAGGCAGACTAAAGAAATTAAAGGGATATGAATAGGAAAAGAGGAACTTAAGCTGTCACTATTTGCAGATGACATGATTCTATATTTAGAGGATCCAAAAACCTCCTCCAGAAAACTTCTAGACCTCATCAATGAATTCAGCAAAATAGCAGGTTATAAAATTGACACGCATAAATCTAAAGTATGTTTATACACAAGCGACGAAACAGCTGAAAGGGAAATGAGGAAAACAACTCCATTTGCATTAGCCTCAAAAAAAATCAAATACTTGGGAATCAATCTAACCAAAGAGGTAAAAATCTCTACAATGAGAACTATAGAACACTAAAGAAAGAAATTAAGTAAGACCTTAGAAGATGGAAAGATCTCCCATGTTCTTGGATAGGCAGAATTAATATTGTCAAAATGGCCATACTACCAAAAGTGCTATACAGATTCAATGCAATTCCAATTAAAATCCCAATGATGTACCTCACAGAAATAGAGCAAGCAGTCATGAAATTCATGTGGAAGAATAAGAAACCCAGAATAGCTAAAGCAATCCTTAGCAGGAAGAATGAAACAGGGGGTATCGCAATACCAGAACTTCAACTATACTACAAAGCAATAGTAACAAAAACAGCATGGTATTGGCACCAAAATAGACAGGTAGATCAATGGTACAGAATAGAGGACACGGACACAAACCCAAATAAATACAATTTTCTCATACTACACAAAGGGGCCAAAAATATGCAATGCACAAAAGATAGCCTCTTCAACAAATGTGCTGGGAGAATTGGAAATTCATATGCAACAGAATGAAATTAAACCCATATCTCTCACCATGCACGAAAATAAACTCAAAATGGATTAAGGACCTCGGAATCAGACCAGAGACCATGCATCTTATAGAAGAAAAAGTAGGTCCAGAGCTTCAACATGTCGGCTTAGGACCAGACTTCCTCAACAGGACTCCCATAGCACAAGAAATAAAAGCAAGAATCAATAACTGGGATAGATTCAAACTAAAAAGCTTTCTCTCAGCAAAGGAAACTATCAGCAATGCGAAAAGAGAGCCTACGGAGTGGGAGAATATCTTTGCCACTCATATTCAGACAGAGCACTAATTTCCAGAAGATATAAAGAACTCAAAAAACTCTACACCAAGAATACAAATAACCCAATCAACAAATGGGCTAAGGATAAGAACTGACACTTCACAGAAGAAGATCTACAAGCAATCAACAAACATATGAAAAAATGTTCACCATCTTTAGTAATAAGAGAAATGCAAATCAAAACTACACTAAGACTCCATCTCACCCCAATTAGAATGGTGATTATCAAGAATACAAGCAACAATAGGTGTTGGCGAGGATGTGGGGAAAAAGGTACACTAATACATTGCTGGTGGGACTGCAAATTAGTGCAGCCACTCTGGAAAGCAGTATGGAGATTCCTTAGAAAACTTGGAATGGACCTACCATTTGACCCAGCTATCCCACTCCTTGACCTATACCCAAAGGACTTAAAATCAGCATACTACAGAGATACAACCACATCAATGTTCATAGCTGCTCAATTCACAATAGACAGACTATGGAACCAACCTAGATGCTCTTCAATTGATGAATGGATAAAGAAACTGTGGTATATATATATATATATATACAATGGAATATTACTCAGCCATAAAGAATAATAAAATTATGGCATTTGCAGGCAAATGGATGAAATTGGAGAATATCATGTTAAGTGAGATAAGCCAATCTCAAAATCCAAAAGAAGAATGATCTCACTGATAAGCTGATGATGACACGTAATGGGGGGTGCGAGGGGAGCAAGAATGGAGGAAGGAAGGACTGTATAGAGGGAAAAGAGAGGTGGGAGGGGTGGGGGGAAAGGAAAAAAATAACGGAATGAATCAAACATCATTACTCTATGTAAATGTATGAATATGCAAATGGTATGCTGTTACTCCATGTACAAACAGAAACAACATGTATTCCATTTGTTTATAATAAAAATAAATTTAAAAAAAATATTATCTCTCTTGATTGCAAACTTTTTGGTTCCCTTTAAAGTTTTGTGGTTGGACTCAGTGCCTTATTTACCTCATCCTAATCCCACCTCTCCACTCGAGAGTTTTATTAAAAGTACATCTGTGTTGTATTTTGAACCTACTCATTTGATTTAAGGGTCTTCAAGAGATCCTATTCCTTCATATTTTTCTCTCCTGCTTCCTTCCCATGCCTATACCCAATGAAATCTTCTGTACAAGACAATTTTTACTTTGAGAACCTAAACTTGTGTAGTGTTGCTACAGAAAACCATCGAGGGTTTTACTAATTTCTTCCTATAAGGTATGCATCATTTCCATGAGCATTGTCACATTTCTCTTTATTTCTACTTGTTGTGTTAGAAAGTAAGTGGATGACATAAATGAGCAATTGATAGAATATGTATGTGTATAAGTATGCTTGGGCTGCTATAACAAATAACAGATTGGGTGACCTAAGCAACATATTTATTTCTCATGGTTCTGGAGGCTATGCTCAAACGGAGCCATCTTTAGTTGAAGAATGTATCTCTACATATATATGAAATATACATAGGATGATATGTAAGTATAGGATGATATGTAAGTATCATCCTAGTTAAATACATTATCAGATAACCTTAAAGTAGAATAATACTCAACTATTTAAAATATTAATTTGAATATATGCTAACTGTATGTATATTCAATGGAAGTGATCAAAACATAGCTTTATATTAAATAAGATTATTTTAAAATACAATTTAACTTCATTTTAAAAACCCTTTATATTTCTAAATGAATAAAATATATAAAGCAAAATCAGTAGCATGCTCAGTAAAATTTTGTTTATGACTTTTACTTTTTCATATTCTTTCTTTTTTCATTAAAATATGCATTTCAACAAACCACCAAAAAATTAAAAGAACTTTCCAAATGGCAAATTATAAGACAAATATGAGGGGCATCATAATATTCACCAGGGAAGGGTTTTTCCCAAATTTAGGATGTAAACTCTAGAATTGAGCAGCAGTAAGCTGTGACATTTTCAAAAGCTCAAAAATATGAGCTGGCCCCCAATAAAGGACACCATCTGGCTATTGCTTTGTTAGAGGTTTTCTTTTCAATTACATTTTCTGTCATTTTTGCATAAAAAAGGTTCTCTTAGTGCATTTGAAGCACGTGTTTGGAAGGTCCTGGGTTGGGTTGCATTCATCCATTTAGCTGTATTGTGCAGGCGTTTAGTAGTACGCTTTGGGCATTTAAACAGGTGTGTTTTCAACCTACATTCTGAGGGGAGAGGTGATATGGACAGGGTGAGCAGCTTGATTATCATAACCGAAGGCCTGGAACACATCCTTGGAACTAGACAGAAAGCTGCTGGACATTAGGACATGTCCCATTTTACTCTCTTTGAATAGCTGATTGCTTGTGTGAATATGTAATCAAATATTCCAATTCCTACTCTGAAGGTCTGGTTTGGCTTTTGTAAGATGTATTTAAGTTCTGATATTTTTGCCATATGGGTCTGACTGTGTTCATTGCTGAGCTAACAATAAGTAAATATGTATCTTTTCCTTTCAGCATTTGACATTTCACAGTAGTCATTAAGAGAACTGATATAATGCAGAAGTTACTTATAATAGAGAGAAGAAAATAATTTCTGCCAAAATTCTAGTAAGATTGCCACTCATTTAAATCAGGAAAACATTCAATTTATGGCATATGAGTACATAGTGAATATGTAGGACTTTTCACGCCAAAATGCTTTTTGTGGAAGCTGTTACTTTGAAATTCAGCAGCCATGAGACTTTCTTCCACTTTTTGGGCTGAACAAATATGACATGCTTTCACAATTCACTCTGGGAATGTTAATGGACTTTCTATGTCACCATTCTATGGTTTCCAATACTTTTCTGTAACAAGATAATTAGGAACTTTTCTCCACTTTTCTAATTTATGTGGTCCAGTCAACGGTGCAACAATCCATTGCTCAAAAGTCACAGAAATAACTTTGTACATTAGTATCCAGATTAAGCTTCTCTATAGCTTTCCTAATTACAATAGCTACAGCCAAATATTTGCTGAAAGGCACGAATGGTAATTAATTAGAGTCAACTGGGTCAGCGGGGTACTTACCAGTGCCAGTTATCTGTCATCTTCATTCTTAGGCTTGGGATGAGAAAAGAAGTGATTTGAAAGAGAAAAGAGAGGGGCAGTAAAAGGGGAAACTGGCAGAAATTTAGAGAATTTAAGACAGCCCATTTTGCATAGATTCATCACTGTCAGAGTTTCTATCCAGAGCCTTCAAATGGAGTGGGTCTTTGTGCAGCGTGGTAGCTTACCTTGAATTAAATGTTGTGATCTTTTAAGCCTTTACTGGCATCCGATGTCAGGAAAACCTCTCACATTGTCTATTTATTACAAATAAAATTTTGAGATGTTTTAGGGTGTGTTTGGAAGAAATACCAGCTAGATTTAGTTTTGGCTGTGTTTTATGGAGCAGAACAGAGGGTGGAATCACTGGATGGCAGTTCACTGGGCTGACAAAAAAGGAAAAATCATTTCAGGAATGGTATAGGCGTTAACTCTGCCATCATTTTTTCTTTCTACTTTCCCACAACAACTATTTAGTAGCAAAGATAATGGAAGTAGAATTTGAATCTTGAAGAAGAGAGACCAACTTTAGAAGTCAGAGTTTACCTGAAGCAGGACCATAGAACGGGCAGGCCTGCGACACGGCAACACATCGCTAAAGTGAGATGCAGTAGGCAGGAAAGTTGACTCTGGGTGCAATTTAAGGTTTTCTGTTTTCATGCTTATATATATGATGTAATGGATTCCATGGCAAATTTGCAGGTAGTATTTTATTAAGATTTTCAAGAAATGACATTTTGAAGTATCTGTTTTTATTCTCTATCTTAAACATTTAGATACATGTACTAGTTACATACAAGAGACAAAGAACAGGAAATGTGAAGTCATTGAGAGCTGACATTTTGCAGTAGAGAAGTGCAGTGTCAATAAGGTCTCCTTTCCTGTTGTGATCATATTGATATCTTAATTAAATGTATGTGTGTGTGTGTGTGTGTGTGTGTGTGCACGCACATGTGCACACTTATGGTTATGGTGTGATTTATGGTAATGGTGTGAAGGGAAAAAATACGTCTGGACTTCTGGTATGAGAAGACTGGAGAAAGAGCTGTGAGTGTGTATGTCCAGGATTAGTGACAATATTAAAAGAAACACAGACAAGAGAGTCTCGAGTCTGCAGATGATTGTTGGTAGACTGACAATGAGAAATGTACAATTTGTGGAAACTGGAACTTCACAATGGGGTAGTAAGCAAAAACAAATTAAAAGACAATAAAGAAAATTATATCTTAAAGGAAGTTTCTGTATGCATTGGGAAGGTAGGATGTATGTTTCTTAATAGCTTTCTCTCTCATTATTGCTCTCTTCCTTTCTTTATTTATTCTAAAAGTCTGCTGTATTTTAAAATGATAATTGTCTTTAGTCTTTTTTCATATTCAAATATGATGTTATTTGAAGAAGATCTATAATGACTAGGTTTTCCTCTTTTTAAACACATCATGAGAAATTTACTACATGCTATTGTGTTCACATGGAAGACATATATTTTAATTACAGTGTTGTAAAGATTATGCATTCCTACACTGATATGTCCTATTTATAGTTTCAATTACTTTATCTGTATTAGGAAGATGGGAATGAGTTTGGGGTGGAAATTAGGATGAAAAAGACATTCCCAAATTTAATTCATTATTTTTTTTCTCTTGGTGTATGCAGAATGAGTTAGCATTCTCCTCATAATTATACTTGATCTGTTCAACAGTAAGTCACCTTGCAATCCGTTTTTCTCTAGTTTGAATAATTGATTCAATTAAATTTCCGCTATAAAACCTACTGCACATTTAATAGCTTTTCTTTTTCCCCCATAATTTTATGTTTTGCTACATAACATTGAAATTTTAGCATGTAGGCATTATGGTATACTCCATTAGGCACATGGAGATTTTGTAACACATTGATAATTTGGATTGTAGATTACATATGTACTTCGTTAATCTAAAAGTGAAAAGGTAGGTCTGGGATAAGAATATGGCCACTAATCTAACTTTTTCATATTTAGATTTCCACTGGAAATACCTAGAGGGGTCTATTTGAATACAAGTCCAATTGGAAGATCATATCACATCCAGTAGAGGTTGTTGAGCAAATGCCTTGGGATTATTCACTGCACTAGTCAGAAGTGCTCATTATTTATGTAGTCTTCTGGGACTGGATTACTTAATAAGCAGTGCTATTTTATGTACTTTAAATGTTTTAAAGCTATTAATGTAGATTCCAAAATTGGGAGATAATATTCAAAGAAAGTAGCTGGAAGGTTATGGTACCACTGAATTCATTTTGTTAAAAGTAAAAATAAAAAAATCTTCATTGCATGGTTGACACTGATAAGATTGGCAAGGCAAGAGTTAAGTGTGTTTGCATGCTGGATAATCAATTAAGAAATGATATTCTATTTACACCACGAGGAGTGGCACATTGCACTTCATACCCAAGTAGATAGAAACTCCGTACCAAAGAATATGGGTGCATGAAAAAACAGGGAAGAAAGAACAAGTTTACAGTGGAAAAATCTGACAAACCTTACTCCAGTCAAGTGTTAAAGGTCAAATAAATCACTGAAAAGTCAAATTGTTAGTATGTACTGTTGATTTTATATAATACGAATGAAATTTTACTATAAATTTTCTTTCTCACAAAACCTAATACCCAAGTCTACTTGCAAATAAAATATCAGGCAAACACCAATTGTGAGACATTTTACAAAATGCTTGACTGGTGATTGTCAAAACTATAAAACATAAAGTCTGAAAAACTCTTATAGCCAAGAAGAATCTAAGGAGATGTAGTGACTACATGTAATATGGTTTCTTAGATAGCACCATGGAGTAAAAATAAACCTGGTATTGATTTACATGTGCACTTTAAATATAATTGCATGGTAAACATTAGGCTCAGTTAAGCTATGGTACTGTACATTTAGATAACAAAGTACTGAGGATCATTTATATAGGTAGCATCACAGTTTCCAAAAATCAGACCAAGATAACTACAAGCAAAGAATACTGCATTATATTTCTTTCATAAACATATCTGTAATAATTTTTATTGAAATAGTATGCAAAATATAAAAATGGAAAAATGATAATATATCATGATTAAGTAAGATTTATCCCAGGAATGAAATATTTAAAATATTAACCAATTTAATTAATCACATTAACAGGCTAAAATAGAAAATGGCATGATCATTTCAGTTGAGGTAGAAAAGACATGGGACACAATTCAATATTTATTAATAATAAAACCTCTCAGCAAAATATGAATAATAGGAGTGATGCTTAATTTTTTAAGTATAGTGAATATTTTACCATAAGGTCCAGTCAGTTCATTAAAGTAAGTCAAGAAAAACAAATTATACATCATATATAACATGATATTCAATGTAGAATATTTAAAGAAATCTATGATAAAATCTATTGAAACTAACAGTTTCATAATATCATGCAAAATGTAATTAATATACAAAAATCTGTTGTATTATTGCTATGTACAAAATGGAAATTGAAATTTAGTATTATTTACAACAGGTTTAAAACTCAAGAAATACTTAGAGCTAAGTATAAAATACTTATCTGAAACTATGAAATATTGCTGAAATTTAAAAAAAAAACAAATAATACAGAAATATTCATATTTCAGGACTAGAACACTGAATACTAATTAGAGGAGAAGTGTCTTCCAGAATTATCTATATATTTAATACATTTCTGATAAAACTGCACACAGACATTTTGTGGAAATTGATAAACTGGATAAAAAATTTACATGAAAATTAAAATTGTTTTAGATAACTGAAACAATTTGGAAAAGGATATGACTTTTGTATAAAGATAGACATACACATACATTAAAAAGTTCAGGAAAAAGCCAATGTACAAAGGGTAATCCAGTTTTGAATAAATGCCATTGACGGAATAGGAAAAAAACAATCTTCTCAATAAATGATACGGCAATTCTTGGAAATACATTTTGTGATCAAAAACAATTTTCTAACTTTTAGCTCACATAATATATAGAAGTTAACTTGAAATGAATTTGAGATACAAGTAAAAGGCTTGCACTACAAAATTTCTTAATAAATGAGAGGAAAATCTTCAAGTTTTTTGGTTTTTATTTTGGCATAGGGCATAGATGCATAAGTCATAAAAGAAAATAGATAAATTGGAATCCGGGGGCTGGGGATATGGCTCAGTTGGTAGAGTGCCTGCCTCGCAAGCACAAGGCCCTGGGTTCAATCCCCAGCAAAAAAGATGTTTGGGATAAATTGGAATCCATCAAAACTTAAGAACTTTTTCAAAACCATGATTAGAAAAAATAAATTGTAATAGACTGAAAAAATTTACTTGCATCACATTTATTTTATGTAATACTTGTACCAGAATATAAAATGCCTCATAACACAATAAGCAAAGTGCAATTAAAAATAGTATATTTAAATGAGTACTTCATAAAAATTATCATATGGTAAATCAGTAGATAAAAATATGCTTAGCATCATTATTCACTGGAGAAATGCAAATTAACTCACACTGAGATAACAAAGATCCCCACTAGCCTGGCCACAGTTTAAAAGAGACAAGAATAGCTGTTGGTGAGGTGATAAAACAAGTGGAACTTTCAAATAGTCTGAGTGGAAATGCAAAATGGTTCAGTCACTTTGGAAAATAGGTTGGCAGTTTTCTGTAGAGTTAATCATACACTTGTCATATGGTCTAGTCAATCTGCTCTTGGTTATTTATTCAAAAGAACAGAAAAAAATCACAGAATGGATAGTGCATAAATTTTTACTTAAAATGGAAAAATTGGAAACAACTCAAATATCTATCAAATAGAAAAATATTTACTAAAAATAGATTTTTCAGTAATCAGAAGGAAATGATATTGATCAACATCATAACAGGGATGAATCTCAAAATCTTTATACCAGGTAAAACAATCTATCAGTAATAGATTCAATACTGTATGAGTCCATATGAAGTTCTAGAAATGACAAGCTATCAATACAAAAATGAGATGAATTGTTGTCGGGATTCATGTTTAAAGAGTAAAGCATTTTTGCAAATAGATAAGGAAAATTAGGGGTTAAGGGAGTTTAAGTAACATCAATTTGGGATGAGGGAATTTAAATAGCATCACTGAATGGATACTTTGAATAGTGAATTATGCATAAATTACAATATCATGAAACTGACAAATATAACAGAGACATCCATATGCAAAACAAAAAAGCAAATGAATATACAAGTTTTCATCCTTCATGAAAATTAACTCAAAATGTGTAATAGACCTAAGTTTAAAATGCAAAATCATAAAAAATTCCTAGAAAACCCAGATGATCTCGGCTTTAGTAATGACTTTTAAAATATAATACCAAAGACATGATCCATTAGAAAAAATAGTAGATAATCTGAACTTCATTAAATTAAAAAAAAAAACTCTGCCTTGTGAAAGACGAATGAAAAGACAAAATGTAAGTGGATATTTTCAAAAGACATTTAAAGACCATTAAAGATTTATTTAAGTTGGGTATGTCCTCCTGGTTCAGTTTAGGTAATTCATATGTCTCTAGAAACTTGTTGATGTCTTCGAGGTTTTCTGTTTTGTTGGAGTATAGATTTTCAAAATAGCTTCTAATTATGTTTTGTATTTCACTCGTGTCTGTAGTGATATTTCCTTGTTCATTCCGAATTTTAGTAATTTGAGTTTTCTCCCTCTTTCTCTTTGTTAGTGTGGCTAAGGGTTTATCAATTTTGTTTATTTTTTCAGAGAACCAACTATTTATTTTGTTAATTTTTCCGATTGTTTCTTTTGTTTCAATTTCATTGATTTTGGCTCTGATTTAACTATTTCCTGTCTTAAAATACTTTTGGTGTTGGTCTGCTCTTCCTTTTCTAGGGCTTTGAGCTGTAGTGTTAAGTCATTTATTTGTTGATTTCTACTTCTTTTGTTGAATGTGCTCCATGAAATAAATCTTCCTCTAAGTACTGCTTTCATAGTGTCCCAGAGATTTTGATATGATGTGTCTTTCTTCTGGTTTACTTCTAAGAATTTTTTTTTCCCTCCTGATGTCTTCTGTTATCCATTCATCATATAATAGCATATTATTTAATCTCCAGGTATTGGAGAAGTTTCTATTTTTATTCTGTCATTTATTTCTAATTTCAATTCATTATTATCTGATAGAATACAAGGTAGTATCTCTATCTCTTGTATTTGCTAACAGTAACTTTGTGGCATAAAATATGGTCTATTTTAGAAGAGGTCATCAAAAGCCTACCAGAAAACTTTTAGAACTCATAAGTGAATTCAGTAAAGTAGCAGGATATAAGATCAATGCTCATAAATCCAATGCATTTTTATACATAAGTGATGAATCTTCAGAAAGAGAAGTTAGGAAAACTACCCATTCACAATAGCCTCAAAAAAAATAAACAATTGGGAAACAATCTAACAGAAGAGGTGAAAGACCTCTACAATGAGAACTACAGAACACTAAAGAAAGAAATTCAAGAAAACCTTAAAAGATGGAAAGATCCCCCATGTTCTTGGATAGGCAGAATTAATATTGTCAAAATGGCCATACTACCAAAAGTGCTATACAGATTCAATGCAATTCCAATTAAAATCCCAATGAGCAAGCAATTATGAAATTCATCTGGAAAAATAAGAAACCCAGAATAGCTAAAGCAATCCTTAGCAGAAAGAGCGAAGCAGGGGGTATCGCAATACCAGATCTTCAACTCTACTACAAAACAATAGTAACAAAAATGGCATGGTATTGGGACCAAAATAGACAGGTAGATCAAAGGTACAGAATAGAGGACATGGACATAAACCCAAATAAATACAATTTTCTCATACTAGACAAAGGGTCCAAAAATATGGAATGGAGAAAAGATAGCCTCTTCAACAAATGGTGCTGGGAAAACTGGAAATCCAAATGCAACAGAATGAAATTAAACCCCTCTCACCCTGCACAAAACTCAACTCACAATGGATCAAGGACCTCGGAATCAGACCAGAGACCCTGCAACTTACAGAAGAAAAAGTAGGTCCAAATATTCAACATGTTGGCTTAGGATCAGACTTCCTTAACAGTGCTCCCATAGCACAAGAAATAAAAGCAAGAATCAATAACTGGGATAGATTGAAACTAAAAAGCTTTCTCTCAGCAAAGGAAACTATCAATAATGTGAAGAGAGAGCCCACAGAGTGGGAGAAAATCTTTGCCACTCATATTTCAGATAGAGCACTAATTTCCAGAATCTATAAAGAATTCAAAACACTCTACACCAAGAATACAAATAAACCAATCAACAAATGGGCTAAGGAAATGAACAGACACTTCACAGAAGAAGATATACAAGCAATCAACAGATATATGAAAAAATGTTCAACATCTCTAGTAATAAGAGAAATACAAATCAAAACTAGCCTAAGATTCTATCTCACCCCAATTAGAATGGCGATTATCAAGAACACAAGCAACAATAGGTGTTGGCGAGGATGTGGGGAAAAAGGTACATTCATACATTGCTGGTGGGGTTGCAAATTAGTGCAGCCACTCTGGAAAGCAGTATGGAGATTCCTCAGAAAGCTTGGAATGGAACCACCATTTGACCCAGCTATCCCACTCCTTGGCCTATACCCAAAGGACTTAAAATCAGCATACTACAGAGATACAGCCACATCAATGTTCATAGCTGCTCAATTCACAATAGCCAGATTGTGGAACCAACCTAGATGTCCTTCAATTGATGAATGGATAAAGAAACTGTGGTATATATATACTATGGAATATTCCTCAGCCATAAAGAATAATAAAATTATGGCATTTGCAGGCAAATGGATGAAATTGGAGAATATCATGCTAAGTGAGGTAAGCCAATCTCAAAAAATCAAAGGATGAATGATCTCGCTGATAAGCGGATGATGACATATAATGGGGGGTGGGAGGTGTTAGTGTTAGGGTTAGGGTTAAGGTTAGGGAGGGGGGCAAGAATGGAGGAAGGAAGGACTGTATAGAGGGAAAAGAGGGGTGGGATGGGTGGAGGGGAAGGGAAAAAATAACAGAATGAATCAAACGACATTATCCTATGTAAATTTATGATTACACAAATGGTATGCCTTTACTCCATGTAGAAACAGAGAAACAACATGTGTCCCATTTGTTTACAATTAAAAAAAATGAAAAAAAAGAGTGTTAAAGACTGTTACTCAAAATATATAAAAACTCTTAAAACTAAGCAATAAAAATGAACAACCTGATTTTAAAAATGTCCAAATTATTTTAATAGTTATCTCACTAGCATTAATGTACAAATGGAAATAAGCATATGAAAAAATGTTCAACATCATGTACCATTTGGAATTTGCAAATTGAAATAACAGCGAGATATTACAGCATACCTATTGCAATGTTAAGAGTCAAAAATACTGATAACACCAATTTATGACAAGAATGTAAAGCAATAGGAGTTCTCATTGCATTTTGGGGAATGCAAAATGGTCCAACTCCTGTAGAAGACAAGTTGATTGCTTCTTTGAAAATTAACATGTGTTTACTGTTTTAGTCAGTTTTTTCACTGCTGTAACCAAAAGACCTGACATGATCAATTTTACAGGAGGAAAAGTTTATTTGGCATTCATGGTTTCAGAGGTCTCAGTCCATACATGACTGACTCCATTCCTCAGGGCATGAGTGAGACAGGACATCATGGTGAAAGAGTGTGGTAGAGGAAAACAGCTCAGGATATGGCCAACAGGAAACAGATTCACTTTCTTGTGACAAAATATATATCCCAAAGGAACACCCCCAATGACACACCTTCTCCAGCCTATAGTTACCACCCAGTTAATCCTTGTCAGGGAATTAAAGCACTGATTAATTTAAGGTTTTCATAACCCAATCATGTTACCTTTAAGCTTTCTTGCATTGTCTCACACATGAGCTTTTGGGAGATACCTCACATCAAAACCATAACACTTACTGCAGGGTCTGGCACTCATGCTTTTTTGCATTTACCCAAATTTGTTAAAAACTTATCCACACAAAAAAGAGCACATTTGAGTATATAGAAACTTTGTTCTTAATTGTGAAAACTTGAAAGAAAACTGTATAACATTTAGTGTGTGAATAGATAAATAAACTATGTCACATCCAAAGAAAGAAATATTATTCAACTCTATAAAGAAATGTGCCATCAAGCCATGAAAAGGCTTAGAGGAACCTGAAATTAGCAAAATAATAATAAGAAGAAAAGTCTAAATATTGTAAGTGTCCAATTGTATTACATTCTGTAAAAGGCAAAACTAGAGAGACAGTAAAAATATCAGTGGTTGACATGAATTAGGGGTGATCAGGGTTAAGAAACAGCACAGATGATATTTATGGCATTGAAATCACTGTGTATGATGCTATAAGGGTGGATACTTGCCATGATTGTCAAATCCAAAGACTATGCAACATAAAAAGTGATCAGTAGTATAAGTTATGGATTTCAATGATGATGTGTCAATGCGGATTCACCAATTGCAATAAGTGTACCACTACGTTGGCTGTTGCTGATTGTTAGGGAGGTTGTCCATGTGTGGGGAATAGAAGATATATGGGAATTTTCTATTCCCTCTTCATTTTGCGGCAAACCTAAAACTGCCATAAAAATCAAGTTTATTAAAATAATAGCATATGTAATTCACTGTTTAAATACCTAATAAAGTAATTTAGGGTTTATAGTGCATGTGAATATAGTATATGTCAACAATAAAAAAGAACACAAGAGGAAAAATGGAAGCGTACTGTCATAATTGCTTTTCAGTATATACATAATAATAATATTTTAAGGTGGGCTGTAACAGCTAAAGAAGTAAGCCTAGAGCACCCATTTTAAAAATAAAATGTATAGTTAAGGTGTTAATATGAGGCAGAAATGGGAAATGTAGAATGGGTAGTGAATTGACAAAGAAACTACTAAAAGGGGAAAAACTGAGGCAGAAATTTGTGGAACAAATAGATATCAAATGACATGATCATAGATTTAATGCAAATATATACACATTCACATCCACATATAATTAAATACATTTAAATGGGACAAAAGTTTCTTTTTTCCTGGATGATCATAAATACCCTTTTTTAAATTTTTATTTTGATTCCTTATACACAAATGGGGTACAACTATTGTTTCTCTGGTTGTGCATGAGGTAGAAATGCATCATTTGCATAATCATACATGTACACAGGGTAACGATGTTTGTCTCATTCTGTTATTTCCTTCCCCCCACCCGTCCCACGCCTCTTTTTCCTCTATACAATCTATCCTTCCTCCATTCTTGCCTCCATCCCACCCCCATTATGTATCAACATCCACTTATCAGAGAGATCATTCGGCCTTTGGTTTTTTGGGATTGGCTTATCTCACTTAGCATGATATTCTCTAACTTCATCCACTTACCTGCAAATGCTATAATTTTATTCTTCTTTATGGCCGAATAATATTCCATTGTGTGTGTGTGTGTGTGTGTATATATATATATATATATATATATATATATATATATATATAAATCCATTCGTCAATTGAAGGGCATCTAGGTGGTTCAACAATCTAGCTATTGTGAATTGAGCTGCTATGAACATTGATGTGGCTGCATCACTATAGTATGTTGATTTTGAGTCCTTTGGGTATAGGCCAAGGAGTGGGATATCTGGGTCAAATGGTGGTTCCATTTCAAGTTTTCTAAGGGATCTCCATACTGCTTTCCAGAGTGGCTGCACCAATTTGCAACCCCACCAGAAATGTTTGTGTGTACCTTTTTCCTCACATCCTCGCCAACACCTATTGTTGCTTGTATTTTTGTTAATAGACATTCTAATTGTAGTGAGATAAAATCTTAGGGTAGTTTTGATTTGCATTTTTCTTCTTACTAGAGATGTCGAACATTTTTTCACATATCTGTTGATTGCTGTAGATCTTCTGTGAAGTGTCTGCTCATTTCCTTAGCTCATATATTGATTGGGTTATTTGTATTAATAGAAGAGGAAGGAACCCTTCCAAACTCATTCTATGAAGCTAATATCACCCTCATACCCAAACCAGACACACATCGAGGAAAGAAAATTTCAGACCAATATTCCTAATAAACATAGATGCAAAAATATTTTAACAAAATTTTACCAAACTACATACAAAAACATATTTAAAAGATAGTGCACCATGATCAAGTGCGTTTCATCCTAGGGATGCAAGGTTGGTTCAACATCTGGAAATCAATAAATGTCATTCTCCACATTAACAGACTTAAAGTTAAGAATCACATGATTATTTCAGTAGATGCAGACAAAGCATTTGATAAAATACAGCACCCCTTCATGCTCAAAACACTAGAAAAAATAGGGATAATAGGAACATACCTCAACATTGTAAAGGCCATCTACGCTAAGCCCATGACCAATACCATTATAAATGGAGAAAAACTAAAAGCATTCCCCCTAAAAACTGGAACCAGGCAGAGATGCCCTCTTTTATCACTTCTATTCAACATTGTCCTTGAAATTCTAGCCAGAGCAATTAGACAAACCAAAGAAATTAAAGGGATATGAATAGGTAAAAAAAGAACTCAAACTATCCCTATTTGCTGATGACATGATTATATATTTAGAGGAACTGGGAAATTCCACCAGAAAACTTTTAGAACTCATAAATGAATTCAGTAAAGTAGCAGGATATAAAATCAATGCTCATAAATCTAATGCATTTTTATTCATAAGTGATGAATCCTCTGAAAGAGAAATTAGGAAAACCACTTCATTCAAAATAGCCTCAAAAAACAACAACAACAAAAAACAACTTGGGAATCAACCTAACAGAAGAGGTAAAAGACCTCTACAAAGAAAACTACAGAACACTGAAGAAACAAATTGAAGAAAATCTTAGAAGATGGAAAGATCTCCCATATTCTTGGATAGGCAGAATTAATATTGTCAAAATAGCCATACTACCAAAGTGCAATGCAAATTCAATGCAATCCCAATTGAAATTCCAATGAGGTATCTCATAGAAATAGAGCAAGCAATCATGAAATTCATTTGGAAGAATAAGAGACCCAAAATAGCTAAAGCAATCCTTAGCAGGAAGAGTGAAGCAGCAGGTATCACAATACCAGAACTTCAACTATACAACAGAGCAATAGTAACAAAACCAGCATGGTATTTGCACCAAAATATACAGATAGATCAATGGTACAGAATAGAAGACACAGAGACAAATCCACATAAATACAGTTACCTCGTGCTAGACAAAGGAGCCAAAAACATACAATGGAGAAAAGATAACCTGTTCAACAAATGGTGCTGGGAAAACTGGAAATCCATATGTAGCAAAATGAAACTCAACCCCTATCTCTCATGCTGCACAAAAGTCAACTCAAAATGGATCAAGGATGTTGGAATCAGACCAGAGACCCTGCACCCTGTAGAAGAAAAGGTAGGTCCAAATCTTCATCATGTCAGCTTAGGACCAGACTTCCTTAACATAAGTCCCAAAGCATAAGAAATAAAAGCAGGAATCAATAATTGGGATAGATTCAACCTAAAAAGCTTTTTCTCATTCTTATCTCCCCCTATCACTCCCCCCTTGTTATATATTGTCATGCACTTATCAGAGAAAACATTCAGCCTTTGATTTTTGGGGCTTGAACTATTTCACTTAGCATGATATTTTCCAACTTCATCCATTTACCAGCAAATGCCATAATTTTATTCTTCTTTATGGCTGAGTAATAATCCATTGTGTATATATACCACAGTTTCTTTATCCATTCATCAATTGAAGGACATCTAGGTTGGTTCAGCAATCTAGCTATTGTGAATTGATCTACTATGAACACTGATGTGACTACTTTACTATAGTATGCTTATTTTAAGTCCTTTGGGTATAAACCAAGGAGTGGGATAGCTGGGTCAAATGGTGGGTCTATTCCAAGTTTTCTTAGGATTCTCCATACTGCTTTCCAACTCCACCAACAATGTATGAGTGTGCCTTTTTTCCCCACATCCACGCCAACACTTATTATTGCTTGTGTTCTTGATAATAGCCATTCTAATTGGAGGTAGATGAAATCTTAGGGTGGTTTTAATTTGATTTTCTCTAATTACAAGGAATGATGAGCATTTTTTCTTATATTTGTTGATCACCTGTATATCTTTGGATAGTGTAGAGGAAAAAGGGGTGGGAGACATGGGGATGGAAAAACAGTAGAATGAAGCAGGCAGTATTACCCTATGTATATGTATGATTACATGAATGGTGTAAATCTACATTGTGTACAACCATAGAAATGAAAAGTTGTACCCCATTTGTGTACAATGAATCAAAATGTGTCTGTAAAAATAAAAAAATATTTTAATAAAAAAATATTTTAATAAAAAATAAGAGAAAATAAGTTGCAGTGGCAGAGCAGCAAGGGCTATATTCAAAGCATAAAGTTAACTACTGTTACTGTGTAATCCCAATAATTCAGGCAGCTGAGACAAGAGGATTGCAATTTTGAGACTAGCCTCAGCAATTTAGCAAGACCCTGTCTGAAGATAAAAAATAGAAAGCTGGGAATGTTGCTCAGTGGAAAACCCTAAGTTCAATCCCCAGTGAAAGTGAGGGGCAAAAAGATTGCTAGTCCTCGAACCCAATTTCTTTTTTTTTTTTTTTTTTTTCTTGGCAAAAGTGCAGTACTTTATTCTCCATTCCTCAGGGCCTTTAGAGACACCTCTGTGATGGCTCTTATTGATCAGTGTCTTTTATCCCCCCTTTTAACAACTATTGTGATAAGATACATGTAACATAGGATATGCCATTTAATCAGTTCAGTGACATCAAATACCTTCATGTTGTGGTGCCACCATGATCCATTTCCAGAACTCATTTTATCTTCTCAAGTTGTGATCAGTATAGTTTTTTAAAAAAATATGCCTCACTCATTAGACTGTGAGATGCTTGAAGGCAGAAGTCTTGTTTATTATAAATTTACATATTTATTCTATCTGATACAGCATATGACCTATTGTGAGAACTCATTCATGTTTGTGGGATGAAAGAATGCAAGGATGGAGTGAAGGAACTGTTTCTCTTGTTATCAATTATTATCATTTATCATGTTCTTTGATTTATAGTCCCTCTATGCTGTATGGTACTGCAACTTAAAAAGAACATGTTCGTGTTTTTTCATTTTGAGAGCTTTAGCAATGGGAAAAATGACTTTTTGATTAATTCCTGGACTTTCTGATTTATAAAATTAAAAAAGATTTCAGTCAATAACTGATGATTCTAATTCCTTACAAAATTTAAACTGTGCTCACAGTTTTCCTGCCAGATTATTCCTGTGACTTAATGATTGAGCCATTTGATCTATTACTGCCAATTCTTTGATGGTGTGCATTTTAATTTCTGGTATCTCTGTGATGTTTTTTGGATACTGGAGGTTAAGTCCCTGGGCACTTTACCACTGAACTATCCCAGTCCTTTAACTTTTTTTTTTTTTACTTTTTTTTTTATTATTGTAAACAAATGGGATACATGTTCTTCCTCTGTTTGTACATGGTGTAAAGGCATACCATTTGTGTAATCATAAATTTACATAGGGTAATGTTGTTTGATTCATTCTGTTATTTTTTTCCCTCCCCCCCACCCCTCCCACCCCACTTTTCCCTCTATACAGTCCTTCCTTCCTCCATTCTTGCCCCCCTCCCTAACCCTAACTCTAAACCTAACACTAACTCCTCCCACCCCCCCCATTATGTGTCATCATCCACTTATTAGCAATATCATTCGTCCTTTGGTTTTTTGAGATTGGCTTATCTCACTTAGCATGATATTCTCCAGTTTCATCCATTTGCCTGCAAATGCCATAATTTTATCATTCTTTATGGATGAGTAATATTCCATTGTATATATATACCACAGTCTCTTTATCCATTCATCAATTGAAGGACATCTAGGTTGGTTCCACAATCTGGCTATTGTGAACTCAGCAGCTATGAACATTGATGTGGCTGCATCTCTGTAATATGCTGATTTTAAGTCCTTTGGGTATAGGCCAAGGAGTGGGATAGCTGGGTCAAATGGTGGTTCCATTCCAAGTTTTCTAAGGAGTCTCCACACTGCTTTCCAGAGTGGCTGCACTAATTTGCAGCCCCACCAGCAATGTATGAGTGTACCTTTCTCCCCACATCCTCGCCAACACCTGTTGTTGCTTGTATTCTTGATAATTGCCATTCTAATTGGGGTGAGATGGAATCTTAGGGTGGTTTTGATTTGCATTTCTTTTATTACTAGAGATGTTGAACATTTTTCCATATGTTTGTTGATTGCTTGTAGATCTTCCTCTGTGAAGTGTCTATTCATTTCCTTAGCCCATTTGTCGACTGGATTAATTGCATTCTTGGTGTAGAGTTTTTTGAGTTCTTTATAGATTCTGGAGATTAGTGCTCTATCTGAAGTATGATTGGCAAAGATTTTCTCCCACTCTGTAGGCTCTTTCTTCGCATTGCTGATAGTTTCCTTTGCTGAGAGAAAGCTTTTTAGTTTGAATCTATTCCAGTTATTAATTCTTGCTTTTATTTCTTGTGCTATGGGAGTCCTGTTGAGGAAGTCAGGTCCTAAGCCGACATGTTGAAGCTCTGGACCTACTTTTTCTTCTGTAAGATGCAAGGTCTCTGTTCTGATTCTGAGGTCCTTAATCCATTTTGAGTTTAGTTTCGTGCATGGTGAGAGATATGGGTTTAGTTTCATTCTGTTGCATATGGATTTCCAATTCTCCCAGCACCATTTGTTGAAGAGGCTATCTTTTCTCCATTGCATATTTTTGGCCCCTTTGTCTAGTATGAGAAAATTCCAATTTCTTCCTACCAACCTTCCTCTTACAAATATTGACCTTTGAGTCAGGCAGCCCAGACCTTAATCCTAGGATGTTGTGAGGATTATGAGTTAACACATAGAAAGTATTGGAAAATAGCCAACCAGACAGCAAGTACTCAGTAAACATGAGGAACATGCACTAATATAAGGAGACACAGAAAGTGTTTGAATAAACACTTGATAGATAGTCAATAAGACTTTCAGGAATAAAATATATGAAGTTAAGTTCTATGGGTGAAAGGGTAAGGAAATATAGATTGTGGGGGGAAAAATACTGTAAGGGGATGTGGGGGGGGCAAGAAAAGAAAGGAGGAACTTCAGATGGTGTAGAGGAAAATGGGGCAGGAGGGGGTGGGGGAAGGAAAGACAGTAGACTGAGTCGAACAGTATCATCCTATATATATGTATGATTACATGAATGGTGTGAATCAACATTGTTTACAACCATAGAAATGAAAAGTCATACCCCATTTGTGTACAATGGATCAAAATGCAGTCTGTAAAAATAAAAGTAAATAAATAAATAAATAGAAAGAATAAGATTTAAACTACTGGGGAAAAAAAGATCATGGAATAAATTAATATTAAACAAGAAAAAAAAAGCTTTTTCTCAACACAGAAACAATCAACAACATGAAGAGAGAATCGACAAAGCGGGAGAAAATCTTTGCCACACACACTTCAGATACAGCACTAATCTCGAGAATCTATAAAGAACTCAAAAGACTTTACGTCAAGAAGACCAAAATTTCTTAGACCCCCCAAAATCCAGTCTTTAAAATTTCATTAAGATTAAAAGATGTTCTTTAAAAAATGAAGTTAAGAACATTCTGTGAGAAAAATATTTGCAACATATACAAAAATCTTCTATGTGGTATATTTAAAGAATCATACGTTTCAATCTATGCTAATGAGTTTTGCTAGTACAACCAATGAGGTCCATATTTCAATGGTTTAACAAATTTATAATTGATTTCTTAGCTTCTTGTTTATTTTCTGTTATCAAATCTAGGGAGTATTAAAATTCTCTGGAGAAACATAACCAATAGGAAGAGTTTATTTACTTATTTTCTTTTTAAGTAAGGAATTGGCTCATGTGATTATGGAGGCCGAGGAGTCTCAAATAGTCTGAGAGCTAGAGACCTGGCAGAGGTAATAACATTCTTACAGTTAAAGTTTCAATGTGCTAAGTCCAATAATGCTGTTCCAATGTGAAGCCCTGCACATTTGAGACCCAGCAAGAATTGATTATTCAGTTGACGTCTGAATATCAAGAGAAAGTCTGTCTCCCAGATCAGGTCAGTCGTACAGAGGGAGATCCTTCTTACTCTTATGAAGGTCAGGGCTTCTGCTCTAATAAGATAGTCAAATGATCTGATGAGGCCCACCCACACTAGGACAGACAATCTGAATTACAGTCTACCAAGTCAGATGTTTATCTCATTCAGAAATACCCACAGAGGCACATGCCCAGTAACCTCTGAGTAAGTATCTGGGAACCCATGGCTACTGGTCCCATCAAATTGACAAAAAATTAACCCCCATGCAGGGCATCAACAGCTCTGTTCCTGATTTAGAATCTTTTATATTCTAAATTCTAAGAAGTGCCTCTCTGAGATTTGCTTCCTTTGAGGTAAAGGGAAAAAGCAAGAGATCTGGCAAAAAGATAAAATTTCTGATCAAGTTTTTGCTCTGAATTTGAATACTGACTACTGCTCCCACATTTTATTGGCTAAAACCAGTCACATGGCTAATAGAATGTAAATGGGTGGGGAAATAAACCACTGGAATGTTCTTTGAATCACATGAAAACGAATGCAGATAAATAATCCTCTGAGGACAGGGTCCATGGTACAGGGTTCATTGCTTCACACTATCTTTTTTTTATAATTTATTTATTTTGATTCATTGTAAACAAACCTGGTACAACTTGTTTCTCTGGTTCAACTTGTTTCTCTGGTTGTACATGAAGTAGAGTCACACCATTTTTGTAATCATACATGTACATAGGGTAATTATGTTTGTCTCATTCTGCTATTTTTCCTTTCCCCCACCCCTCCCCACCCCTCTTTTTCCTCTATACAATCCATCCTTCCTCCAGTCCTCTCTCCCACCTCCATTATCATCATTCGCTTATCAGAGAGATCATTCGGCTTTTGGTTTTTTGGGATTGATTTATCTTACTTAGCATGATATTCTCCAACTTCATCCATTTGCCTGCAAATGCTATAATTTTATTTTCCTTTATGGCTGAGAAATATTCCATTGTGTATATATATATAGCACAGTTTCTTTATCCATTCATCAATTGAGGGGCATCTAGGTTCAATTCCACAATCTAGCTATTGTGAATTTATCTGCTATGAACATTGTCGTGGCTGCATCACTGTAGTATGCTGATTTTAAGTCCTTTGGGTATAGTCCAAAGAGTGGGATAGCTGGGTCAAATGGTGGTTCCATTCTTTGAAGTCTCAGTAAGACTAAACAGTCCTTAGATTTAAAATAGATAAAAATTACTTTAGCACCAAGTATTTTTATTTGCTTTATTAATTTTATGAAATGACAAAAATCCCAAATAGTGATAAAAATTTACAAAACGTGATTGCCAAATAAAAAAAGATATCACTTAAATCATAAAGTGGAATTAGAAGAGATGTGAAAATATGGTTCTTGATTTGTTCGTCATTGCTATTTTATGATTCTCTATTTTATTAATAAAACATTGAACTAATTAATCTCATCACAATTGGCACAGGCAAATTTGCTCCATTGCAAAATGTTTTATGAGATCTGTTTCCAAGGCATGTTGATTGAATTAACTTCAAATCTTAGTTTTTCATTTCCATAACCAGAAAACAATATGCAATGGAGAAAAGTTCAGTGTGTTCTTTCTCTACCTTTCCTTTTCCCCCTTTATCACAAGAGAATTCTCTCTCTCTCTCTCTCTCTCTCTCTCTCTCTCTCTCTCTCACACACACACACACACACACACACACACACACACACACACACATCTTCTAGAGCTTTTACAAGGCATGGGCTGGCATAATTTCACATATACTTTTCCAACTTTTACAAACTTTTAGAGCCCTTGTGAATAACAGAATGTGAGTAGAAGTGACAGAAACCGTTGTTAGCCCACAGCTATCAGATGAATGATTTTCCTTCATTTTCTTCTTTCTACTTTCTCATGGTCTGGAAAGTGATGCAGATTGCAGCAGCCAGCAACTTTAGACCTACATAGAAAAAGTGGGAAATGTACTTTATAAAGTGACGAGGCCTTCATCTAGGACCTGAGTCCTAGATGTTCTTGCCTACCCTGGCAAATTCTTCCAGCTGCTCACTTTCTCTGGATTATTTGGGGTAAAACATGAAAAGCAAAAAAAAAAAAAAAAAATCTTGTTTGAGCTTTGTTAATTTGGAGTCTCTTTTATAGCAGCTTAGCCTACGCATAATTAATACATAGACTGATGTAGAATCTGGTTCCACCTGAGAAGCTTCAAAGTGGTTAATAAATCAGACTCTATCAAATGATCAAGAACTTCTTGGAACTGACTACCTATCTAACCTCTCTCACCAGTTTTATTGTCTCCATGTGCCTTTTGATGGTCTCTTTACAGTCTATCACAGGTCATGAAATAAATATCCAACACAGATTTAACCAAACACTCTCAAAATGAATAATTTTTTAAAGTCAAAGATTAGGGTCTTTAATTACAAAAGAGAAACTCAAATTAATTTCTTCACCTTTTAGCCAAGGTCCTGGCATTTTTAGTTTGATTACTTTTAACTTTTGGAAAGCCTCTTGACCCCAGTTTTAATTTTTCTAGACTTTCTCATCATTGTGCATGCTGTGTATTAGTTATTCTTACTGTGGGGACCTGGTAGATATGGTAAACACATTACAGTTTCTTAAAATAAAAAGCATGCACTTGCTTGATTTGACAAGGCTAGGGGCATCTGATTTTGTGCTTAGCAGTAGAAGGTCATCCAAGATTTGTAAGCAAAGCCAGAGTCTCAACAGTTCATTTTCTACCTTCCAGGAGATCTAACAGTGGGGAATGTCTGCTTTCAAATTATTAGAGAATATTATTTCTCATGATAATTTCTCAGTGCTTCTATGAGCCCATTTACCAGGGATTGAAACTTCTGTTCTTTTTCCAACAGCAATAGAATTACTTTAAGGAATCCTTCAATTACATTTGGCTTCAAGAAAAAATATATTTGCTTTCTTTTCAGTCAAGTGCTGCTATTATCTTCAACAAAATACAATGTTCAAATCAATTCTCAGGTACAAATTTTACAGAAATAATTAAAAATAGAAAAAGAAAGGGACAACAAAGGAAAGAAAAATAGTGTTTCATCATTCCCCATGTTTCTTTGACCTTTAAGGGAAATGAATGGTATTGAGAGAAGTTGTAATGAACCCTGGCTCCAGCGTTGTGACATTTCTATTACCTCATTGTTGGATAATTTCTCTCTACCCTGCTCAAATGATGTCTGTAGTTTGTTTTTTCCATTTTTCACCTTGTGATTTATCAAGTGTTATTGAGGACTCAGTCTGTTTACTGTAACTGTGTTTTTATTATCCTTGTCTAAGGATGACTTTATGATTATGAGTTCCCTCTGAGTCTGCTCTAAATTCTTTGTTGCTAGCATTCTACAGCATTACTTTAAGTCATAATGTCTTACAGTACACTGCTGAATATATTGCTGTATGAAGAGTGTAGAAATTTATTTCTTTCCCTCCTCAGATTTTAATTCAGCAATCAACTGTCTTGGGGAGTGGTTTATTCAACCCTACAAATGAAATAGAAATAGATCCCATAACCAAATATGGCTGATGAAAAAATTCCACAGAAACAGAACTATTACACATTCATAGCTTTCCTATACTAGCAAACTCCCAGAATTTTCATTTATTTTTTAAATGTAAAGATAAGCCTGAAGGCTATTTTGAAATATATTGTGCAACAGACACCTTAATGGGATATGAATGTGGTCCTGTCAAGTTATGCTTACAAATAATGTTATTTCCAAGACAATTTTATTTTAAGGGATTTGTACATATTTTTTCCTGAGCAAATATGTGGATTAAGCTAAGATATGTCAATAAAAGTGCAGGGGAAATGTCTTATGGATATGAGCACATTATCTGATAAAAATTCATATGTAGCTATTTGCTCATGGCTAAAGATATAGATAGGCCAAAGATCATTGAAGAGGAAACAAATCCTATGCCCTGGTATTCTTCAGCATATTGAGCACATACCTAATACACCAAAGCTGTACAGTATAGTTTTTTTTTTTTTTTAAGTTATACAGTTGTGTTTATGATCAGTGAGAAGTACGGACTTGTAGAAATAATTTTGACCTTAAAAGTACTGTGATGTTGACTTGCTTTTCATTTTGCTGGTATCTGGAAAAGTATCCATTTACCTTTCTCTGCTTTAAGTGTGTCTTTAAGGTTGAAACGTGCAGAGAATTATTCCAAATCAGAATATTCCATCTTAGAATGTTTCTGACAACTTTCCTCACCCAATGCTTTGCTAGGAGATTGCCTAGTATAGGGTTCAAAAATCTGTCCTGGGACTGGGGAGATAGCTCAGTTGGTAGAGTGCCTGCCTTGCAAGCACAAGACCCTGGGTTCAATCCCCAGCACCGCAAAAAAAAAAAAAAAAAAAAATCTGTCCTGTGAGGTCATATGGCTGATCAGAGTAAAATACTGACTTTGCCCAATTCCATGGCTACATGACCTTAAGAACTTTTTCAAAGCAGAATGGGGGCAATAATGGCACATGACTCATGGGTGTTATATAGTGAGTCAAGGGATAAAATGTGTCATGCATATAGGACACAGAGGAGGAACCACACTGCCTGGAGAGAGGCTGCTTTTAACACTGATGTTACTCCCCCAGAAAAGTAACACATTCCACTCTCCTTATATTCTAGGACACATTCAGAGATGTTTGAATGCCCTTGGCAGAATGTTCCTTCTTTACATTTAAGAATATCTCCTGTGCCCATATCCAGTATGGGCTCATTATTCAGTTGGCCAAGAAACTGGAGTCCAATATTTACAAACTTCAACCTCTGTTTACCTCCTGGAATTGTTAGTAATAGGCATAAATGATACATTAATCAAAGCAAGTGAATATTTTCTGAACTTTAGCAAAAGACAAAAGTGCTTACCTTCTATTATGTCTAGGCATAGGGCAAATGTGATTATGAATTGTGAATAATCTGATTTGCTATGACTAATTTGAAAACTGAATCTTTCAAACTATAATGTTGAATCCAAGCATTGTGCAGATTCCTGAAATAAGTTTTTAGAAAATACTGTAAAGTGAAGAAAGCAAATAATATGAAACATGGCACCTAACAATTTATTTGTATCTTTGAAAAGATACAGAACTTCCAGGGCAAGAACAGTCAATCTCAGCAAGTATAATATTAACCTAACAACCAGTAAGATTTCCTCTTCCAATCAAGTTTAAAGCTTCAACATTATCTAAAGAGTTTAATTTGTGATTTTATAATTACCAAAATAAATAGATAAAATTACTTGAGACAGTGTCTAAGGAAACGGATATTTGGTATGTTGGAGAGAAGCAGATTCATAATGTATACCAAATTCTCTTTACTTAGTAAGAAAACTGAAAGTTCAAATTACTCTATTCCCATGAGAAAATTGCTTTATCTATACATAAGATTGTAGCGATGCTTTTCATTGTTAAAGAACTGGAAACTATTTTCCACTTTTAGAGAAAAAAAAATCTTAAGAAATACATGCACAGTGTATGAAATTTATAAACTATGCTGCATTAGTCAGTTTTTTATCACTGTGACCAAAATACCTGACAAAAACAAATTAGAGGAGGAAAAGTTTATTTGGGGCTCAGGGTTTCTGAGGTTCAGTCCAGGTTGGCTAACTCCATTGCTCTGAGCCCAAGTGAGACAGAGCTTCATGGTGGAAGAAACCTTCTCATTTCATGGCATCCAGGAAGGAGTTGTGGGGAGAGAGAAAAGAAGAAGAAAGAGAGAGAGAGGGGAGAGAGAGAGAGAGAGAAAGGAAGGAAGGAAAGAAGGAAGGAAGGAGGGAGGAAGGAAGGAAGGAAGGAAGGAAGGAAGGAAGGAAGGAAGGAAGGAAGGAAGGAAGGAAGGAAGGAAAGAAGAAAGGAAGGAGAGAGAAGAACAGAGGAATCAGGGTCAAAATGTAATTGCAAAGGGTGACTCACTGCCTTCAGTTCTGCCCACCTACCTGAAGTTTTAATCCAGAGATCTGAATTATTAAATTATTAAATATTAAATTATGAATCCATCAAACGGATCAATCCACCAATGACGTTACAGCTCTCATAATCTAATAATTTCACCGGTGAACATTGCACAACATGAGCTTTTCTGGGAGAGAGCCCATGTCCAAACCGTAACATGTGACCAAAACCATATGGAGCAATTGATTTCTCTTCCTAGCCCACTCATTTCCTGGTTTTGCTCCTTCTAGTTGGATATAATGGATCTCCTTCCTTGGCATAATGCCATATCTGGGGGTTGAAGATTTGGGGTCTCAGTTGTGTGATAATCTGAAGCTGGAATCAACATTTTCCATAGCAGCATTCAGTATTGGGGAAACAGCTCCTGCCCTGCATTGCAGACCTGGTGTGAGTTTAAGGTTGACTAGAATAGAATGCTTTAGTTACAGTTTATAGCCAAGTGTCATGGGAACATGTGTCATCCACCTTCTTACGGGGAGGCCAGCTTGTAAGGTATCAATACTGAATCAATAAACTCTTATTGTTCAGAGTCTTTACTTTGAAACTATTTATTTTTGTGATGTCTCCTTCCTATTTCTGTTTAATAATCTGCAATAATCACTTCTGACCCTGATCCAAAATACCAAGAACTATGCTTGATTTCTGATCAACTCAGTGCTAAGAATTATTCCTCTAAATATATTTTATAGAACCTCATAAGTTATATCTATCATTATCACTTACCACATATACAACCTACATCTATTTATACTTAATCCACTAGACTGATGGATCTATATACACTCCTCATCCATGCTCAGAGCTTTCAGTTCCATTTGAATTCCTCCAAAATTTATACCTTTAGCATAGACTTCCTTAAACTCCAGACCTGAATATCTAATGGACTGCTTAATTTATTCACATGAAAATCAGAATTATCTTCCTGAATCTGTAACTAGACTCATCCAACCAGTTTTTATCAACAGAGAAGAGTTTTGTTGATACCCTGAAATGAACTCGAGAGGTCACTATATTTTTATAAGTCTGTCAAAGACTTATTATGGGTTAACTCTTTTTGATAAAATTATTTTTTCTACTGCTATCATATTTTGGATTAATGTATTAAGTTAATTTAATTATCATTATAGTCAATATTTTGAATGCTGAATTATTTGATTTGCAGCATTATTTCTTTTTTTTCTATTTTATTGTAAACAAAAGGGATACATGTTGTTTCTCTGTTTGTACATGGCATAAAGGCATATCATTTGTGTAATCCAAAATTTACATAGGGTAATGCTATTTGATTCATTCTGTTATTTTTCCCCTTCCCCCCACCCCTCCCACCCCTCTTTTCCCTCTATACAGTCCTTCCTTCCTCCATTCTTGCCCCGCTCCCTAACCCTAACTCTAACCCTAACACTAACCCCTCCCACCCCCCCATTATGTGTCATCATCCACTTATTAGCGATATCATACTTCCTTTGTTTTTTTGACAGTATTGGGGAAACAGCTCCTGCCCTGCATTGCAGACCTGGTGTGAGTTTATAAAATAAAAAAAAAAGAAATAATGCTGCAAATCAAATAATTCAGCATTCAAAATATTGACTATAATGATAATTAAATTAACTTAATACATTAATCCAAAATATGATAGCAGTAGAAAAAATAATTTTATCAAAAAGAGTTAACCCATAATAAGTCTTTGACAGACTTATAAAAATATAGTGACCTCTCACTTAGCATGATATTCTCCAATTTCATCCATTTGCCTGCAAATGCCATAATTTTATCATTCTTTATGGTGGAGTAATATTCCATTGTATATATATACCACAGTCTCTTTATCCATTCATCAATTGAAGGACATCTAGGTTGGTTCCACAATCTGGCTATTGTGAACTGAGCAGCTATGAACATTGATGTGGCTGTGTCTCTGTAATATGCTGATTTTAAGTCCTTTGGGTATAGGCCAAGGAGTGGGATAGCTGGGTCAAATGGTGGTTCCATTCCAAGTTTTCTAAGGAATTTCCGCAATGCTTTCCAGAGTGGCTGCACTAATTTGCAGCCCCACCAGCAATGTATGAGTGTACCTTTCTCCCCACATCCTCGCCAACACCTGTTGTTGCTTGTATTCTTGATAATCGCCATTCTAATTGGGGTGAGATGGAATCTTAGGGTAGTTTTGATTTGCATTTCTCTTATAACTAGAGATGTTGAACATTTTTCCATATGTTTGTTGATTGCTTGTAGATCTTCTTCTGTGAAGTGTCTATTCATTTCCTTAGCCCATTTGTCGACTGGATTAATTGCATTCTTGGTGTAGAGTTTTTTGAGTTCTTTATAGATTCTGGAGATTAGTGCTCTATCTGAAGTATGATTGGCAAAGATTTTCTCCCACTCTGTAGGCTCTTTCTTCGCATTGCTGATAGTTTCCTTTGCTGAGAGAAAGCTTTTTAGTTTGAATCTATCCCAGTTATTGATTCTTGCTTTTATTTCTTGTGCTATGGGAGTCCTGTTGAGGAAGTCTGGTCCTAAGCCGACATGTTGAAGCTCTGGACCTACTTTTTCTTCTATAAGATGCATGGTCTCTGGTCTGATTCCGAGGTCCTTAATCCATTTTGAGTTTATTTTCGTGCATGGTGAGAGATATGGGTTTAATTTCATTCTGTTGCATATGGATTTCCAATTCTCCCAGCACATTTGTTGAAGAGGCTATCTTTTCTCCATTGCATATTTTTGGACCCTTTGTCTAGTATGAGAAAATTATATTTATTTAGGTTTGTGTCCGTGTCCTCTATTCTGTACCATTGATCCACCTTTCTATTTTGGTACCAGTATCATGCCGTTTTTGTTACTATTGCTTTGTAGTAGAGTTGAAGATCTGGTATCGCGATACCCCCTGCTTCACTCTTTCTACTGAGGATTGCTTTAGCTATTCTGGGTTTCTTATTCTTCCAGATGAATTTCATAATTTCTTGCTCTATTTCTGTAAGGTACATCATTGGGATTTTAATTGGAATTGCATTGAATCTGTATAGCACGTTTGGTAGTATGGCCATTTTGACAATATTAATTCTTCCTATCCAGGAACATGGGAGATCTTTCCATCTTCTGAGGTTTTCTTTAATTTCTTTCTTTAGTGTTCTGTAGTTCTCACTTAGAGGTCTTTCACCTCTTTTATGAGATTGATTCCCAAGTATTTTATTTTTTTCGATGCTAACATTGTAAAGGCCATCTATGCTAAGCCCATGGCTAATATCATTCTAAATGGTGAAAAACTGAAAGCATTCCCCCTAAAAACCGGAACAAGGCAGGGATGCCCACTTTCACCACTTCTTTTCAATATCGTCCTTGAAACTCTAGCCAGAGCAATTAGAAAGACCAAAGAAATTAAAGGGATACGAATAGGAAAAGAAGAACTCAAACTATCCCTATTTGCTGATGATTATATACTTAGAGGAACCAGGAAATTTCACCAGAAAACGTTTAGATCTCATAAGTGAATTCAGTAAAGTAGCAGGATATAAGATCAATGCACATAAATCTAAGGCATTTTTATACATAAGTGATGAATCTTCAGAAAGAGAAATTAGGAAAACTAGCATTATTTCTTTTTAACATAGACATACACAAATTGCTCTTAATCTTAGTAGTGCCACTCTAGAATTAATAGAGTTCAGTAATATCTAATCCAAATTTTTCTAATTGCAAGAAACTGTATCTTTCTATACTCATAAAATAATCTCATTCTTAACTCAGATGTCTGCATTAATATTTTTATAAATTCATTGCTTGCATCTTAGAAAATAGTAGAAATTGATTTCTGGGTATAATGTTTATTTAATAAAATAATAAAGATAAAACATGTATTTCTCTTTGCTTTGCTGTAGTGTTTTTTTTAATATATATATATATTTATTATTGTAAACAAATGGGATACATGTTGTTTCTCTATTTGTACATGGAGTCAAGGCATACCATTTGTGTAATCATAAATTTACATAGGGCAATGTTGTTTGATTCATTCTGTTATTTTTTTCCCTTCCCCCCCACCCCTCCGACCCAAATTTTTCCTCTATACAGTCCTTCCTTCCTCCATTCTTACCACCCTCCTTATCCCTAACCCTAAACCTAACCTTAACCCTAACGCTAACACTTCCCACCCCCCATTATATGTCTTCATCCGCTTGTCAGCAAGATCATTCATCTAAAGTTTTTTGAGACTGGCTTATCTCACTTAGCATGATATTCTCCAATTTCATCCATTTGCCTGCAAATGCCATAATTTTATCATTCTTCATGGCGGAGTATTATTCCACTGTATATATATGCCACAGTTTCTTTATCCATTCATCAACTGAAGGACATCAAGGTTGGTTCCACAATCTGGCTATGGTGAATTGAGCAGCAATGAACATTGATGTGACTGTATCTCTGTAGTATGCTGATTTTAAGTCCTTTGGGTATAGGCCAAAGAGTGGGATAACTGGGTCAAATGGTGGTTCCATTTCAAGCTTTCTGAGGAATCTCCATACTGCTTTCCAGAGTGGCTGCACTAATTGCAACCCCACCAGCAATGTATGAGTGTACCTTTTTTACCACATCCTCGCCAACACCTATTGTTGCTTGTGTTCTTTTTTTTTTTTCAATTTCTTTTTAATTGTAAACAAATGGGATGCGTGTTGTTTCTCTGTTTGTACATGGCGTAAAGGCATACCATTTGTGTAATCATACATTTACATAGGGTAATGTTGTTTGATTCATTCTGTTATTTTTTCCCCTTCCCCCCCACCCCTCCTACCCCTCTTTTCCCTCTATACAGTCCTTCCTTCCTCCATTCTTGCCCGCCTCCCTAACCCTAACTCTAACCCTAACACTAACCCCTCCCATACCCCATTATGTGTCATCTTCCACTTATTTTTTTTTCTGATTATTGTATACAAATGGGATACAAGTTCTTTCTCTATTTGTACATGGAGTCAAGGCATACCATTTGTGTAATCATACGTTTACATAGGGCAATGATGTTTGATTCATTATTTTTTTCCCTTCCCCCCCCCCCCCTCCCACCCCTCTTTTCCCTCAATACAGTCCTTCTTTCCTTCATTCTTACCACACTCCTTATCCCTAACCCTAAACCTAACCCTAACCCTAATTCTAATCCCTCCCAACCTCCATTATATGTCCTCATCCGCTTATCAGCGAGATCACTTGTCCTTTAGTTTTTTGGGATTGACTTATCTCACTTAGCATGATATTCTCCAATTTCATCCATTTGCCTACAAATGCCATAATTTTTATTATTCTTTACGGTTGAGTAATATTCCACTGTATATATGTACCACAGTTTCTTTATCTATTCATTAACTGAAGGGTATCTGGTGGGTTCCACAATCTGGCTATGGTGAATTGAGCAGCAATGAACATTGATGTGGCGTATCTCTGTAGTATGCTGATTTTAAGTCCTTTGGGTATAGGCCGAGGAGTGGGATAGCTGGGTCAAATGGTGGTTCCATTCCAAGCTTTCTGAGGAATTTCCATACTGCTTTCCAGAGTGGCTGCACTAATTTGCATCCCCATCAGCAATGTATGAGTGTTCCTTTTTCACCACATCCTCGCCAACACCTGTTGTTGCTTGTATTCTTGATAATCGCCATTCTAATTGGGGTGAGATGAAATCTTAGGGTAGTTTTGATTTGCATTTCTCTTATTACTAGGGATGTTGAACATTTTTTCATATATCTGTTGATTACTTGTAGATCTTCTTCTGTGAAGTGTCTATTCATTTCCTTAGCCTATTTGTTGATTGGATTATTTGTATTCTTGGTGTAGAGTTTTTTGAGTTCTTTATAGATTCTGGAGATTAGTGCTCTATCTGAAGTATGAGTGGCAAAGATATTCTCCCACTCTGTAGGCTCTTTCTTCACATTGCTGATAGTTTCCTTTGCTGAGAGAAAGCTTTTTAGTTTGAATCTATCCCAGTTGTTGATTCTTGCTTTTATTTCTCGTGCTATGTGAGTCCTGTTAAGGAAGTCTGATCCTAAGCCAACAAGTTGAAGATTTGGACCTACTTTTTCTTCTATAAGATGCAGGGTCTCTGGTCTGATTCTGAGGTCCTTGATCCATTTTGAGTTGAGTTTTGTGTAGTGTGAGAGATAGGGGTTTAATTTCATTCTGTTGCATTGTTTTCCAGTTTTCCCAGCACCATTTGTTGAAGAGGCTATCTTTTCTCCATTGCATATTTTTGGACCCTTTGTCTAGTATGAGAAAATTGTATTTATTTGGGTTTGTGTCCATGTCCTCTATTCTGTACCATTGATCTACCTGTCTATTTTGGTACCTATAACATGCCGTTTTTGTTACTATTGCTTTGTAGCATAGTTGAAGATCTGGTATTGCGATGCCCCCTGCTTCGCTCTTTCTATTGAGGATTGCTTTACCTATTATGGGTTTTTTGTTCTTCCAGATGAATTTCATAATTTCTTGCTCTATTTCTGTAAGGTACCTCATTGGGATTTTAATTGGAATTGCATTGAATCTGTATAGCACTTTAGGTAGTATCGCCATTTTGATAATATTAATTCTGCCTATCCAGGAACATGGGAGATCTTTCCATCTTCTAAGGTTTTCTTTAATTTCTTTCTTTAGTGTTCTGTAGTTCTCATTGTAGAGGTCTTTCACCTCTTTTGTGAGATTGATTCCCAAGTATTTTATTTTTTTCGATGCTATTGTGAATGGGGTAGTTTTCCTAATTTCTCTTTCTGAAGATTCATCACTTATGTATAAAAATGCATTGGATTTATGAGCATTGATCTTGTAACCTGCTACTTTACTGAATTCACTTATGAGTTCTAAAAGTTTTCTGGTGGAATTTCCAGGTTCCTCTAAATATATAATCATGTCATCAGCGAACAGGGATAGTTTGAGTTCTTCTTTTCCAATTCGTATCCCTTTAATTTCTTTGGTTTGTTTAATTGCTCTGGCTAGAGTCTCAAGGACGATGTTGAATAGAAGTGGTGAAAGAGGGCATCCCTGCCTTGTTCCAGTTTTTAGGGGGAATGCTTTCAGTTTTTCACCATTTAGAATGATATTGGCCATAGGCTTAGCGTAGATGGCCTTTATAATGTTAAGGAATGTTCCCACTACCCCAATTTTTTCTAGTGTTCTGAGCATGAAGGGATGCTGTATTTTATCGAATGCTTTTTCTGCATCTATTGAAATAATCATGTGATTCTTAACTTTAAGTCTGTTGATATGGTGAATGACATTTATTGATTTCCGAATGTTGAACCAACCTTGCATCCCTGGGAAAAAACCCACTGATCGTGGTGCACTATCTTTTTAATGTATATTTGTATGCGATTTGCTAAAATTTTGTTGAGAATTTTTTTTTTTATTTTTTATTTTTTACATTTACATAGGGTAATGATGTTTATTTTTTTCCCTTCCCCCCCACCCCTCCCACCCCTCTTTTCCCACTATACAGTCCTTCTTTCCTTCATTCTTACCGCTCTCCTTAGCCTAACTCTACACCTAACCCTAAACCTAATGCTAACCCCTCCCAACCCCCATTATATGTCCTCATCCGCTTATCAGCGAGATCATTCGTCCTTTAGTTTTTTGAGTTTGGCTTATCTCACTTAGCATGATATTCTCCAGTTTCTCCCATTTGCCTACAAATGCCATAATTTTATCATTCTTCATTGCGGAGTAATATTCCATTGTATAAATATGCCACAGTTTCTTTATCCATTCATCAACTGAAGGGCATCTAGGTTGGTTCCACAATCTGGCTATGGAGAATTGAGCAGCAATGAACATGGATGTGGCTGTATCTCTGTAGTATGCTGATTTTAAGTCCTGTGGGTATAGGCCAAGGAGTCGGATAGCTGGGTCAAATGGTGGTTCCATTCCAAGCTTTCTGAGGAATCTCCACACTGCTTTCCAGAGTGGCTGCACTGATTTGCAACCCCACCAGCAATGTATGAGTGTTCCTTTTTCACCACATCCTCGCCAACACCTATTGTTGCTTGTGTTCTTGATAATCGCCATTCTAATTGGGGTGAGATGAAATCTTAGGGTAGTTTTGATTTGCATTTCCCTTATTACTAGGGATGTTGAACATTTTTTCATATATCTGTTGATTACTTGTACATCTTCTTCTGTGAAGTGTCTGTTCATTTCCTTAGCCCATTTGTTGATTGGATTATTTGTTTTCTTGGTGTAGAGTTTTTTGAGTTCTTTATAGATTCTGGAAATTAGCGCTCTATCTGAGGTATGGTTGGCAAAAATATTCTCCCACTCTGTAGACTCTCTCTTCACAATACCGATAGTTTCCTTTGCTGAGAGAAAGCTTTTTAGTTTGAATCTATCCCAGTTGTTGATTCTTGCTTTTGTTTCTTGTGCTGTGGGAGTCCTGTTTAGGAAGTCTTATCCTAAGCCAACAAGTTGAAGATTTGGACCTACTTTTTCTTCTATAAGATGCAGGGTCTCTTGTCTGATTCCGAGGTCCTTGATCCATTTTGAGTTGAGTTTTGTGCAGGGTGAGAGATAGGAGTTTAATTTCATTCTGTTGCATAAAACATTTTGTATTTTTTCTGAACACTGCCAATTCCAGGAAAAGCATAACAAAGAAAAATCTACAGCCAAGGTACCTCAGTAGTGTCTCCTTACTGAGTATATAAAATAAATAATACATTTATAACATAAAAAGTGCATATTTTAATTTTACCAAGATATAATTCACATACCATGGAATGAATCTTCTTAAAGAGTATAAATCTATTTTTTAGATTTAGAATTCTGTGATCACCACCACAGTCAGATTTAGAACTTTTTCATTATCACAAAAAGAAATATGATACCTTTTAGAAGTCATTTCTCCATTTTGCACAACTCCTAATCCCAATTGTTAGGTGACCACTAATCTGCATCTCTAATTATATTCCTATTCTGAACATTTCATATAAATTGAATCATTTTGTGACTGACTTCTTTCATTTGCATAATGATCTTAAAGTTCATTGGTGTTTTAGTGTGAGTTGTCATACCTTGTTGTCAATTAATATTGCATGAATATACCATATTGTTTATCTATTCTCAATTGATAAAGATTTGTCATGTTTCCATAGTTTAGATATTATGAATAATACTTCTACAAATAATCACATGCAAATTTTTGTGTGGTTATATATTTTTGCTCCTCTTTGGAATAGTAGTGAAATCTCTGGATCATATGATAACTAAGACTGCATCTAACCTTTGGAAGAATTTCAGACTATTTTCCAAAGTGGGTGTACCAATTTTTATTTCCACCAACAATATATACAAGTTCAAATTATTCATACTTTTTATCATTTTATTTTTCTTAATAAAAATCATTCCAGTGGATGTGAAGTGGCACCTCATTGTGATTTTGATTTGCATTTACCTAATGGCTAATAATGTTGAGCATCTTTTCATGTAATTATTGACCATTTGGATAATTTTCTTGGGGAAATGTCTACTTAAATTCTTTACTCCTCTTTTAATTGGATTATTTCTCTTTTATTATTGAGCTTAAGATTTAATTTTAATTTTAGATGCAAATTCCTTATTAAATACATGACTCAAAAGCATTTTTCCAGTTTTGTAGACTGTCTTTTTACTGTGTTGATATTATCCTGTAAAACACAGATGTCTTAAATTTGTATTAAATTCAATAGGTCTACCTTTTAATTTTGTCACTTTTAGTTTTCATGTTATGTTTCATGAGTTCTTTGACAAACTCAAGGTCATGAACATTTGCCTATATAATTTTTTTCTGAGAAGACTTTAATTTTTTTCTTACATTTAGATCTATGGCCATTTTGAGTTAGTTTTTGAATGTTATGAGGAACAGTCCTTATTTTATTTTTGCTCATTTTGACATCCAATTTTCTAGCACTGTTTCTTGAAAAGTTTGCTTCCCCCTCATTGTATTGCTTTCATACTCTTGTTGAAGATAAATTGAACATCAATGTGAAAGTTTATTTCTGAACTCAATTCTATTGCATTTTTCTCCATGTCCACTCTTAAATCTTAACTAGTAGAGCTTTGTAGTAAGATTGGAATAGGAATGAATTGCCTAGATTTGCTCCTTTTTTGAGAAATGGCTTTGGATTTCTGAAATCCTTTGAAATTTCATATGAATTTTTATGTTTAGCCTTTTTATTTCTGCAAAACAAACAAATACCATTTGGATTATGTTGACTCCTAGATCAATTTGGAGAGTACTGACATCTTAATGATATGGTCTTCTGATCCATGAACATAGGCTATCTTTCTGTATATTTAGGTCTTCTCTAATTATTTTCACAAATATACTGTAGTGTTTTAAAAAAATTTTTAAGTTGTTGATGGACCTTTTTAAAATTTATTTATATGTGTTGCTGAGAATCAAACCCAGCACCTCACACATGCGAGGCAAGTCCTATACCACTGATCCACAACTCCCTATTCTGTAGTTTTAAAAATATGTTTCATGCTCCTTTTAAAAAGTTACTTCTTATGTAATTTATTCTTTTTGATATTTTTGTAAATGAAATTGTTTCTGAATTCAGTTTTGTAAGTTCATTTGGTTAATGTATATCATTTTTTGTCCTACCACTTTACTTAATTTATCAATTAGAATATTTTTCTAATGGATTCATCATTGTTTCAGTCAGCTTTTATTACCACTGTGACCAAAAGTCCTGAAAAGAACAATTTTAGAGGAGAAAAAGTTTATTTGGTGATCATGGTTCCAGATTTCTCTATCCACATATGGTCAATTCCATTGCTCTGTGCCAGATAGGAGGAAGAGCATCATAATGGAAGAACATGGCATGACAGAGAAAAGTAGCTCAGAAGATCACAGCATGGAGCAGAAAGAGAAAGAGAGCTCCCCTCCCCACAGACGAATATGAACACCAATAGCACATCCTCAGTGACCCACCTCCTCCAGCCACACCCTACCTACCTACAGTTTCCACCCAGTTAATCCCTTGAAGTGGATTAGTGCACTGATTACCTCTAAACTTTCTTACATTGTCTCACACATGAGCTTTTGGGTGATTTCTCATATCTGAACCATAACAATTTGAATATTCTATAGGCATGATGTTATCTATGAATAATACTATGCTTTTTTCCAATCAATGACTTTTTTTGTACTAATTGCTTTTGCTAGAGCCTTTAGTAGAATTTTGAACAGAAGTAGTGAAAGAAGACATCCTTATCTTGTTTCTGATCTTATGGTAAAACAGGTAGTATTTCACCATTAGCACAATGTTAGTTGCAGGTTTTGGAGATGACTTTATCAGGTTGAAGACCTTCTTTTCCATTACTAATCTCTTAAGTATTTTTTATCATTAAGTGATGCTTAATTTTGTAAAATGTTCTCTGAATCTATTGAGGTGAGCATGTGGTTTTTGCCCTTTATTCTCTTGGCATAGAATAGGCACATGATTAATAGATATATGATCTTTTATTAGGTACACATATGTCGTATTTATTATGTATTTCTGACAGATCAAATATGTTTCAGTTTTACATCCCTGCTTTTCTCTAGTAACTTTTCAGTTTGCTATGTCTGATTTTAGTCTAGTTATCCCAACTTCTGTTTTCATGACTCATTTTTTTTTTTCCATTTTCTATGGGTTCAATCAAACTTGTGTCTTCTTTAGATAGCATAAAGTTGCATCCCATTTTTTTAATATTCAATCTGACAATGTTTATCTTTTATTAGATGGTTTAATCCATTTAAATTTAATGTTATTATCAATAAAGTTGGATTTATATCTGCCTTTTTCATTTTACTTTCTATGTATCTCATTTATTTTTGTTCCTATATTCATTCTTTATTGCTTTCTTTTCTGTCTTTTGAATGTCTTATAATATTTTAGTTATCTTAAGAATTTTTTGGTATATTTTTGTGTAATTATTATTATTGATTTCTTTAGGACTTATCACACACATTTTTACTTACTTGTATATACTTCAGATATATACTTACTGAATTCAGCACTATGTGGAAACATTACTTTTATTCCCTCTTACCTCTTTTTGTGCCATTATTGTTACATGTTTTATATGTTTTGTATGCGTATATCTTTTGTGAGACTTCGTAGCGAATTATTGAAACTGAGGATAGTTGTGGAAATTTTCATGTATTAGTCTCGCCTCATGTTCTACACGGGAGAGGGAAAGGGTTCTTGTAGAAGGGATGGGCTGGCTGTGAAATAAGCTAAAAATTTATTTATCATGAAAAATGACAGGAGACAGAATAATGTTTGAAGCAAGGGCATGACCATAGAGCCATCCGTAAGGGGCTGGCTCTAATAATGTAAGGATCCCATGCTTGATTTATTTCTAGTGGTACAGATCAAAGGGGAACAGGGAGGAGCTTCTTCCATGTAAAACAAGATGGGGTGGAGTTGAGCAAGCCATTTAGCTCTAGGGGGTTCTTCCCACATCTAGGGCCTGCATTCAGACTTCAGCGGCGAGCCACCTGCAGGGAAACCACATACTCCAGGCAATCTGGAATGACTTTCCGTAATTGTCAGTTCCTGACAGTCAGATTTCCCTGTCTAATAATTCAACCAAACTTGGTTTTACTGTAGGCCAAAGGTGGCTTCCCACATATTCGTTTGCTAGTGCTACTACTTCTTCACACTTTGGGCAGCTGGAAGTCTCTGATCAAGGTGTTGATAGATTTGATATCTTCTGAGGCCTCTCTCATTAGCTTACAAATGATTACCTGCTTGTTGTGTTGTCATATGGCCTTTTCTCTGTATGTGTGTATTCCTGGAATCTCTTCCTCTTCTCATGAGGATGCCAATCATATTGCATTATGGCCTCCCTCTTCTGACTTCATTGAACTTTAATTATTTTTGTGAAGGCCCTGTTTCCAAACCTAATTACATTATGGGTTAGGGTTTCAACATAAATTTTGAGGAGATGTGATTTAGTCCATAATATCCCCAATCTGTATATGATGTCAGAAGTGAGTATTTGTGAACTCTTCCTTCTAACCTATTTTTGGATGATAATTCCTTGCAGTAAGGGTCAGAAGTCTGGTGCAGATTTGGCAATGTTTAGGGACTTTACCCTTAATCTTCTAGTGTCCTTAATTCCAGGTTGTATCAAGTCTAGCAACTAGACTCCTCTAATTCTGTATTGTTTTTACCTGTGCCCTGGGGCATAAATTGCTTCACAGTCTGATCAGGCTAAAATGAGTTTTAATTATTCTTATTTTATTCCTGGTCTTTAAACTTTGGTCAGGTACTCTATGCATGGTGTTAAGTAGTACTACTATATTAGTGAACAAACTTTCTTCTCCATAGTTTCATATGCCATTAAAATCATTTATCAATTAATGAGGTTTCACTATATGCACAAACTGGGTACAAATTGCTTATTCACATCATATCATTTAATTTTCACAAAACCTTAGGAGATACTATTTTTCCCATTTTACTGATGAACAAAATATCAGTAATCACAAAACAGTATTTTATTCCATTTTATTGCTTCTTTCATATGCCTTATATGTCATAGTTATTCTAATATACTTATTGCTTTTTTGTTCTAAACAAGGAAAATAAATATATATTAATTATGCATTCCCTATATGTTCTATTCTCCTTTATTTTCTTCCTCTTTTACCTCGAGTTTTAAAGTTTCATTTAATATTTATAATTGCCTTAGGCAACTTGAGTTATGTAAATTAAATCATGTGTGTTTATAAACTGATATGAGCTTGTTTCAGTTTTCTGGGTGGAGTTAATCTTTCTTTCAAGAAAGATATCTGTTCTGATTTTCAATTTACTCTGTAGAGTAAATTGGTACTTTGGTAGTGATTAAGAAAACCACTGAGATTTCCCTATGGAATAAATAACAAATATCCCTGGAAGTGCTGTAGGGAAAGTAGTAGACATAAATTTATGATAATAATTTGAGGTAAAGACAAAAGCAAATATACATGAATTCCCAAAGTCTGGTTGCAGGTATTAGTTATTCAAAGTTTTGAAAAATTCTTAAATAAAAATAATTTTTTATTTACTCTGACAGCTGCTAATGGTTACAATTACACTTTCTATTCCTTTCTCATTATACTTACTAGTTCATATTAATTGTGCAAATGAATGGATTTTACTGTGACATTTCCATACATACATATAACATGCTTCAACAGTATACATTTTCCCTACTATTCTAACTCAACCCTCCTCCTCTCTTTCCCTGGACCCACTCTCTTTCCCTGAGAGGCTGTCTTCTACTTTCCTGCCTCCCTCCTCCTCCCCCTTGCACCTCCCCCTCCATCCTCTCCCTCCCCTTCCTTCCAACTCCTCCTTCTTCTCTCCTCCTTCTCAATTGATAGATGAAAAAAAGTGATGCAACTGTTATGTGTATGAGTGTGTTTATATTAGCATCATGAATTTTTAAAGAGGAAAATGCCTGTTAGTCTTTTAGGAGAAATACTTCCTCACAGAGTGGAAGATGTGTAAGTATATCATCTTTATTGATTAAACAAGGTCAATTCATATCTAGAAAACAGCATTTAGAAAAATAAACTTTCTTTGAAGGATTTCAGGAATAATAGGGATCAAATCCAGGGTAAAAAGCAAGGACAGTGTTTAATTTCTAAAAGGAATAAATCTAAATTTTTTTAAATTTTAATATTAGAATCCAATAATTAAGCTTTTGTTGGTAATACTTATTTGTTTTATAAATATGAAATTTATCTATAATAAATTTCTTTAGGTGGTAGGTCTACTGAATTTTATGTAACTGTGTTAGGAATCTGTAATTATTATTAATACTACTTCCATTTATAATATATCAGTACCAAACACTATTTTTTATATGTGTGTTGATTTTGCTTGAGGTCTGTGCATTCTGGAAACTTACACTTGGTCAATTAAAAAGTTTGGATTTGGTGAGAATAAGAGCAACTATGACTTCAGAGATGATCTTTAGACTTTATCTCTGGATGAGCTATGGCTACCATCTGTTGGCGGTTACACATTCTGGTAGTCGATGAGAAAGAGTAAGTCAAACATTCTTGGGTAAAAAAGGTATTATATTCATAAAGATAATTTCAGTTCCACTTCCCTGATATTCCTGTTACAGAAGACTTACCCTCTCTTCTTTCTGAAAAAAATTTCTCGTCTTTCTGGAAAGTTTTAATGAGTTCTCCTCAGCTTTTGTTCTTTCTGTTCTCTTAAAGCATACTGAGTTTGCATAAGGTATCATATCAAAAATGTCTTGTTCCTATATTTCAGGAGACTGTGCACTTTCTAATGAAGAGGATTGTGTTGGATTCCTTTTGAATCTTCCATTCCTAGAATGGCAACTTGCCCCTGTAAGACATTTTAAAATGTTTTTGAGTGAATAAATAAATGGTTGAAATGAAACTCTGAAAATGTCTGTGGTATCTAGGATTGTACATGTAATTAAATTTATAATAAAGAAAATAAAAACAGGCAATTACAGGTTATAATTGTATAACCATAATTGTTTCTCAGAAGAGTCACTGAATCAACTTGGGGCTAGAAGGTTTCTACATAATAGAAATGCAATTTGGGTGAAGAAAGAACATAGCGGAAGACTTGTCTTTGATATATGGATATACATTTTAGATTCATGATGTTATTTAATGTACATTTAAGATAACTGCTTCAGTATTGGTTGCTATGGTTAGAATGTGTGTGTCCTTCCAAATTTTGTACATTGGAACTTAACTGCTGAGGTGATGGCATTGAGGTGGCCACCTTGGGAGGTGATGATGAGGCAAAGAACTCAAAAATGTGGTTAGTGCCCTTATAAAAGATGCCTCAGAGAGTGTCCTCTTCCCTTTCTTCTCTTATACCTCTTCTGCCATGAAGAACACAGTGTTCATCCCTGTTGGTCTTTACACCGTGTGAAGTCAGAGCATGCAAGACACCTCTTTGGAAAGACACTGGGTCCTCACCAGACACTGAATCCACCTGTGCCTTGATTTTTGATCAGTGAACCTACAAAACTGTGAAATAAATTCTTATTATATATACAAAGTACACAGTCTCAGGTATTTTCTTATAATAGTACTAATGGACTAAGACAATGGCAGAGGAGTTTTTGTATATATCTAGTTGGTATTTGACTTTCCAGGGATATTTGTAGATAGATGAGCTGAGATTTGTTTTTCTAATGTTCTGCTCTGACTGTGAAGTGAGACTTGCCTTAGGGCAACTAAAATTCAAGGAAAATAAAAGGCTATTTGCTAAATTTTATGCTACATTAGTTGACACTCAGCTGTTGTTACTATTCATACATATTTCTTTATTTACACTTACATTTCACCACATGGGCATAAAGGGTAAAATTTGTTTTGGTGCATACAATTTCCTGAATAGCCTCAGAACTCTTAGTTGGGTGCTTTCTCAATATGTAAGGCACATTCAGGTTTCCTAATTATGTGTTTTTGAGGCATTTTGCCTACATCTTCTGAACTGAAGTAAAATATCACAGAAAATAGAATAGCAAGGGCCTTTTATTTGGCCTTAGAATAATCATTCTATTCTAGTAGAATAAAATGGACATTTGAAGAATTATAAGACAGAAAGTAAATTTTAGAAGTTTACTTTCCATTTCATGGGGCTCAATATTACAAATGTTGAATAGATATGTCTCCAAAGATTTACAAATGGCCAATAAATGCATGAAAAGATGCTCAATGTTATTACATTTCCTTAATGACTAATTTGCTTAAGTAAATTGCAGGCTAGAGAATTAACAAAAGGAAATGAGAGAAAAGGAAGATAACTAGGAGGTGCCATTTAATACCATCTAGTATGGGTATAACCTTAGAAAAGTGAAGGAAAACAAGAAGAGTTGTAGAAATTGGAACCCTCATATTGCTGGTGGGAATGGTTCAGTCTTTGCATTTTCAAAAGCAGTTTGGCAGTTTCTCAAAAAGTTGAACATAATATTACCACATTAATTTCAATTCCATCCGTAAGTGTATACCAAAAAACATTTTAAAAACAGGTATTCAAACAAGTACACACACATACTCATAATAGAACCACATGGCAGAGTCACCTGCCAAAAGTGAAAACAGGCCAGATATTCATCAACAAATGGATAAATAAATGGTAGCAAATATATATATATATATATATATATATATATATAAATGTACATATATATTTATATATATAAATTATATATATAATTCCAAAATAAAAGTGAATAAAATGCTGATATACCATCACAATGTGGGTAAACTTCCAAAATATTAAGGTCTTGAAAGGAGCTAGTCATGTAGTCCCATGTAGTATGTTTCCATTTATATGAAAAACCCAGAATGGATATATACCCTAGGGACAGAATGAGTATTGGTAGTATCTAGGAAACAGTAAAAGGAAAGAATAAGGGAAAACTACTTAGTGGGTGTGGGGTTTAGTGTGCAATGATGGAAGTGCTTTGGGATTAGAGAGAAGAGGTCATTGTTCAGTACTGTGTCCTAATTACTCTGAATTATCTTCTCCAAAATAGTTAATTTTATATTTTGTCAATTTCACTTCAATAAATTATTTTTAAAAGTACAAATATTAATAATATAAATATTATTATTTATTAAATCAGTTTAAGGAGTAAGTGGTAATATAGAATTTGGACAAGAACTCATTATTTTAAAAGGTAATTTGGTTTCTTTTTGAACCAGTTACTAAATTCAATGAATCATGACTTCGGGATTTGAAAATGAGATTAAATCACCCTAAATATAATGAGCAATGCCAGAAACATTTCACTTAAATAAGGATAGCAATAATATTAATAACCAACAGGGGAGACTAGCATGGTGACACACACCTATAATCTCAGGGACTCCAGAGGCTGAGGCAGGAAGGATCACAAATTTAAGGCTAGACTAAGTAACTTAGACAATTTCTCAAAATAAAAAGGACTGGGGATGTTGGTTAGTGGAAGAGAGCCCTGAGTTAAATCTCTAGTACCATGAAAACAAACAAATGACCAACCTAAAAACATCTGGAGACTATCTGAAGAGGTATTCCTGAAGGGTCAAATTCCATTGGCGATGACCAAAATATCATGTGTTCATTCCCATACATCTGCTCCAGGTTGTTTTAGAATGCGTTTACTTTCCTCCTAATCAACAGCTGTTGAATTGCAGGACTGAACTCAAATAATGATTCTCTGTGAAAGAAATAATTTCTTTGCTTTTTTTTTTTTCTCCTAAATTAACTTATTATACAAGCTTAGAAACCACAACATATCTTATCCTAATCTGCCATCCCCTCTCCATTATGCAGTTATCACCATAATAACCCTCAAGGAATGATTTAACTTCATAATTATAAGAACTCAAAGAATGATTAGAACAATGTTTTTCTTCTCTTTCATTTCCTTTTGTTAATTCTCTATCCTGCAATTTGACTTTCTTTTAATGTTCACTGTTGGGGCCCAATAATGCTCCCTGGTAGAAGTGGGATGAGGAGTTTACTCATGCTGCAGAATGATGAATGCTCCCTCACACAGTGGGACACTCAAGCATATTGAAATTATTGCTGGCTCATTTCCTTCATTTCCTTTGAGAACTTGTCATTTAAAGACTTGTAATGCCAAATATTAATTTCAACTTTTTGGAAAAATATCAATAACTATTTTCAATTTGTAGAGCAATAGTGACTAAAACTAATTATAATTATTTATATATGTTGCATTTATATAATTGAGCAGACATATTCATTCCAGTTTTATGGTCATGTAAATTCCTTAACATTCCCTCCTGAGATCGAATTCAAGATAGTGGATCCTGGATCTATGTCTGCTTGTCTTTTTTCACTACCAGGGCTACTTGATTGTGCAGAAACTTTGATTTCAGAAGGTTGGGGAATAAAAATAGAAATAAGGACACCATTAAGGAGGAATGTAAATACATTTTAAAAATGAGCTAAAAAGAGGTTAAAGAAAACTGATACTTAGAAGGGGTCAAGAAAAGAAAACGTCAACTATTATAGGAATGCTATCGGAAAAGTTTCGCTACCTCTTTTATTGAAAATAATATTAAACCCATAGGCAATGCTACTCTAAAAACTGAAGATGCCCAAATAGCTTAACTGCCAAACAACCTGAAAGGGCAAGATTGGAATGTAAGAAAATAGTTTTATAATTAGAGGCATGTAGACTTTTTACTTAAATTTTGGAACTATAAAGGCAAACTGATGGGTTGGCATTATAACATTTAGAATCAGCATAGTGAAATATAAAAAGTGCAGAGCATGATATGGATTTGGAATAAATATCTACAAAATATCTACTAAGTAAATTATTACTCATTATATATGAATACTTATTTTTTCCTGGAGGCTTTTTAAAATCTATATAATATCTCTAAGTAACTCAAGAGCAAAGCAATCAGAACATGTAAATGGATAATTTGTGGCAGGGCACTCAAATGCTCAATAAATGCTTCAAAAATGTTCAGAAAAAACAAGTTGCTTTGCATCAGTAAGTAAACACTTTTAACATATATTGGAAATAATTGTAGGATTGATGATATCTAGTATTAGACATCAGTAGGAATTTGTATTTTCATAAATTTCTGATAGATATGTAAATTGATAAGTCCTTTCTTGAGATCCATTCATGAATACTTACTGAATTTTAAGTACATATCAACTTTGATTAAAAATTCTTTTCCAAAATATTCAACTACAGAAATGCTCATATACATGTCACCTATAGTTCATGTTAAAAGATTGTATTCAGAGTAACCTATTTTAAGAAGAAGTTTTAAAAGCAGCATATGTGACCATCTGTACATGTTTGATTAAATAATGATACACCTGCACTACAGAATACCCTGCAACCATCCAAATAACAAGATAGATTTGAAAAAATGTGGAAATATATTCATGATTTCATCTTCCTTAAGATACTTTTGGAAAATTAGCAAAAATATGTGTAGCATGCTCTCATTTTTGTTAAACATATTCATGCAACTGTACATATCAAAGTGTATATAACCACACAGAGAAAGGCTGTTATTCAAATGTGTTCTCTGATAAGCAGAAGGGAATATATTGGGCAATGGTGAAGCAGAATATTATAACTTTACCTCTTATACTCATGGATTGTTTGACATTTCTGTAAATGAATACAATAATTTTTAAAAATTATAAATATTACATGCATAATAATTAGTGGAAAAATAGAAGTTCTTGAGTTTTACTATTTTATGATTTTTTTTAAGTTAGATTTTTCATAAATGATTTACTTTAAGACAAATTCCCCAAAACATTTTGCTGGCTTAACAGCAAAAGCAATTAAAATGAAATCACTCTTCAAATTAACCTTTGATGACATTGCAGATTGAAATAAGATGAGTTGATTCTTAACTGGGCTTCAGGCCTGTCCTTCACATGTGTTTCTAGGAGAAAGGTCAAAATTACAAGGTGTCTAAATCAGACTGTCCATAAGGGAATGTGGACCCACACATCCTCTGAAGTGTTGGAGAAATTATAAAGCCCAAACAGGAATTATTCACCTTGTGAAAAAGTAATCTTCAAGTGTTATAGATTTTTCTTGGATCTTGAAAATAACATTATTGCCTTTCACCTTGTCTGAACTTGTAACTCACAATGAATTCATGTATTTTTTTCTGAACACACAAAAAACACCCTCTCCAATTTTAAAGCAAACCTTAGATTTCTGTATATGGTTTTCATATATGTGTTATAATAAGAACACTGTTACAAGAGAGTTGCTTTTTAGACATCTTTCATACATATTTGGATATAATAGCATGTATTTGAAAATAATTTTGATGGAAATAACTTAATAATACACTTAATTATGAAATATATTTCTCTAACATTATATGAAGAGGCACTTTAAATTTTTTATAATTTATAATTACCATTTTAAGATAAGTGTTTTAAAAGAATGTTTGTTTTGATATACGCCTTTTTAATTATTGTTTAACTGATTTAAAAAAAATAAACCTAAGTGTGTGAATTCCATAATAGAAATATAAGTCCTGGAAACCTATAGATAGCACTGTATGTGTCTCATCAGAACGTGATTGTATTTGGACATTCTCTCTTAAAGGGGTTCCTTGAATAATACATTTTTGTTTGATATTTTCATTATATATTTATTCAAGTGCAACAAAGTGATTGATGAAGAAAATATTAATTGACTACAGAAAACTTTTCCTAGATGTTGATCATTTTTCCCTAATGTAAAGAGAGGTTAGCATGATGTTAACTTGATCACTTTCTTGGGTATATCCTCATGTGTTGTGTTGAAAGAATAGTTTGTTTAAACATGAAGTTATTATTAGAGACATCATCTTGATTCTTCTCATTTTTCACTCTTTTTGTTTTTCCTAATCTTTAGAACTCTTGAATTCAAAAATATTTAGGCAATTCTATCTTAATTGGTGGTAAAAACTTTTCCTGGCTCTATTTCTGGAACTAAAAGTTTTTGAATAGCCTGGTTTTGGCAGAGTGGAAGGCAATCAATATCCTATTAATCTCTGCAAAACCTTCTGGAATAATATGAATGCAACCATATTTCTGATAATAATCTTTATCAATCAAGTATAGACGTTGTTCTTTAGCAGATTGTGTTTACTTTATCTACGTTAATGATAGTCTGTCTTTGATAACTTGCACTTTAGGTTGTACTGTGGAGTTTGCCCCAGTGCTATTCCAGCTGTCTTCCTGAATGTCTGAAATATTAATGACTGGCATTTAGCATAAGGTAATTTGCATGGGAAAACATGTTTCTTTAATTTGGAACTGGATGATTTCCACTCTTGCCATTTTATGTACTTCTCAAACTGTATAGTGTGGTCTGCTTTTCTGATTTAAAGAATTAGAGTGAAGTGGTTACGAGGTCATTTTGTAAATAAGACACAGAACTCGGGTAATATGCATATTCTGACCTAGATTCTGCATCTTTCAGTAAACTTGTAGCCAGAGTGCAGACATATTAAGACAAAATGTGTCATGATTTTCTTACCAAATATCCCTTTTGGTGCTCTACCTTGAAGATTATCTTTTACTTATTCCTTAGATAAATCTCTGAAAAGCAAAAGAAAAATCTATGTTATGAAAGGTTTTAGATAAAATTGAATAAAAGTTAAAGTACTACATATAACATATTACATATGTCATTAGGAAATAGTCTACTGGGACTTTCAAAACTAAAGAAAATCATGACTTTTCAAAATACTCTGTTTTTTATACACTTTACACAAGTCTGATGAAACATTTTTACATTTTATATGTTATACTGTTTAAGAAAATTGCAAAAGTGGATGCTTCTTTGGAAAAATATGATCTACTCAAAAATAATTATAGGACATGTAGGATGCCTTGCTGGACAGATAGTTCTACTAAATCCTTTCAAAAGAAAATATGGCCAAAACTAAGACAGAGTTTAAGATAAGTTAGGAGTTGGAATAGGTGCATTGCTCCATATAGGTACATTTGTAATATAAAATTCTGGAAGAATTGACAATTGCAATTAGGTAAATGAAACATTGAAATATAAAACTTTGAATTTTAAGTCCAAGCTCATTAAACTATTTCTGCCTTTTCCAGTGTCCTTTTGTTAATGATTATAAAGGGGGCAATCATTTATTTCTGCCAGTGACTGGGGCTTGAAGCAATTACATTTGTACTAATAAGCTAGGAGCTTATTTATGTAGCCAAGGAAGAAGAAACATGCTTAGAGGGTGAATTTACCCTGTTACCATGACTTCTCAATTAAATCCCAACTCCATTATCAGCAGTTATTGTCACTCAATGCTATTTTTGTTACTTAGCCCCTAATGTGGTCATCATTTGCCAGTGTCAAACAGAAGTTCCCCCTCACCTTGACATGAATTTGATTTCTATATAATGTCAATATACATTACTATATATTAATGACTAAGAAAGCTTTCTTTTTTTAAAAATAAAAACTGAACTTAGAGGAGTTTATCTTGTATGTGTGGAATGTACTTTCCTCAAAAGCATATATTATCTTTTTCCTAATATGTTTGAGGAATGTAATATCATCCTAAAGAGAATTTCTTTTAGCCAGCTGCAGTGATGCATGCCTATAATCCCAGTCACTCGAGAGGTTGAGGCAGGCGGATGGTTTTGTTTGATGCCAGGCTTAGCAAATTAGTGTAGGCCTTAAGTAACTAATTGAGGCCCTGTCTCAAAATAAAATGAAGCACCCAATAGAACAAAATAATCTTTGGTCCATTTTATTCCCCAGTATTGTATCACTTTTATAATTTAAAAATAAATTCAAGTAAAAAAAAAAAATTTAAAAAGGGAGTTTCTTTTAAAGTGAAAATAGAATTTAAAAATTTCTACAACTTCAACCATTATAGCAGAGTTAACTTCACTGGTGCTATTAAGATAAATTCAAGCTTATTAGCACGGCATAAAAACCCTTCTCCATGACCCTCTCAAATCCTTTGCAGTTCTTTGGTTGCATCCCTGAGCATTCTCATGTCCTCCACACTTTGTTTATACCCTTTCTCTATCTAGACTACTCCTTTAAGGATGTTAACTCATATTCATCTCTTGGTACTTTCCTTTTAGTATTTCATTGATTCCCCAAATACATTAGAGGGACCTTTGGGGACAGGGAAAGTGCATGTGTGTATCTCCAGGGAAGATTTGCCATTGGTGGAGTGCACCCTTCCAATCATTCTCCTTTTGCATGTGAGGAAAGAAATATTTCTGACTTGTTCACAAATCTGCAACCCTGTACAGGGATTGTCTCTACCTCATCCATCGTAACTTCTCTGACTCATCCAGTGTAACTGCTTGGTGTTCACCATGTCTGTCAACAAACCTAGTTATTTGGTTCATTTTTTAAGTTCATTAAAAAACCACATTGCACACTTTGTACATAGGACACCTTTATTGTTGGTAAGATAGAAGTCAGAATTAAGAAAGTTGTATAATATTTTTACATTTTTATGGTGGTAGAAGAAAACGTAGCTCTACCATAATGAAAATCCAAATTTTTATGTAATAAACGGATTGGCTACAATCAATCCCATTTGAGACAATAAGATTATTGAATTTTAAATTAGGGACCATTTCATGGATAAATCAATTAAACCCAATCTCTGGTTCTGTCATAATTCAGCACTGGGTATCACATGATATGTATAATGTAGCTTTTGTTTGTGGAAAAATTCTGTCACCAAAATGCCTTCTATGAACATTTGAAATCCTGTCTAGTAGTTCAAATTGTAATTCAGTGGCACATCTAAATGACTGTGAAACATCTTGTCTTTGTAAGCCATTGCAAAATTTGTGAATAATGGTCACAAAAGGAGAAGATATATTTGCAGTTTTGCAAATCAGATTCTCACCCTGTTCAAACTGAATCCTAAGATTATGAAACTGTAGCACTGTATCAAACTTGAATAAGGGAATAAAATATTTATGAAAGAGTAGGAAAAAAAAAAACCACTTAGTTTATTAGAGGAAAGGACTTTGTCATTTTCCCCTTCATCCTTTCCTTCTCCGTGATTCTACTGGCTTAGTTTGGCTTGTTTTTAGAATGAATAGAGAAGAATATTGACAAAAGTGTGATTTGCTTCCCTTTTTCCAGTGTTTCTATGCCAAACCACAGACAGGAAAGACATTCCTCCTTATTTTATTTTTAAAAGCAAATTATGACATTATAGAAATAATATTTCAGTGCTTATTTTATTACGCAATTTGACAAGGAACTTATTTAATTCACACAAGAATCTCATGAATCATTGCACTTTACAAATGAGAGAACTGAGGACTGGAAAGCATTTGTAATTCTTTCTAAGACCAAAGGTATAATTGAACTTATAGTTCTGAATTTATTAGTTGCAGGTTTTGCATTTCTGGTTTCAAGGAAGGGATTATACCAAAATAAATATAGTTAACAGATCCTCATTACACAAATTCAGAAGGTTTTTAGGTTCTACAAAGTACTAGACACCTTGTGCTATCTCAAGCACAAAAGTATTCCAAACAGTTGTCATGTTCACAGCAGAGAGACACACATCAATGATTGCAGGACGAGGTGGGACAAACTGCTAAAACACAATGGCCATGACCCTGTATGGGAAAGGCATTCAGGCAGGTCCAGGGGGCTCAGGTAAGACTTCCTGGGGTAAGTGACATCAGAACTAGGTTTTAAGGATGGGAAAGTCATGATGAGAATAGTGTGAACTGGAGTGAGAGGTGGAAGGTGACATCCTGAGGTGCCATAACTTTACTGCCACCTTTAATCATCTGATGATGATTGCTATGCAGAGCAGTCATCTGAGAACAGTCAGGAACAGCTGAATTTGGATTTGTTTTGGATTGACCAGAAAAGGAAGGTCAATCAAACATGGCATATGGTTAAGGTTTTTCACATGGTCCTTTGTGACCTTTGACCCTTCATCTCAATCTGAAAGTTCTAAGACTCCTAATGACTGTTGGTAAGGTGAACATTCTTCCCTTAATGACTCAGCTCTGAGGATGGTAATGTGTGTTGAAATCACAAATCTTCACTCTATGAAGAATTATGTGTACAGTTTACAGGTCACACTTTCAAGTTAGAATAACTAGATTGAAATCCTGACTTTACCTGATATCTTTTAGTAAGAAACTTCACCTCTCTTTGTCTCTGTTCCCTCATTTATGAAATGGAGCTTATTAACAGAGTTTTGTATTTATAGAATGAGATAAAGTTAAGAAGAATACATTACCTGGAACATTACTAGCACCCAATAAATATAAACTTGTTTATTATTCAATTGCAAAACTAACTGCAGCTGCAGTCACACACAAGTAGAACCACTGCATAAACTGGAGAATGGAAATTCAGACAGAGAGGCAACTACCTGGCTTTGGATGTGGCTTCTTAGGGTATGACTATAAATCTAAATTAAAAGTCCACAAAAATATGGGCAACCCACACTTTATCTGTGTGTTCAATGTTTAGTTTTGCAACAGTGGAATTGTAGGATAACAGGGCTATCTGGCATATAGCACTATCTTCACCCTTAACAGTGTCTGCGGAATGGCTGAAGGTAGTGCTCATCAAGTAGGATGAGTGTGAATCCAATGGGACCTAGCAAATAGTCAGGAGGAATAAAAATAGAATCCTTTTTTAGGTTATAAAATCACTAAAATCCCAGTAGGAAACCTGAGTCCAACCAGATACAAGAGCATCACACTGTACTGTGGACCGTGAAGTCACTACAGCAAGTAGAAGGAAGATCTCAGCAACATAAGCTGGAAGATCCACGTACTGTGGAGCTCACAAGAACCCAGAACCTAATAGGGTAAATGAGAAGTAAATATTTGTGATTGGGTAATTGACTTCAGGCATACCAGATGCCTTGGGCAAGATAATTTCTAGTTTCTCATTTATTTCAACTATAACATAAGCTTAGTGATACATATTTCACAAGGTTACTGTAAGGATGGGCAAATACAATGTATTGAAAATGATTCAAACTTTGAAATGTAGCACAGACATTGTTGAAGCTATTGTATTATTTTTAGTCCCTTGTATCCCTTGAGAGTTTGTTCTTAGAATATTCTGTTTCTTCAAAGAAAAATCTTATAGAGAATGTGTATATTCTAAATTTTTCTCTTAATTCAACTGGATACTCTCTTGTTTCTACTTTTGCTCTAAGTATAATTGAGTGACTGCCCAGAATATTTTTTATCTTTTCAAAGACCCTTTCTTACCTGGGGACTGATACTTGTAGTATATATCATGCATCTATTTGAGAAATCTGAATTTGTAAACTCTAGGTGAGTTAGAAGTGTTATAAAGACAGTGCTTTTGTGTTGGGGAATAAAGTAAAAACTGGGAATTCAGTAATCATTTTTTAGTTCAAGTTGCAAAGTCAGATCACAATGTAAGAGTTTATTTTGGCCCCACAGAGGTCACCTATTTATATTTGCTAAGTTGGTTAATTTTCACTTAGATCAACTCAGAATACCTTGACTTCTTTGAAGCTCAGCAAAAGATATTAATCTACTTTGGATCTTACTCCCATCAAAGAATTTATCTTTGAGTTGCAAGAGATACACAAATCATGGGAGTTTATTTTTACAGCATGATCGTTTTGTGACCTCCAAGTTGAAAGAAATCATTTAAGCTAGAAGCATTGATGGTACATTTTCACTCAGCAATTCTCTGCATCAAAATCTCATAACCACATTCTCTGGTGGATGCCTTCAATAATGTGCAAAGATAGTTCAGACTCTTAATTATTGACCTAAGGATAAAAAAGAAAGAAAGAAAAAGAAAAAAGAAATCCTTTCCTGGAACCACATTTATCTCTTTATTCAGTCTCACTCTCACCTTTTTCAGCAACCCATGAAGTATTATTGGTAAACTTCATATCATGATCATGACATGCAACCTTTACTTATTATTTTGTGAGTTCTTATCTGAATTAATTGCACATTCTCATTTGACCTATTCATATAAAGCTATGGCCAAAAAAATGGAGGAAACATGCTTGAATGACAGGGTAACACACTCAAAATCCAAAGAATTCCATTGAAAATAGTTGGCATTGATGTCTCCTGCAAGGACATTGACATTTTGTTTTTAATATACACCCCCAAGTTGCCTTCCTAAAAGATAGACTTAGTTCCCATTCTCATCAAGAGACAGATACTACGGTGCTGGCTTCCACAGATTATCTTCAGTAGTGGGTATTCTCAATCTTTAATCTTTTCAAATCTGAGTTATAAACAATAAATTTCATTGTTGCATTTATTTATCTTTAAAACAACTTATTAATAAGACTCTACTCACCAGTTTTATTCTTTAATAGTATTTTGAAACTATAATTTGTAATTGATTCTCTTAACTAATTTTTCTTTTTTTAAAAAAATCTCTTTTAATAGTTTTTTTTTTTTTTTTTTTTAAATCTTAATAGGTAATTTTGGGAAACTCTGACTTTTAAAGAAAAGGATCTCCTGGCTAATTATGTGATGCTTAGTTCCTACCAAAGTTGTGGATTCTGTAAAATTCAAGTACAAGTATTCTCAAAATTCTGACAGGATATTTTTGCTCTTTATGCAACATAATAATGTCTAGTTATGTGATCTCTTATTGATAAGGAATTTTAATTACTCTGGCAGAATTTAGTTGTCTTCCTCCTTTTTTCTTTTTAAATTTTGAGTTCATTTATCACAATTGGTTAATTGCTAATTCTCAGTTCATGAAATACTCTCATCATTGGTCCATGTGTAGCCTACTTTTATTCAGGAAGATATTTCCTTATTATTTAGTAATTGTTCGCAATGTTCTAAGTCATCTCATAAAGTCATCTTTTTAAATGACAGCTAGAACTTGACAGTTATCCCTGTCTAATCAGATACTTTCCTCCTGCCATCTCATGAGTTTGCCTCTAGCTACTCAATGCAATAGACAAAATAAGTACTATTTCCAATTTCACGTAGATTGTTTTATCCATATGTGTTCTTTTTTAAATATTGTTTTAGTTGACAATGGGTCTTCATTTTATTTATTTATTTAGATGCGGTGCTGAGGATCAAACCCAGGCCCTCACACAAGCCAGGTAAGCACTCTTCCACTGAGCCACAACCCCAGCCCCAATATGTGTACTTTAAGTGTGAATTTCTTGGTCTAAGTTGAGTTCAAAGAAAAACTTTAGACAAATTATAGTATATAACTTTGAGTAAAATGTTCCTGAATTGGACCCCACTTATAGCCCAAAAGAGATTCAGAGAGCTCTGCCCAGCAGAGTGAACAGCAAATTTATAGGTCAGACATAGACTTAAGGTAAGAGAAAACCCCTAAGCGGCTGGAGCGAGGCATCTGCCTTACTTGAATATGGTGAGAAAAGATGGTTGCCTGTGATTGGCTTTCTGTTATAACCCAAAGTTAGGTTTTAAAGGCTCATTTACATACTAAATGTGGTGGCAATTTGATATGTAGGTAATTAAGGTAGAGAGACAGCCTCAGGTCAAATTTAAGTTAAAGAGATGTCCATAATGTTATAAAAAATTATCATCTCTATGTAGTATTTGGAGGAATTCTTTATTTTACTTATTATTTTAAAAGATTTCTTCAGATTCTTTTGGGTTTCCCTAGCTAATTTTTTAAATGTAGAAGTCTTTTAAGATGGAAAACTATTCTTTTTGAAAAAAATGTTACTCATTTTACTACTGTGATAAAAACGAAAACAAAATGACCATTTTAAGTCCGGACACTCACTGACAGAATATGATCACAATTGCTACTTTGTAATTTTGTTGCAGTGATCTTACCTGACTTGTTCTTTTAAACACTTGACCGTGGTCTTTATTTTGGTAGTTATTACTTCTAGCCAAATGAAAGATCAGGCTGAAGTTGACAGACTAAAATAAAGAATAATTTTCCCAACCAAGTTTTCAGTCATGCTGCCCAGAAGTCTCTGTGCTGACTGCGTTCCTCCAAACAAGTTTGGTATAAATTTTTATAATGTAAATATATGTGATTATTCATATAGAAGGCCTATTCTTTTTACATTTACTTTAAGTAACCATGTTTTAAAAATGGATTAAAATTTGACACATATGGACCTTTGAGCCTGTTTTGTGCTTAATTTAATTGATTCTAATTAGACAGTGAACACCAATTAGGCAGGTATTATTTGTGACACATGTGGTATCACAGAGGTAGGACTGAAGATACAGATCTGAGTATATTAACTTAAATCCTTCCCTAGATAGACTTAATGCTATGCTGTCCATTGGAAAAGAATCTTAATAATCACATAGTTCAGTGGTTCTCAATTCTATCTGCCTACTAGAAACACTAGGGAATCGTTATTCTGCCTGTATTTATTTATAATAATCAGAAACAGGAACAACACAAATAACTATCAATGAGTTAACGGATAATCCTATTGTGATATATTTACTTATGAAATATTACTTACCAATGAAAATTGAGTAGTAGAAGTCATATACAATAAAATATTTACTCTATTATTCCACTTATATTAAGTCTAGAAAATGCCAAATTAACCTATTTGGGAGAAATCATAGTAGTATGTGTATATTTCTAGGGTCTGTAACTCTTGAAAATACGTAGTATAAGTTTTCCAATCTTGTTACTCCTTTCTAGGATTGTAGTAGATTTTCTGCTTCATTTATATTTCATGTTAAATATTTGAATAAACCCATCTATTTCTTCAAAAATTTTTCTTGGATTACATTGAATCTAGAGAACAATTGTTGTAGACTTGACAACTGAACCTTACTGAATCTTCTAATGTATCGTCTTTCCATTTATTTAGGTATTTAATTTCTTTTGCCAAATATTGTATTGTTTGAAAAAGGTATTATAGGTTGTTCAAAACAGAAAAAAAGGAGGTTGATGATAAAATGACAAAAGTGAATTTTCTGAAAAGATGATATTTTTCAGTTATTTTCTTACATTTTATTATGAAAACTTAAGAATATACAGCAAAGGTGAAAGATTTTTTATGGTAAATGCTCATATATCCACCATCATGAGTTTTTGAAATTTTTCTTTATGGTAAAACTTTCAAAACATATTTTTTATCTTTTTGAAATGCACAGTATTGTCATCTATAGTCACCCTACTGTAAAATAACATTCCAGAACTTCTTACTTCTATGTAACTGGAACAGCATACGTGGATCAACCTTTCCCATCCCTCCATCCTGGCTTCTCTCTCCAGCCTCTGGTAAACACCATTGTACTTTCAAGATCAAACTTTTTAGACAACACATATCAGTGAAATCTTGTGGTAGTTTTCTTTCTGTGCCTGGCACGTGTCACTTAACATAACGATCTCCAATTCCACCCATGATGTTCAAATGACAGGATTTCATTTTGTTTTATGGTTAAATGGTATTCTGTTGTGTATGTGTGGCACATACGCTGTCCATTTATCAGTTGATGACACTGGTTGTTTCCATGTCTTGGCTATTGTGATCAGTACTGCAGTGAATCTGAAAGTGCAGCTGCAAGATGTGATTCTCTGATTAAGTTTGTTATTCTCTATTTGTTACTAACCTTTCCATTTACCCATCCCTTTATATGTCCATTTATCCATCAATATGTTGGTGCATTTCAAAGTAAATTAAAGACCTTGATATATTTTCCATTAAATTTTTCAGCATGCATATCATTAACTAGAGTGCCAAACATGTTTGCAGTAGTTTTTCTTTTGAGTGACAAATGCACAAATATTGAATTTATGCTCACTGAGACTTGAGAAACACCTATACCTGGGTAATCCAAACTCCCATAAAGATATACAACATTTTTACTATAGAAAGTTTCATTATGTTGCTCCTTGGTTTTCCAATTTGCAGTATCCTCAGATAATCAATTGTTCTGCCTTATTTAGACAATATATTTTGCTAATTCTGTAATTTTATATTAATGCAATGATATAACGTGAACTCAAGGTGTCAAGTTTCTTTCTCTCTTTTTGAGATTCATTCATGTTGACGTGTGTATTCTTTTGTATCGGTGAATGATATGCCATTGCATGAATATATTGGAGTTTATCTACTGTCCTAAGCACAGACATTGGAACTGTTTCAAATTTGGGGTTGTTATTAATACAGTTCCTTTAAACACTTTTGTTCAAGTCATTGTAACAATATGTTCTTGTGTTCCTCTGGAAATTCCTACAAATTTTGGTCATATGATAGGTGCATGCTTAATTTTACAAGAAATTGGCAAACTCCAAAGTATCTCTTTTCCCCTTTCCACCAATACATGTGAGTTGCAGTTGCCAGGAATTCCTCAATTTGTCTTGTCAATCTTTTTAATTCTGGGTCTACTGGTGGGTATGTGGTGGCATCTCATCATGTTTATAGTTTGCATTTATCTAATAATGATTTGAGAAGTTCTTTTCCATGTGAGTATGGGTTATTTCTGTACCTTCCTTTGTGAGTTTTATGTATTTGTACTGGGTTATTTATTTTTTAATTCAATTGTAGAAATTCACATATGATAATATCCAGTTCTTTGTTAGATATATGTATTTTGTTCCTATTTGTGACTTAATTTTTCCTTTAAATTAATGATGCCTCTTTATGACAGACATTTGTAATATTAATGAAGTCTATTTATTGAATTTTTACTTTTGTAGTTATTTCTTCTGTGCCTTTCTAAGAAATATTTATGTTCCAAATTGATGAAAACCTTCTCTTATTTTTCTTCTGAAAGCATTCTGCTTTAGATTTCAGGTTAATAACTATTATTGATCTAGAATTAATTTTATGTGTAATGTGAGGTAGTAGTTCAGGCTCATATTCTTTATGTGGTTTTACAATATTTTCTGCACCATTTGTTGACATTTCTTCATTGGCTGGGCACTGTGACATAGGCATATAATCTCACAGCTTGGGAGACTGAGGCAGGAGGATCAAGAGGTCAGAGCCAGAGGGCTGGGGATATAGCTCAGTTGGTCGAGTGCTTGCCTCATAAGCACAAGGTCCTGGGTTCAATCCCCAGTACCACACACACACACAAAAAAAAAAGAGTTCAGAGCCAGACTCAGCAACTTAAGGAGGCCCTGAGGAACTCACCAAGACTATCCCTAAATAAAATATAAAAAGGCTGGGGATGTAGCTCAGTAGGTAAGCCTCCCTGGGTTCAATCACTGGTACCCCGCCCCCCTCAAAAAAAAAAAAAAAAGAAAGAAAAAAATTTCTTCTTTGGATTTTTCTGGTGAATTTTTTTCAGCAAATGACTATAGGAGTATGTGTATATTTCTAGGGTTTGTAACTCTTGAAAATAGGTAGTATAAGTTTTCCAATCTTGCTATTCCTTTTTAGGATTGTTTTAGATTTTCTGCCTCATTTATATTTCATGTTAAATATTTGAATAAACTTGCCTTTTTCTTCAAAATATTTTCATGGGTTGCATTGAATCTAGAGAATATTTGTTGTAAACTTGACAGCTTAACCTTACTGAATCTTCTAATGCATCATGTCTTTCCATTTATTTAGGTTTTTAATTTCTTTTGCCAAATTTTGTATTGTTTGAAAAAGAGGTATTATACATCTTTTGTTATGTTTACTGTTCCACACATTTTAGGACTCTATTATTAAAGTCAAATTGTTTGAAACTTTTAGTTTGAAAATTTTGTTGTCAAACTTTTGTTTTCAATTCTATATGAAAAAAGAATTGTTTTTTGCATGTTAATCTTATAATCTGAGACCTTGTTTCATTCATATAATAGGTTTAGTAGTTCTCTGTATTCCATAGAATTTTATGTAACATGCCCTGTGTCCACAGAAATAATTTTGTTTCTTTCAGATCTTTATGAATTTTACTTCTTTTGTGTTTGTTCTTGTAGTGGTTAATGCCTTTGAAATGACATTGAGTAAGAGTGATAAGAGTGAGCTTCCTTGTTTTTCACAATGTTTGTGGGAAAATGTTCAATGTTAGACCTTTTATATGATTCTAGCTATTGGATTTTCATTAATGTTCAATCTTGCAAAAATATTGTTTTTTTCAAATAAAATTATTATATACTTTGTATTGATCATAAAAGGTTTTTTTACTCCTCTGTAGATTGTCCTTTATAATGGTGAATTACAGGGATGAATTTTTTTAAATGATACTAATTTTACATTACTTTTTCTTTTTCTGCTTTTTTTTTTTTTTTTTTAATACTGGGGATAGAACCCAGGAAAGCTTTATCACTGAACTGAATTTCCAGCCCTTTTTAGTGTTTTATTTTGAGACAGAGTCTTGCTAAGTTGTATAGGGACTCTCTAAGTTGTATAGGGCTGAGGCTGGCCTGGAATTTGCGATCCTCCTAACTCAGCCTCCAAAGTCACTGTGATTGCAACATCTCTAGGATTACAGGTATGTGTCACAGTTTCTGGCCCAATCTTACATTCATGACAAATATACTAATTGTTCATGGTAATATATCTTTTCATATATGGTTGACTTTAAATTAGCATATATCTTTGTGAAATTTTTCATTTATGTTCACAAAGGATAAGTGTATATAATACACTTTTATATTTTTGTGGAGTTCTCTATCAAGTTTTTTCAAGTTTTGTTAAGTTTTGCTAGCTTTATAACAAGGTGGGAAGTTTATTTTCTCAAAGTGTATGTATAAGATTATTGTTTATCATTCTGTAAGTATCTATTAGGAATCACAAGTGAAACTGTGATTCCTTGTGGTATTTTTGTTTTGTTTTGTTTTTGATTTAAGTTCCCTCTAGAATCTGCCTGATTTAGCTCATTATTCAGTATCTTTAGGTGACTTACTATTTTGTCCATGTTATTATTCGTAGGCACAAAGGTCCTGATGGAGCATCCTCATTTATTCCATAATCTGAAGAATTTGAAATTTTGCTAAGATGTCTATACAAAGGTATATAATTGTCAAAAATTATATTAAAAAATGTGATTTAATTTTATGTAAACTATTCTTGAATAAAATATTTTTAAAAGTCAACATGAAAAATATGGACTCAAATTGCAATATGCCAAAATACAAACAAAAATTCCAAAGTATACCTTAAACTAACAGTCTACACTCAGATAACAGGGAGTTTTTGACTTTGGGGGGATATCTGAAGATAGTGTTGGTTGTGGTGAGGTCTGGGTGAGGCAGTGGGTTGTGTAGTAGCAATGGTATGTAGTGAATAGAAGCAGCATCTGTCATGAGAAGTCTTCTATCACTAAGAGTTATCCAGCCCCAACGCCATTAATGCTAAGGGTAAGAAATTGCCTTTGACTAACTCAAACATTCAGGACATGGATCTGGGTACCGATTGGGAAAAAAAAAAAAAAAAAAAATGCAGATGAAACTAATGTGCAAATTTGCCTGGGAAAAACTGAAAAATTCCATTATATAACTTGACAGCTTGACTAACTACAAAGCTAAGCACAAAGAAGTTAAATAAATCATAACAATTAAAAAGTAGATTGTGATTAAAAAATAGAACAGGATGAAGTTAAAAGGTTTTAATCACTTCCTATCAGATTTATCAGTCTGATATTAATTTCCCTTATAAATTCCATTCATTATGCTTCTTCAAATGAACTATATTCTGATCACACTAACATTCATACTACCCCTTGACCACACCAAGTCACTTACAGGTCATGCCTGTGTGTTCTCTCTGCTTATCTTCTGAACTAGAACTAGCCAAGTCCTTTTTTCAGTCTTACTTCACCTCCTCATAAGCACTGATTAAATCTTACCTCTGAGTAGCTATAGTGATATTCATAGGAAAATTTTTCAAAATAGAAAAATATGTTTATATGTGTTTTCTTCATTAATTATGAACAACTCTAAAGAAACATCCTTAAACACATTTAGAAGTAAAATTTTTGACCTATAATCCCGCGGCTCAGGAAGCTGAGGCAGGAGGATGGCAAATTCAAAGCCAGCCTTAGTAAAAGTGAGGCACTAAGCAAATAGCACTGGGGATGTGGTTCAGTGGTGAAGTGCCCCTCAGTTCAATCCCTGCTATCCCCCCACAACAAAAGAAGTAAGATTTTTGGCCAAGATGGTACTCGATTGCCCCACTTGTATTGAATCAAACTATCTTTTTTTAAATCTTCAAACCAATTTCATAAAGTTTAATTTGAATCTTATGCAGTGTGTCCTCTTATGAAGATACATTTTTGGATATTTCAGACTTTACTTTGTAACTTGGGAATACATATTTACCATTTGCGGTATTTATCCTACCCAAGGTATAGATGTTTTAAAATTACCTGCCCGTGTCCCAGATCAGATTTCCTCACTGTTAGCTCTGGCGATAAGAACTTCAGTGTTTGGCAGCAGTCAGGATACTCTGAGGGTGCTGTAGCTCCCTGAGTGCTGGGAGCTCAGGCCATACTGCTGATTTTTGATCGTCTTTAGCTGGCATTGATGCAACAAAGTGAATTACCCTTCATGCTTCTCCATGAGAATTATTTCTTATATTAGGAAATATTCCTCAAGCTTGTGGTATAAATATCTCTTAGCTTAATTTAAATTTTATTTATTCCAATGTAATAAATTTTCTTCAAGGTGAATTTTAGTTGCAGTATTAATTTAGACATTTAATAGTCAAACTGTAAAATGAAACTGTCTTAAAATAAAATTTTATTCCTACCATCTCCAACTTGAGTAACTTAATTTAAGAAAGTTACATAAACTTTCTGTGAATGATGTTGTGACACATATATGTGATAATATTTGGTACTTAGAACAGCTCACTTGCAAAGTGTGAGCTCAATAAATATTGGCTATGATTTTTCTCACAGATTTAAAAAAAGTGAATGAGTCGCTATTCTTTTAAATCTTTTAAATGATATTAGCAGAAGTTCTCTTAACTTGATCTTGTCTTAACTAGCTAAATTAACTTAAAATTTACTTTTTCTCTAAATATGCTAAGTAATTTCTATGTCCTCCAAAGTTCTCCGAAAAGACTAAATTCTAATATGTGTCTACTTTTGTAACCACAAATTGAATTGTGGTACCAAGGATTATCTGTGTTTACTCCATAATATATTTATATTGATTATATTTGCCATTGCTATTTAATAACTAAATGACAAAATATGAACTCAAAAAAAGTTAATATTTTATTTTAAATGTGAGTCAAATGATTTGTTAAAATAAATAGACAAGTCAAAAACATTTGGTATCTAGTGACACATTGGTAAGGGAACTATAAAAGATTGAATGTAAACTATAAAAATTCAGAGGAAATTTATACGTGGTACTATCTTCATCATTCCCTTTTAAAGGAAGAGAACATAGAAATTAAAATTAAAGTGCAATTATGTGTTTTATGCAGTAAATATTACCTGCAAATCCAATGTGTGGATCCACACTCAGAGACAAGGACTTCTTTCACATCAAAGATTTCTGACAAACCCATGATTTCAGTGAAAATAAAATGGTAGTGGTATGTGGAATTAACAAATTCAATTGACAAATTCTGGCAGAGGCAAACTCAAAATCAAGATCCATGATTAAAGAATCTCTCAATGATGATGTATTTATTTATTTATCTTTGCAGCAAAGTTTTCTTTATTAATCAGAATGTATCTTCACAATAATTCAAATAACAGCATTTTTCCTGGTGACACTATGGAAACATTTTTTCTTTTTTTTAATTTCTGAGAGTTTTTATTTTTTATTATTTTTTAAATTTTTTATTTGTTTTAATTAGTTATACATGACAGTAGAATGCACTTTGATACATAATATATAATAAAGTATAATTTCTCATTCTTCTGGTTATACGTGATGTAGAATCCCACTGGTCATATAGTTATATATGTACATAGGGTAATAATGTCTGATTCGTTCTAATATCCTTCCTATCCCCATAACCCCTCCCCTCCCTCAATCCCCTCTACCTAATCTAAAGTAACTCTATTCTTCCTTAGCCACCATCTCAGTGTGAATTAGCGTCTGATTTATTTAAAAAAAATTTTTTTAGTTGTGAATGGACATAATACCTTTATTTTATTTGCTTATTTTTATGTGGTGCTGAGGAATGAACCCAGTACCCCACTTGTGCTAGGCAAACACTTTGCTGCTAAGCTACAATTCCAGTCTTCAGTGATTTGTTTTTAAGAGTATAAAAGTATCGGTAAGAATAACAAAGATTTGAACATTTTTTAAAAAGTTGACCTTATTTATGTTTTAAACTGCATTTAACAGCTGCCACGAACCTATTACACAATAAATAGAAAATACAAAGTGTAAAAGTTTGTAGCATTTCTATACTAACAGCACACCATCACAGAAAGAAATCAAGACAATTCATTTATAATAGTACTGAAGTGAAAAGGAATGTTTAAACAAAGAGATTAAGACCTGTACACTGAAAACTATAAGACATTGATGAGGAATTGAAGAAAATGATTCAATAAATAGAAAGACATCCTGTTTGTGGATTGGCAGCATTAATGTTAAAATGTCCATATTACCCAAAGTGATGTACAGATTCAATGCAAGGCCTATCAATATTCCAACAACATTATTCATAAAAATAGAAAAAGAACTATCCTAATTTGCATGGAACTTCAAAAGAGTATAAATAGTCAGAGTAATCATTAGTGCAAAGAATTAAGTTGAAGGCATCACATTGCTTCACTGCAAAACATACAACACTATAGCAAAGAGCCAGAGATGGGAATGCAAGCCTGTTATCACAGCTACTCTGGAGACTGAGGCAGGAGGATTTCAAATTGGAGATCAGCCTCAGCAACTTAGTGAGATCCCATCTCCAAATTGAAGACAGAGAGAGAGAGAGAGAGGAGAGAGAGAGAGAGAGAGAGAGAGAGAGAGAATGTGTGTATGTGCTGGGGATGTGGCTTAGTGGTAAAAGCATGCTTGTTTTTAATCATTAGTACCATATATATAGATAGATAGTACTTTATATATACATAAATCACTATGGGTTGGCACGGACCACAGATGAGTGGAATAGAATGAGGAGTCACAAATAAAACAATACATTTATCGTTAATTGATTTTTAATAAAGATGCCAAGAATAAAAAATGGAGAAAGGGCAGCATCTTCAGTAAATGGAGTTAGAAAAACTGTATATTCTCACAGGAAAAAAAAAAAAGGAATTAAACCCTCAATTCATACCACGTGCAAAAATCAAATCAAAATTATTTAACGATTTAAATATAAGTTCTGAAATTGTGAAATTAATAGAAGAAAATATAGGGAGAAAACTTTATGACAATAGTCAGTACTAAGATTTTTGGGACAAGACCCCAGAAATTCAGACCATAAAACAAAAATAGGCAAATGGAATTGTATCAAACTAAAAAGTTTCTGTACAGCAAAGGCAATCTCATCAGTGAGAAGAAACATATGAAATGAGAGAAAATATTTCTCCTGGCTGATAGTACTTAATATCCAAAATACATAAGGAACTAAAATTCTCTATAGCAAGAAAATGATTAAAAATCGGGGAAAGGACTCAAATAGATATTTCTGAATAGATATAAAAATGGTTAACAGGTATATAAAAATATACTCAAAATCTAATCATCAGGAAAAAGCAAATTAAGCCACAAAGAGATCTTACCTCACATAGAATGACTATTATTCGAAAGATAAAAGACAGCAAGCTCTCATGAGGATGCAGAGAGAAGGGTACTCTTACATACTTTGAGGAAATTAAATTGGTACTGTCTTATTGAAAACAATATAGAGGTTCCTCAAAAACTTATACCTACATATAATCCAGCCATTTCACTTCTGGATATCTATGTCCAAAGAAAATGGAATCAGTACATGGAAGAGATATCTGCACAACCCCCTTCATTGAAGGATTATTCACAATATCCACAACATGTCAACCTAGGTGCCCATCAACAGCTGACTGATAAAGAAAAGGTGGTGTATGATACCCAATAAAATACTTCCGAACCTTATAAAAGAGAAAATCCTGTTACTTGTAACAACATGGATGAACCTGGAGGACTCTATGTGAAATCAAATAAGCCAGGTGAAGAAGAGAAAATACTTCATGATTCATTCATGTGTGAAATGTGAAAGTGTTGAACTCACAGGAGTAGACATACAGTAGACCCTGGTTAACAAGGGAGGGGGCTGGTGGGGATGGATCTGGACAGATGCTGGTCAAAGGATACAAATTTTCAGTTAGGAGGAAGAAATTCAACAATACTATTGTATTATATGGTGTTTAGTTAATAAAAGTGTAATATGTGGGTGTGGGTATTAGTAGAGTTCTTGCCTAGTATATGGGAGGCCTGGGTTTCATCCCGTGTCACCAAAAGTACAAAGTCATATTCTTGAAATGGCTGAGAGTAGATTTTATGTGCCCTAGTGTTCTTACCCTCAATCCACAGGTTAATTAGCTTGATTTGGTTGTTCAATGTATATGTATTTCAAGCATCATGTACACTATAACTATATTATCAGTTGCAAACAAATTTTTAGAATTTTTATAAAGCATATAACAAAACTATTGATAATACTGTGATTTTACTTTGAGCAACATTTATCAAAAAAAATTCCTTTTTTATCTTAATAGAATGTTATAATATAAAACTTTGAGAGGATTGGTAAGGACAGTCGAATGTGCTGTTAAGATTGGTTAATCCTCAATCATTAGAGGACAACTGAGTAAATAAGAAATATAGATTTGATCCTTTTAAAAGCAATGATCTTTTTAAATTATAGTGCTAATTTAATCAATATTCTAAGTCAAAAGTAGTGATTTCTGAGGAGAGGAACAGAGAGAGGGAGAAAAATGAAAGCGAGAAGTGATTGATTTTTCAATATCATCTTTTTGGTACGGTTTTATTCTTAAACCTTGTACATTTATTACTTAAGCAAAAGTGGAGTGTGTATACACACATATGCACACATGCATAGATACACATACATACACACATATGCTTGTGCGGATGTATACACACTAAAATGTATATGAAAATGCACCTTTAAGTTTGAATGAAATTAAACAAGGTATAGCACAAAAACTTTATGGGGGGACATTTTTTCATTATAATCTCAGATTTAATCCCAAATTTATGAATTAGTGATTTGTGACAACAGGCACAAATTATAGTTCTTTGGCCAAATCGTTGTTACATCGCACTTGGTTCTAAAGATGTTCTCAGAAGTCCGTATTCGCATGCCTTTAGTCTTGATAGACATTCTCCAATTCAATGCAGTTCATGGTCTCTTCTAGCCTTCAACCCCAGCATGCTTTACACAGTAAAGCTCCTTGCCAACATTCCAGAGGCATTGAATTAGCAACTCCTGGGCAATTGAATGTTATAAAAATGATGTCATTCTCAAAAAAAAAAAAAAAAAAAAAAAAAAGAAAAGTCCATGGAACAGGAGGATATGCTAAGGAAAATAAAAGTTAAAACAGAGGGGATTATTCTGTTGGTGAAATGAGGCACCTACGAAATCACAATTGGAATTATCACAAACCTTAAACTGACTGAGATACTCTTTAACTATTAACGCTAACCTCTGCTAATCTTTTGGGTGTTAAACTAACACTATATATCAAATCTAGCTGAGCTCATTAAATATAATTACCCACATAAAGCCTTCAGAGTAGTTAGCCAAATTACAGAGATATACACACATCATACAAGGTATAGCACAAAAACTTTATGGGGGGACATTTTTTCATTATAATCTCACACCTCATACACCTATGTTCTATAAATGGAGTTTTATTTTATCCATGATAGTTAAGATGAGAGTATAGTGGGTTGTAATCAAGAAAAGATTTTTCAGTTGTTGCTTTGCAATATTTTGATCTCAATTTTTGAAATGCAATGCTTCTTTAGCTACAATGAACTTTTAATGTGATCATGTAAGTAATATACTTCAATATTGTATCTTAGATGAGTAAAAATGTGTAGAAATTATTATTTTAAATTGGTCACAGTTGCCTTCTATTTATCTTTGGGAAAAGCTAATTTTTGTTTATGGAAAACAAAAAATATTGTAATGATCTTTCTATTATGCAGAAGTAGAACCAAAATCCTTTTCTGAAATGCAAAAATTTAAGTCAATAAGTAGGTAATCCACTTTATGTAATAAGGTAAATTACTGTCTTCTTCACTGGACAGATTTCATTTTAATGGGTTATATCTACTTTGAGTAAGACCTGGTCCTGAGTCTAGGGCTCAGAGAGTGGGAGAAGGACCTAGGATGTACAAATGAGGAATCTGATCCATACCCAATGGAAATGTCGGATTGACACTTGGTGGAAGGCCATGACCCACAGATTAATAGTCTGAAGGCTTTTTTTTTTTTCCTTTGTGTGATACATTGGTACAATGTCCAACTTTCAGTCAGGAGGTACATGTTTATCTATCTACATAACCACATATTTTCATTAAAATAAGTAAGAAAGAGACATACTAATTCCTGATAAATACCATACACATATGCTTCTAGTAATCACAGAGTAGTTAACTGAGACCAATTTGTAAAATAAACTTTTGTTCTGAGAATAGAACTAGATTTTTGTTTTATAGAGAGTTGTAGCATGGGAGAGTATGGGGTGGAATGTGCCACCCTCTGTTGGGAAGATCAGCCTATAACAGGGTTTGGGAGGCTGAATATGGGAAGTCAGAGGCCACATGCATTTTCATATCCTGAGGAGAAAAAGTGAAGAGAATTTTGAGATTGGATACTAACAGAATCTGTTCTCTGTAGCTAAATGTTATTCACATATGAGTTTTGAATGGATAAGAGAAATCTACTGTACAGGGATCAACTTTCCAGGAACCTTAACAAACCATTTGCTGAGGGACTCACAAGACTAAAAATATATTGGCTGGCTACATCCTGGCTTGTTTATAGCTGAAGAAAATCCACTTCCAAACTCCCTCCAATTGTTGGCAAAATTCAGTTACTTAAGTTTGTTACACTCTAGTCCTTGTTCTCTTTTTGGCTCAGTCAGGTATTGCTATCAGGTTCTCAAGCTTGCCCTCAGGCCTTGTCCAACGACCCTTCTCTAAGCAGTTTACAGTATGGATATTGCCTTCTTTATGGATGGCAGAGAAACCTCTCTTGCTTTGATTTACTCTCTTCAGGCAGGGCTCAAACCCTTTTTAAGGATCACCCAGTTAGTTTGTGCCCACCCCAAATAATTTCTCTTCTGACTAGCTGAAAGTCAACTAATTTGGGACCTATGGCCTTTCAGGTAAGTCAACCTAAAGCAGTGAGTCATAAGAAAAAAAAAAAAAAAAAAAAGGCTGATAAAATACTTCAAACAACTTTAAAAAAATAATTTAGACTCTTTTGAAGTATTTTTAAATAGGGGAGTATAATATAAATATAGTGGATAATAATGTAAAAAGTATTTATATTATCGCCATCACTCAAGTTTTGTCATGGGATATAATAATTACCAAGATAATTTAATGCTTAAAAAGGAGCATTACACTTGAATTGACTGACAACATACTTATATGTTGTACTTGCACAATATAAAAATATCACTGATTATGTAAGTTACTAATCAATCATTGGCTACTAAAATATAGTGTTTCGGGAAAAGAAATGAAACTTATAAATGTGTGAAAATTAGTGACTGAAAATATCTTTGCTATACATTTAATGTTTATGATGAACATAATGTTTATGATGGAACTTAGATTCAGCAATGATAATTAACTGAGTATGTATTTTGTAACTGGTATTGCTCTAAGCATTTTATATGCACTCCAATTTAATCCTTATAATGTCTCTGAGAGGTTGGTATTGTTGTTATTTCCTGTTTGCATATACTGTAAATGAGGTACAGAGAATTCATATAGCTTGCTCAAAGTCTCACACTTGCCAATGATGACACCTGATTTTAATGTTTGGTAGCCTGACTCCAGAGCCTACTCTGTACACCTCTAAGAATAAAAACAAAAAATAGAGATTCCTAAAGATCCATTTAGAGTATAATATTTATTTTTATAATTACCAACTAAGTTATCTTCATGTTACTCTGAAAAAGCAGATCAAGTATAGTTTAGAATTTGTTTTTCCCCCACACAATGGACTGAGTATTGGCAAATGTTCAAAGAGGAAAAAGTCACTAATTATTTTTTAAATGAGAGATTATGTTCTCAAACATGACAAATACAACATAGTTTATTATAGCACGTGCAAAAAATATTCAAGCAAATATGCATTTTCTCTTAATAGCATTTATTTTATTTGTATGTTCTTTTAAGAAAAATAAAAAAAGCCCACTGCACTCTCTTTCTTTAATCTTTCATTTTCCTTGTTTGTCTGTCCAATCAGCTTGATTTTCTGCATACTTAACCCCAGAGGCAAGGTCTTAGTTGTGTTTCTTTTTGTTTTCTTTAAAGAATTCCCTGGTTGGGTTGTAATCTTTCTCAGCATTATGTTGCTCTAGGCAGGTCCGTCTTAACCTAAGCTGATATTCTACAGGTTAATACTAGGAGATTTTCAGACAAAACACTGAAAATGTGATGATGACATTAACATTAAACAATAAATGTCATATTTTATGGTATTAACTGGAATTTAGGAGCTTGTCAAAGGAATCCTACATATTGAAAATACATATACATTACATATCAGAGAAAACCAAGGTACTAGCCCAAATAGAACTGAAGACAACATATGTAGCAGGAAACATAATTGGTAAAAATATTTATCAGGTACCCAATATGATGTTTAGGCTACTAACAATGTCCTTGAAGAACTCTCAAGGACCTCAATTCTTAATCTCTCAATTTCTACGTACCACAGAATACACATGTGCTGACATAAAATTTTACTTTCAAAGGACTCTTTCCATTTTTTCAGATAAGGCAGTCAAGTCATTTACTGTAATGCAACTGACTTTCTCTTTAACTTGTTTTCATGTCACGCTAGTTTAACCTTAACTCCTAAGTATCATATTTTACGATCTATGGTTTTAACTTACTTCTATTTTAAAGTTAACTCTAAATGCCAGTTAACTTAGATTTTTCTTTCGTCTCTTCCAAATATTCCTATTTCTATTCTAAAATTTTAAAAATTATCTTATAGAAGTTCTGTTCCTTTTTAGTTTTAGCTCATATTTATTTAAAAATGTTTTTTATTAGTGCATTATAGTCATACATATTAGCAGAGTTCATTTTGACATATTCGCACATGCATGAAATATAATTTGCACCATTTCAATCTTCAGAACTTCCACTTTCACTCTCCCTTTTTTGTCTCCCTGTTCTTCCTATACTCAACTGGTCTTCCTTCTTTATATTTATTAACTTTTTAACTTTGTGCTATAAAAGGGGAAATTTTAAAGGGGAAATTACTGTGTTATATCCTTATATGTACATACCATAATTTGGTCGATTTTATTCTGCAGTTTCTTCATTTTCCCATCACTCCTCCTCTCTGTCAATCTGCTGCTACTATTCCACTAACCTCCCTTCTATTTTCATGGGATTCCCACTCACTTTTTTCCTTATTTAGCTCTAGCTCCATATAGGAGAGAAAATATTTAACCTTTGACTTTCTGATTCTGGCTTACTTCACTTAGCATGATATTGTCCAATTCCATTCATTTACCCAAAAAATTCATTAATTTCATTCTTTTTCATGGCTGAGTAAAACTATGTTTTGTACATATACCACATTTTATTTATTCATTTATCTGTTGATGGGTATCTGAGTTTGTTTCATAATGTAGCTCTTGTGAATTGTGCTGCTATAAACATTGATGTGCCAGTATCTGTGTAATATGCAGATTTTAGTTCTTTTTTGAACAAATACCAAGGAGTGCAATAGTTGGGTCATATGGTGATTTCATTCCTAGCATTTTGAGGAATTTTCACGCTGTATTCCAGAGTGGTAATACTAATCTGAAGCACCACTAACAATGTATGAGTGTCCTTTTTTCCCATATCCTCAATGGCATTTATCATTAGTTGTATTCTTGATGATTGCTATTCTAACTGGAGTGAGATGAAATCTCAATATAGTTTTGATTTGCAGTTTCCTGATTGCCAGGGGTGTTGAATATTTTTTTCATATATTTATTGATGTTTTCGTCAGATTTTTCATTGCTGTGACCCAAAGATCTAACAAGAACAATTTTAGAGGAGGAAAATTTATTTTGGGGCTAAAGTTTCAGAGGTCTCAGCCCATAGATTGCTCCACTGCTCTGGGCCCGAGGTGAGGCACACCATTATAGCAGAAGAATATGGTGGAGAAAAGCCTGTCAGAACACGGTCACCAAGCAGCAGAGAAAGAGAGAAACTTCTCACCAAGGGCAAAATATGTACCCCAAAACCATGTACCAGGGACCTACCTCCTCAAATCACACCCTACCCTACCTGTCTATAGTTACCACTCAATTAATCTCTATCAGGGAATTAATACACTGATCAGATTAAAACTTTCATAACCCATTAATTTTACCTCTAGCCTTCTTTCATAATTTCACACATGAGCTTTTGGGGGCTTCCTCAGACCTAAACCATAGCATTCCATGACTAACCTCTAGAAGTTCACTCCCACTTCACAAGGCAAAATGGATTTAGTCCATTTTCAATAGTCCCCATGGTCTTAACAGTTCTAGAAGTGCCCCAAAATCCAAGTCTAAAGTTTCCTCTGAGACTCCAGGTAAACTCTCAGCATGAGCCCTAGTGAAAATCAAAAGCAAGTTACATATACCCAATATTTAAAGGCATAGAGTAAACGCTTCCTTTTCAAAACAAAGATATAGAGACACAGAAGGAATGGGACAAAAGCAGGACCCAAATCCAGTGGGGCAAACAAGTTGGAAACCCCCCTATCCCCCCTCTCCATTCGCCCATATAATTACTCACCATTTCAGCTGGAGTCACAAACTCATCTCTTCACCAGTTCAGCCAATGTTAGGGGCACAGATTGCAGAATTTCAGTCCCACGCTCCTGTGTGCTCTCAAACTGATCTTGTAACACTCGCTCAAAACTAAAAACACATGATTGATAAAATTTACTTGTGCACTTGAATCCTGGGTGCCACAGGTAATTCCTAGAATAATGCCTCACTACCAAAATACCAAAGTTCTAATCCTCAGAAACTATAAATATGTTGCCACATGACAGATAAAATTAGTTACTGATCAGATGACTTGAAAATAGGGAGACGTCCTGGTTTATGTGGGTGCACCTAAGGTAATCAGAGGATCCTAAAGAGATAAGAGGGAGATAAGGAAGAGAAGGAAAGAAATAAATACAAAGAACGGTACAGAGAGGCAATGATGCTACCTTTGAGGAGTGGGAATGGATCTGTGAGTTGAGCACTAATGCAGTCTCTAGAAGCTAGAAAAGGTTAGGCAATATTCTGCCCTGGAGTTTAGAAACCAGAAGGCAAGGAACATTCTCTTTAGAAAGTAATAAAGATGCTGACACCTTGACTTTGGCCCAGGGATAACCCAAAGCAAGATTTTGGAACAACAAAATTGAACAGTAATAAATTTGTGACACTAGATGTATGGTAATTCCTTATGGTAGCAACTGGAGAACAGTAAGTTCTTCCTTCAGTTCTGCTGTTTAGGCTTCCATTGATCCTTTCTGGTTCCTGCCAACCATTGTTGGTTTCTGTGTGTGTCTCTCCTGAAGGGTCTCTCCTTATTCTTTGCCTACAGTCAGTGAACTTACATTATCTGATCCTTTTCTTCACTTCATTTTCTTATTGTAAGTCAATTTCAAACACTAATGCTTGAGTTCAACCAAAGATCAAGTAAATCATTGAGTATATAAAGTGTTTTTAAAAATTCTCCCTACATGACTAAATATGTACCCAGATTTTAGAACCATTGCTCTGATAAAAACTGGGCCTTCCTTTGACATCATTTTAAGAGTGTTCCTCCTTCAGAAGATCTTTCTAAAGCAGAAGCTATTAATATATTTATAATTTAGTATGTTGCTTCCAAAACATTTTTCATCTATTTAAAAATACCTTCTCTGTGAAGCTCATGGAAGTTGACTTTATGTCCTCTCCCCCTTCTCCTTTTTTACTATCTTATTCTAATTTCTAGTGTTTCCTCAAGGCATTTCAATATTGGAATCTGGCTCACCATTTCTTTTTACTAACTCTTATTACAATCCTAGGATACATTAATATGACCACTAGAGGAACACTTAATCTCTCTTTTTATTCAAGGCTGGTAGGTAACTACCCTCATCCAGGAAAGGCAGGAGTACTTTGTAATTATTCATCATGGACATTGTTTCATGGTCTTCTGGGTCAGAAAAATGGTGAAAAAGAGTAATAGTGGCTTGTCTGTTTGATCAACATAATAATCTCCTTACTATTGAGTATGTGCTCTCAATTCTTCCCCATAATGTTGTTCCTTCTTGCTCAATTATGAAAGTAGTATGTCCTTTCCATCACTGGAGCATCCTGTTTCATGTATATATTCTTTGAAAATTGAAGTCAGTTCACTAGTCTACTCATGGGGTGGAACTATATCTTACTTCATCTCTGGTTTCTATTGTGGGGTGGGCAGGAATGTTCTGCACCTCTGTTGGAGTTGATCTTAGCAGGAAGGGAAGTTTCAGGGAAAAGGTGCACAGTCCACAGGCTTTCTGAATACTGTTGTGCATGTTGGTCCAGTAGCATGCAAACTGCCACATCTTATTCTTAGTTTTCTGAAGCAATAGTTGCTAATTTTTGAAATCTCCCCTTTATATTACTTCTGTTCATTTCTCCATTAAACAGAGGAGATTTTGTATCAGTTAATGAAATAAACCAATTTTACCTGATACCACCCCATAATACTTTGAAGAACACAATGCTTCTGACCTCTAAGTTTTCTTTAGGTGGAGTTCCATGCTTTCCATCTCTCTCTTTGCCAGGCTTCCTATATAACTTCTATTTTCTTATCTTTTATTTCAAAATTTATTTATAATTTATCACAATATATTCTCTCCATTTGGGACTTGTGTCTTACTGGTGTCTTTCAATTCAAAAATGGTTGTTCTGTGTCTAAGATAAAAATAATGCATTTGCTTGTGGCATGTGGATAACACCATCCATGTCTATAATGCATATAAAATCTCTCCTTACTGTGAAAATTTTATCTCCTTACTTTTTGTTTTGTTTTAATATGATAGGGCTTGGATACCTTCTATCAGTGGGCCATCATTTTCTCAAAATTCCAAGAGAGATTCATTGAGAACTGAATGTAACATTACAAAAAATGATACTTTAAAAGTATATTGGCTAGAAATTGAAAAGCTAGTCATAGACTATTAAAGCATTCAGTCCTACCGTGATATAGTGGTAATGTGGAAATAAAGGGCAGTTTTATGAATTAGGAAAACATTGCATTGACCTTGAACGTTAATTGGAAAGGGGTGTAAAGGAGATGGATATGTCTGACTGGCATGCAGGTTTCTGAGCCCAGCCATGCCTGTTAAAATATTTGCTACTATGGAGAAGATGAAGCACTGTATAAGACATATGGAGTGAGCAGTTTCTCAATGAAACTCACTGAAAACTCTTTGGTGAGAAAAAGCTGATTCTAGAGATGTAAAACTGTTTTGCAGATGTTATATTAAAATTCCACCATCCCCATTTGAGCAGCTGCTAATTTGCCTTTGACATAATAAATGCAGTCCTTCAAAAGTTACATTCAAGTTATAGGTGGTGCTGACAAGTACAATTACATGCAAGTTGTTAGGATTCTTATTTCCCATAAATGGGCATTACCAGTGTTGCAAGTAAGTTTTGATGTAGTTCAGATCCAGACATATTCTGTTTGGTGTGCAAAATTTATATTGAATGCTTTGCAAATGAATTTGCTGAGCATTAGTTCCACTCTGTGGAACTCACCAGGTTTCCCTACAACAAAAGGTATAAAGAAATTATAAATGAATGCATTGACCAATATTAAGAAGCATTAACCAAAGCACAAACACACACACACACACACACACACACACACACACATAACAGGGATTTACTGAGAAAATCTGGTACTAGAAAATGTTAACATAATCAAAATTTAAATATATTTTCAAGGAAAAAAATCATATTTTTCTTCCTAGAATCAGAATTTTCTGCTTATACTCTGGACATATGTTATATAGTAGATGAGAAACATCTTCCACCAGGCTTGGGTTTAAGTTGTCCTTCCTGTTCCTGTTCACATGTACCATTCCATTCTTTCTTAATTATGTTTGTCTTCTACAATTTCTTATCCTAATGAAACAAGAAAATGAAACTCTTATCTGTAACAATTATACAAATTTCTTATAAACAAGTGGTAAGGAAAATTAAACAAAAACAGAGAAACAATGGAATGACAAAGTAATTATCCTGTTGATACCAGGTATGCATCAAATCTATTTCAGTCAAAAAGGACTAATGGTGATTTTCCAATGGTAAACTATTTAGTATCAGTTGAAGAAAATTCTCTTCCCAAGTTATGTTTTCTTATATTCTAGATATACTACTCTTTTCTTAGATACCACCCAGTATTAAAAAAAAAATGTAAGTATTTCCAGAGATATACTTGGTATCTGAAGATTCCAAGTTCACCATCTCTCTGCAAAACAGGCCATGGGAACTGCCCAAATCACCACCACAGGTTGTGAGACCTTACTTTGCTATTTGGAATATGCAAGTTCTCAACATGATGACTTGGACTCTAGTTACTCAAAGCATGAAATAATTCTCTTGCAGTTCTTTCAGAGACAGTGCCTACAATGTAGTTAAAAAAAAAAGTGTAATCCAGAAAGTGAGTATATAGTTCCTTTTGCAATGGCTAATGGAAGCAATTATTTCAGGAGAAATTAGAACTTACCAGGAGCTCATGAATTTAGACTTTTAATATCAAGTTTTAAGTGCTTAATAATGTTTATTTTAAACAAACCTGTTATCTACATGTATGAGCTCTCTATATGATTTTTAGGTCTACTTTTAGGAAGAATAAATAACCTATGACATAGATATCATTGAGATTAACATAGTCATTTTGAAATGCTGTCAAAGGAGATGTTATAGATAAAAGCATACTCATTTATGATTTTTAAAAAGGTGAAAGTTTTTAGGTATATGCATGACTTGTGCTAAGATCCACAAACACAGGTGCTTTGCCCTTGTGTTTGCCACTGAATCCAGTGCTTGAAACATATCAGAATTTCCCTGATTCAAATCTTCTGATATGGAATTGGGTTTCACTGAATTTTTAAGAAATATTTTTATCATTTCCAACTCCTTATCATGCCCTTAGAAATCCCTGTCTAGCTCCAATACAAATTAGCTTTTTGCTGAAGTAAGCATCTCTTTGGATGTCTTAATTGGACTATTGCCATAGGAAAGCCTTTTCTTTGAAGATGCTCCTTTAAGTGAATGGTATTCATTTTCCCATTTCATATGCCACTGGCTGTCATTCTGATGTTTATTACCAGCTCCTATTACTACATATAGCCCATTACACGCATACCTATCCTCCCATAAAACCTCTTCTATCTTTGCAGCCATGCTTTCTGATTATAACTGTCCCTTCTAGGTAATATTGTCCAGTTATCGCCTACTATTCATCAATGGCTCATTCCAACAACTGTTGTGACTTATGAGGCTTCAACATCTATGGATATGACTCTTTCATCATATTCCTAACTTTTTGCACTTTAAGAAACTTCATTTCCCTAGAACTCTGCCTCCTATATTCATATTTACACTTCAGTCTTTGGGATCACATCAGCTTTTGAAATCATAAACTATGGCACACCCAGGAGTTCTTAAAAAGTGTACGGGTTGCAATTTTCCAATTACTCAAATAATTATGAAAACCCCAAACAGATAAAAATTCAAAGGACAAAAACCCAAGACTGGTGGGGATAATTAATGACCCAGAGGAAAGGAAGCTGAATTTATCATAAAGTAGTCCTGGGGTGTAAGCATCCTGCCCATGTTTTCTTCTTGGCAAGCTTAGCTTTTTTTCTTGGGAATAAAATGCCAACTGAAAAAAAGGCATAAAGACACATCACACTTCTTGAAATGCATATGGATATAAATGGAATTGGGTTGGCACATTATTTCCATCAGGATATAGGGGTTTTTTTCTCCCTGAATTTCATCAAAATTAGAAAACAAGTGTTTTATTCCACTTTGTTTTCTATTTACAGCAGTATTTAGCTGCAAAAGTATGTCCTTCTAGAATCCTATGTACTTTGTCTTTTATGATGCATCTTTTTTAGCTCTACATATATTGTTTTTCATCTTTGAACATATGGAAATCTAACTAAGTTTGTGCTTTTGTTCATAAAGACACATTCTTTTCCCATTCCTTTTACTATCCACATGGATGCTGGAATTTCCCTCCTACTCTTAACCACCTGCAGTATGAATTGTTATGGAGTTTCTAGCTCCTTTGCTGAAATATGAATTATTTTATGTACTGATTAAGCCTCTACAGATAGTGACATCTCCTGACATAAATGGATTTTTAAAAATCTGAACGAGTTTGAAGTATTTTGAATTTCCTATTCTATATTTTATAATGTACTGACTAGAAAAAGACAGTAAAAACTATCATCCCAAACTACACTGTGCAACCTCTGTGACTCAATCAGTGGACCTGTATCACCATTTACATGAGATAATGAAGACTTGTATTCCTAAAATAATAATAGCATGACCAATAATAATAGTAGCAAAAAGAGTGGGGCTGTTAACTTGTTCTTGCCAGGCTAGAAATCACTTTTCATATAGTCTTTGTTCTTCCTCTAGATTGGCAATGGATCAAGTGTGTGAAACTGTAACAGTATAACACAGTGGTTAAAAGTATTGGCTCCTTGTCTGATTACCACACTGTTGCATTTAAACCTTTATAAAACCAATGATCCAATTACTTGATTTACGAACTTGCTTAAGTTCTTGAACCCTATTAAGTATTTCAGTTGCCTAATGCATAAAATGTGTATAGGAATATACTTCAACATGAAAATAGATAGTATATGCAATACATTTGGCCATTAGACCAAGGGTAGCCATTTGACCTATGATGAGATTATCAAAATCTTCAGAGTACTGGACTTGGCTATCAGTGACATGTCAGTTTTTCTCTGTTTGTAGCAACAACAGTTACATGGACACTTGGTAAGTATGATTTAATCATATTAGGTCTTACATAAATCTAGTAGAGAAACATGAAAAATAAAATTATCAGATATACAAAGAGAAGAGAATGTTAGAGATTGAAAAAGCATCTGGATGTTATCCTAGATCCTGGTTCTAATCTCCTTTGATCTTTGACAGATCCCATCTTTGGATTTTGTGAAATAAATTTGTTTTCTTATGACAAATTTATCCTACTTCTATTTCAGTTTTGTTTTTTAAACTAACTGTGATTTGTTTCTTTCACTTGAAAAAAAAATCAGTGCTATCTAATGCATTCATCATTTTTGTTCATCTGGGTTCTAGTTACAAAATTCTTTTCTTTCTGGCCTGTGTTCCTGCTTGCCCCTGAATATTTGCATATAATATAAAACAAAAAAAAACTTTTAAAGTAATTTATTATACATTAATATTTTCCCTACATATTTTTAAGAAATTTTATAACTCTATGTTTTACTCTATGTTTATTTTTATGATAAGCACATTTAAAATACTTATGGTAATATATCAATATATTGAATCCTGAAGTTGATCCCTGACATATAACTCAGACATCAACTAACAACATGTAATATAGTAATAAAATTTATAAATGCCTGCATACTTATATAATATGATTTATAATATATATAGCTATCATGTAAAAATTTTGTATACTGTTGATAGAAATCTATAAAAATTTTGAGACTTCATCAGTATCACTATATTTATAATATACCAATATAATTATACTCATTTAAATAATCCTTGAAATTCTATTTCCTGTGTGGTTTAGGTTACTTTCTTACCCATGAAGTTTTCCTCACAGACGAAGTCCTCCAATTTCTAAGTTGGGTTATTTGCCTCTTCCATCATATATCTATAGATGTATGTACCTAATCTATGGAAGCTATTTAATTTTGTCTCACGTTATAGTTCCTTAAAAACTTGACTCTATTCTAGTTTCAAACTTCTTGAACATTTGTGCCATTTCCTTTAAGTCATTTTTATATTGCCTGTGGCCTAACATATTTCTTTGTACATAGAAAGTATTTAATAAAGATTGACAATATGAACTCTATAAGGAAGTCCATTCATGCAATCCTTTGATCATATCTTTCATTACACATAGTCAAAGTTTATTAAAGTTCAACATATTCCATGTGTATGTTTTCATGTCTGTAAAATGGTGTTCATAGAAGGAGTAAATATCTGATTAAATATCTGTAGTAGTGTGATGAGAGAAGAGAAAGTAAAAAAATCACAAAAGCAAGTTTCATTCCAGCACCTGCAAATGACATTCCAGGAACATAAAGCATGAAGTTTGATGAGGGCAATCATGATGGATGAAGAGGGCAAAATGCTAGGAGCCAGGTACAAAGGGCCTTTTATAATGTAGTAAAGAGATAACAAATTGCCAAATTTATGGAATGTAAATTAAGTGATTTGGAGTTATATTTACTTTTTCAGGTCACTGGAAGAACATTGAATGGAATGTGGCTGTAATTTTAAAGATAATGGCTTAATGGCCAAAAAGACTAATTTGGTCTTCTGTAGCATCTAGATAAGGTGATCTACTTTTAGTAGCACAGACTGATTCAAAATTAAAGAGACTGTTGAACACTCTGATAAAATTGCTTTCTACTTTTATGTTTGAATATAGATGTGTTATATTCACTGTTGAAATTCAATGCCTGCTCATCTCCACTGACCAGGAAAATTTGAGTTCAAAGGCGCTAAACTGGACAGAGAGAGCTACTGTCTATGTAATGCATAATTAATGATAATTTTGTAAATGCTTATGCTCTTAAAAGTTTGTTAAGTTCTGAAATAAGACAAGACTGTGAATGAGCGAGTTTGTTTGCTCACCATAGTACTTTATTATTTTTTACATCTAAAGGAAAAAGTACAGAACTAATTGCAGCTGCTTTTCTCTCCCTAAAGTAATAATAAAATCATACTTTTCATTGAAGGAATGGTGAAGTGATTTGTTTTTTCTTTTGGGTTAATGAATACAGAGCTCAAAGGGTTACTGCATAGTGAAAATTATGATGCATTCAATATAATGGGAACTGTAGCCATTTTTATGACATCTAGGCCATTTGATAATGTTACTTATCAAACAGAGATTCTGCATTAGAACCCAAGAAACTGAGGTCATGACTGAAGGGATCATAATAGTCCATCACATATGAATATTTTTCTTGTTTATTTTCCATGAAGTTTTATAATCCTAAATATTTTATCAAATATGTTTATTTTATGATAAACACATTTCAAATACTTATGATAATCTCTCAATAGGTTGATAGGTTGAATCCTGAAATTGATCCCTCATATGTATCTCAGGCATCAAATAATAATATAAGATATATATATAATAAAATTTATAATTACCTGCATACTAATATAATATGATTTATACCTGTGATACATATAAATCTTATAACTTTAACATTTTATATACTAACATTGCTGATAGAAATCCATAAAAATCTAAGCTTTCTATACTGAAGAATCATCAAAATCACTATATCTTGTATATAATTTATTCCATGTATCGCTTTTTTCTATTTCCTATATCATGAGTTTTTTCGATTGTGATATTTCCCATTTTGACAGTTTATATAGATAAGGGGGTAAAATCCAGATGTTTGATAAAGATGTTTGATAAAACCAGATACAAATGAATTAGCTAAATTTTATCCTTATTTCTATACATGTGGAAATACACAGGTTGCATGTGTGTGTTTATTTTTTGGAGCTTATGTTTGCAAGTGATAGAAAATTTAATCAAAAATTACTGAAGAAAAATTAGACCTCATAGGCTCATATAACCAAACTGCGATGAGGTTAGGTATGTAGTCATTACGCATGGATGTCTGAAGTCAGAGATTTTGGTATTTTCAGGAAGTTTTGCACTTAACATTTTATTTTATCTCAGTGTTGAAGTCATATTATCTATTAGTACTGAGAATTCCTTTCACTTGGCCACAAGGATAGCTGCCAAAACAACAAATACTCAAACATCACCATCTGATAGGAGAATGGAATATCTGGTTCAAGTTGAAAATGTATATTGGAAGGTAAAATCACCAGAAGGAAAGCAGAAGGAAAACAGAAATGACCTTAATCCATCAATACAAGAAAAGTTTAATAAAGTAGAGGTTTATAAAAACTTTGTAATTCTGGAAAAAAGATTATAAAGGTAAATTTTAGGAAATTGGAGGAGACAGATTTATAAGAAAACTAATACCCATGATTTCTGTTGCCTACAATATTTACATGGATTCTTCTCAGGAAGTTGTCCAGAAATAGCCAGCGAAAATCTGTTTCTACATTCTCCCAACACTAATGCATCTACACATGTCTGCCTCTAGGTAATAATGACATATCTTTCCCTTTCAGTTTTCCAGTGTTTTCAGGCATCCTCGATGACAGGATTCAGCTGGGAGTCAAATGGCAAGCTAACTTAGAAAATGCCATTTCCAAGTTTTATGACCTTGCAACACAAGAAACGACATAGAATGATGGGATTGTTATTATCAGCTGATAATAACAGATGGGTACTATCCATATATTGGAATATTCAGCATTTAAAAATCGTCTTCTAACAATATGTAGAATTAAAATATTATCCAATTACATCTGAAAATACATAACTATCCTTAAAGAAAAAAAAAAAAGATCACTTTTACTCCCACACGAAGAGAAACTGTCCATTTTATTTTTCATTATTGATTCCAGGATGATTTTCATTCCTTTTCTCATTGTGTGGATCATCCTTCAGTGTCACAAAAATTGATAACTGAATTTACATGTTAGCCATAACCAGTATATGCTATAACAAATAAAAAATAGGTGGGAGAGAAAAATAAGATCAACTAATGCATTTAGAAATAATCTATGTAATAAATACAGAGATAATATATACACAGTTGTTCTGTCCTGTTTCAGAAAGTACTCATAAGACTGCAGTTGGTATGTATAATACCTTTCCTCTCCTTCCTGTTTCTTGTTCCTTTTGGCCTCAGTTAGAAACTAAGCTGTTTTTGGCTCTTTATCTTAATGAGGTATCTTGAACTTTACTTCTAAATTATCTGATCAATTAGAAGCTTTTCTTCTACTTCTTACCAAAGAAGTTCTGATAGCTCAGCTTACTTTTATGCACTGCTGGCTTTCATTAACCAACCCAGCAAATTGTAAGTGCTATTGTCGGCTCCTTAAACTTATGCATGAAATTCAGAATCTCTAGAGAGTGCTCATGACCACCAAATTTGGACAAATCCAATATTATATTCTTCCTTCTGGGTCCTGTATCCTTAAATCTATCCTTTCTGTATTTCAAAAGTTTCTGTAAATATGTATTGAATAAATCTTTCAGATTATTTTTTTGTGCATTCAACTCCTTCCAGAACAGACTTTAATTTGTCCTTCTATGCCGGTCACTGGGATTTGACTCTAATTATAGATCTGTTAAGTACTGAGAATTGATGGCATGGGTCCTGAGACTAATTAGCTTTCTTTACAACACAATTTGCTCAGATGGGATATTTGTAGTGTCTTTAGAAGGTGGAAACTCTGCAAAAGTATGCTTGTCATGGCAAGAAAAACTCCCTGAGATTTTGGACAGAAGGTAGTCATATTAATGAGAATTCAACTGTACATCTCTATTTCAATTCTCAGTGAAAAATTCTTTCCCAATGTTTAATAGTAACACTTGATACTTCATAAGGTTTAGAAGTTGGGCTATATTGGAATTCAGTAAATCACAGGATCATAATCTATATCTGATTTTCAGAAACACTCGACTGCAACTATATGAGTGAAGAGATTACTATTTCAGAGAAGTCAAAGGAACTCTCATTGTTGAATCATAACTTCACATGAAAATTTAAACCCTGGACTCAGATTTCTTCTGTAAGACTTCCATTGTAGTGTAACTTAGTCATTGTGTATCCACCATCCATAAAATATTTCTACTCTACTATAGTGTTTTATTTCCATCGGAGTATAACTTAGTCTTTGTATACCCACAGTCCATATAATTATTTCTACTCTACTATAATGTTTTATTGCTCTGTCCTTTGAATCCCATTTTAATTATCACTTCATTTCACACAACAGCCACTTGAAATTTGAAGTGTTTTTATTTTTTTCTTTTGCCACTGTGTACCAGCATCCACTTCTACTATAATAAAGGCCTTGCTTCAAATTGCTTAAAATCTAAGTAGGTCAGATAACCCATTCCAACTCTAATATTTAGAGTTGCTGCTTAAAATTACTCTTTGTGGAATTCACTATGGAGTATTCATATAGGTATGTAGGAAAATTATTTTGGATTCATTCTACTGTCTTTTCTTTTCCTATTCCTTCCCTTTCTTTCATTCCTCTTTGCCTAATCTATTGAATATCTATTCTTCCCCTCTCCTCCCTAAGAAGAGGGTCCTAATTAGAATAAAATATAGTCCATGCTTGCATAATTATATCAAAATGAATTATACTGTCATGTGTAACTAAAAAGAATGAAGAAATTTTTTAAAAATTCTAAAAAAAGAACACTTAAAATTAGTGTTTTATTTAAAGAGATAAAATTATATGATGCCAAAAGTATAGGAAAAACAGATTATGGAGATATATCAGAGAAATAACAGAGAATATTACATTAAAAATAAAATTACTCTTGATAGCCAACATTTATTTACTTAGGATCAGTTTTGACACTGAAGTCAATCTAGTATTTACAAAGGAATGACAATTTGTAAAAATAAAAGGAGCTTGTACAACATATTAAAACATAGAGAAACAAATTTCCACAAAGTCATTTATGAAAAAATCTGGGTGTTTAGATGATTAAAAAAAAAGTCACAAATGATCCCAACTGCCTTAAAAATGGAATAATCCTCAGGAATCATCAAAAACTTGTTTAAAAGCAACAAAACAACAACAAATATAAACTCCTGTCCATAGCTTTTCTTTTTCTTCCATCCTTTACAAATTGTCCCAGTGTTTTTAATGGTTAAATGTATTTGTGATCTTAGTCACAGAAGAATCTCAGAAAAATAGGTTCACAGTTTTAAATTGTGTTGGTCAAAGATGATCTATGAAAGATGGAAATAGTACTAAGGTTACTAAGTAGTACTAAGAAGATGGAAGTAGTACTAACAAACAACATCTGGAATGTCCTAACACTAATTTCCTTATACTCATAAAAACATAGATATCATTATCCATGATAAAACATTGCAAGACTAAGTTCAACAGCATTATAAGGATGCAAGTTATTGCAGTTACTACTCATTATTTTATTAAAGTTTTAGCTAGAAAACAAGAAAGATAAAACAAAGAGAAACAAAAGTATGCTTTAATAGAATATAACTGCCTATGTAATAATACATAAGAACATTAATTAAATTCATAGATTTATTGTGGGTGTTTAGCAAGATGGAAGCTAAAATATAATGCACATGAATCAATTGCATTTCCTTATACCCACAAAAAGTAGTTTATAAATGTCACTCAATTAAATATTATATTTACAATATCAACAAAATATAAAGTAGAAAGAAAAGTATGTTGCAAAAATGTTCAAATTATTTATGAAATCTTTAAAACATTATTGAAATATATTAAAGGAGATCTAAAGGAAGTAAAGAATTAGATTCAGGACAATATTCATGAATTATTAAGATATAAACTTTTTCCATATCTTGACAAGAAACTTTTTGACTTTTTGTCACTGTCTCTAACTAGAAATTTAAAGAGCCAAGAATAGCTAAGACATTTCTAAAGAGGTATGAGGTTATAAGATTTGTTGACTTGATATTGAGAATGATTATAATGATGCAGTAATTAAAATGGAATGGTAAAAAGAAATCACGAAACTGAATAGCCAATCTAGAAAAACACCACATAATATAGAAATTTGCTTTATGAGAAGTCTTACTGTGCAGAATAATGAGAAATAAAATGTGTCAGATAAGACTGAACCAAATAGCTGTCCATAAGGATAAAAATGAAATTAAATTGTGCTAGGCAGAATTCCAAGATGCCCCCAATATTTCTGTTGTTTGGTGTTGGGGCTCTGTATATATCTCAGTAATTGTGGGCTAAGCCCATGAATATGGTGGTTTATCGGTCCCATAAATAGGTTAGATCACCTTAGAAAATGGATTGTACCTATATAAAGATGTCCCTAGTAAGATGGGTTTGAGTTAATCAAAAGCTAAAGTTATATATGATATATACGAGCACAACCTCATCAGGTAATTCACAGCATATTCTGTCCTGATGCCTTGAAGCAGTGATGTGCTATTCTAACACAAAGGGACAATATGGCAAAGTCAGGAGAGAAGCCTCTGGGAGCTGAAAGCAGTTTCTGGCCAACAGTTAGCAAGAAAACTGGGCCCTCATTTATACAGCCTCGGGGAAATAAATTTTGCCAACAAACATGAGCTTGGAAGAAGACCCTGAGTTCCAGATGAGAACTCAGTTCAGCTGACAACTCAATTTTACCCTGTGAGTCCCTGGGCAAAAACATAGCTGAACCATCTTTGTACTTCTAGCCTACGGAAACTGTGAGATAATTGATGGGTAATTGTTAGCCACCAAGTTTACAGCGATTTGTTGCACAGTAATGTAAGTTTTGTGTAGCATATAAATTGACCAAGGATTAGTTCTAGATTATAAAGAAATTGTTATAAATCAAAAAGAAAAATGCCAGCAGCACTGTTGGAAAACAATTGAATAGGTACTATAGAGAAGAAAATATCTATACAGCTCAGCTGAAGAATGGCTGTTAAAAAGTCACTAACAAAGGAAATAAAGGGACAGCTAAATGATGGACCACTTTTTAAACTCCAGATTTTATTTTACATAGCACCAAACATAGTAGTAATAAGAGTAGGCAAAGTGGGAAGCAAGTTGCAAACAAATACACTGCTGGGCACAGGGTAAAGAAGTACAGCCACTTTGGGGACAAGCATGTAGTTTTGCCTCCTGGAGATGAAGCAGGGCGTGCCCTGTGATCTGAAGACTGCATTCCAATTTAAACAACTTGGAGAGCTCACATCTGTGCAGAGCAGCACAGGCATGAAGTTGAGAGGTGTGTTGTGATGCTTTGCTTCTTACAAATATTCCATAGCCATTATTTTGTATCTAATTAATATTTTTATAAAAATATTCTTTACTAATAATAATAAATAAAAATAAATTAATTAATCAATGAATAACCTGTGGGAAGTTGTCATTCTTTGTGCTCTTTCAGACTAAGAACAAGTGGCCAGAAAGAAGAAATGGAGCTAGGAAGGAAGCACTTTCAAAAACCAGGGATTGTTATTTTACTACTCAAGATCAGAAAAAGATGGGCTGGGGAGATAGCTCAGTTGGTAAAGTGCTTGCCTTACAAGCACAAGGCCCTGGGTTCGATCCCCAGCACCACAAAAAACAACAAACAAACAAAAAAAATCAGGAAAAGAGGTGACTCTTGCTTTCCAATGAAATTCTAAAAATTGAAATTGAAAAAGTGAAGGAAGAATCAGTTTGGGGAGTGAAATCATTAAAAGCGAGGATAATCGATATGCATGTGATGATGGTGCGAACTTCAAGTCCATCGGTCTGGTTAGTGGGAGTGTCAGACTGAAGCTCTCCCGCCTGGTGCAGCAGGAATGATGCTACCGTCAAATCCTCATGGAAATTATGGACACAGCGGAGGTAAAGCGGGTAAAAATGTTGTATATACTAGTCCGTGTTTACTTATGTATTTGCTTAAAATAATCCAAATTTTCTCCAAAAGCATTCTGCCAACTAACATTAAAGTGAAAACCTACATACTTCTACAATTCGTAGGGGTCAAGAAAATAATCGAATTATTTAGGAAAAAAATACGACTTAGAACACCATTCCCCTGACATTTTCATAAGAATACATAGTTTGATATATTATTTTTAAAAAAATAATAGATGCAACGGGGATGCAAAAGGTTCTGCCTTATATTGATACTCAATATAGGTGGAAGGCATCAGAACAAAAGCAAATCAATTGAAATGATTTTTGTTGTAGCTAACACCAGAGTTTCAGGTACCCATCTCGCTGATGATTTAAAGTTCAAATCAGAAATAAAATTAGATTATGTTAAATAGTATTCTCCAAATATTGCTTCTTGTGTCTTGTGATTTTACAAATTTGAAATATATTTTATGCATACATATAACTTAGCTCAGAGACATTTAAAGGGTGTTGGAGGCTAGGTTTATATTTTGCTGTTATAGTTCTGCAGTTTTTGGTCTTTTGTTCCATTAAAGAAATAAACTGATGGTCTAGATGCAAATAGGGTCAAAATTATTATTAAATATTGTTTTGATTGTGCTCAAGTACAAGAATGTCTGAATAATGTAGACTCCAACTTTACATGAAATTATGCACCATGACTTATTTTCCTTAAAAAAATATGGTGAACTGACCTTGCTTATAGTCAGGAAATGTGCATTTTTTAAAATAAAAAGGCAGGTGGAAATGGAAAGATTATTCCTAGATTTTTTCTTACCTTTTTTCATGTTTATTATGAGCTAACTATTTTTTATTTCTTAATTTACAAAATCAATAGCTTTCCTAGTCTTCTGCTAACCTTGTTTTTCATAAAGCTTATTATAAATCAATTTAATTTTTTAAAACAATTAGATAAACAATGAAAAATAGTTCAAGGAATTCTCAAATAGTCCCCCACACATTCTTTCCCCTATTTTCACTACTAAGGCACATTTGGTATAATTGATAAATTGATATTAAAATGGGTCACATCAATGTTCATAGCTGCTTAATTCACAATAGACAGATTGTGGAACCAACCTAGATGCCCTTCAATTGATGAATCGATAAAGAAACTGTGGTATATATATACAATGTAATATTCCTCAGCCATAAAGAATGATAAAATTATGGCATTTGCAGGCAAATGGATGAAATTGGAGAATATCATGCTAAGTGAGATAAGCCAATCTCAAAAAACCAAAGGACAAATGATCTCACTGATAAGCGGATGATGATACATAATGTGGGGTAAGAGGGAGGCAAGAATAGAGAAAGGAAGGACTGTATAGAGGGAAAGGAGGGGTGGTAGGGGTGGGGGGAAGGGAAAAATAATAGAATGAATCAAACACCATTACCCTATGTAAATGTATGATTACACAAATGGTATGCCTCTCCTTCATTTACAAACAGAGAAACAAGTTGTACCCCATTTGTTTACAATAAAAAAAAATGGTATTATCTAAAGTCCATAGTCTATTCAGATTTCCTTAGTTTTGATATCCTTTTTCTGATCCAGGATTCTCTCCATAGTAGAACAGTGCAGCTAATGTTTGTTTTCCCATGTTCCTCTTGGTTCTAACAGTTTCTTTTTGGTCATCTGTGTAGATTTGATGATTATGTCAAGTTGTATTACAGGATTGGAATATTTCTTTTTTTCTTTCTCTCATCATTAGACTGAGGTTATGGCTTTTGGGCACAGAGATGAGGTGCCATCTTTCTCCCACGATTTATTACTGTAGATGAGTTTGATCACCTGGCTGAATCTGTCAAGTTTGTGAAATCACTGTCATTTTCCACCTTCCCTCACTCTAGGGAGGAAGACACTACCCACAGCTGATAGTTAAGAAGTCATGAGTTGTGCTCTCCTCTTTTAGCATGGAGAATCAAAATAATTTATTTGGAATTCTTAGTGGGATATTTGTCTCTTCTCCCGTATTTATTAATTTAACCAATCTCTTTATATTATCATGAACTTGCAGTCATTTGTTTTATACTTTGAGTTCCAATTCAGTGCTTTGCTTATTTGTTGCTCAGATTTTCCCCACTTTGGTCAGTGCTGAAGTCTTTCAGTTGATTTCTGTACCCTTTTGATAAACCACATGAATTTTTAACACTTTCTGGTATTACATGATGCTCCATGTTCGTCTTGAGTGTTTGCTGCCTCCATCGTTAGCCATTTATCTAAGAAACTTTGATCTCTTTTATTGGGGAAGGTTATTAGACACTAACCTGAATGCCTGTTGTGCTCATTGCTACTATGGTGTCATTTATTTTATTCTTAAGTGTACACAATAATCATTGTACATACATATATGTCATTTATTTATATCTATCTATATCTATATTTATATATTTCCCCCCTTTTCTTGGAGGTGGATTTGGGGATTGAACTTAGGGCTTTGCCCATGATAGGCAAAGGCTCTACTACTGTGTTACATCCCCACTCCCATATGCCATTATTTATAGATATATTAAGTAAAACATTGTCCCCACCCGCGGGACATCAACGCAGGATGGCAAACCTAAGAGAGAAGGAATGAAAGGGACAAGAGACACAGGGAGTGACAGCAAGACAGGAATTCTGATCAAGCTGCAAATTTTTATTGTTCTCACGGGTATTTATGCTGAGGGAATGAGGGGTATGAGGAGGTGCAGGCTGGTTGGCTGTGTTCTTCTATTGGGCTCCTGATAGGGTGCAAGTTCGAGCTGGCGGGAAGGTGAAGTCCCGGAAGAGAAGCAGGGACAGCACCATAGGCGCCATATTGTAGGAACTATCAGCCAGGAGTGGGGAGGGGCGCTGCTGCTTATTGTAAAGGTCAGAATGTTCTCAGAATGAGAATTTCTTCTTGGTCCCTGACAAAACATTAGATCTCACTGATGTCTGAAACTTTAATTCATTGCTACATAAATCATTCTAGTCTCTATTTCTTTACCCGTGTCCTATTCTAATAATGAGAATTCTGGCTCTTACCACCCGCTAATCATTAACATGTTTCATTATACTATACATAAAAAGATTAATTAATCACAATTCTTACCCATACTCCCATGAGAAAGACCTGGACCAGTTAGAAAACAGTGCTTATATGTAATTTCTTTTTAGTCTTAGAGACACCATTCATTTAAAAATTTACTTAGGTCATCATCTTTTTCTCTATTCCCTTCAGTTTTCTATCTAAGCCAATCCCCAAAAACCAAAGGTTGAAGTCTTCCCTGATAAGTGGATGATAATATAGAATGGGGGTGGGGGTGGGGAGGGTGAGAGAAGAATAGAGGAACTTTAGATTACATAGAGGGATATGAGAGGGAGGAGGGGGCAGGGCATGAAAAATGGTGGAATGAGACAGACATCATTACCCTAGGTACATGTATGATTACATGAATGGTATGAATCTACATCATGCCTAACCACATTTGTGTACAATGAATCAAAATGCAATCTGTAAAAAAATTTTAAAAATAATAAAAATAAATAAATAATAATAATAATATTTTTTCATACATTTGTAATATAGTTAAACTATCTTGCCACAATCTTCATTCTTCCCTTTGAACTCTAACCTCCTAAGTTATTTTTTTTCAATTTTGCATACTTCAAGTATCACCCTTTATGCTGTAAACTTCCATAGGTTTTGAAAAATGAAAAATGTCACATATACATCATTTAAGTATCACACATAGTAGTTTCACTGCCCTAAAAAATTCCCCACTGAATTCATTCCCCTGTCATCCTGAAACTGGAAAACAATGATTATTTTTACTGTTTAGAGAGATATGCCTTTGAGATGTTATATAACTGTAATCCTAAAACATGCAGCCTTATTGCAATTGGCAATATGCCTTTAAGCTTCCTCCATGTCTTTCTGCATCTTGATAGTTCAGTCTTTTCATCAATGACTAATGTTATATGGTATGCCAGTTGTTTAACCAACCACCTATTCAAGGACATCTTGGCTACTTCTAGTCTTTGGTGATTGTGAATAAACTGTTACAAGTAATTTTGTGCAGGTTAAGATTAGACTGAGTAAATACTGAGGACTGTGATTTTTTGACCATATGGCAAGTCTATTTTTAGCTTCCACCAAATTATTTTCCTAAATAGCTGTATAATTTTGCATTTCTACAATCACTGAATGATATCCCTATTGCTGCACATCTTCATCACACATGAGTGCAGATCTGATGTTGTTGTGTCCCTTCTGATTGTTTCATCTTGTCTTTTAACATATTTTCTATTTTTTTTTTTATTCTTGAAAGGTTAACATGATGTGTCTGCCATGCAATGAGAACCAAGGTAAATAAGCTTTTAATGTGAAGTTTTAAGTTTGTGTAGGTCTCTGTCAGACACACACACACACACACCTACATGACTATAAGCAAAGTCAAAGTTAAATGGCAAACTGGGAGAAAAAGTTTACAATATATATCACAGATAAATGGCTAAAACCCCAATAATCTAAATATACCTAAAATTTAAGGAAAAATAGAATAACCCCACCATTAAATCGATAAAAAATATAAACTACTAATTTAATAAGATAATAATATTTTTAGGTATTTACAAATGTCTCTTACTCATACAACAAAAATGCAGTTATCAGATTAGCAAATATTAAAATAATGTAATCTGTTGGTGGGACTGAGCAGACATTGTATACTATTGCTATCAGGAACACAATCTAATGATAAACTGATGCAATACTTATGTAAGGGCATTTGATAATGTCTAGGATAAAAATCGTAAGTGGCTAATTGCCACTTGTGAAATTTGCAGTGAAGATCTACTTCCAACAATTATAAAGAAAAACACACATATAATTATTCTCTGAAACATTATGTATATTTGCAAAAAAAAGTAAAAGAATAAAAATAAGACAAAGATAAATTATCAGGGAAAATGACAAGAATTCACAGAAGATATCAACGAGGTTATGTCAGTTTGATAGTGATGGAGAAATAATCTTAACTGTCAGAGAAAACTGATAATGCTTGGATAATACAGCACTCTGACACACAGTCTACAACAATCTCCCCAGGAAACCAATCTCCTTATTGATAAGTAACAACCCAGGAAGCCAGTCGATTACCTTAGTGCAGAAAGTCTGATTGCCATCTCAGGTAACAATCCAGGAGCTAAGCAATAATTTATGTAACAATCTGTCACAAATAGCCAGGACTTGATTAATAACAGACAACTTCCCTAACTTTGTCTCTGATTCCGATTTAAGACCAAACACAGAAAGCCAAATACACATCCACTCTCAACCATCTACGTAGGATGCACCACTTCTAGTTAGCCCACCTGCACATTTCCCATTCTGCTAACCTCCAGCCACAGCACAGCTGGAGCCATCCATTGTTCTACCTTTATGCCTGTCTTGGGATCTTGGCCAAAATGCAAGCAGTTGTGGCTGTTCACTATAGCAAACTTGGACTTAATAGATTTTGCTTCTCAGTTGACTGGTCTTCATTTATTTCCACAGTGCTAAAACACATGCATGGAATAGTGGGAGCTAGAAAAGATCTAGAAGTGCTAGTTAACTAGAAAATTTAAAGTGTGTGGGATAGAATGAAAAATGATACTGTGTTTGGACATTGCAATCCTCAAGTTCCTTCTCTGACCTCACCTATATGGAAAAGAGGAATGTCAATGGAAAATGTGGAGATTTAATAGAATAAGAACCAATACTTTTCTCTAGCCCTGCTTCTGCAATTCCAGCAATCAGGCTTATAGACCTCAGCTAGAAGGATTGTGCTATAATGGTTTGAAAATCATTTACCTTAAAAGGAAAAGTCATAAAAGGTATGGTCACAGTGTGGTCCTATTGCTAAAACCCTGTATGATCAGCCTACACTAAAGCTTTGACCTGAGCAAGCACTGTTTTAGTAATCAGAACAACTATGAAAATTCTTAAGGTCTGTGTCACAAATGTGAATGGACAAGTATCACCAAAATTTCAGGACGTTTTTTTCTAAAGTCTGATACAAAAACATACAAAAATAAAACGAAAACAAAAAAACCCTCAGAGGTAACAGAAAAATCAATAGAGAAATACAAACCAACCAAAAAGAATCTAGTTAATAATTCAAAGAAATAAGAAAATCTATTATGCTTAAGAAATAAGAATAAGACATTTAAAAATAATATTCGTGCTTGGAAATAAAAACATATATATTTAGTGAAAATGAACATTTTCCCAGAATATTTAAGATCTAGATTAATGAAAAAATTTTCCCCAAAAGTAGCAAAACAGTTATCATTCTAAAATGTTATATTTTCTTTTCTTTATCTTTGAACTCATGTCTATTCCACTTCCTTTGTAGAATGTCCTCCCAATTTAATACATTTTATGCATGAAAATTATTTATTGATTGTTCTATTTTCCTTTAATGAAGTGTGTATAAAATTGACATTTTACCTTACGTTTCATTTCCCATGACATTAAAAATCTAAGTGTTCCAATAGTCTCTGGATTTTTAACTTCCTTTCATTGAGTAAATTTTCACTGAAATATGAAATACATTTGTAAATATTTATAACACTAACTAAATATTGAAACCTTTTTCACAGCATAAAATCATGTTCACAGACCAAGAAATAGAACATGACCAGCAATCGGAAAAGATCCCTCTCCCTCTTATTTAATTCTTCCCCTCAAAGTGACTATATCTTGATTTCTAATGAGACTAGTTAGGGAGGGCCCTGATTCCTTCACCAAAATTTTGGCTGAAAGCAAGCATCTTTCAACAAATTATTGCCACCAGTGACCTGCTTAAGGAGCAGCTTATTTACCTCAAGCTTCTAGCAAACCCACAGCACAATAGACCTGAACTTGACCTTTCTGGAGTGAGGGCAATGATCGCCTCTGTTATCTTTTAGAGTTCAAGTATGGATGAACACAGCGCACCTGCACAGATCACTGTATTGTATAAACCCCAGTGCCTACAGAACTTACAAGACATGCAGAAATCCTAAGATCATGTGCACTAGCTGAATGTGCCCCTGTGTGAGCTTATCTTTCCTTCCTTCTTTCTTTCTCTTTCTTTCTTTCTCTTTCTTTCTTTTCTTTCTTTCTTTCTTTCTCTTTCTTTCTTTCTTTCTTTCTTTCTTTCTTTCTTTCTTTCTTTCTTTCCTTTTTTCTTCCTTTATTCATTTCTTTTCTTCCTTTCTTTTTTTTCCTTCTTTCTTTCCTGGTGCTGGGGATTTAATCCAGGGCCTTGTCCATATGAGGCATGCATTCTACCAACGGAGCTATATCCCCATCCCTCAGTTTTGTTTTTTTTTTTAATCCTATATACATTTTGCTTCTTGAATCCTCAAAAAATCAGTCCTGGAACCCTACTCCATATGCCATTCTCCCTATGCTCAAGCACAAGCCCCAGTAAAGCCTTGTTTGTATGGTATTGTTTGACTTCTGTCTCAAATTGAGCAAAATAACTGTTATGGTTTGAATCTGGAATGTTTCCCAATACCCATGTGTTAAAATAAATATGCAATATCCAAAGCTGGGGTTCTAAGAAAATGATGAGACCTGTAACCCCCCAGTGGATTAATCCACTTGATGGATTAATAATTCCAATGGGTGGTAACTATAGGCTGGCAAGTTGTTGCTGGAGGAAATAGGTCACTGGGGAAACTGTCCCTGTTTCCTTCCTCTTTCTTTCTGCTTTCCCATTGCCATGAGATGAGCAGTTTTTCTCTGTCTCACCCTTGTACCATGATGTTTCTGCCTTGGTATGAGCTGAAAGTGGACTGTACCTCAGAAACCTTAAGTCAAGCTGGACATAGCGGTGCATGACTGTAATCCCAGCAGCTCAGGAGCCTGAGGCAGAAGGATCACAATTTCAAAGCCAGCCTCAACAACTTAGTAAGGCCCTAAACAACTTAGAAGATCCTGTCTCAAAATTAAAAGTAAAATAAAAAGGGCTATGGATGTGGCTCAGTGGTTAAGAACCTCTGGAACCAAAGAAAAGGAAAGGAAAAAAAAATGAACCAAAATAAATTTTTTCTCCTCTAAGTTTTTCTAGTTATTTGTTACAGCAACACAAAGCTAACACAAGAACCGTTGGATGATTTGGTTACACTAACTGCTGATAACATCAAAAAGTGTCGTACTTTGCCTTTTCCTAATTTCTATTTCAATTTCAGCATAGGGACTCCAAGCTATTGGTCATACTAATAATAAAGATTAACTTTGCTTCCTTTTGGACTTTATACAGATGGAATCATATTAAGTGCTTATTTCTACCTTCCTTCTTTCACTCAATATGTTGCTTATGAGAAACATTCATACTGTTGCATGTCTTAATTAGCCATTCATTCTAAATGCTAGTTAATGTTTTACTATGTGACTATAGTATGATTTAGTTTTCTGCTCCACTTTTGGTTTGTTCCTTCTATTAATGTGTTGCCCTCTGTGGTTTCTGATTGAGATAATGTGGTGCTTTCCAGCCTGTCTCTCTTCATGGGTCTTACTCCAGTTTTTGTCTTCAAATCACTGTACCTTGAAGAAAATACCTATTTGTTTGTTCATCAGAAGTTTCCTCCCTAACTTCTTATCTTCTGCCTGGTGCTGTTAAAAAATTTGGCAATTGCTTACGGGAAAAACAATATAATGGTAAACCTAATTTTCCAGTGCCTACTTCTGGAAGCGCTACAGCTAGTTGACCTTCTCCCTTTCCTCCAAGTTCCACTTTTGTCATACCTTCAATTTTCATTTTTTTTTTTCTCCTTTGACTCCAAGAAATTGCCAGAGTATCTACCTGTTTCCCAGCTTTTACTACTGGTAGTCTCTACCTGGAATATCTGTCATGATACATGCTGTGAATAAATAATTGGCCCAAGGGAAGAAGAACTGCAGAATTTGCCCACTTTGCTATAGTTCCCTTTGTCCTCAGGAGGTTTGCTTCTTGAGTACTAGTTCCATAAGTACTCACGTAGTACCATTTCCTTGTAACAGTTTTGTTCTACTTTTCCCCCTTCACATTTTATCTCATTATTCCAGTGTTTCTCTGTGGTTTATTATACTTTAATGAAATGAATATTTTCTCTCTCCCCCAATAATGTTAGTAATTTCTTTTTGTTTTGTTTTCTTTTTAACTGACATATAATAATTGTGTATGTTTAAAGGATTCGATGAGATGTTTTAATACATGCATACACTGTGGAATGGTCACATCAGGGTAATTGACATGTTCATCAGTATGTGTGTGTATATATGTGTGTATATATATACAGGTGTGTGTGTATATATATACAGGTGTGTGTGTATATATATACACACATATATATATATATGTATTATTCCTTGTGCTGAGAGCATTTAAATCCTCTTGCAGTTTTTTTGAAAAACATACTATATTGTTACTAAATATATACATCTTTATGTGTAATAGAACACTAACACTTATTCTTCTTATCTAACTATCATCTGTACCTATTAACAAACATCTCTGCTTCTGAGTTCAACTTTTTTAGTTCACACCCGGAATATTTCACTTCACATAATTTATTATAGTTTCATTATCCATACTGGTGCAAACTGAGATTATTTGCAAATCATATAGGGGACTAATGTCCAAAACATGTAACTCATACTTCTGAAAAACCAACAAATACAGAATACCATTAAAAAGGGGGTAAAGGAGTTGAAAAGACATTTTTTGAAAGAAGAAATACAAATGGCCAACAGACATGTAAAAAAATACATTTCTAATCTTTGAAGAAATCTGAATAAAAATTGCATGAAACATCAACTCATACCTGCTAGATTGACTATGATCAAATGTTGAAAGATACAAGTGTTGGCAAGGATGTGGAGAAAAAGAAACCCTCATATAGTGTTAGGGACATTGGGAATTATTATAAACATTTTGGAAAACATTATGCAGGTTTCCCACAAAACTAAAAATAGAATTTCTATGTAATCCAACTTCCCATTACAACTATATACATAAAGAAATTTAAATACATATGTCAAGAAGATGACTGCACTCTCATGCTCATTACAGTATTGATCATAATAGTCAAGATATGAAAATGTAGTTAAGGACCAATCAACACAGGATTAGATTAAAAATAAGTGTTTTATATATATATATATATATATAACAGTATAGCATATATATCAGAAGAGCATTCATTTATTAAAAAGTTAGGACTTTAAAATGATTTCTTTCTATCCATGTACCTTACTCTTGCCCTTTGTTTTATTGCCTTCATGCATTTAAACTCTCTATAGACTTGAAGGACAGTGATATTAGGGTCTCTCTCACACATCCATACCTATACACATTTGCCCCTTCAACTTCATTGATTGCCGTGCTATTCATAACTTCTTTCTTTTCTTATTTCCGTCTGGATTATTCTCATTATGCCAGAAAAAAAAAATGCTCTCTGATTACTTTAGAAACAGATCTGCTGGTGATGAATTTTATGTGCTTGAGAATATTTTTATTTTTTTACATGGTAATAAATTTTCAGCATATTCAGCATGTTTTTCTTTCTGTTGAGATTCTATCTTTGTATTTTATTATGCTGTTTGGTTGAAGGCAATATATCTTTTTCTTTAGATACTTTCAAATTTTTCTCAGAGGTTGTGTTTGACATTTTACTAAAGTAACTAGATGGAGTTTTCTTTGTGAGTTTTTTTTCCCTTAAAGTTTCAAAGTTTCAGAAAAACTTAAATATATATATATATATATATATATATGTATGTACAGTCAACCCATTTTTTGTTTCTATTATTCTAAAACTTGATTAGAATATGAAATCTTTTCATCACGTTTCCTATGAGTCTTGCCCTTTTAAAGGTAATTTTCTTTGATCTATGCTTTAGTTTATTTGTCTTTTCAGTTCTCTAATTCTGTCTCCCATTGATGCCTAATCTATTATTCCCATTGCTTTCTTTAGTTGTATTATTAAATTTTTAGGTTCTAGTTTTCCCACTTGATTCCTTTCTCAGGTCTAATTTTTTTGGTGAAAATTCTCCATCATTTAATTTAAATTCTCTATCTTCCTTTTTATGAAACATTTTACTAATAGTTACTTTAAAGTTTTGAAAATACATCCTAATAATTGAATCCCATGTAAGTCTTCTATATTCTATTTTCTTATTTATTATTAATGATATTTTTCTATCTCTTTGCAAATCAAGTACTTGTTTATTTTCATGGACATTATGTAAAAATTGTAGGTGTTCTGGGTGATATATTCTTCCTTCAGATAAGGTTCACCTATTCCTCTATTAGTAGAGATTGAATGAAGGTCATACCTTAATTCAATAAGACATTTAGCTGAGTCAAACTTCTTTGCAAATTTGTTAATTATTCTTCTTTGTCCCTTCCCTTATCCTTAGAGCAAAATGCAAGTGTGCAATTGAGCAGCTGGTTCTCATGGGCCTTTATCCCATTGGTGTGTCTTGAACAGAAATTCTTCTCTATTTATCACAATAAGATAGTTAAAAATTCCATTGTAGAAAAAGAAATTTTCTTCTTAGCTCTTTAACTTTATTACTCTTGAGATTTCAGAAAGTTTCTAACACCCTGAGTAGAAAACTGGTTTCAAGAAAGTTTACTTATCTATTCAGTGATTTTCATTAAGATCTGACCTCTCAAGTATTTAGTTGAGTGCCTCAACCCAGAAAAAATATAGATCTCCTCTAATTTCTTTGTTTCCAGCAGTTTTCCTCTATTCAGGAAATGCCAAAGTTTCCAGCTTCTTGGATGGATGTAATAGAAAATACTGAAGGGAAGATGCAGTTGCCGAATGTTAAGTTGATTTCTTCACAGTATTCTTCCTCTCGAATTTTTTTTGTGCTTTCCTATTTCTGTTTATGTCACCAACTTTCTGATAACTTTAGACAAATATTAATCACTAATATTTCAGTTGTTTTGTCATGTAATGTGGTGCATCTATTTCTTAGATTGAGTATATGGATCTTTGCTCTTCTACAGGCTGCTTCATGCTACTTAAAAGTGAACATTTACTTTTATTTTTAGTAATTATGCTAGGTATAAGATTATATGTTAAAGGTAATTAAGCACTGTAAAGATAGCATTCTAGTACCTGTAGGCACCTAAAATTTTCTTTTTTTTTTTTAGAATTAAAAAAAAAATCCTGCCTTTTTAAAAAAAATTCCAAAATAGTAACCAAATAATTTCTGCCTAAATCACATTGTCATAACTAAGCACATAGTATATCAATCTGTAAATGAACCTAAGAAGTGTAGATGCTTAGCTAGTTTCATTGCTTATGTCTTCTTATTGTACACAATCAGCATAGATATTTTATTTGTATATTTTTTCTTATTCAAAATATCATTAGAATGAAAAACTAAATAAATGCTTATATAGCCAATACAGATAGGAGACAAGAAAATTGAAATATTTAGGCTGCTACAATATCACATGTTTTTATAAAAAAGTTGTCAAATGAATTATTTAAAAGTAAAATTATACAATGTTAAGCAATTTTTAATAGAAGTAGTCTGCAACATTAGCACATCTATGGAATGCAACATATTTTCCACCTTTATAAGTATTTAGAAATAAATGAAGATATGGAAAAGTTATGAGAATATTAATTTTTTTCTATACATATATCAGTATTGTGGTAATGCCGATAAGGTATATAGATAGGACTAGCTTGTTTATATTGGCAGGTTTATCTGTAGAAATGCTTTTCAAAATATCTGCAGTGTATTAGTCAGAGTTCTCTAGAGGAACAGAATCAACAGGAAGTTTGATTATAAAAAGGGAATTTCTTAGATTGGCTTACACAACCAGAAGCTGGATAGTCCACAATGGCCATCTACAGCTCGAGGGCCCGAAGAACCAGCAGCTGCTCAGTCAAGAAGCAGGAGCCCCAGAACAAGAAAGATCAACAGTCCTACCCTAGTAGGAGACCAAGGCTTCTGGAAACTACCTGGAGAATCATTGGCAGAGTCCACTTTGGAAAAGTGAAGAAGAAAGAGTCCAATATCCTCAGACAATTCAAGCAGCAAACAAGAACCTGTTCAAGAAGAGCTGAGCTTGCATCTGCGTCTGCATCCTTGTTCTTCCAGCTTATGTTCCATTCTGTTGGGTGGTGCTGTCCACGCTTAGGGAGGGTCTCCACTTCAGTTCACAGTCTCACATTCCAATCATTTCTAGACATGCCCTCATTGACACACCCAGAAGCCTCTTAATTATCGGCCTATCTTCATCCAGTCAAGTTGACAATTCAAATTAACCATTACATGATTATTTTTTTCCAATCAGAAGTTACTTTCACCAGTAAATAAAGTAAATGTAAATTAATAAGAAATAAAATGACAATTAAAAAATATTTTTTAAAATTTCATGTTATTATTAGATGCAATTTATATGAAATAATGCTATTAAATTGTTCTAAGAATTTCCAAATATTTATTATCAATTTTTGTTCTTGTCTCATTCAAGATTACTAACAAATAGACTTCTGGGTCACTTTTTAAGTAGTATCAGAAGAATAAAATAGGAAAGGATTCATTAATTTTAGGCTATTAACATAATTTTAAAACTAGTATTAACACAATTTTAAATCTATACTTTTACATCATTGTACTGTCTTTATAGGCTGAACACCTAAATGGGTGTTTTTAAGCACTTATTAATATTGATGAGTCTCCAAAAGACTTATTTTGACAGGAAACAACCTGAATTTAGTAGGTAGAATGTTAACTTTGAAAGCTTTTGAGAATTCAAGATTGATATTACAGATAGACTATTTCTTTCAAATTTCTGCAGTACCTTGAAGCTGAGATTATGTAGGATTTTATTTCTTCTGATATTGATTTGTTGGTGGTCTGGGGCTGTAGCTTAGTGGTAGAGCTCTTGCCTCCCATGTGTGAGGCTCTGCGTTCGATCCTCCGCACCATATAAAAATAAAAGATACTGATATTGATTTGTTAATACCATACTTTCCACATCATTGTATATCTTGATCATCTTACACTTCACCTGCTTGACTGCTTTCTCTCTTTTTTTACTTTATTGGTACCAGGGATTGAACCAGAGGTGCTTAACCACTGAGCTCCATCCCCAACCCTATTGATTGATTGATGGATGGATTTTTTTTTCTTTTGAGAAAGAATCTTGCTAAGTTACTGTAGTTTCTGAGGCTGGCTTTGAACTTACAATCCTCCTGCCTCAGCCTCCTTAGTTTCTAGGATTATAGTATGTGCCATCGCACTCAATAGTCATTTCAACTTTTAGTTACTGAAGCCGGAATTAAGGACAGGTAGTTAGTGTAGAAATAGGGGATCGGGTCAATTCGAGGAAATGAAGCCTCTGGAAGTTGGAGACTGCCCCTGGGAGAATGGAATGTCAAGGATCTCCAGAGTCCATTGATTACCAAATTTACCTGCCTTTATCAAGGACTGCAAGCAAGGAGCTGCTAACTAATGCCCCCTGGGCCCTTACCTGCCTCAATCACCTTGGCCCTCCCCCTGCCCATGGCTTCTCACCTAATGCAAAACCAGGCCTAGTCAGGTAGGCAGGAAGGAGAGATAAGTGGGGAGAGAACTGGAGAACAAAAGAGAATTTAACCTATAAAAGATGGAGGGTGCGCTCACTTCTTGGTACTTTAGAACATCAGCCATGGCCCCCTTCTTCCTGCCGGGAGAAGTCTGTATTATTATCTTTAAATAAAATCTGCTTAATATGCTTGCCTTGGCGTGCTTCTCTAGTGTTCAAACTTCAACATTAGAAGGAGCAGAACTCGTCACTGGTAAACGGAGGTATCATTACCATGAAGGAATTTTTATTCATCAATAAGAACTAATGTCAATGTGTGATGGGCTGGCAGATCTGGCTCCATGAGAATGTTATAGGCCAGACTCTAAGGGAAATGACTATACAGACTCCATTTTGCTCTGAGACTCCATGTTATGTAGGAAATAAGTTTCTCCCATGGGAACACCCCGCCTCTGTGCCCATCATTAGTTACTTAGTGTGACATGTTTAATAATATACAATGGCAACTCCTATGTAGTGAAGAATTGCTCTCTTTTGATTCGTATTGCTCCTAAACAATGTACCATGTGAACAGTGATTGTGTGGATGTTGGTAACCATTCTTTAGTTTGTATCTAGGTAAGGGTCATTCTGACCCACTTCCCCCTCTGTCGATGATCTCATGATGTTAATGTGTGATTTTGAATCATTGCAACAGACACTTATGATTAATGTGATTTTTGGTATAAGAACCCCTACAACCCTGTGGTCAGGCTGTTCTCCCAATAGCCATTTTTTGGGGCATTGTGTGAGACAGTCAGCTGGCCAGCTTAATAAAGACTCTCAAATTTGGACTTCTCAGTGGTGATCGATTGGTCTGTTCTTAAATTGCACCCCATAACAAATGGTTATTTCTAACAATATTTTGTACAGTATAGAGCTTATTGTACATGTGATTTTGAAATCTGAATTTAATGCAAATTTGATTTCTTGTGGTTTACTTTAAATCTTGTTCTTGGAAGATATATTGATGAAGCTCCATAATTATCATATTGATTCATCACATAAAATGTGAATTTATACCATCAGCTTGTAAAGTTGTGTATTCTTAAACAAATAGCAATTACTCTAAAACATGTGGTGATTAAAATATTCTAGTATATTAAAATATATTTCCAATAATATTTAATATAACAATTTTTCCTGACCTTTTAATCTCTAGTATGTAAAACCACTTTGTAAACTGAAAATATTTATACAGTTATTAAATGTTATAACATTTAAAATATAGCAAATGATATATTGATATTACTGTATATGAATTAAATTAATTTAGCAGATGTACATTTCTATATAACCGTTTTCCTTAAAGGATCATTATATTTCCATATATTATTTTCCTTTATGTGAAACAGTCAATGCAAAATTAGCATCTGTTTAAAGAGTTGCCTAATCAAAAGAGAATTTTTCCTTTGTCAGCTAGTGAGAATTGAAAGTCCAAGTGATAAGTTAACAATGCTCATTCATTTAGCAAATATTTTTGGACATTTCCCCATAATAGGAATTATGTTAGAAATTCAAACACAAATAAGATTCGTTAACATTCTTTTTAGTCATAGAATAAGTCTAAGCATGGTGGAATGAGTAATAACCTTACTGCTATAACTTTGTCCTGAGTTAGGATCCACACATATTGCGTCTCATTTAATTCTTACAGACTCCTATGATAGAAAGTTCATTTTATTATTTTATATATGTGAAAACTGATACTTAGATAGTTTTTTGACCAACCAAAATTTAAATATACAGTATGTACAGGGACTAAAATTAGAATCTGTGGTTTTCAGTTTTTAATACCCATGTTCTTTTCATTATATACCATATGGTTTCTCAGATAAATTATATTGGATTTATGTGACAATGCTATAAATTATATAGTCAATCATCAATTAGAAGTTAATTTCTTACAGTCTAAAGGTTTGATTTTTAATCTTTTAAATAGGAACATGTGTTGTGACTCAAGAGAAAATGTTGATCTTAACATTTTCACAAATTAATGTGGTATTAAGTATTGGCAAATTCTTCCTTAAATGGTCATGTTAAAATATATAACTATTTACATTGTGTACTAAATGTGCTTGTACTTTTTTGTCAGGGACCAAGAAGAAGTTCTCATTCTGAGAACATTCTGACCTTTACAATAAGCAGCAGCGCCCCTCCCCACTCCTGGCTGATAGTTCCTACAATATGGCACCTATGGTGCCATCCCTGCTTCTCTTTCGGGACTTCACCTTCCCGCCGGCGCAAACTTGCACCCTATCAGGAGCCCAGTAGAAGAACGCAGCCAACCAGCCTGCACCTCGTCATACCCCTCATTCCCTCAGCATAAATACCCGTGAGAACAATAAAAATTTGCAGCTTGATCAGAATTCCTGTCTTGCTGTCACTCCCTGTGTCTCTTGTCCCTTTCATTCCTTCTCTCTTAGTTTGGCTGTCTCCCTTTGATGTCCCGCGGGCTGGGACACTTTTTTTTTTTTTTTTTTTTGGTATCAGGGATTGAACTCAGGGCACTCAACCATTGATCTACCTTCTGGCCCTTTTCTGTATTTTCTTTAGAGACAGGGTCTCACTGAGGAACCTAAGGCCTCTCAATTGCTGAACTCTTGATGCTCTAGCCTCAGCCTCCAGAGCTGCTGGGATTACAAGTGTGCTCCACCTTGCCTGGCGCTTGTGCATTTTTAATGAAGAACAATTTCTTTTGTTTTCACTCACACATGAGCAATTTATAGCCAAATAAAATAACTTTGAACTATTGAATAATGAGAATTGTTAGACTAAAGTGAATTTACTTCAAATTCCATTTATTTCTAATGATCAGTAGATCTTTCAATTTATCTTAAGGGATCAAGAAACCTATTCAAAGCTTGTCTAAAGGCACTTTATGCCTTTAATGGGAAAAAGTATTCCAGATGTGATCCCACCACAATCCTGATTTGCTATAGTCATAGAAGTCAGTTCTGCTGGACAGTTGTGATTCCTACAGTGTTTTCTGATGTGCCTTTCTGCCTTTTTACAAGAATTCATGAAAAGGCAGTTTTCAAAGCTGTGAAATCCAAGATTAAATCTAAATAAATTAGAAATAGAAAATGACACCTGGAGTGATTGCACATGCCCGTAATCCTAGTAAGCTGAGGCAGGAGAACTCCAAATTCAATGCCAGCCAAAATAATTTAGTAAGGCTCTAAGCAACTTAGTGAGATTGTCTAAAAAAAAAAAAAAAAAAAAAATTAAAAGGGTTGGAGATGTGGTTCAGTTGTTATGGGTTCAACTCCTGATACCACAGGGGGAAAAAAAAGAAGAAAAGAAGAAGAAGAAGAAGAAGGAGGAGGAGGAGGAGGAGGAGGAGGAGGAAAGAAAAATAAAAGTAAAAGTAAAATCAACATATTAAGATTTTTTTCTTGCAGTTTAAAATTGTGACAAATTTAAATTGCCTGAGCATCTGAACCCTTCTTGTTCATTATCAGAATCAAAAATATGAATTCAGAGGATGCATTTTATTAGCGGCTCCTTTGGAGAATTATTTTATTTCCAAGGTATCTTCATTTCTTAGAAAGGAAATCCACATTTTGAAAGGAAAAAAATATATAACTGTATTTCTTAAAATCAATAAATGAAAGATAAACCCTGAGAAGTATTCAAATTATTTTTATTGTAATGCTTTTTAAATTTCTGCAATTATTAAATCTGTTTTTATAAACTATAAAATTCTTATATATAACTACAAAACCAAAGGCAAATTTGTATGCTAAATACAATCAAAACTAAAGCTGAAAATGAAATTTCTTCTATCACATTGATCCTTGATTATCATCATTTTGCTGAAACTGAATTGTTGATAATAGTATATAATCTGTGCACCCATGCACACGTCCTTTTAGCTTGGGCATATCCCACATGAAGTCTGATATGTTAATTATTCCAAAATTTTCCTCTAGTTGAAGTATTACAAGGTATGCATTTATACATAATATTCTAATATCATTTGGTCCTCCAATTGTAGTCATGTGGTCATGTGTACACTATATACATTATCCTCTTTATGTTCTTATTAGTTTGCTACAGTAAGGTGATATCATTTGGCACCAAGACAAAAGTTTGAAAAGAACATAACAGTAAGCATTGACACCAAATAGCAATTAATGACTGTCATCCAAAACATTTTAAAATTAAACTTAGATATTATAATAGTTTATTATTATCATTATGACAAACAAGCTAGTGATATGACATAGGTTAATAATCGTGGAGGTTAGAGATGGCATATTGATCAATTCATCAACCTACAGAGGCTAGTGTTTTCCAAATGGAGTTCAGAGACATCTCCCTTTTTAATCATTTTGGAAATATATCTCTGATTCTCAGTGGTTAATCCTGTGTTTCCTTCTAGATTAATTAATTAGTTATGAGCAGAATGTTTTTATAATCTTAAAACTACAATCATGAGACACATCAAATGTGAATAAAATATCCTTGAATTTTTCATTTTTGTTCTAAAAATAATTCCAGATACCAGTGCAATGGGGGAATTTTATCATACTTTCTAGGTAGGCTATCCTAATTTCATTAAATGTTTTCTTTATCTCAACCTTTTAGAATTTATAGGTATTGAAAATATCTTCTGCCAGCATGTGGTTTATTTTTCCAATTTATTTGTGTTATCTTTTGAAAAACAATTTTAAAAATCATAATTGAAAATTAATAATACTTTTAGTTTTAATAATTTTAGTCAATTTGATTAATCTGTGTGTGTGTGTGTGTGTCCTATTTATATATCCTTTCTGATTCTATAGTCAGAAATATGTCTTTTGCATTTAAAACAGAATAAAATTTAGGTTTTTGCATATAAGTTTTTAATGCACTTTTAGTTAATTTTTAATGAAAGCATCTGTTTTGGGCTAAATTATGTCATCATGCCCTCTGAATTCATATGTTGATGCCCAAATTCCTGGTGCCTCAGAAAGCCACTAGTTTTGTAGAAAAGGTCTTTCCAGAGGCAATTTTGTTAAAAATGAGGTAATCAGAGTGGGACTTAATCCAATATAATGATTCTTTCCTAAGAAGAAGAAATTTGGAGAGAGACAACAGGGATGAACATATAGGGAGCCAAGAATGGGCAAGGTCACAATGAGAAGGTGGCCATCTGCAAACCAAAGAGAGGCCTCCTGAGATACCAAGATAATGACACCTGGTCTGGAACCACCCAGGAACCTCCAGAGGAGGAAACAACCTTTTCTTTTAGGTGCTCAGTCTGTAGTAGTTTGTTACGGCAGGCCTAGTGAAGTGATAGGACCATCATACTTTTGTTTTCTAGAAATAAACAACTATTCCAGGATCACTGTGTTTTCTTTTTCTTTCTTACTTCTCTGCAGTACCTTCTTGTTCAAGTTTTCCTTCCTATATGGGTCATTTTGTAGCACTCCGGTTCTCATGGGTCTATTGAGTCCTGCCCAGTTTCTCACTTTTATAATTCTATAGCAGAATGTCGATTTGACCATAATGGCATTCTCAATAGTAGCGATAGATGGCAGAAGAAAAGTCTACATGTTGTTGAGGAAAAATAATTGTCAATCTGTGTTTAAATTCTCAAAAATATTACTTTTCAAGGAAAAATGTGTTAAAATGCCACCCCAAAAGGCCTATATCTAGGATATATTTCAAAAAGATGACAGAATCCCCAAATAATGGTCTATGTTGCTAGAATGAATGATCAGCAAATCAGATGATACCTGGGTATGCATGACAGTAGACTTGAACTTCATCTGCTGGGAATCCTCCAGCCCTAAATTTAGAAAGCCTTCCTTTGGCTGGCAGGCTTCTCTTTCTGCCTGCCTCCAGGGGGAGATACCGACCAGGAACACCCCCATTACCTTAAGATTTCTGTCTTTATGTGGGGAACCCAGTCTCCAAACAGGCCCAGACTCAGACTCTTGGAGAGGTCCCAGTTCTGCAAGTGGTACTCACCCTCAAGGAACCAAATGTCCCATTTGGTTATTTGTGTCTGACCTCTAACTTTAATTCTAAATTATACTTTTCTTGTTTGAGTATGTGTGTGTTTGGGGGGTAAGCTTGTGTCAGGGAGAGCTTTGGTGGGGTACAATATGATGGTGTTGATACCGCCATTTTGGAGTATAACGCCAGAGAAGCATGCCAGGCAAGTGTAGAGTAGAAAGTAAGCTTTATTAAAGAAAAGTAAACGCAGACTTCTCCCTGGTGGAAGAAGGGGACCCAAAGGCAGAATCCCTCGGATTAAGCAAATCTTGTCCTTTTTATAGGTTTTAGTCTCCTGTTCTTTCCCCCTTATCTCTTTCCTTCCTGCCTACACTATTAGGCCTGGTTTTGCATAATGTGAGAAGGGAAGGGCAGGGGGAGGGCCAGGGTGATTCAGGCAGATTAGGGCCCTGGAGGCATTAATTAGCATCTCCTTGTCTATAGTCCCAGACAGGGGAAGGTAAATTTGGTTATCAATGGGCCCTGCAGGTCCTTGACATTCCATTCTCCCAGGGCAGTCTCCAACTTTCAGAGGCAGATGGCTTTCATGGCCCTCATTTCCTCCTTCTGACCTGATCCCCTATTTGTACACTTACTGCCTGTCCCTAATTCTGGCTGCAGTGTCCTCACCTAGGAGTCTTCCTCTACCTCCTATAAAGAAAAGCAGCATTTCCTCTGGATCTGTTCTGGGAAGGCACTCAGAATAGACCACAATGCTCTCCACAGCTCTAATAATTTCTTGTTCCCTGTAGATTACAAATGCAGTCTTTGTAGCTATCAAGAAAAAGTGATTACTATCTCAGTTGAATGGTTTTGTTCACAGAAGTTGGCATATTTCATTCTCCTTGTTTTTAAATGTTGTGAAAACTTTTTGCAAACAAAAACTCTTGGAAATGAAAACACGAAATTAAAACAAACAAAAATGACTAATGCAGTTTTAGAAAATTATGAAGTTTTTTTTAAATCTTAACAATTCTCAAGGACTGCCATTTTCCCCTTCCATACTTTTGCTAACTTTTTAAACTTGAACTCTATTGCAGTATTTATTGTAAGAGTACAGAAATAATTTCTTGTTATTCAACAGCAATTTTCCCCCTCTTCAACTGTTCCATTTACATTGTTGCTTCACCTTGTTTGTTATTAGCTTAGGTCGGTTTGGGCATTGGGTATATTTGTGTCTTTACATATTTGTCCTTCTGGTAGTGGGAACTTCAAGCTTTTAAACTTTATATTTTTCTTTTCAATAGAGCGTGAATAGAACACAGTATTTATTCACAATGCTTTTCCCTGAAAATAGAACAATACTATTTCTGTTATCTTCCTTCTTCATTTTATGTAATAAACTTGAAAATAATAATTATCTAAAAACTTTGCTTTCTAAAAACTATTTAAGTGTGTACAATTGTGGCAATACCTCTAGATGTTAGTGAAGCCAGATTTAAGGACAGGTAGTGTAGAAATAGGGGATCCGGTCAAATCAAGGAAATGAAGCCAGGAAGCCATCTGCCTCTGGAAGTTGGAGACTGCCCCTGGAAGAATGGAATGTCAAGGATCTCCAGAGTCCATTGATTACCAAATTTACCTGCCTTTATCAAGGACTGCAAGCATGGAGCTGCTAATTAATGCCCCCTGGGCCCTTGCCTGGCTGAATCACCTTGGCCCTCCCCCTGTCCATGGCTTCTCACTTTATGCAAAACCAGGCCTCCTCACATAGGTGGGAAGGAGAGATAAGGGGGAGAGAACTGGAGAACAAAAGAGACTTTAACCTATAAAAGATGGAGGGTGCTCTCACTCCTTGGGACTTTAGAACATCAGCCATGGCCCCCTTCTTCCTGCCAGGAGAAATCTGTATTATTACCTTTAAATAAAACCTGCTTAATATGCTTGCCTTGGCGTGCTTCTCTAGTGTTCAATCTTCAACATTAGAAGGAGCAGAACGCGGTATCATTAGCACTGGTTTCTGAATATATTTTTTCCTAAATCTTTATATGTTGAATTACACTAACAAGAAGCTTGAATCACTGCAACGTGTGTGTTTTTTTTAAATTCATTTTTATTGTAAACAAATGGGATACATCTTGTTTCTCTGTTTGTACATGAAGTAGAGGCAAACCATTTATGTAAGCATACATTTACCTAGGGAAATAGTTTTTGACTCATTCTGTTATCTTTTTTCTCCCCTCCACACCTCCCACCCCTCTTATCCTTCTATACAGTCCCTTCTTACTCCATTCTTGCCACTCTCCCACCCCCCATTATGTGTCATCATCCGCTTAGCAGTGAGATCATTCGTCCTTTGGTTTTTTGAGATTGGCTTATCTCGCTTACCATGATATTCTCCAATTTCATCCATTTGCCTGCAAATGCCATAATTTTGTCATTCTTTATGGCCGAGTAATATATATATATATATATATATATATATATATATATATATATATCACAGTTTCTTTATTCATTCATCAATTGAAGGGCATCTAGGTTGGTTCCACAATCTGGCTATTGTGAATTGAGGGGCAATGAACATTGTTGTGGCTGTATCTCTATAGTATGCTGATTTTAAGTCCTTTGGGTATAAGCCAAGGAGTGGGATAGCTGGGCCAAATGGTGGGTCCATTCCAAGTTTTCTAAGGTATCTCCACACTGCTTTCCAGAGTGGCTGCACTAATTTGCAGCCCCACCAGCAATGTATGAGTGTACCTTTTTCCCCACATCCTCACCAACACCTATTGTTTCTAGTATTCTTGATAATCGCCATTCCAATTGGGGTGAGATGGAATCTTAGGGTAGTTTTCATTTGGATTTCTCTTATTACTAGAGATGTTGAACATTTTTTCATATATCTGTTGATTGCTTATAGATCTTCTTCTGTGAAGTGTCTGTTCATTTCCTTAGTCCATTTGTTGATTGGGTTATTTGTATTCTTGGTGTAGAGTTTTTGAGTTCTTTATATATTCTGGAAATTAGTGCTCTATCTGAAGTATGAGTAGCAAAGATTTTCTCCCACTCTGTAGGTTCATTCTTCCCATTGCTAATAGTTTCCTTTGCTGAGAGAAAGCTTTTTAGTTTGAATCTATCCTGTAAAAGTTGCTCAGGCCAAAGGACATGAGAAAGTTAAATGGTAGGAGAGGGTTAACTAAAAAAGCCAGAAAATGGCCCAGAAAAGATAATGTAACCCCCACCTTCATTTTGTTGTAGTTTTGTGACTAAAACAGATAAGGAACTGAGCTCCGGAGCTAATCCTGTGTAAACATCACCAAATTGCTAGTAAATCAGGAGCTAACCTTGAATAAACATCACCAAATTGCTGGTAAAACCATAAATTTGCCCACCCAAGAAAACTGCTTGTTTGCTTGCTGTTATAAAAAGACCGCTTTACTTTGTCTTGGGACTCTCTGCCTCTGTCCTGCTGTAAGGACATGTAGTGGGCCCCAGCATGCTTGGACAATAAACCCTGTGCGTGTTGCATGAGAAGGTCTCTTGGAGTCTTCCTTTGCGGGCGGTGGGTGCCACAACCCTAACAATCCAAGTTATTGATTCTTGCTTTTATTTCTTGGCTATGGGAGTCCTGTTAAGGAAGTCTGATACTAATACAACATGTTGAAGATTTGGACCTACTTTTTCTTCTATAAGATGCAGAGTCTCTGGTCTGATTCCAAGTTCCTTGATTCATTTTGAGTTGATTTTTCTGCAGGGTGAGAGATAGGGGTTTAGTTTCATTTTGTTACATATGGATTTCCAGTTTTCCCAGCACCATTTGTTGAAGAGGCTATCTTTTCTCTATTGTATATTTTTGGCACCTTTGTCTAGTGTCCCTGACATCTAGTATGAGAAAATTGTATTTATTTGGGTTTGTGTCCATGTCCTCTATTCTGTACAATTGATCTACCTGTCTATTTTGGTGCCAATGATACCACCGTTTAATGGTGACGAGTTCTGCTCCTTCTAATGTTGAAGACTGAACACTAGAGAAGCACGCCAAGGCAAGCATATTAAGCAGGTTTTATTTAAAGGTAATAATACAGATTTCTCCTGGCAGGAAGAAGGGGGCCATGGCTGATGTTCTAAAGTACCAAGAAGTGAGAGTACCCTACATCTTTTATAGGTTAAAGTCTCTTTCGTTCTCCAGTTCTCTCCCCACTTATCTCTCCTTCCTGCCTACCTGACTAGGCCTGGTTTTGTATTAAGTGAGAAGCCATGGACAGGGGGAGGGCCAAGGTGATTCAGCCAGGCAAGGGCCCAGGGGGCATTAATTAGCAGCTCCATGCTTGCAGTCCTTGATAAAGGCAGGTAAATTTGGTAATCAATGGACTCTGGAGATCCTTGACATTCCATTCTTCCAGGGGCAGTCTCCAACTTCCAGAGGCAGATGGCTTCCTGGCTTCATTTCCTTGATTTGACCCGATCCCCTATTTCTACACTAACTACCTGTCCTTAATTCTGACTTCACCAATACCATGCTATTTTGTTACTATTATTGCTTTGCAGTATAGTTGAAGGTCTGGTATTGCGATACCCCCTGCTTCACTCTTCCTGCTAAGGATCGCTTTAGCTATTGTGGGTTTCTTATTCTTCCAAATGAATTTCATGATTGCTTGCTCTATTTCTGTAAGGTACGTCATTGGGATTTTACTGGGAATTGCATTGAATCTGTATACCACTTTTGGTAGTATGGCCATTTTGAGAATATTAGTTCTGCCTATCCAAGAACATGGAAGATCTTTCCATTTTCTAACGTTTTCTTTAATTTCTTTCTTTAGTGTTCTGTAGTTCTCATTGTAGAGGTCTTTCACCTCTTTTGTTAGATTGATTCCCAAGTATTTTATTTTTTTTGAAGCTATTGTAAATGGGGTAGTTTTCCTAATTTCTCTTTCTGAAGATTCATCACTTATGTATAGAAATGCATTGGATTTATGAGCAGTGATCTTATATCCTGCTACTTTACTGAATTCAATTATGAGTTCTATAAGTTTTCTGGTGGAATTTCCTGGTTCTTCTAAATATGTAATTATGTCATCAGCAAATAGGGATAGTTTGAGTTCTTCATTTCCTATTCGTATCCCTTTAATTTCATTGGTCTGTCTAATTGCTCTGGCTAGAGTTTTGAGGACAATGTTGAATAGAAGGGGTGAAAGAGGGCATCCCTGCTTTTTTCCAGTTTTTAGGGGGATTGCTTTCAGTTTTTCACCATTTAGAATGATATTGTCCATGGGCTTAGCATAGATGGCCTTTACAATGTTAAGGAATGTTTCCACTATCCCTATTTTTTGTAGTGTTTTGAGCATGAAGGGATGCTGTATTTTATCAAATGCTTTTTCTCCATCTATCAAAATAATCATGTGATTCTTGACTTTAAGTCTGTTGATATGGTGAATTACATTTATTGATTTCTGAGTGTTGAACCAAACTTGCATCCTTGGAATAAAACCCACTTGATATTGGTGCACTATCTGTTTAATATATTTTTGTATGCGATTTACTAAGATTTTATTGAGAATTTTTGCATCAATGTTCATTAAGGATATTGGTCTGAAATTTTCTTTTCACGATGTGTCTGTCTGGTTTAGGTATCAGGGTGATATTGACTTCATAGAATGAGTTTGGGAGAGTTTCCTCCTCTTCTATTTCATGAAATACTTTGAGAAGTATTGGAATGAGCTCTTCTTTAAAGGTTTTGTGGAACTCGACTGAGAACCCATCTGGTCCCGGACTTTCCTTTGTTGGTAGGCTTTTGATGGACTTCTTCTATTTCATTACTTGAAATTGGTCTATTTAAATTGTGTATGTCCTCCTGGTTCAGTTTAGGTAATTCATGCATCTCTAGAAACCTGTTGATGTCTTCAAAATTTTCTATTTTGTTGGAGTATAGATTTTTAAAATAGCTTCTAATTATGTTTTGTATTTCACTTGTGTCTGTCGTGATATTTCCTTGTTCATTCCAAATTTCAGTAATTTGGGTTTTCTCTCTCCTTCTCTTTGTTAGTGTGGCTAAGGGTTTAACAATTTTGTTTATTTTTTCAAAGCATCAACTATTTATTTTGTTAATTTTTTGTATTGTTTCTTTTGTTTCAATCTCGTTGATTTCAGCTCTGATTTTAACTATTTCCTGTAACTTCTACTACTTTTGGTGTTGCTCTGTTCTTCTTTTTCTAGGGCTTTGAGCTGTAGTGTTAGGTAATTAATTTGTTGATTTTTTTCTTCTTTTATTGAATGCGTTCCATGAAATAAATTTTCCTCTAAGTACTGCTTTCATAGTGTCCCAGAGATTTTAATATGATGTTTCTTTGTCTCATTTACCTCCAAGAATTTTTAAATTTCCTTCCTGATATCTTCTGTTATGCATTCAGCATACAATAGCATATTATTTAATCTTCAGGTGTTAGAGTAGTTTCTGTTTTTTACTCTCTCATTTATTTCTAATTTCAATCCATTATGATCTGATAAAATACAAGGTAGTATCTCTATCTTTTTGTATTTGCTAACATTAGCTTTTTGGCATAGAATATGGTCTATTTTAGAGAAGGATCCATGTGCTGCTGAGAAGAAAGTGTATTCACTCTTGGGTGGATGGTATATTCTATAAATGTCTGTTAAGTCTAAATTACTGATTGTGTTATTGAGATCTATGGTTTCTTTGTTCAATTTTTGTTTGGAGGATCTGTCCAGTGGTGAAAGAGGTATGTTAAAATCACCTAGTATTATTGTGTTGTGGTCTATTTGATTTCTGGAATTGAGAAGGATTTGTTTGACATACATGGATGAGCCACTGTTTGGGGTATAGATATTTATGATTGTTATGTCTTGCTGATTTATGCATCCCTTAAGCAGTATGAAATGTCCTTCTTTATCCCTTCTGACTAGTTTTGGCTTGAAGTCCACATTATCTGAAATGAGGATGGATACTCCAGCTTTTTTGCTGTGTCCACGTGCATGGTATGCTTTTTCCCATCCTTTCACCTTTAGTCTGTGGGAATCTCTTTCTATGAGATGAGTCTCTTGCAGGCAGCAACTTGTTTTTAATCCAATCTGCCAGTCTATGTCTTTTGATTAATGAGTTCAGGTCATTAACATTTAGGGTTATTATTGAGATATGATTTGTAGTCCTGATCATTTGGCTCATTTTTTTTTTTTTTGACATGACTTGGTTTCTCCTTTATTTGGTTGTTCCTTTAGGGTAGTTCCTCCCTTTGCTGATTTACATTGTTGTTTTTCATCTCTTCCTCATGGAATATTTTGCTGAGAATGTTCTGTAATGCTGGCTTTCTTTTTGTAAATTCCTTTAGCTTTTGTTTATCATGGAAGGATTTTATCTCGTCATCAAATCTGAAAGTAAGTTTTGCTGGGTATAAGATTCTTGACTGGCATCCATTTTCTTTCAGGGCTTGAAAAATGTTGTTCCAGGCCCTTCTAGCTTTTAGGGTCTGGATTGAAAAATCTGCTGATATCTGTATTGGTTTCCCCCTGAATGTAATTTGATTCTTTTCTCTCGCGGCCTTTAAAATTCTGTCTTTATTTTGTATGTTAGGTATTTTCATTATAACGTGTCTTGGTGTGGATCTGTTGTCATTTTGTGTATTTGGAATCCTATAAGCCTCTTGTACTTGATTTTCCATTTCATTCTTCAGATTTGGGAAATTTTCTGATATTATTTCATCATTGAATAGATTGTTCATTCCTTAGGTTTGTTTCTCTAAGCCTCCTCAATCCCAATAATTCTTAAATTTGGCCTTTTCATGATAACATAATTCTTGTAGATTCTGTTCATGATTTCTTACCATCTTCTCTGTTTGTCCAACTTTGTTTTCAAGGATAAATATTTTGTCTTCATTATCTGAGGTTCTGTCTTCCAGGTGTTCTATCCTATTGGTTATGCTTTCTATGGAGTTTTTAATTTGGTTTATTGTTTTCTTCATTTCAAGGATTTCTGTGTGTTTTTTTTTTTTCAGTATCTCTAACTCTTTATTGAAATGATCTTTTGCTTCCTGAATTTGCTCTGTTAACTGTCTATTGGTGCGATCATTCAATGCCTGCATTTGTTCTTTCATCTCCTCATTTGCTTTCCTGATTGTTTTAATTATGCGCAGTCTGAACTCCATTTCTGACATTTTTTCTGCCATGCTATCATTGGATTTTATTGCTTTACTGTCTAGGTTTTTTTTGGACATTTTCTTCCCTTGTTTTCTCATATTGCTCAGGTATCTACCCCTCTAGTAGTGAAACTGAGATATTGTGGATTTTCTCTATTGACTAATAGTATCTCTATAGATTTCCAATAACTCACCTTCAGTAGCCTGAAGTCTTAGAGGAACTTGAAAATGCGGTGATCCACTAGAAAGCTGCCCCTCTAGGGGTGGTGGCCTTCAGGTGGAGTATATTCCCTGTCAGTGGGCAAAAGCACCTCCACTTGTTGATTGATGGTCAGCCAAAGGCGGACTAGACTGCAGAGTGGGGCACGTCTGATCTGGCCTGTGTCTCTGGTTCTACTGCCCTGGTGGGAAAGCCTTGCCCAGCAGGGAAGATTCACCCAGTCGGGAAGTTTCTCTGGGCAGCTCTCCTCTGAGAAGTTCCCTTAGGTCCAGAACTACCACCTGGACTGGGAAGCCCTCCTCTGTGATGTTCCCAGGGGTCTTGATCTACCACCTCACCTGGGGAGCCTGTCCCTGTGAGGGACTTCCTTTCTGAGCAGCCCTCTTCTGTCATGTTCCCTGGGAACCGGAGCTGGGCCTTGGACCCTCACTCTGCGTCGAAGCCTCTCACTATGCGGCCCTCCTCTGCAATGCTCCCGGTTGACTGGGTTCTCAGCTCCAGCAGGCAAGTCTCACTGGGCCACTTTACTCCATAAAGTTCCCTGTATTTCAGGACTACTGCCCCATCTGGGGAGTCTGACCAGTGGGAGAGACTCACCCAGTGACTCTGAGTTGCTCCCGAGTCTCTCAATACCTCCTCAACTCCTGGGTCTTGTCAAAGGTCCTCTAGCCTCCTATATGTGTCTCAGGAGGGGAGTTGCCCTTCCAATGATGATGGCCACACCCTCAGGAATAATTCAAAATGCCTGCACCAGCCTATAAAGAAGCCTCTGGCTAGCTCTGCGATGCAGGGGGGCTGGCTGGTCTGCTGGCTTGCTCCAAGATGGCGACAGACCTCCATGTGGCGGTAGGGCAGGGTCACTCAGTGATGGTGTCTATGCTTGGCCTGGTGGTTGGGTGGGTTGGCTGACCACTGCCTAGCTCCACAAGGCAGGTGGGCTGGGTGCCCACCTGCTATCTCCACGATGCAGGCAACCTGACTCCAACATGTGTGTTTAATAAGTAATAATTAGAAAAAAATTCCTTTATTTATTTTTATAATCCTCCTCCTCCTCCTCCTCATCATCAAAATGACTATTTCAATTTTCCCATTTTGAATGACCACACCCACACAGCGCTCCAGTGAGAGCTACTCTACTGTGTCTCTGTGGAAAGTAAATTGTTCTGTAAGAGTTTCTATGTCAGAAAACATTGATTTCAGAATCATGAATGAGTGCAGTAGAATCTAAGATGTTCCGGGAACTTAATGACTTGTCCTGATTTTTTAAAGTTTGTTTGTTTTTGTTTTATTTGGTGTGTGTGTGTGTGTGTGTGTGTGTGTGTGTGTGTTTTGCTTAGAGGACCATTTATATGTATCCAGAGACTGCCAAAGTAATTTTCAATATTATACTTCATGCGATTTGGGTATATATATATTTGAAGTTATTTTTTCTGGTATAGAGATATTTTTCCTATATCTGAGTGAAGATTGCTGAAGAGTGATGAATATAAATCATTGCCTTTGATGGTATAATCTTATTTTTCTCCAAAATGATAACCATGTTATAGGAATTTCAACTGCTGCAAGTTAAAATTTTATTCAGATGAACTTGTTGACCAAAGTCTGTGTCTAATGGTCTGAAATGGGTTGTGCTCTTATATCTACCATGAACATGATGGCATGAATCTTGCAGTCAAATCTTTCGATTTTTAGGAGCATCGACAAGTATATTTTGGTAAGGATTTGACTTTACTTTTTCTTTTTTTCTTTTTAAGAATACTGTGAGTCATATGAATCTCTCTTCTCTTCTTTTAAAGAATATTGTGAATCAAGATTCTTCTTTTTTTAATGGAGTACACTGAATGCAATATCTCATTAATAAAAGTTTTTGTTTTGATTTATTTTTCCAATTATAGTTATCATGCTATTTGGATCTTTAATAGACTTTATCTTTTAGAAAAATTTTATGTTGCAGCAAAATTGAGCAGAAAGTAGAATCACCACATATCCCTGATCCCACACACACACACAAACTCCCATTATGAACAACACACGTGCAATTTGGGGATGTGTTATAAATTGATGAACCTACATTGCATTATAAATGATAAACCCATTATCAATTCATTATAATCTCTCAAATTCTGTAGTTTATATTCGTGTTCACTCTTGGTGAAAATTCTACAGTTTTGAGCAAATAGATAAGGTCCTGGTAATGTAATGTAATGTACCCAGCAGAATATTTCTGTCATCCTGAAAATTCTCTATGTTCCATTTTTTCATGCCTACTTTTACTCTAATTCCTGGCAACAACTGACCTTTTTTGCTGTTTTCCTTTTTATAATGTAACAGAGTTGGATCATACAATATGTAACCTTTTAGGTTGAATTCTTTCACTTAATAATATGCATTTAAGCTTCCTCCTGGCTATATCATATCTTCATGGGCCATTTCTTTTTATGGTGAATAATATGGGAATAATATGGGGACCTACAGTTTATTTATTCATTCACTTACATTGTAGTTGCTTCCAAGTATTGGCAATGATAAAGCAAGCTTCTATGAACATTCGCATGTGATTTGTGTATGTACATGATTCCAACTCTTTTGTGTAAATACCAAAGATTATGATTGGTGATTCCATGGGAAGAGCATGTTTAGTTTTGTAAGAAGGTGCCAAATTGTCTTCCTAAGTGACTGCACCACTTTGGCATTCCCACCAACAGGAAATGTGTTCCACACCCTCTCCAGCATTGCTCTTACTGATGCTTTGGATTTGGGTTATTGTGATATGTGTGCTGTGGTATCTTTTAATTTATAATTCTCTATTAATATAAGATATTGGACATCATTCATTGCTACATTTGATTTGCTAATATTTTGTTGAGGATTTTAGCATCTATCTTATGAGAATTATTGGTCTGTATTTTTCTGCTATTCTAATGTCTTTATTTGTTTTTAGTATTAGGGTAATACTGGCCTCACAGAATGAGTTGGTAACACTTCCCTCTGCATCTATATTCTGGAAGATATTATAGCAAATTGACAAAGTTTCTTCCTTACATGTTTGGGAAAATTCACCAATGAATCCATTTGGGCCCAAACTCCCTCCATTAAGTTTTAAATTATTGATTTAACATATTTAATTGATGTACCCCTAGTTAAGCTATCTATTTATTCTTGTGTGTATTTTTTCATATTGTGTCTTTCAAGAGTCTGTCCATTTCATCAAGGTTTTCTTCTTTGGGGCATACAGTTGTTCATGGTATTGCCCTGCTATCTTCTTGGTGCTCAGGGTATCTGCAATGATGCTTCCTCTTTCATTTCTAATATTAGTTATTTGTGTCTTCTCCTTTTTTAATTTTTGTATTTGTATCCTGGTTAGAGGCTCATTGATTTTATTGATGTTTTTATAGAGGCATATTTTAGTTTTGATGATTTTCTATACTGATTTCCTATTTTAAATTTCATAGACTTTTGTTTTAATTTTTATCATTGATTTTCTTTTTTTTTTTTTTTTTTGGGTGCTGGGGATCGAACCCAGGGCCTTGTGCTTGCAAGGAAAGCACTCTACCGACTGAGCTATCTCCCCAGCCCCTTATCATTGATTTTCTATGCTTACTTAGAATTTAATTTGCTCTTCCTTTTCTAGTTTCTTAAGGTGGGAACTTAAGATTACTGATTACAGATCTTCCTTCTTTTCTAATAGATTCATCCAATGTTATAAATTTGCCTCTAAGCACTACTTTGCTGCAACTTGCACTTTACATTTGGAGGATTATTCTTTAGAAACATTATCTTGATTCTGAAACGTTCATTTGCAAACTTTATCCAAATATATGTTACAGCAATTGCAGAATTACATATCTATACATACATGTTAATTACTGATAAAAGCTGTAATAACCAATCACATGGAATTATGAGTAAAAAAAAGTTTTAAGATACACCTAGGTGTGATCCTTGCAAATCAATAAAAATCATGTTCCAGGTGCTACCATCAACACCCACCTCTTACTAACTTTCTCACAGGAAAAAACAGTTGGTTCATAACTATAGAACAAAAGCAAGGTGGATTTTTGTTACTCTTAGGGATATGCATTCAAAATATACAAGGATGGAGGATGTGTGCATGTTAATGGGCTTCTCTGATATTTTTAAAATTTCAGAAAAATCTTCTCTAGAACATTCTGGCTGTACTTACTGAAGTGATGGTATCCTTTCTTAGAATGGTGTATCTGTACCAAATTTTATAAAACACCTTTTATGCCTTCTTGAAAGCATGCAAAAAGGAAGTAGGAAGAGTTAGTGGGAAGCAGAGGCAATTTCCTCTGTTTCCTGAGCACACACTCAAGATGTATGATCTCGTCAATATAATTTTAAAGGTAAAATGTTGGCATAATGGTTTTTAGAATCACCTGGAGAGCTTATAAAAATACTGTTTCTTGGGCCCAGCTCCAGGTCAATTAAATGAAAATTTCTGTGAGTGAGGACTTAGCAGTCAGTATTATATACGAACTCCCTAGTAATTCTAAAGTGCAGTCATTTGAAGAGCACTTCATTATAGGAATTAGTGTAAAAGCACTGGTCTGTTTAAAATGCAATAGAAATCCTGGGTCAGTTTTTGAGTGGTGCTTTTAAAGATTGTCAAAGGTTTGTTCATATTTATGTACTATTTTTGTAGCAATCAATGACTTAAGTCTTTCCACCTGTCCTTTGTCCTGCCCCCCAGATTTATTCTATGTTGGAACTTGACTCTGTTTCTGCAAAGAAATGGTGTACAGTTGAGGTATAATCTGTTTCACACAGTGTTATGAATCTTTGAGATTCTGTGAATTGTAATCTTAAGTGCTTCAGAGGAAGTTAACTCATTAGTTTGCCCAGAGTAAATGGAAGTAAAATGGAATCACACCTCATTGGTTGCAAATGTTATTGCTAATGAGCACAGGTACATCTAGTGGAGGTTGACAAATGCATTTCTATTTTGTAAATTGTTGAGTTACTCTAAGTTGGTTTGGAATTTTTTAAAGAAGAATTCAATACTGTTACAGTCCTATGTGCTGTGTATACCTGATATTGTTTCCTATCACAGCAAGTGATGTATAATATCTATTTAAGATAATAATATAAAAATACAAGAAATTGGAGTCTTACAGGCATAGCAGAACTTCTTAGCATGCAAATCATGATTTGTATTCACTGACAAGAGATAAGACTGACTAAACAATCAAAGAAAGTGTCAATTCCAATAGGATACTTTGAAAATGAACATCCAAGCAAAAGGAAAAGGAATATATGTATATAAGATTATGATCTCATTAAGAATATATATATTCATGTGTATGTGTGTATATATAAATATATATATATATATATATATATATATATATATATATGAAATGATTTACTGGACCTGCTATGAATTATTAATTGTATTCATTATTGATATTCTTGTGCTTATCTTTCTACTCCAATTATGACTTTATGTCTCAGAAAACTCTTCAGAGCTTGTTGCTGTTTTTTTGAGGACTTTTTTTCCAAATTATATTGCTTTACTTGAGACATTCCTTTTTTTCTCTGATCTCTGATCTAAAGAACAATTAAGTGGGCACACCAGAGAAAATATGAATGTCTGGCAAATTATATACCTGAGCATTTTTTCAAAACTGACACTATTCAATAACCTAAAACCTAATGAATTTTTCTCCTGTCTAAAACTTTCAATTACTCACTCACTGTTACATTAGTACTTAAACATTTCACTTATTGCCACAGCTCATTAGAATGTAAATGAAGACCAAGGATTGAATTAGCACATTTGGGGCCTGATTAAGTCAGGATTAGTTTAGACAGATTTTCTTGCAGATGTCAGTTTCTCCTCTTAGACACTAACAATATACACCAGATCAAAGCAATTTGACTTGTCTCAAACTCTTCATGTGACTTTTTAGCAGTACTAGCTGTACTAGCTGTATACATGGGTGGTTTCATCACAGGCGCGGTTCTGCCTATTTCCCCTACCCACAGGAGATCCAAGTGTGCGTGGATAAGGCTTTTGGAATAACGGGTTGTTAATGTTTCAGGGCAACTTCATTGTTTCTAACACTTGTCATTAGCACTGTCACATTTTGTTTCCCAGGACACACCAGCTATGCTGCAGTTCACCAACAGGGTGATATGACAGTATTAGAGGGAACTTAATGAACTGGTCACACTCTTTCAGAGAGTTAGCCTAGAGATAATTATTCCAAATAAAACAAGCACTTAAAACTAAAAACTGTATCATTAATGACTTTCGTCATTTCAATAAAGAGTCCAGAGCATTTTAATATAATTTTGAATTTATTCAATATAAAACTAAATTTATGCATTTTTTATGTTTGTGATTTCCTGTGTAAGGTATGTAAAAACCTTAAAAATTATTAACCTTCCTCCAACTTCTTATGGTTGCATAAAGAAAACCTGACTCTTTGCCCTGATTTCTTTTCTCCTATTTTTCAAATTACTTACAAGAAAAAAAAAAAAAAAAATAGGTAAGGTCAGGGACGGGAACAAAGATAAATACTTTAATTGTTCTTATTTTTGGTAATTAGAGTAATGTAGATAAAAAACATCCCTAGGTAACATAACTGATTTTTTTAAAGTATATCAGTCTATTTCAGGAGGTATCTTTTATTTTAACAGATATAAAAACAAACATTTCACAGAATATTTTATCCATTTTTCTATTCTCCAGCATTTCTTTAGAAGAGAAATGAAATATCTAAAAATAAGTAAATGTCAAAGTGTCTAAAAAAATAACTAAACCAACAGAGGCGAAAAGAATGAAGTATCTTCCTTAATTAAATTAACTGTACCCCTTCAATAAGGACAGATTGGCTCTTCAGGAAGTTGCTGCTCAGGTCCACTACCACCATATTTCAGACTGTGATTTTTCAGAGTCAGAACATGTGACCTTGTTTTTTTCTAGGACTATCTGAAGGATACAAACTCATTCCACCTACAGTAGCTACTCAGTCACAATGATAATCTCCAGGCAAAATTTGCAAATTTAACAAATCCACAAATGCTGTGAACCACAAAAGAGATATAAGTAGAACGTTGCACATTTTGTTTCTGACTTGATTTCAGTGAAAATTAGGTGGTTTCTCATTCTTCCATAGGATTTTGTAGGAAGAATTAGATGATAAAGAGTTTCCTGGTTAGATTTCTCATTCTATTTTATATCCCCCTATCTGAAAAATTTCAGTGGATAAATCTTCTTCATAAGATTTCATGAAGATTCTTATGAAATATACTTCTCCTTACTTCAGTCTCTCAATTTGAGTAGTTCTTTTAGATTATTTTAAGTAGCTATATTGGTAATGAATTTGCAATCAGCTTTAGCATAGATAGCATCTGACATAAAGCAGGACTCAATTGAACACTAATTTTAGTAAATTCATCAATTGTTAGGAAAAGAACATGGAGGAATTATGCTCCGTCTTGTTTTGATAAATCAGCTAAGCCTTCCTAATGCCTTGGTTGAGAATTCCTTCCTTGTTTATAGGACACAGGTCTACGGAGAGACTCTTACTGTGGGTTTGAGAAAATGCAAATGACTAAGGATGGGATATTTCAGGAAAGGATGCATCTCTTATGGAAGTCACCTTGCATTATAAATTGGGACAAGTTGGAGAAAATTAATTTGGATTATGGATTATATGGTCCCAAATATTTCTCTCTTACTCATCCCAATTGGAAAGATCATTTTTTAGTAAGTTTAAGACCATTAATTTGCAGTTACCTTATGTTCAAAATTGGAGTTCTTAGCTTTAAGAGAACATGAAAAGATAAGAATAAAATATTTAAAAGTGATAAAAGGATGTACTTTGTGTTAGTTTTTTGTTGCTGTGAGAAAATGTCTGAGAAAAGCAACTGAAAAGGGGAAAGATTTCTTTTCAGAGGTTTCAGTTTATGGTTAGTTGGCTTCACAGACCTAGGGTGAGATGGAGAATCATGGTGGAAAAGCATGGTGGGATCAGAGCTTCTTACCTCATGGCAGCTGGAAAGCAGAGACAGAGGAGCTGAATAGGCTGGGAACAAGCTAGACCTTTCCAAAGCACACCCCAAGGACCTGTTCACTTCAACTATTTCTAACACCCCACAGTTTCCATCATCTCCCAATAGTCCATTCAAATTACAAATCCATTAATACATTAGTCAACTGATAAGGTTACAACTCTTATGGTTTAATCACTTCCCTAAAGACCCATCTCCGAGCATTGCTGTACTGAGGTCCCAGCATTTGGGGGACATTCCAGATCCAAACTATGACAGTATTAATATTTTCTTTTTTATTTTATCTAAATAATCTCCTATATACATTCCATATTTAGTTAAAATTATACAATGAATAATTTTCTAGTATATGCTTTCACAAATCATAATTTTAAAAATATATCTGTCAATAAAAATCTACATAAAATAATTTTTTGTTAATAATGACCTTTTTTTCCTAAAGTAGTATCAGTGCATATTCACAAAATATATAAAACTCATATATCAGCAATACTTAATGCTCAACTTTCCTTGCACCAGGTACAATGATAAACTCTTCCCTTGTATTAACTAAGTTCTAAAAAATCCCTAAGCTACTATGGTACAATGCATCTAGATAGTACAAACACATGAGTGTTCAAAAAGTTAAAAACATTCATTTTCCAGAAATAAGTTTTACTGATTACATCATTTGCTAGAGTATATATCCATTTTAAGAAATGGATTTAATTAATTCCTATTTATTGCTGCAAAGTTAGTTTTTTTTAAATGAGTACTGTGATGAGGAAACCTTTGACCTGAAGTTTTAATATATCCCTAATATTAAATTTGTGTCTTGGCTTCTCAATTTGAGATACACTTTTGATTCCTCAGTGAGGTGCCAAGATATTTTCAAAGAAATAGAGTACATATGGTGTACTCTTAAGTTTAATTTTGCTCCAAGATCCACAGGAAAATTTTAAAAGTGTTTTCATTTAACTCAAAAAATATTGAGTGCCTACTATATTTCTGGAATTATTTTAACAGCCAAGTGAATCAGACATTTTATGCATCCCTCAAACTCTCTTGGTTTCCTGTGACTCCCAGGTGTCCCTTTTCCTGTAAAAATGCCATCTCTTTTCTGTAAGGATAGTCTTTGGAGTATTTTAACTTTCCTTTTAAAATACATACAAAACAAGTAAATGCAATATCGCTGTATCATTGTTTATAATCTCGGGAGCTGGAAATCTAGTGAGGAAAGCACTATGTGCTAATAAGAAATAGAAAATCTGTTCAGTAGGAAATATGGTTGATTTATACCTGGAGCACAACCAGAGAAAAGAGGGCAGATCATTCCTTCTGTAATGTCACAGCATAGAGAGGTGCTAGTCTGCTATGGCATTAAAATCAGCAGTAAATCTGAAGAAGTCCTAGCAGTTATCTTTATAAACTGTTGAACTTGTCACTGTGCAAACAGCATTTAAATTTTTTTGATTACAGAAAATTAAACAGTGATACTCATGAATGAATTCAAATCATGTCACAATTACACTCAATCAAATGTTATTTACAAACACCATTAAGTTATGCCTCATTCTATTTCTCAACTCAGCGAGTTTCCAGATATCATAAAATTACAAAATTTTCTAGTTTGTATTTTGATGTTATTCTTCATTTAGTCTTTAAATTATTTAATTGAAGTATAAAGTGTGTGCAAAGATGCAACATAAAAGTATAGTGCTCCATGAATTTTCAAAAATTGAAAACAAGCATTTAATATATACCTAGATCAAGAAAAAGAACACTTTGCAAATTAAACTCAAACAAAAGTGGCACCTGCATACAAAATCTCTTCCTGTCATGAATCATCAAAAAAAAAAAAAAAAAAAAAATTAACAGGGCATAGAGGGGATATGGCTGCCCATGCTCCAATTGTTGCTTTCCATTCAGGCATTTAGACTGTCTAGTCCAAGTTATTTTCCAGTTCCGTGAGGCTTACAAAATATATATTTACCCAGGTTTTTCTCATCATTGGTATCAACACTACTGGTCTGTCATAGACTACTTCATTCTACCTGGTATAAATTTTCATTCTTCAATTGTCAACATAAGCTTTATTATAGAATACATGGAAATGAGACCAATTAAACATTGTATATCTTTGGATAGGAAAGGATACAGTCTATTAAAATTATAAATTTTAAAATCAAATTATGAATGCTTTGAAGAAAACTAATTTTGTAATTGGTAAACACTTTGTATTTAGCATGACTATCACAATAAAATCAGGGGACAAAAATTAAAATGTATAAATTTCCCTTTCCCCCATTGCTGTAGAAAGTGAGACTTATTAAGGAGAATTGTATAGTAGTTGTGCCTAATTACTTTGGATTAGAAAATTAACAATAAGCTAAAAACATGGTGTCCCCTGAAAGTTCATGATTCGATTATGAAAGTTGTAACATAATCAGAAGATTAATCCACTTGATGGATTAAGAATTTGAAAGGACCACTGTACTGGGTGGTAACTCTATGTAGGCAGGATGTGCTTTTGGGCTTTTACATTTTGTCCCTGTACCTCATTTTCTTTCTGCAGTTGGCCGCCATGAGCTAAACAGCTTTCTGTGCCACACCCTTCCACTAGGATGTTCTGCCTTATCTGGGGCCCAGAGCAACAGAATCAGCTAACTGTGGATTAAATGTGTGTTGTGAACCCAAAATAAATATTTTCTCCTCTAAGTTGTTCTTTTGGTCACAACTGCAAAAAGTTGACTAACATAATACTCTTAAGGAACAGATTTCAGTAGTCCCCAAATCCATTTTGAACATCTGTTTGAAATATTATTAATCTTATTAAATGTGTATTTGGATCAAGGAAAGGATATGAATGTTTTCACAAATTAACTGGTTTTCTTTGTAAAATCCATGCTTATAATATGTTTGTAAGGTTTGGGTAATTAAAATTATCTAAAATTTTTATTATATATGGTTTTTATAAGCAAGATATTGACTAGTAAAATATAAGAAGTACAAAATACAAATATTTTTACAGGCACAAATTTTTATTGGAAGCTTTATCTCTATCATATACAATACTGAATTGAACATAAAAGTCATTGATCAAAGTCTGAAAATCAGATTGTGTGTGTTTGTATATGTGTGGTTGTGCATGCTATTACAGGTAATTTGATGATTTTTTAGGGCTTTTTATGCTTTCAAATAGGTTAAAATAACATTTGTTTTCATTAGATATGTCTGTCTTTTTCTGAAGTAGATCATGGTAATGGGTAAAAATAAACTGGTCAGAGATGTTAGATTGATTTACACTGAAAATCTTCGAAGGATTGCTAGCTAGAGAGAAGAATATGAATTCAGAATATAAGATGAAATGGGGTGATGTTAGAAGGTCATTTGAATGTGAGGTGTAGTTTCAGAGTTGCAAAACGGAGGTTAGAGAAGATTTGTGCTACATCCAAAAGAATAATAAAAATGTAATTGTACTGAAATTTCCTGAGAATGCTGTTGGAATTTTCTGGCTCTTCTAAAAAGCAAATCTTTTAAAAATGCCTTTTCTTTAATTTTTTATGCCAGAGAACTGTAGAAGTACTAATGGCATCTACTGTTAAAATTCTTATCCTGAAACAGCAAATAGCATTTTTTTTTTTCCTTTTTTCATGAGAGCCGGACTTTTATACAAAGAAAAACAGCTCAACCAATCAAGCCATGATGGGCTTTGGAGCACATTTGCAAAGTCAGAGGCATTGAGCAGAGAGAGCTTTGTGATCAGAATCACAATGTTTGAAAGAAGAAACTGTTAGGGACTTACAAGAAAAACACATTTGGGCAGGACTATATGTTTTCTCTAAAATGAGAAAAATCAATTTAAAAAAATATTCCCCATGAAATTGCAAGCTTGAGATAAATTTTATTCAACATTTATAAGCACTTGGATTCCTAAGAAATTAGAGAACTTTCTGGTTGGAGAAAGTAAGCAGTTGTCAAACAAGCTTTTTCAGTTAGTCATTGTTCTGCTACTCTGGCTGATTTAAGTCACAAAGATTTGATTGTTAGAGACAAAAAATATTAAAAAATATATCAAGAACCATTGATACAGACTCTGTCCCAGGAAAGCTACAGAAAACCAATTAGAATAGTATCCCTATGCCCGAAAGAAAGTGGATTTGGGTTTTGATTCTAAAAGTTAAAAAACATTATAGGGATAGATTGTAACAACTATATACATGGCTGAGGAACTAGCATTAGGTATTTGTTTTAGCTTTTTTGTTGCTGTGACCAAAAGACATGAAAAGAACAACTTAGATGAAGAAAAGTTTATTTTGACCCATGATTTCAGAGGCTCAGTTCATGGTTGGCAGACTCCATAACTCTGAGTCAAAAGGAAGCAGAACATCATGGTAGAAGAGTGTGGCAGAGTAAAGCAGCTCAGGACAAGACAGCCAGGAAGCAGAAAGAGAACTCTGGGGCCCAGGGGAAAAAATATAAACACCAAACCCCAAAAGCACACTCCCTGTGATCTCCTTCTTCCAACCACATCCTATCTACTTAGTTACTGCCCAGTTAATCCACATCATATTTCTTATAATCTGATCATTTCACCTTTGAAAATTCTTACATGTTTTATACATGAGCTTTTGGGGGACACCTAAAAACTGAACCATAATGATATTTTTCCTGAAATAACAATTGGAGTGTGTTTCAGAAAATTACATTGAATTTACAAAGATATCCTGAGAGACATGATACGTTTTTCGGGATGGCATGTATTTCAGATATGAAAGACTTCCTCCAGAGGTCACCAGGAGGAATAGCAGAATAAGTTTGGTAGTTGCTAGAGAGGTGCTTTTCAGGAACAATCATCTAAACATGCAGAAAGAAGTTGTTGCTGTAAGTGGCTGCAAGCCTGACTTTAAATTTCCTGAGTCAAAAGAAAGACATATCTAATGAAAACAAATGTTATTTTAACCTCTTTAAAGTGATGCAGAAAATCTTTGCTCTTTATATACTAACTCTCCACCCAGAAGTATTCCTATCCACCATTTTTTCAACATGTCATTTGTAAAGAAGCATGAGTAGGAAATGAACATGCTCATGAATGTACCTGCTGGGTTGGGAATATAGCTCAGTGGAAGAACATTTGCCATGTATAAGGCCCTAGGTTTGACCTGAGCACCACAAAAATCAATCAATCAATCAATCAATCAATCAATCAAATGCATCTGCCTCTACATGTGAGGATGAATCTTTTCTGTATAAATGTGTATGAACTTTTTTTTGGAGAGACATAGTTTTGCAAATTATCTCCAGGGTTCTTCTTACCTGCTGCAAGTAACAAATCTCTCTTCACTCTTTTATCACCTGATTGTACTTACTGGTTTTGAACTCACAAAAAGTAGAACCCATTGCAGTTGGTTGCAGCTTGGCAAACCAAAAACACCACAAGGTCAGTATCATGGAGGATGCTAATGAAATCATGTCTACCTTGTTTGTCTCCTGTTGCCTAGAGCCTAGAGCATTCCTTTTGTACCTTACAGGAATAGAGACAAGGCAATGCAACCACATACAGTGTATATTAAGAACTGATAACCTTAAGTAAAGGTAGACTATTTGAAGAACTATAGCTTGATGAAAGACCCTCCGTCCCCCTGTCCAAGGAAGATCACGCGAAGACACTGGCTGCAAGAGCAAGAGGCTGTTTATCGATACACAGGCGCCTGCGGGTGCTCAGCAAAACCTCAGCCAGAGCTTCGGTGAACTGGCACACCGGGCTTTGGGGTACAGGTTTTTTATAGGGTAAAGGGGCAGGTTTCACGCGCGCGGTAAGCAACAGGTTTCTTATTGGCTATTTTGAATCCAGCACATAGGTCACCTAAAGGGTAAGGTTGTTTTTCGTACTATGTTCCCGGAAATTTTTGCTTGACATCTTCATGGTTCCTGCTTATCAGTTCCTGTTTGTTCAGACGATGATCTGTGCTTTCCCAACCGCACTGTTCTTTCTCAACCTGTTTATCAGTTTAACAACCTCCGGGTAGGTCGTGCAACCTTCCCAGGGGGGGTTGGGTGGAGTGACCTAGGTCATGGGTTTAAGATATGGAGCTGGGGTCTTTCATTCCCCCCTTTTTCTTTATCATGGATAGAATCCTATATCCATTTGTCCATCCTGCCTCGGTTATGGAGAGTATTCATCAGTTTGCTTAATCATTTGGTACTGTTGAGTAAGGACCATAGTTTGGATTGTGGAAAGTCGGTCCTTCATAAACTGTACTAGTCTGTTCAAGATGCAGGGCCCAAAGGTGAAAATTAGTATTAAAATTATCAGAGGGCCAGCTATAGTAGATAGCAAGGTAGTCAACCAGGGGGACTTACTAAACCATTGTTCAAACCATCCTTGTTGTGCCTCAAATTCTTTCTGCCATTTGGCTAATCTTTCTGTTACCTTTTCCATGGTTTCTCTGACTACTCCTGTATGGTCAGCATAGAAACAGCATTGTTCCTTTAGGGCCACACAAAGATCACCTTCCTGTAGGAACAGTAGGTCTAATCCCCTTCGATTCTGCAACACAACTTCAGAGAGGGAAGTAAGAGATTTTTCTAGGGCTGTAATAGATTTTGCCATAGCAGCTAGGTCCTCATTCATGGCGGCCTGTAGATATAAGTATTGATTTCCCTGTACTATTGCAGCTCTTCCTGTACCGATTCCTGCAGCAATTCCCCCTACTCCTAGTAACAGAGCTATGGTCAGGCTAATGGGTTCCCGGGGGTACCTCTTTTGGCCTTCTAGGTGACCCAGAACATACTCTGATTGTAGGTAGGATATCCTAGGCCATAGCTGGACTAATACACAGAAATCAGTTGTGACATTTAGAATGGCAGTGGACACACAAGGGGTCAGTCCTGTGTTACATGCCCAGTAGGTCCCATTAGGTCCCCAGATATATTGGTGGCCGTCCTGAGTTGGGAGAGTCTGATTACAAAGGGAGTGATGTGACCTAGGTACCTTGCCTATACATAGGCCTTGCCCACTGACTTCAGGGATTTTAAGTTTAGAGCTAGGTAGGGAGGAACACTTGCTATTAGGGGTACTACTATTTGTCCAACTAGCTGTAGTGGCAATTCCCTCATAATAAGGTGGGCTAGAGGCTAGACATAGCCAACAGTCTAGGGTTTTGTCTGGACTAGTGGAATTAAGGGCTTGGAAAGCTCCTTGGACTAGGCGCAACAGCCGATCCCCAGTGCCTGGAGGAGGAGATTCAACAAAAGGGCTTCTAGGAAGGACTCTATCTGTTGGTGTGGACGCAGGGCTAGTAGGTGGGGGTACGGCCTTGGAGGGTTCTTTCTGTTCGGGGACTGAGGGTACCCGCTGGTCTCCAAGAACCAAATTGGGGCCTACTGGGGTTTTTGTTTCTTTTGCCTCTACCTGAATTCGGAATAGGAGCCCTGGATCGCCTTGCCGAGTGTATAGACGAACCCCCCATAAGTACCCTTGGAGCCATGCTATCTGTTTCCTTCCTTCCTGGGTAAATCTAATAGTTACATTAGATTCACCTGGGGTTGTCTCTGAAAATTGCACGTAGTCATTTCTAGGTTTTCCCTTGAGCCAATACCCATTTGAACTAGTCTCACAACCCCATGAGGCACAATAGTAGACCTCTGGCCCCCCACATTGATAGGTACGGGTGCGCCCGGGGCAAAAATACCAAGATTGGAATCTGCAGGGTGGATAGGAGTCCCCTTTGGTTTCTGAGTGTGTTCCCAAGATCCTTCAGCTAATTTACAAAGATCAAAAGTCAAGTCCGGCCACCAGGTATTTAGGGCATGATGCCCTTGAGCCAGGACCAGTTTCTTTCCAGTTTCAATATTGTGAATAAACCAAACTAGATTTCTGGATACATGTGGACTGCCATAGGACATCATGGGAAACAAAGCTAAGATAATTAACAGCGTGAAAGTCTTATCTTCAGTGGGTTTTGGGTGCGTTGTAACCTCCATGTTGATTTCTGGGGTGCAGGGGTGGAGTCTTGTGGATGTGCAGCTTTTGCGTGGGATGCGTGGACCCAAGCTGCAATGCCGTCTACCTTGATGGCAGTAGGGGTGGTCAGCAAGACGGTGTAAGGTCCTTTCCAGTGAGGTTCAAGGTTTTTGTTCTGATGCCTGCGGACCAGACGGTGTCCCCTATCTTGAAGGAGTGTGGCACTGTTGGTTTCTCCAGTTGTTCCTTGTAGGCTGCCGCTAGGGGCTTCCAGACTTCATTTTGGACTAACTGTAATGCGCGTAAGTGGGTCTGTAGGGTAGGGGTAAATAGAGCAGAAATCTCAGTTTCATAGAAATTTACAGCAGGTGGTGGTGCACCATACAGGATTTCAAAGGGGGTTAATCCCTGATGACCAGGTGTGTTCCTGGCCCTGTACAAAGCTAATGGCAGGAGTTGTACCCAGTCTCTAGTGCCAGTTTCAAGCGTTAATTTAGTTAAAGTCTCCTTAATGGTTCTATTCATTCTTTCTACCTGTCCTGAACTTTGGGGTCGATAAGCACAATGTAATTTCCAATTAATCCCCAATGTACTGGCCACTAATTGACTTACCTGAGAGGTGAAGGCAGGCCCGTTGTATGATCCAATGGTCCCTGGGATACCATACCGCGGAAAAATTTCTTCCAACAGCTTCTTTGCCACAACTTTGGCCGTTTCATGTCGGGTAGGGTACGCTTCTACCCATCCAGAGAAGGTATCAACAAAAACTAAGAGGTACTTGTATCCATACATACTAGGCTTGATCTCCGTAAAGTCCACTTCCCAATTGGTCCCGGGTTTATGTCCTTTGGCCCGTACCCCGGCTCCTGTGTTGATCTTGCCTGCATTCACCTGGGCACAGGCTTGGCAATTTTCTACTGCTTGCTTAATAAGAGAGTCTCTATGGGGCAAGTATAGATTTCCTTCCCCTCGATCCAAGAGGTTTTTCATTTTCTTTGTCCCTAAGTGTGTGAGCCTGTGCAGGGACTTAATCAATTCCTTGGCATTCCTGAGTGGCATTATTGTCTTCCCTTGGTATTCCCAGGTGTTCTCTGCTGAGTTATAGTTAGCCCCTAGGTTTTGTACAATGTCTAGGTCCTTGTCCTCGTACACCCATTGTTCATCAGGGTCAATGGAAGTCTTTGTGGCCTTTTGGGGCAATAGAGTAGTCACCAGGAGCTGGGGGCCTAAAGCTGCATTCCTAGCAGTTTCGTCTGCCAGTCTGTTTCCTTTTGCCTCTAGATGGTCTCCCTTTTGGTGACCAGGGCAATGTATTATACTTAGTCTCTTTGGCAGGAAGAGGGCCTTTAATAAGGCTAAGATTTCAGTCTTATTCTTGATCTCTCTTCCCTCTGAGGTTAATAACCCTCGCTGCCAATATATTTCTCCATAGATATGGGCGGTAGCAAAGGCATACCGACTGTCTGTGTATACATTGAGTTTCTTCCCCTCAGCCAGTTTTAATATTTGCGTCAGAGCTATCAGCTCTGCTCGCTGGGCTGATGTTCCTCCCGGTAACGCGCTCACCCAGATTACCTCTGATTCAGTGGTGACGGCTGCTCCTGCTCGTCGTTCCCCATCTAGCAAATAGCTACTCCCGTCAGTGAACCAGACCAACTCCGCGTCCGTCATGGGTCGGTCTGACAGATCTGGTCGAGTTCCTTGGGTCTCTGCAAGAATCTGTTGGCAATTGTGGGGGACGGGTCCCCCGGGGAGAGGCAGAAGCGTGGCTGGGTTTAGAGTTACTAAAGGACCGAACCGGATTCGGTCCGTGTCCAGCAATAAAGATTGGTAGTGGGTAAGCCGGGCATTGGAGATCCAGCGGTCAGGAGGTTGCCGGATTACTGCTTCAATGGCATGTGGAGTTAACAAGGTTAGTGGTTGTCCCAGAGTCAGTTTAGTAGCATCCTTAATCAAGATTGCTACTGCCGCTATCATCCGGAGGCAGGGAGGCCATCCTGAAGCCACAGGGTCCAACTTCTTTGACAAGTAGGCGATTGGGCGTCTCCATGGTCCCAATTTCTGGGTTAGGACCCCCTTTGCATATCCCTGCTTTTCGTCAACAAAGAGGTCAAAAGGCTTGGTGACGTCCGGTAAACCCAGGGCAGGGGCAGATAGGAGGGCCTGTTTGATGTGGTCAAATGCCCTCTGATGTTCGTTTGTCCAGGCGAAAGGGCTGTTCTGCTTTGTCAATAGGTACAGAGGGGCTGCTATCTCTGCAAACCCAGGAATCCATAATCTACAAAAACCTGCTGTCCCCAGGAATTCCCGTAGTTGTTTGGGATTCTGGGGAGTGGGAATACTCGAGATAGTCTCTTTCCGGGCTGCGGTGAGCCATCTCTGACCATTATGAAGCTCATACCCGAGGTAAGTAACTTTCGTCTGACAGATTTGTGCCTTCTTTGCAGAGGCCCGGTACCCCAATTGCCCTAGAGCCTGCAGTAATGCTTTGGTCCCTTCAGTACATTCTTCTTTGGTGGGGGCCGCCATTAGAATGTCATCTACGTATTGGAGCATTATTAGGGAGGGGTTTCTTACCCGGAAATCAGCTAAGTCCTGATGTATGGCTTCATCAAAAAGTGTTGGACTGTTCTTAAATCCTTGTGGTAATCGGGTCCAGGTCAATTGTCCTGAGAGTCCTTCCTCAGGATCCTTCCATTCAAATGCAAATAGGGCCTGGCTCTGGGGACTCAACCTCAAGCAGAAGAATGCATCCTTCAAATCTAGGACAGTATACCAGGTATGGGTGGGAGGCAAGGTACTGAGGAAGTTGTAAGGGTTGGGTACCGTGGGGTGGATGTCTTCCACTCTCTTGTTTATTTCCCTTAAATCTTGGACCGGGCGATAGTCTTGAGTCCCTGGCTTTTTGACTGGGAGTAAGGGGGTGTTCCAGGGTGACCGGCAAGGTGTCAGTATGCCTTGATCTAGGAGCCGCTTGATATGCGGTTTAATGCCTAGGTAAGCTTCCCTGGACATGGGGTATTGCTTAACATTTATAGGTATTGCAGTGGTCTTGAGTGAGATCACTATGGGGGCTTGGCGTATTGCCATTCCCATTCCCCCAGTTTCAGCCCAGGCCTCTGGGTAGGAGCTGAGCCAATAGTCCATATCTTTGCCAAGTTCGGGGAGTTTGTCAAATAGTCTATATTCATCTTCCAAGTTAAAAGTCAATATGTGGAGAGGCACCCCGTTGGGCCCACTTATAGAGGCCCTTCCATTCTCAAAACAAATCTGGGCTTTTAGTTTGGTTAGTAAGTCTCTTCCTAGTAATGGGTATGGACAGTCGGGCACATGCAGGAATGAGTGGGAGACCTTACCTGAGGCAAGATGGACTTCTCTTTTAGTGGTCCATCGATACGGTTTGCATCTGGTGGCCCCCTGGACCCATGTTGTCCTTCCACTTAGGAGTCCGGGGTCCTGCATCAGCACTGAATGTTGGGCTCCTGTGTCCACTAGGAAGGTTACCGGTTGCTTCCCCACTTGTAGAGTTATCCGGGGCTCAGGGGGGAGCTCCTGGCCCTGACGTCCCTAATCTTCATCATCCAAAGTTAGTAGTTGAGGGGTTTTGTTGGGGTACCTCCTTGAGTCGGGGAGCCTTTTGGGATTTTTTGGACAGTCTTTTACCCAATGTCCTTTTTCCTTACAGTAGGCGCATTGGTCGTGTTCCACATGGGGCCTGCTTCATCCCCTTTCTTTCCCTGGCCTAGTCTCTTATGGCCCTGTCTGAGCTATTGCGGCCAGTACTTTACTCATTTCTTTATTACGCTGCCGATCCCTCTTATCTAATTCCTCTCGGTATCTCAAATCCCTTTCCTCCTGCACTTTCCTAATCCTCTCTTCTTTTTCTTCTGGAGTTTCCCTCTTATTGTAAATCTTTTCTGCTTCCTTTAACAAATCTGCTAGGGAGAAATCCTGCAGATTATCCAACCTTTGTAGCTTGCTTCTAATGTCAGGGGCAGATTGCCAAATGAATGCCATAGAGACATTGCCTTTCTGTTCCTCACTATCTGGGTCGAAAGGAGTAAACCTTCGATATGCCTCCTTCAATCTTTCTAGAAATGCAGTAGGGGTTTCGTCCGCCCTCTGAACAGTTTGTCTTACCTGAGCCAAATTGGTGGGCCTTCGTCCAGCCCCATGGAGACCTGCTATGAGTAACTGGCGATAGAGACGTAGGTGGTTCCTACCTTCATCAGTGTTGTAATCCCAATCAGGCCGCGTCAAGGGAAAAGCCTCATTAATCAGATTGGGGAGTTGGGTGGGACGCCCATTGTCCCCAGGAACATTTTTATGGGCTTCTAATAAGACTTTTTGTCTCTCCTCGGAGATGAGGAGAGTCTGGAGAAGCTCCCAGGTCGGTTGGTGGGTCACTAGAATGGACTCAATCAAAGAGGTTAAGGCTACAGGGTCACTCGAGAAGGAAGGGTTATGGGTTTTCCAGTTATAAAGGTCGGAGGCAGAGAAAGGCCAGTATTGATATTGACCGTTGGGGCCTCCAGTTTGTCTCAAGGGGAAAGCCTTTGAGGTTTCCCCAGAAGTTGTAGGCTCCTTGCGTCCCCGGAGTCTTCCCACCATCGGAGAGGGGTCTGGGAGGGTCCCGGCAGTTGGGGGTTCCTCATCCTCCTCGGAGGAATCCGGATGAGGGTTGGGGTCGGGGAGAGGTTGAGGATGGTAAGGTGGGGGTTCCTCTGTTAGTAGGTCTAACAAGGTATTCTCCTCGGGCAGAAGGACAGTCCGAGGTTTTGACTTAGGAGGAACTGAGGGCTTGGATTTATCCAGTATAGGGTATAGTCTAGAGGTTTGGGCGGTCTGAGGAGGGACTGGAATAAGAGGAGAGGAAGGGGGAAGGGAGGGCTCGTTAGGAAGGGAAGAGAGGAGGGGTTTTGGGGTAGAGAAGGGGGTGACCCATGGTGGTGGGTCAAAAACCAGGTCTTCCCAAGTCACAATGTATGGAACTTGGTCAGGATGTCCTCTAGGGACTGGAATGAAGATGTGGGATTTGACCTGTGAAACAAGATTGGGATTAAAGGACCCTTCTTTGGGCCAGCCTACGTTGAAGGTTGGCCATTCAGAGGTGCAGAGGGTTACCCACTTCTTCTTTTTGACCTCGACCGACAAGTTGCTGGCACGGTTTCGGACGTCTTGCCAATGGTCGAGGGTGAGACTCAGGGGGGTTACCATGGATTGCCCCATTTCAGTCTCGCTAGCGGAAAGGAAGTTAAGGAACAGGCACAAGAGAACAAAGACAAGATAACAGATCACAAACGCTGCGCGTCTTCGGCACAAACCGAAAGTACCAAGTGGTGTCGGAGAGCGTAAGTCCCTCCGGCCAAAAAAACAAGAAGAATCGGGCACTTAGGTCCCCTGGGACGTCTCCCAGGGTGGCAGGGGAGAAGTCTGAGTTCGTCAACTCCTTCTCGGGCTGCCCAAAGTACAAAGTGACCACACGTGATCAGACTAACGCTGCGCTCAAGAGACGTGGAAACAGACATGCAAAGATTCAAGAAATATGACAACACGACAACGAGCTCGAGCTGGCCAGCTTACCTCCCAGTAGGTCTTCCAGAAGTTCCTCGGGCAGGGATTTGGGGCAGCAAGAACACCTATCTCGGTGGGACCTCCAGATGAAAGACCCTCCGTCCCCCTGTCCAAGGAAGATCACGCGAAGACACTGGCTACAAGAGCAAGAGGCTGTTTATTGATACACAGGCACCTGCGGGTGCTCAGCAAAACCTCAGCCAGAGCTTCGGTGAACTGGCACACCGGGCTTTGGGGTACAGGTTTTTTATAGGGTAAAGGGGCAGGTTTTGCGCGCGCGGTAAGCAACAGGTTTCTTATTGACTATTTTGAATCCAGCACATAGGTCACCTAAAGGGTAAGGTTGTTTTTCGTACTATGTTCCCGGAAATTTTTGCTTGACATCTTCATGGTTCCTGCTTATCAGTTCCGGTTTGTTCAGACGATGATCTGAGCTTTCCCAACCGCCCTGTTCTTTCTCAACCTGTTTATCAGTTTAACGACCTCCGGGTAGGTCGTGCAACCTTCCCAGGGGGGGTTGGGTGGAGTGACCTAGGTCATGGGTTTAAGACATGGAGCTGGGGCCTTTCATCATGAAACTGCAGGCTAAAAAAATATTTTGATCAAAAAAAAAAAAAAAAGGAAGGTGCTTTTTTTCTGGATTTTGATTTCAAATTCACACCACCTGCTCAGTGTGGATAGTTTCGAACTGAGAAACTAAAAATTGTGCTATGGCACATAACAGAAACTAATACATACATGTAATTTCAAAAAGAATAGACCCTCAATATGGGTATAAAACATATTTCATATTAAACACACAAACAGTTTTTAATCACTTTGAGTTATCATGGAGCAGCTTTTATGAAACCAAAACCCAAGCTGTCTTGATATACAAAGTACCCCCATTTTATCCAGGATTTGAATATAAAAGATCATGAATAAAGGAAGAATTTATTGTGAAGACAATAACATTCTCCACCATTTTGCCCCTTTGATGTGTTCACCAATTATAATGCAGGGTTGGGCCAAGGGACAGACCCAGGAGAAGCACCTCAGATCTCCAGGAATCTCCTTGTCTCATTGTCCTAGAGAAAAACATTGGATGGTAGCACTTTGCAAGCAGACAACATTGGAAACAAAAGTCTAAGGAAAAAAGGAACAGAAGTGAGCTGACATTGTGAAATGCTCGCTCTTCCTCAAGATGGTTTTTCAAAGTTGCAATGAAATGATAAAAAGCTAGGCAGTGCTGTAGCCAATTTTATTGAGTTGGAGACACAAAATTTAACACTTAGATTCCGCGAAGGGACAGGTCTGATATGCACGCTTAGCTTGCAGTTGAGACCCCTGAATGGCTTTTAGGTGAGAAACTCAGTGAACAAATTATATGGGAAGCAGATCAGTCCTCACAGTGATGGGAATATACCCCAATAATCATGACCTCTGATTGGAACAAAAATTGCTTTTATTCTAACTACCTAGCCAAATTAAAAAAAAAAAAAAAAAAAAGGAAAAGAAAAAAGAATCGTCTCTGAAGGATGACCACATCATATGGTCTACCTTACTTTTTAAGTAATATCTAGCAATTACAAAGGCAAAGAAGACAAGAATAAATATCTGAAAATCAAGGCAAACATTGACCAGAGATGGAGACCCACATGTGATTCAGATTCTGAAGTAATTGCCCATAAAACTAGAAGTCATTTTGTTGAATATGTTCAAGAGAAGAGATAAAACGGTGAAGAAATTCACAAGAAAGCTAAATCTGCAATATCTATAGAAAAAAGTGGAAATTATAAAACTAAAACACCTCATACTTGAAATTAATAATTTGAAGGTTATGATTATAATTAACAAACCAGACATAGCAGGGGAGAAGTGGAAGAGAATTAGAAAATAAGGTCAAACCCAGAAAAAGAGTAAAAATGTATAGACAATAAGAGACATTTTGAAAACATCAAAATGTATGTACTTAAAAGCCAAAGAAAAGAAAGAGAAAGATTGTAGGGTAGAAGTAATTAATTTTAAAGAAACAATAATTTGAGATGTGATTTTTAAGAGTAAAAAAAAGGGAGAAAAAAGATGAGGCATCCTTTTATTTAGCATATTTGTTTCTGTGGCAACATATACAGAACATAGAATTTACTATTTTAATTATTTCAAGTCAGTGGCATTCGGTACACTCGTAATTTTGTGCAACTAACATCACTGTCTAGCTCCATAGCATTTTATGACCCCCCCCCCCCAAAGGAAATCTGTGCCCATTAAGTAAGCACTTCCCCATTCCCTAGTCTCTGGCAACCACCAGTCTTCCTCTGTCTCTATGGATTTGCTTATTATCGTTATTTTATATAATAAAATCTCATACTATGTGGCCTCTGTGTCTGGTTTCTTTCACTTAGAATGATGTTTTAAAAATTGCTCTATGAGGTAGCATGTGTCTTTGCTTCCTCTTTATGACTGAATTGTGTTCAGATAACATTCAATGTGCAGGATAGCTCACAATGTATAATTCTATATATAATGAAATTATTCTTCAACAATGAATTAAAAGGTGTTTGCAAACAAACACAACAAAAGCCTAGAGAATTCGACACAAGTAGATTCCCATTAAAAGAAATTCAGGAGGCAGAGAACTTGCCTAGCATTCGGGAAGCCCTGGGTTCAATTCTTAGCACCACAAAAATAAAAATGAGGACTACAACAACAGAGATGAAGATTGTGTGGGCATTTGGGCGCTCTGTATTGTCTGTGAAAATGCAGAAAGAAATGAAAAAAAGAAAATGATGAGATACATGGATGAACATATAATAATATTGATCAAATATAATTGGTATTATAATTAATATTTTGGTATTTTTAATAAATGTAAAATATGATGACAAAATAACCAAAATGCCAGAGCATTAAATCAATTCAATAATTTAAAATCAGAAATTATTTTGAAATGGTAGTAATAATTTGTACTGGAATGTAATAAATTGAGGATATATATGATAACCATAATCATCCTTAAAGTAATAAAAAGAATCAATGTATAGTAAATTGAAAGAGAGATTAAACAATAAGAAAAGGTATTTGTTTAATTCAAAAAAGCAAACAAAAGAAAGGACAAAACAAAATTAAGGAAATATATTTTAAAGAAAAAAGAAAAAACATATAAAAGCAGGCAACAAAATTTAAAAAAATAAGTTCTTGTGATAAATGTAAGAAGATCAAATACTACAATAAACCAAAATGATTTAAAGAAATACAATTTGTCCATATACTAGTACAGTAAACATAGCAGCTTAAATACAAGGATAGAGAAAATCTGAGAATAAAAGTGCAAAATATAAAGACATTACACAGTGGAATAAGAATGTTCTTGTATGAATAACTGGCAAAATGAACTTAAACACATTTTGTAATACATATTTCACAGCCTATGCAGTCAATTTATCAGGAAGGTACAAAATAGGTTCAAAGATTTTTTTAAAAAGAAAAGATATTAAAAGAGAATTAAAAGTTCCACATTAATGAAAAAAGATTCAAGCAACCCTCTCAATTGCTCAGTTAGGAACAAAGAGAAAGCAATTAAGAGCACAACCAAACAACCCTACCTCTCCTCAGAAAAAAGAAAAAGAAAAGCAAATAAAGAAAAAATAGTAAATATTTTGAATATGGTGAATAACAACTTTAAATATGTATACATGTATATATATGCTTGTATGCATACATTGGTTCACATGTAGATATAGATATGTTTCTATGTATGTGTCTATATATTTATACCCAAATAAATAGATATAGGTAAATATGTAGACTAGATATCACCATGATATATACCTGTGTGGAAATGGATGGATGTAGATCTCTACAAAACTAAAAAATTCAATTACTTATAAGTACACAAAAGAGCATTTATAAAAATTAATCTTGTGACACCACATAAGATTTAAAAAACTCAAATCATTGAAGTAATATTAAGTACAATCCTTGAACTTACTAGATTAAAACTAGAAATCATTAGCAATATGAGAAATAGGAAATCCAAAAGTATTTGTAAATTGTAGAATATAATTATGAAAACCTGGACTCAAAGAATAATAAACAATGGAATCTATAAAATGCACTGTGCTGAATGATGCCTTTATTTTATTTTTATGTGGTGCTGAGGATGGAACCCAAGGCTTCACGCATGCTAGGCAAGTGCGTGAGCCACAACCACAGTCCTATGCTGAATGATAATACAAATATGCTACAATAAGGTTTATACATATATTTAAGTTGATGCTTATAGTTAAATTTAGTCTTGAATATTAGAAAAAACAAAGAGTTGGATGAAAACTAGTTTTCTACAAACGCATTTTAAGAAGTGAGCGATAGTATTCATCTTTGTGACTTTGACAGACAGGACCAAAAATAACCTGAAGAAGTGGGTGGAAGTGAACTGTAAGATCAAAGCAGAAATCAGGGAAACAGAAAAATGGACATAGGGAAAATATCAAAGCGAAAATTCAGTTTCTTTGAAACGTTTAAGACAATCAATAAAACACTGAAAGATTAAGAAAACTAGAGAGAAAATACAAAATTATTAATATCAGGAATAAAAATGTGATATTACTGGCAATTCTACAGAGATTGAAAGGATAATAGAAGGATTTTATAACTACCTTATACCAATAAATGTGATAATTTAGATTAAATAACATTTCTTAAAAAACATAATTTATGGAAAGTTTCACAAAAAGAAAAAGACAATCTAATAGTCCACTGATAGGTAAAATAATTTTAATTCATGATTAAAATCCTTCCCAATAAGAGAACTCTAGGTCAATATGGTTTTTACTTTTGAATTATTCAAATATTTAAAGAAAATCACCAAAAGGAAGTAGAAAATTAGGTTGAGTTCTCAAGTTCCACCATTATCTTACTCGCAAAATGTGGCAAGTATCTTACAAGTCAGGAAACTTACACAGCCAAATTTTCTGTTCCACAGGAACGAAAAAAATTCCAAACCTATGTCAAGAATTTAAAGAGTAATCATGCTTTTTGTGTAGGGTGAGAGATAGGGATTTAGTTTCATTCTATTGCATATAGTTTTCCAGTTTTCCCAGCACCATTTGTTGAAGAGGCTATCTTTTCTCCATTGCATATTGTTGGAACCTTTGTCTAGTATGAGAAAATTGTATTTATTTGGGTTTGTGTCCATGTCCTCTATTCTGTACCATTGATCTACCTGTCTATTTTGGTACCAATACCATGCCGTTTTTGTTACTATTGCTTTGTAGTAGAGTTGAAGATCTGGTATTGCAATACCCCCTGCTTCGCTCTTGCTACTGAGGATTGCTTTAGCTATTCTAGGTTTTTTATTCTTCCAGATGAATTTCATAATTGCTTGCTCTATTTCTGCGAGGTACATCATTGGGATTTTAATTGGAATTGCATTGAATCTGTATAGAACTTTAGGTAGTATAGCCATTTTGACGATATTAATTCTGCCTATCCAGGAACATGGGAGATCTTTCCACGGAATCAGACCAGAGACCCTGCATCTTATAGAAGAAAAAGTAGGTCCAAATCTTCAACTTGTTGGCTCAGGATCAGATTTCCTTAACAGGACTCCCATAGCACAAGAAATAAAAGCAAGAATAAACAACTGGGATAGATTCAAACTAAAAAGCTTTCTCTCAGCAAAGGAAACTATCAGAAATGTGAAGAGAGAGCCTACAGAGTGGGAGAATATCTTTGCCAACCATACCTCAGATAGAGCGCTAATTTCCAGAATCTATAAAGAACTCAAAAAACTCTACACGAAGAATACAAATAATCCAATCAACAAATGGGCTAAGGAAATGAACAGACACTTCACAGAAGAAGATGTACAAGTAATCACCAGATATATGAAAAAATGTTCAACATCCCTAGTAATAAGGGAAATGCAAATCAAAACTACCCTAAGATTTCATCTCACCCCAATTAGAATGGCGATTATCAAGAATACAAGCAACAATAGGTGTTGGCGAGGATGTGGTGAAAAAGGAACACTCATACATTGCTGGTGGGGTTGCAAATTAGTGCAGCCACTCTGGAAAGCAGTGTGGAGATTCCTCAGAAAGCTTGGAATGGAAACACCATTTGACCCAGCTATCCCACTCCTTGGCCTATACCCAAAGGACTTAAAATCAGCATACTACAGAGATACAGCCACATCAATGTTCATTGCTGCTCAATTCACCATAGCCAGATTGTGGAACCAACCTAGATGCCCTTCAGTTGATGAATGGATAAAGAAACTGTGGCATATTTATACAATGGAATATTACTCCGCAATGAAGAATGATAAAATTATGGCATTTGTAGGCAAATGGTCGAAATTGGAGAATATCATGCTAAGTGAGATAAGCCAATCTCAAAAACTAAAGGACGAATGATCTCGCTGATAAGCGGATGAGGACATATAATGGGGGGTGGGACGGGCTAGCATTAGGTTTAGGGTTAGGTTTAGAGCTAGGCTAAGGAGAGCAGTAAGAATGAAGGAAAGAAGGACTGTGTAGAGGGAAAAGAGGGGTGGGAGGGGTGGGAGGGGTGGGAGGGGTGGGGGGGAGGGGAAAATATAATAAACATCATTACCCTATGTAAACGTAAAAAAAAAAGAAAAAAAAATTCAAAAAAAAAAAAAAAAAGAAAAAAAAAGAGTAATCATGCTTATTCAAGGGGGTCAAATCATGAAGGAAAATTTATTGATCTGTGACCATTTTTGCAAGATAAACTTTTAATGCCTGAAAGGGTTTCCAGGAAATGGTAGGAGCTTGCTATGAGGATGGTTCTTAGAAAACAATGCCCATGTTAGGTGAGACCAAAATGCTGTAGCTTATGTTAGGTAGTAGCTAGCAATGAGCAGGGAAATGCAGGCAACGTCACAAGTGTTCTTTAAATTATTTTAGGGTCTTCTTCCAACAGCTTCTAATGTAGACAAGAAAGCAAAGGATGGTAATGTTAATTTGTAGAAAATAAACAGAAGCAAAGAAGATAGAATTTACATCAAGAGAAATGGATTAATGGGATTAACTCTTGACAAGGTCCATTGATGCTGACATAAAGCTAGGAATTATAGCTGTAAGTGTCTCCAATTGTCTGGGAAGTAAGATTCCTTTAGTAGTGCAGGTACACTAAGGTAACTTCTAACCAGCTATTGACCTCAGTGTCCACCTTGACATGGGATTGCCTTACAGATGAAGCCCTCCTAAATAGGATAGCCACCATGACAGTTCCTGAGAGGACCAACTAAGGTCAAAAACTCGAAGTGAAAGAGGAGTTGAACACCTGATTGGCAAAGAATACAGAAAGTGGTCCCCAGTTTTCCTGGTAAATATCAAACAAGAATGAAATGTGGGGACACATTGTGTCCTTTGTTGTTCTCTGCACAGAGGTGGCCCACTCTCTCTTGAGAGTGTTCTCTGCTTAAGCCTCAATTTTCTTTTACTTTATTTTCGCCTCACTTTCACTTCTAATAAAGTTTTCGTACATGGTTTTTCGTGTCTGAGTTTAAATTTTCTTTTGTCGGAACATAAGAACCGAGGTTTGGAGTTTCAGCTCCCGGCTTTCCTGTGACATTCACTGGGCAGCTGGGGAAGGAAGTGGTTACAAGACTCCAGAAGTTGGCTGTGTTTGGGTGGATATGTTATATAAGGGTCAAAGACCCATTAGAGAATTGTGGTCCAAAGATGGCTCAGGGTACATAACCATTTACCAGAATCATAGGGTGCAGAAGTTCAAACAGCACCATCTGGTTCCATCTGGCAAATAAAAATGGAGATTAGAAAGGACATTAGCGGTCTAGGCCTACTAAGAAGGATGACAGGGGTCGTCAGCAATGATTGGTTGAACAACACCGTATAGGTGTGATTTCAATGTGTGGTAATGAAAGGTGCTAGCTAAGAGGTCCAACTCGGATAATTCTGGAGAGGGTTAATTGAATCAAGTGTTGTTAGGAACAAAACAGATAGGTAACCATCAAGGGGATTACTGAATTTTAAAAATCATAAGAAACTGAAAATGGACAATCAGAAGGTTGAGAGAATTCACCACAGTAAAACAGCATCACTTGCCAAGGAGTTCAGGAGAAGAGAAAGATCATTTCTTTGTAAAGTAGGGGTAGATTAGGTCCAGGAAATAAATAGAAAGTTGATCAATGTAGTTTACAGTAAGTTCACTGAATTCATGGTACTGATACAATTAAATTGATTAAATAATATCTTTATTTTTACATAAATAAACTTCTGACTATGTGTGTAGTCACCTGCTTTAGAATTTCTCTACTGACCAAGAGTATCAAGTAAATTTTGGCATACAACCGTTACTACAGATACAAAATTATTTTTATGCATCATTTTAGCAGATCAGGATTTTCCAGATTTTTGTTGCAAATTGTTACATGAATATTCCTGGTGAAAGACTTAGTGAGAATATCATATTTCCTTTTAGTTCATAGAAGTATGTTTCTTGCATTTGTAAAATCAGACTTTCTAAGACTCATAAAAACAAAAAGGGTCAAGAATATTTAAAATTTTCCCTCAAAAGAAGACCAAACTAAGCATACATATGTGCTACTTAATGTCAGGATGTCACTATTATCATAATAACATTTATTAGGCAATTTTCAACTTCTATTTCTATATGTATAAGTGAACCTAATATTACTAAATCTTCAGATTGTATTTTGTGGAATATGATAACATGTCTACAATGTGCTGTCAAATGCAGAACCAATGTTTAAATCTACTATATTTGGTTGTTATCAAATATTATCTATATTGAAATTATAAAGTAGTTAAGATAGTGCCAAGGTTAGATAAATACAATAATGAAAGAAAATATTATAATACACATGTACACATATCCCAATTGGAATTGCAGATCAATTTTGAAAGAATGAATTGAACAAGTTATACTGGAACAATTAGTTATCCATGTGGAAAAAAACCATAACTTTAACCTTTCTTGAGATCATGTATTAAAATAATTCCAGAGACATTAGAAATTTGAATGTAAAAGAGAAAACTTTAAAATACTGAGAAGATAATATAAAAACATCTTTATGACTTCGGGGTAAAAAAGAACTTCTTAAAACTCTAAGGACAAATTGCAAAGCAAATGAGTATTGTAGATACATTAAGATTAAGAATTTATACCCAATTTCACCATAAAGAGAGTAGCAAAATAAATCAAGAATAGGGAGAAAAATATTTGAAAATATGATACATACATTATAGGAAGTCTGTAAATCTATAATTAAGAAATGTAATACAAAATAAGCAAAATAAACTTACAGGTAGTTCCCTGAAGAGCAGACATAACAGGCAAATATATATGAACATGTTCAATGTTTTTAATAATCATAAAGGATGTTCATTTAGATGTCATCAGTGAGATTTTATTCAGTTTTCACTCTATTGTCAAATATTTTCAAGTCCCATAGTACAAGAGTCCTGAGAGATGTAATAGCAGCTGTTTGGAACAATGGTAGCTCTCCTGTCGGGCAAATGAGATTGAAGTTGGATTAAACTGCTTTGAAAAACACATTTGGTATTGCCATGTAAAACATCTTCTAACCTTTGGATTCAACTCCTAAATGGGAACCTTAAAGAAGGCCTTGCCTATATATGTATCATGTGATAAATAAAATAATCCTGATATAAACATTTTTGTAACAATATAAAATTTAAAATTTTCTAAATACTAAGAGCAATATGAAAAAGTTAACTGTACTACTGTTAAAAACACAACTATGAATAAAATTGAAATGAAATGAACAAATGTACACTGAGGATAAAAAAGGAAGTTTCAAAAGGATACAGTATAATATCAAACATGTATGGTATAGAAAAATGCAAAATTAAAAGTATATTGTAAAGACTAGTATATATTATAGTATTGTAGTATTCTTATATAGTATTAAAATACTTCTATAGTGTTAAAATACTTTATAAGACTATAATATTAAAATACTTTATAAGAATATAGTAAATGAGGGCTGGGGATGTAGCTCAGTATTAGAGCATTTGCCTAACACACACAAAACCCTGGATTAGAACCATAGCAATACACACACACACACACACACAAATGCAAAGTGTATCAGCTGAGTTCTGTGCTGAATAAAAGGGTATTCTATTATTTTCTATACCTTTGTGTATCTCCAAAATAAAATATTTTTAAAACAAATTTAAAACAAGACTGGATGTATAATTTTCCTAAGGCTATATGGTAATAAGCAGTTGTGCTAGAGTTTAATCATGGGCAGCCCTACTTCTGACCCTAGGTTGTTTTGTTTTGTACTGCTTTTGTGATTTTATGTATGAATTTGTTAAGGTAAATTTTAGAAAAATTTTAGTTTCAGTAAAAATTGGAAAGAACAAAGATTTCCCATACACCTGTTGCTTGTACATATGCATAGACTTTTTCGCGTTTAAAATCTTTCAACAAATTGATGCATTTGTGATAATTTGTGATAATGAACCCACATTGACACATGGCAATCACCCCAAATCTACAGTTTATTTTAGAAATTACTCTTGGTGTGCATTTTATAGAATTGGACACATATGTAATAAATGGTTTAATATAGAGTACAGAGAAAAATGAGAAAGTCAGAGAGGGGTGGGAAAGAAGAATGAGAAGAAGAAGGAGGAGGAGGAAGAGGAAGGGAAGTAGTACTAAGGAACAGAGGCAATAGAAAGAAGAAAAAGGGAAAGGAAATATGTAAAGGAGGAACAAGGGGAAAAGGGAAGAGATGTATCTCAACTCTGATCAAGAAAACAAAAATGCAACTAACTTTGAGAATAAAGAGTTGACAGGTGACAGATTTAACTAATTCAAATAGAATATTATATACTAAATGGTAATCACCTTAAAAATCTATATGGTAATTTTAAGTTTTAATAATTTCAGAAACAGGAAACAGTAATAACATGACAGAAATCGAATTATTTTTTTTTCATTTCCCTCAAATCCTAAATTAAAAATGAAATTACAGACTTATATTGCTTTAATATAAGTTTCAGAAACCTACTACATATTTACATTTTCTTTGGTTATTAAAACTTACTCAGTGAAAAGAAAAAGATAAAACCTCTGAATGTATAACCAGACTAAGATAACATATATTGCTTATAATATATTCAGGTAAGCTAATAGAACATTAGGAGACTAGGTGCAATAAATCAATGATAAAACCACAGTTACCGATGCTTTTATCAAAGAATGCAAGAATAATCTAACTTTAAAAAGTCTATCAATTTTCAGATACTCTCCTAAATTATCTTTCCTTTATTGCTTATTGTGTTGGAAAACTACCTCAACTTTGAAAATGTATAGAGGAGATTAGAGAAAGAATAATTGTTTTTGGCCACCTTAGGCTGAAAGGAACATACCAGGTTCTGTTACATTCCATTCATGAAAACAGTTCACATGACTCCACCTAGTGTCCCAGGATGCTGTTGGTCCTTGAGTGATATATGGTTAGGAAGCCTTTTTCCAGCAAGTGGCTTCTATACCTAGGGATGCACGCCTCTTTTTTGGGGGGTAGAATTGCAATGCTTTTTACTGTACCAAATGCCAGAAATGAACTCTGACTGATTGAAACTAATTATGTAAATGTTCTGTCAGTCATGGTGGTTTCAGAGGTTGGCAAGATATTTTAGCTGCTCTAATCAGTTTTAACCTTAGGACTTAGCTGGCAGTGTTGGGATGCAGATTCTCTCTTAACTACTGAATATGATCTTGGGAGCCCATAGTCCTAAAATCTACTAACAGCTTCATATGACCAAAAGAGCACAAAGCCTGCCTTAATTGGAGCCAACCGAAATGGAGGAAAGACAGCTAAGCAATGGATTCTCATCTTAAAAATTATTTAAGCCCTGAATCAAACCTCACTTACAAACATGTGATTAGATCTTATGGGTCTAATTAGATGAGTTACATTTTTATTTAAAGTCCTTTGGTTGAATGTTTACTTTTAGTAGCTAAACATGTTCTTAAATGCTCTTAATTCATTAAAATGATGAGTTCAGGAATATAACTACTTAACATACAACTTTATAGTGAACTTGTAAGAACAGTGGGGAAATAAAATATTATTATTTTTTTAATTTTACTTTTATTTTTTAATAGGTAAATTATAATTTAATAAATTTGTAGGGTACAATGTGATATATACACACACAAGGTGGAATTATTCCAACAGTTAATATATCCATCACTTCATATATATGTCATTTTTTGTGGTAAAAAAATTTGAAATTCATACTCATGACAATTTTGAAATAGTTAATGTGCTATTATTAACTATAGTCACCATACTGTGTAATAGATCTCAAAAACTTATCCTTCACGTCCAACCAAAACTTGGTGTCCTTCTATAAACATCTCCCTTATTAATATTTATAATAAAATTCACTAACAAAGAATGAGAAAAGCCTGTGTGAAATGTATTAAAGTATATGTTGAGGGGCATGGATTCAAGTTAAATTAAAATTATTTTTTCAGTGAGAACTTCAAGTCTGAGTCATAAATATGGATAAGAATCTTTGTTTTAGAGAACAGTTCTTCAACATTTACCCCTAATTTTATACATAATTTTTCTTTCCCTTTACAGGAATAATTTCTTTCTTTATGATTTTCTAGCAAACGATTCACTTTATGGAGGTTTTCAGATGCATGAACACAGAGCTTCACTTGGTATTCTTTCGTAATTATTGTATTGATGTCTTCCAAATTTCAGCAGTAGCTCCTGTTTGTTCCTTATGTTTTCCACTTTTGTTTCTCTGTCTTTCCTAATTAGCCATATTGAATGTTTATGAAATGGTTTTGTCCTTCCATATCCCTGTGTAACTTGGAAGAATCATAGACAATTGGGTTGCAGAGTCTTAGTTGTTTATTGATATGGTGCTCAATTATTTTCAACATGGGAGTCTGGGGTTAGATTTGGTCAGGTCTCTATCAGAGAGGAAAATTTGATTTAAAAAAATAACAAACTTTTTTATTTATGTAAAAAACAAGTTAACATTTGTACTACTTCTTTTCAATGCTACCCTCTCTATTTAGGAAAATGAACATCATCCTCTGACCTTTGCTTTTAAGTATTGAACTTTTCTAACAGGATATGATATTCAGTATGACCCTAATGCACTTATTCTTCCCAGAAATTTTGATAACCACATTAATATTTAAACAATTCCTAACATCTCAAAGTCGAGTACACATAATCCAAAAATATATGTAATATAGATTTCATTTTTTAAATAGGTAAGAATCAAGGGCCTATCATGAAACCCACAGGTGGTGAGGGGTGGGGGAGAAAGAAGGAAAACAGGTAGGAAAGGAGAGAAGGGAGGAGGGAGGAAATGAGGCAGGCAGACTGGCAGGAAGAAAATCTTTTAAGCATTTCCTTTAAATTAAAGAATAACCATTTTGCCTTTTAGCTCCCTGAAGATCATAGTTCACACAGAAATGTGCATTTTGGTTGGGTGATGGAAATTGGTTTAAATATTTCCAGTTTAGCTGAGTTCATTTTAATTATATTTGAAAATTAGGTCCCCTTTATGTTCAGTAAGTGTCTCATATTAAACCTTATTAGCATTTGGGTTTTCACATCAGTGATACTCATAATATTCAAATAACCTCCACATCAATCAGAGCAGATGCTGGCTATAAACAATTAGTAGACTCTGCTGGTGCACACTGACTGAAAATTCACCCAGGTGTCCATTTGAAACATGAGGAGGACAAGAAGCCCACTAAGCTCTAAATTCTGTTGTTTTTATGGTTTCTAAGTCAACATTTTTTTCTATGTATATACACGTATATTTGTGTTTTCTATGTTCATTCTATAAACTTCAGCAGTTCATCTGAGTGCATGGACTCTATCTTATTTAGTAGCTTGCTATATAATCTTTAAAGTATAATATTAAGGCACTTAACATGTTCCCTTCTGAATACTACTTAAATCAAATATTTAAAATGTGTTATTCTAAATTTTCTTTTCTCTTGGTTTGCCATGAAACTTAATGTTGTCATCTTTCCTGACCCAAGTTTTACTCAAAATATTAGTATTATTTATTTACAAATACTTGTATGTCATTTTACTTAGATAAAAGTTATTATTTTTCTAGGTTATTGATATCAAGGAAAAACTTCATGTTTTGAGTATTTTTGTAGATTTTATTTTTATTCTGTAATTTAATAAATTATTTTACTACTCAGTGGATCAGGGATCTTGAGATGTGAAATGCCATAAAAAACGAGTTTACTTCTCAAGTTTTCCTTGAATATCCCTTCTTCCTTGAATATCCCTTCTTCCCTTTTTTCTTTACTGACAATACATCGAAAATGTCTGCAGACTCCTTGCAGCTTAGAGTAGTCATAATTTTGGAAAAGTAAGTAGAAAATGACCCTGGCTTTGAGTCCTGATAATAACAGTAACTGCTACTCTATGAGATTTGAATAACCTGCAGTAGAACTTTTTGGAGATGAGGTAAAGGAATTCTGCACTTCTTTTATGGAATAGTAATTTGATTTTCCATATTTCAGTTAGAAAAAAAAATTAGGTAGAGCTAGGTACTAAATATTTTAGGTTTTGGAGCTATGTGTTTTCTGTGGCAACTGCTCAAGTATGTAAACAAATAAGATTAGGTACATCTCACTGAAAAATTATTTAATAAACAGATGGTGAAACATCTAACCCACTGGTCATAGTCTGCCAACTCCTTTTCTGTATCATTGTGATATTTCTTTCTCCCTTTGGCTCTTATTTCAATTTCATGTGTCAAATACTGTGGTAGATCTTCAATTGTTAGTATTTTCTTTCAGTTTTTCTTACTTATTTCTATTTAATGCATTTCGATAATTTTAAGGTTGCAGTTTAATATTGTAATTTTTTTCATTATAAAAAGATTCAATGAACAATCTGAAAAAGTAATTAAGAGAACACTTGTAGTAGCATCGGAAGGAATAACACACTTAAGAAAAAACTTAAGTAAGTCATTGAAAGATTTGTTTTCTGAAAACTATTATATATTCCTGAAATTAAAGAAGATATAAATGAATGGATTGGAAAATTTATTATTGTTATGATGTTGACATTACCTAAAGAAATCAACAACTTGAGTGCAATCTCTATTAAAATCCCGATAACATGTTTTTTCATGATTATAAAAATCCACTTCAAAATTCATGTAAAATCTCAAGGTACTCCAAATAACCCAATGATCTTGAAACAGAGCAGACTTAAATGACACACATTCTGGATTTCAAAATTTATTGTAAAGCTACAGTAATCAAAAAGTGAAGCATTGTAAAAGAGATAGACATATGGATCATTGGAATAGAATAGAGATTCTAGAAATAAATCCTCAAATATATGGTCAAATGATTTTGATCAGGGTTAGAAAACAATTCAGTGATGGAAGAGTTTTTATCAATAAACAGTATTGGGAAAACTGGATATCCACATGCAAAAGAATGAAGTTGGACCCTAATCTGCCATTTATAAAGATTAACTCAAAATGCATCACAGAATTAAATGAGAGATAAAATTATAAAACTCTTTAAAAGAAAGGAGGAAAGGGTTTATGACTTTGGATGTCACCAGAGATACTGGGAAAAAAAACCTGGCTTTATCTAAATTAAAAACTTTTGTTCATCAAATGACATTATCATTAGAATAAAAAGGAAAACCATATGAGAGAAAATATTTGGAAATTACATATCTGATAGGATTATTCATCCAAATATATAGAGAACTTCTAAAACTCAAGAAAAAAATTCAAAAATAAATGTTTGAGTTGTGCAAAGAAATAAATTGCATAGAGAACTCTCCAAAGAAGATACACCTATGGCCAATAAGCATAAGGAAATATATCAATATCACTAATGAATAAGGAAATGCAAATTAAAACCACAATAAGAAAACACTTTACAACCATTAGGATGACTCTTGTGTATGCAAATAGAAAATAGTAAGTGTTGACATGGATGTGGAGAAAGTGGTATATTTGCCCATTGCTGTTTAAAATGTAAAATGTTACTGTTTCTGTTGGAAAGTATTATGGTAGTTCCTCAAATATGGAATTAATATTTTATCAAGCAATTTGACTTTTGGATATATACTCAAAATAATTGACAGCAGGAACTTGAAGAGGTATTTGTATACTAAATTTCTCAGCAGATTAACAACCAAAAAGTGGAAACAACTCATGAATGGCTAAAAAAAAATATGGCATATAAAAATAGTGGAAAATTATTTAACCTTATCTCCAGTTGATCACATAAAAATTTTATAGTAGTGATGGGCTATTACTTTGTGCTTAGAATGAACATGAGATGCAAAGGTCTTTTTGGTTTTTTTGGCTTCATCTTTCAGCAGTCTTTGAATACCTGTAGCATGCTGGGAGATTTCTCTATGCAGTGTTCTTTTCCCAATGTTAGTGGACTGTTTTTGGTTATTGTGTTTATTCTCAGGTATGTCTTTATCCATTTTGTGCTGCTATGATGGAATGTCACAGACTAGAGTGTTTAATAATGAACAGAAACTTATTGGCTTACAGACCTAAAGGCTAGGAATTCCAACATCAAGTGGCAAATGTCTAGTGAGGTCCTTCTTGCTGTGTCATCCTTTTTAGGAAAGGTAAAACTGAGGATGCAAGAGTGGGGGAGCTTTAAAAGGGGCAGAACTTTTCCTTATTTATATAAGCAGTCCATGCCCATAATAATGGTATTCATTCATCTCTCTATGAGGGTAGTACCCTCATGACCCAAACAACAACCTTAGTCTTTAGGTCATATCTCTCAGTGACATCACATTGAGGTCAAGTGTCTAATACGTGAACTTTGAGGGGCACATTCAAATCATAACAGGTTACTTTACTCATGCTAAATACAGAAAATGGTCTCTATATTCATGGTTCAACTTCAGCCTTTTGAAGGCATCATATTCTTGGCCTTGGGATGGTTCTTTATAAAAATTCTTGCCCCTCCTATTTGTGAACTTGCATTCTTGGCTCTCAAGAAGAAAAGGACTATTTCCAGGCCAGGCAACTTTTTTTTTTTTTTTTTTTTTTTGGATACAACATTGGGAGCCATGAGAATTTCCCTGCCCATCTTGCAGATGCAGAGGATTTGTATTTCTCTCTGTCTCCAGAAGCATTAGATCTTTACTCTGTCCATCAAAGGAAGAAGAGTTTTGCTTCTACCTCTTCCCAGAGCAATGAATTTTTGACAGAGTCTTGCACTGAAGTGGAAAACTTTCACATTCCTTCTCCATTTACCTCATTTGAGGGGTTTAGGAAATTGTGCTCATTAGTCAAAGTACCTGTCTTCTGGGATCTTGAATTCTAGGATGGGAAGGAGATGAATAACATTATAGCATCATGTTAAATCATTACTAATTAAGGAACTGAAATTGCTAAAAGAAAGCAGGAATTGGGTTAGAGAATGATGAGGTAGAGAACTGATGTTCTTGAAGCATGGTTCAGGCAAGGTTATCAGGTGACTTTTGAAGAAAGACTTGAATTAAACCAATGAAAAAGTGACTACAATCAATATTGTAAAGGAAAACTTTGATCCTCCAGGAAAAATGGTATATTTGTATATTTTAGACTATTGATAGAAATATTAGGAAGCCCACCCCAAATAAAATTTGACAACTTTGATAATTTCAAATGATTTCTATGATCTCAACACCTGCATCTCTGAACATTACCCTCTCTTTGGTGTTCCTATATCTTATAATAGAAAAATATCTCTAAATTATCCAAAAGCAATTTCATACCATTAAGTTATAAAGGTGACAAAAGTATGTTGTAGTTTAAATTTGTTCAATTATTATAAGACCTTTTAGAAGAACATTTCATATCAACTCTGATTCTCCCAGTGATAATAACATGCAAATTCTTTTCTTAAATATTGACAAAAGGCCAATATTGAGTTCATGCAGAATAAGCTGAACAAGGTTCTTGTTCAGAGTAGAAATAGGAGAAAAGTCATTACAAACTGCAGTCATGGTACACACAGGAGATGAGCAATAATGTACACATAAAAACCAGGATATTGAATAATATGTAGCGTATAATTAAAGGGTAGAAAATTGACATTGGAGATTGAGTAATTTTAAGGGCTAACAGTTTTGAAAGATATCAAAGTCCTATTGTGTCAAATTGGGGCAGAAAAATGACACCCATGCTAAAATTGCAGGTATGTTTGTTTATTAGAAAACTTTCTGTTTTCTGATTTTTAATATGTAAATCAATGCTTCACCTTATTGATTTAAGGAAACTCCCTTCTTTCCAGAACAAATTTGTGTTACCAATAAGCCAAGTACAAAGAGAAATACTTTCCAAATATTTCATGCTGTCTGTCCCCTGTTTGCATTACTATAATCAAAACATTTTACACACAAATAAAGCTATGCGTATGCCTGCATATCTATATAATGATATAATCACATATAGCAATAATAATTCCGTAATCAGTTAAGACATTTCCTGAGCTTTATTCATTGCAGCACATTGAATAAAATTAGTCTGAAAGAAATTCATTAATCAAATAGTTTTGGGAAATCTTAGATTAAATAATTTCCAAAAGATACACTGTTTAGGCTCATTGTGAATTTCTATGAGGGGAGCAAACATTTAACATTTCCCACAATTTACCAAGGATTTTTTTTCTTTTTTTATAGATCTTTATAAACACCGCTTCAGAAATTTGTTTTACTAGCTTATTTAGAAAATATCAGTAATTTCTGGTAAAAATTTATTTGCTAATAATGTAATTGATTATATAGCAATAAATATTTTTAAATGTCGTAGCATTTAGTACTGTAATTGATTAAATATATTTCCATTATTTTCTAATGTTACTCCATCTTTCTTACTTTTTACAATGACCTAGAGATTGACTCTCCCAATATTGTAAATATTTTGCAGCATGTTCCTTAGTGATGTTCAGTATAAGTCCATTTCAGTCATTGCCATGGATTATTTTCAGCAAAATATAGATGGTAGAATAAAATTCCTTAGAATTATATCTTATTTTCCAACTTCAGCATTTTTTGAGTATATAGCAATGCAGTTATACATTATCCATTACAAATCCACCATCCCTGGTCTGTGAAGGTTGATTAACTGGACATCACCTGATTTCTGAAGCCAAGATTCTAAAGCTTATAGAGATGCTAAACCTAATATAGCATGTTCCTTTCAGGAAGCTAATCCACTTGTTCTTATTACTTAAATTAATCACATCTATGAGGAAACAAAATCTAAACAGGACACTCTGAATTATCTAAATGCACTTAATCATCAAGAAGTTTATTCTGAAAAGGATCGGAATGGATCTCTTAGCTGACACTGGTCCACTCAGAAGCTCTGACTGGAGAGTTGTGTCTCACCTTTTCAAGACCTCTTCATTCAATCTAGAAATTCCCAGAAGGAAACAGAGGCATGCTGACATAGAGCAGAGTTCCTTTACCTCTATTGATCATCAACTCTTTATCTCATTGTCAAGGGAGGGATTCTTGTCTTAGGTTATAGAGATAGCTGAATACATGACACTTGACAATGGAATGATGAGACAGACAGTAGTTTACTAGGCACTTATATTCAGAGCTCAGAGGAGGAGGGCACTGTACCATGCAGGGACTCAGAGGGTTGTGTCAGAAACAGAGTGAACAAGGAGGACCTGTGGGAGGCAGGCTTTATAGTATCAAGAGGCCAGGGTATGCCCTAATTTCTGAAGAAGGATGTTATTGACATGTTTGAATAATTCCACAGACTAGTAGAGAACTCCCTGCTCAGGAACAAGCAAGAATTGCAAGCAGTTCATTTAATAAGGAGATTTCCATAGTTAGAAAATTTTCTCCTCCAAAGCAAAGGAAAAGGTAACTTGTAATATTAGGTCTTTTGAAGACATCCTGATTTTATCAGATATCAGAGCAGCTCATAATATTCATCTGAAGCTGTATACTACATAAACATGGCACCATTATAATTTGGGGTTGGATAAATCTTTCTTGTAGGGGCTTCCATATGCATGGAAGGATGTTTTGCTGTAGTCCTGGCCTCTATCCAATGTTGCCAGTAGCCACATCCTCCACCATTCCTAGTTGAGATCATCGAAAGATTACCAGACATTAACTATGGGATAAAAACATTTGCAGTTGTGAACCATGTGAGTGGGAGCATAATTGCTAGAACTTGATCCCAAAATTTGGGTGAGTTCTATACAGGGGACCTGAGCCTAATGAGCATTAACCACCTAAAGGAGCAGACTTGTAGGAGAGAACATAATCTCTCTCTTTGTCTGATTTGACCCCCTCTTTTCTTTTTAGAATTTGTCCTTATCTTCTTCTATGAGTGAATCTAAGATATTTACTAAATCTTTTTAGAGAACTTACATGGGGCCTGGCATAGATGTATTGAGTACAATGACAAACAGAAATGGCCTTGGCCTTCATATAACATAGATTCTAACATGTGAGAGACATGTTCAAATTAACCCCAGCAAATAAGGGTAGGCATTGTGGAACACAGTGGAAGATCAGCTGCCAACTAGATGGTTTAGAAATTTTCCAGTAAAAAACAACTATTCTGAAACCTGAAGGATTATCAGCAATTAGGAGATAAAGAGACAAAAGTAAAAGTGTTATCCCAGAGGGGAGCTCGGATGCTAGAAATTATTTTGTATATTCAAAAGATTGAAATTCCAATTTATTTGACTTTACAAGAGAAGATTCTAAGTAGGCAATAGGGGTCAATCATAAAGGACTTTTAGATCATGATAAACTGACTGTACTGCATTCAAAACAAAAGTGAAGTTATTTTGAAGAGTACAAATGTGAATTTATATCTCAGAATTTTTTTTTTTTTTTTTTTTTTTTTTTGGCTGGCTTGGGGTAGGTACCAGGGATTGAACTCATGGGCACTTGACCACTGAGCTACATCCCCAGCCCTATTTTTTGTATTTTATTTAGAGACAGGATCTCACAGAGTTGCTTAGTACCTTGCTTTTGCTGAGGCTGGTTTTGAACTTGTGATTCTCCTGCCTCAGCCCCCTGAGTTGCTGGGATTACAGAAGTGTGCCACTGTACCTGGTAGAATAATTTCTTGATTGAAGCATGGGAAATGGACCTAGAAAGGAAAGACTGGGGGAATGCAGGCTTTTAAAAAGATATGTTTTGTTTTTGTGGTGGTGGTGGTGGTTTTTTAGTAAGTGACTTTCATACTTTTATTAGAAGTCAAAATCAAGTGAAAAAGTACAGAAAAATTGAATAATACAGAAATACAGATAACAAATATTTATAGATTAATAGATATGCATCTAAGTATAGGCAACTGCAGGCATTAACACATATCAAACTAAAAAAAAGCTATAAAACAGTCGTGCATATATATAGTAGATATAAGTCAGAAATGGCATTGCCTTTGAATGTTTTGAAATGGCATTGAGCAAACAGGTTTTTAAATTTTTTTATTTGTTCTTTTTAGATACACATAAGTGCATTTTGACATATGATACACACATGAAGTATAACCTAGTCTAATTAGGATTCCCATTCTTGTGGTTGTACATGATGTGGAGTTTTACTGTTTATGTATTCATATATGAACATAGGAAATTATGTCTGATTCATTCTACTATCTTTCTTATTCCCATTCTTCTCCTTTACTTTCATTCTCCTTTGTCTAATCCAATGAACTTCTATCCCACCCCACACCCATCTTATTGTGTGTTAGCATCCACATATCAGAGAGAACATTCAGCCTTTGACTTTTGGGGATTGGCTTATTTCACTCAGTATAATGGTGCCCAGTTCCATCCATTTACACGCAAATGCCATAATGTCATTCTTCTTTATCTGAGTAATACTCCATTGTGTATATAATCACATTTTCTTTATCCATTCATCTGTTGAAGAGTACCTCAACTGGTTCCATAGCTTAGCTACTGTGAATTGAGCTGCTATAAACATTGACGTAGCTATATCACTGTAGTATATAGTTGTGTTTGCATCATTAAACAATATTGGTGAAAAAATTTTAAAAAGATATCAGTTTATTGTTTGGTTTTTATTATGTAAATATAGGTTAAAAACACCTATGTTAGTGCCAATGGAAACAAGGAAAATGGGTGGGTTTGTGAGTTTAGCACTAAGAACTGACAGAATAGGTGGCCCATAGAATTAAGTAAAAAGCAAAGTGAAGGTACTTTTTTTAAGTGATATGAAACTTTTCACATTAGTCACTGAGTAGAAAATTAAGCAACTTTCCTTGAGATTGGCAATTCAGTTAACAAAAAGAAAGTTTTAGGGGCAAAATGATAAATTCAGTGTTGGAAATAATGAATTTGAAGTGCCCATGTGACAACTGAAGTGCAAATATCATTAGCAATTTACATCTGAATTCAAGGAGAGAGAGGAGGGAGAACTAATGAGGAGCCGCATATGTAGATATAATCCACTACATGTATTTATTGAGGTCCTGGAGGTGAAATGAGGTCACCCAGCAAAAATGGTGGGGGATAGGGAAGGTTCTAAGGCAGGTCCTAAGGAATAACATTATTTAAGAAAGAAGGAAAGAAGCCTGCAACATAGTTTGTGAAAAATCAATAGCAACACAGGAAAGAGAAAACCCTGAAGAGCTTATTGACATAGGAAGCAGTATTTAAGGAAGCCATAGGGAGCAGTGTTAAAAGCTGCTGAAAAAGAATTAAGTTAATGGAAGTTGAGACTTGCCTCTGGATTTAACATCCAAAACGAGTTATAAATCTGTAAAATTCAAAGATACTGTGTGAAAAACCCCACTAAGCAGTATATGAGCATTAAATAAGTAAATTAAGGAAAATCTGAACATTTTGGCTAGAAAGAGGATCTGAATGATAAGATGATCATGCAAGTGATAAGGACATTCAGAAAGGTAGGTTGTAGAAGTTGATATGGATTAAATTGATAGATGTAAAAATGTAAAAATAGAATATGGAAACCCAGGAACCTTGATTTTCTTCATCATGGTGTAAAATTATTATGTTATATTGCTCTCCATAGCAGCTTGCATGAAGATATAGAGGAACATAGTTGGTTGAATCAAGTGGCAAATTTAAAAAACTAAGTGGAGAAATGGAGTCAAGGATATTGTCAAGATTTTGCCTGAAATATTGGCCTGGGAAACTGATAATTGTGGTGAAAATGAGGTTGCAAGAATCTAACAGGGGAATTAGAGGTGTTCTTTTTGCTAGAGGTCAAAGGTTAGTGAAATGAATCAGGAAATAGGACTCTTATGAGTTCAAAAACAGCATCTGAGAAGCAGAGCTGTCAAGGGTGGTGATAGAGTAGACTCGGTCACAGTGGGAACGGAGCTGACTTCTGGATCATGGAACTGCTGCCACTCTGAGAAAAGTAGATGCCTGATGCACAAGCCTCACTTCCATTTTCTCTGACTAAATTAACATTCTTGCTGACTCTACCTCCTCTGCAGACTTTTTTCTTAGGTCTGTCATTTATTTCAGTTTGAAACAAAGGGCAAACGAAAGTGAACCCATCACCTCTGCGTCACCATCAATCACTTCACCTGACATAGCATTGATGTCTCCTTGTCTTCAATTTCTGTCTTCTTCATTGATGTCCCCCAGACATTTGAAGGCATTGATTTCACACAGTTAGATATTTTCTTCTCAAATCTTCCCAACAGCTCCATATGCTCTCAATTCTCCCCCATTTTCCATGACTGTTTCTATGCCTCCTCTTTGGTAGATTTTCTTGAGACAGATCTGTCCAAATGCACAAGAACAAGTGATCAATGGTATTGTGTTACATCAGTTCAGAGAGTTCCTGGCACTATTTTCTTGAAGATTAGTATGAAGTCTATTTTTTTCAGATAAGAATAGTGTAAAATAGCTTTAGAAGTACACTCTTATAAACAGATTTATGTATGACAAAATAGAAGAAAATAACTTTTTTTTTAAGTTCCAAATTTGAATTGCTTATTAATTGCTAAACATTTCAAGTACATGATCTCTCAGCTCCTCAAATACACGTCTAAAAACAAACATTTGCTTGCTCTTAAATAAAACTCCATCTTCCATATTTAGTAAATGCTCTACCAATGCTTTCAGTGTTCTCAACTCCAAGACATCACTGTAGTCTTGACCCTAATCACCAGTTTGCTCTTGGTCATTGGAATTTGGTGTCTTTTTAAAACTTTAGTACAAATCTGTGTTTCCTTTTCTTTATTGATCCCATGTTCTTTGACATACTATTTAGTTATCCTGGAATAACTTATTCTTTCTTCTCTGCCTGGTGAAATTGTACCCATTTTTATAGGGGCTGTTTCAGATACGATCTCCATGATTTTCTCTAATCATTGTAGGGAATAACTGTGAAACACATATTCTGTTCTCTGTGATTTTTTTTCTTTCAAATATCCAATTTTAGACACAATTCTAAAAATGTTTTGAAAACCTCTTATCAAAAACCTATCTTTATGTCAGTTAAGTGTTAAATTAATATTATATATATGATTATTTAATAAATTGCTTTTGCCTTATTTATATTTTTTTCCTGAAGATCCTTGAGTATATTTTTAATTTTGACACTTATTCTTTAAACTAGTATTTTAATGTTTCATTATTGGAGGATTTATTAAGTATTAAATATACTTTTGAAAGTGAAAACAGCATCTTACTGGGAGTCTTCTTAAGACCTAGCAAAATCAATAGCTTTTTATTATAAAGAGGCCTAAATTATTATTAGCTATTTAGAGCTGTCTTTCAAAATAGATAATTGAAGTCAGTGCTTCAATTACCTACGTGAACATATACACACACACTTATTTACACAGAGACACTGAGAATCTGCTCAGTGATATGCCATATTTGTAGGCTTCAAAAATATGACATATATCTGATTGGACCTGTTGGGGGCATTATCTTCTCACTCCTCATCTCAACCTGGGCTATGTAACTAAGAATTATGATAAGATAGGAAGAAAGAATGCAGCGGTGTTCATCCATAAATAGCAAGTGTTAAAAAATACCATAAAAAAAGAAGTGATGAAGCAGAGCCTTCTATCTAATTTTTAGTTTCTATCTTGTTTATTGTTTTACCAGTTCTGGAAATAAGGGATAGGGTTAGTTTTATTGCAATCTGGGCTTTTGTAACAGTCACCTTCAAGAAAAATGTGAAATTTAGTGGACAGTAAAACAGTTTGGAGATTGCTTAATTTCACAGTAACTGAACTAAAATAATCCTATGCCAGTTCATTGACGGAGACATGAAAGTTCTAGAAATTGCTTCCCAGTCCTAAAACCTTCACTCTATTCTGATCCAACTGCAAAATATTTATTTATATCATATCTCATAACTTTCTAACAAATATCCTGAAAATTTTTATCATTTATATACATTTCTTTATTCAAAAGTTCTCTTTTCCTGTTTTACTCTGTAAAGCAGCAATAACTTTTTCCTGAGTGTACAGACTGCTGAGGCCTAGATTAAAAACCTATATTTAGTTTGTTTGCATTTCATTTCCTGTATGTCTAAGGAAATGAATGCTTAAATAAATGACTTTTTAACATGGTTGCTTAAGTGTTTGTTCCTTTTTTCCTGCTGTGGTGACAAGGGTCTTATTAAATTTTGTTTTAAAGTGGAAACTTTAAGTGGCTTTACTTCCTATAAACTGCAGAACTGGCAATGTCAAGGAACATTTTAAGGTAGACACAGTTTAAACATTTATTTGCATTGCTCTTGGAGATAAGAATGAAAAACAATTTTAAACAGGGCAGAAAACATTTTCAGGACTTTACAAAGTGCATTGTAAGAGCTAAAGGAAATTATAACTAAACTATTTTAAATTCAACTATCTAATTGTAATAATGTAAAGTTAAATATAAAAATAATTTAAGTCCTTCCTATATCATCACCTATCACTTTTTGTTTTTCTGAGTGATGAGGTATTTTTCTCTTTTATTATAAAGAACACTGAAATAATAATACTAATTAAAATCTAATGTGAATTTTTATGTAAATGCCTGCTAGTTTGTAATGATTTAAAGGACTTTAAGTCAACTGTTAATGGGGGAAATGGCAAGTTCTTTAACTTTGATATCAGTTTATAGTAGTAGTACAGAAGTTGACTAAGAAATAATAATACTAATAAAATTATGTCATAGAATTTAAAATTCAGTTCTTTGTCAATATTGTAAGATAATAGTACAACTTATCAGAGATAGCATACATATAAGTTCAAAGAACTGATAGTGAAAAAAGAAGTTTAGACATTTGTCATAGATTTCAATGTTGAGCTCCAAGACAAATTTCAAAATACTCAGAATTCTGATAAAGATTCACTAAATCATAACCATGCAGTTGGATAAAGATGGCAAGACAAAGGAAGTATTTTCTTCTCTACAATCCTTAAAATTTTCCAAAATCAGTAAAATGAAAATAAAGCAAAGAAGTCTACAATAGTAGAAAAGTCAGAAATACAGACATATATGCAGAAAAAATATAGCATCATTATATTCTATATATATGAAAGACAATGTGACAACATACATGTAACTCAAATATTTATCCAGATTGGTAAATATTTTTCTAAAGGTAGTTAAGTAGTTGTCTCTTGAAGGATCCATCTGCCAATTTTGATTACAGTGAACATATCTGGTGGCTAGGGCAGAACATGGAAAATGTGTGTGGGTGTGTGTTCATGTAGATCTAGTTATAAATGAATATGTTGTATAGGCAGTGGACCTGAAGATGAAATCAGGTAAAAAACACATTTCCCCCATAGCTCACTTCTTTATATTATAAGGATTGCTGTGGGAAAGCATCTTGAATGAAGAAGAAACAACAATTTTAAGACAATCACAGCTGACTCTCTCCAACTATCACAGTAACTCAGTAACACTGGAAACAAGGTGAGCACTCCTTCTAGGGCAATCACTCTCTGGGGAGAAGTCTGAGATATTTAATGTCAAAATATAAAATTAAAATTAATTTTTTCTCTATTCTCATTACTTTCTCTAATGAGTAGATACCCTTCAAAGATGATTACAAACAACCAGTAAACATCATAGAACTGGAGAATATAAAATTAAGAAAAACGAAAAGGAATGTATGCAAAATATAGATAAAACAGATCACAAGAATAGCATAAATAATGGGTGGATATTAGGAAAATATTTACACATAGTTTCAAAGAAATGTCACTCAGAATGATACCCACAAAATGAGCAAACCTAGAGATATTAAGGAAGGAAATTAATGTAAAGAGAGATTATTAAAATAAAAGAAAAAGACTAATAAAAGGAAGGGTGAGAAAACATTTAAAGATGTAAGATATAATTAAAAATAAGAAAAAGTAGACTAAAGAAAAAAAAAAAGAGTCCAGTAAGAAAATAATGGCTATGCTTGATGAAATCAGACAAAAGAACATGGAAAATTTGGAAATGCATTAAATATGATTTGACAGATGATAGATATTATAGGGATATCAAGGAGATCCAACATAAACATAATGGGGAACATAAAAAAGAGAAAAACACAACTATAAAAACACAAAATAAAAATATTTAATAAACTAAAACATTTTAGTCATAGAGATATCAATGTAAACATTTTATGGACACATAGTGAAGATTATTCAAGATGCCTTACCACAGCAATCCTATTATTTCTATTCCTATTATCATCTGGAATAATCTTAAAAATTATTGAAATTCAATGGGAAGAATAATTCTGATGGGCCCTTAGACGAGGAAATAAAATAATCACTACAAGGAAGATGTCAATCTGTCTTAGATTTTTTTACACCATTATTTAAACCTAAAACTTGTGGAGAACTATATAGCAATTATTTTTCATAACTTGAATATGACCTGATCATTGCAATATTTTAGTTTTCAAACAAAATGCTTTCAGATATGCCAAAATTATAGCACCCATTAGTGCATTATACAAAGTAAATCTTAATAAATTCTTGAAATTCAAGAAAATAGTAAAACTTCAGTATCCAATAAGGAAATTCTTTCATAGAAAGACAACTAGAAAGAGTGACTTTTTTTTTAACATAGAAATAGTTTGAGCAACAGTAAGAATTACAATCAAAGAAGGTATTGTGAAATATTAACTTGACAATGAAATAATAAAGGAAAAAGTGCTAAAAACAAATCAAACCAAACATCAAAAGAGCGAGAGAGGAGGTTGGGATGAAACTATATTTATCCTGTTCTTCAACTTTTCTTCATGAAGTAAATAACTAACTTCCTACTTTAAATAATATACTTTAAAAGCAAAATATACTGAAAACACTATACACAGTAACCCAATTCTAAATCCCTCTACATCTTTTCAAACAAAGCCATAAAATCAAGAACAAATAGGACCGCACAGCAGAGTTCCTATACTTTTTCTTTGCTTGTATACAGAGAACATCACATTCTTGAAATTGACTGTAAGTAGAGAAATAAAATAATCCCCATAAAGCTCCCACTGCAATGAACAGAGTAGAGGTTTAAGAGATCCTAAGATAAACAATGAAGAAGAGGAGACGACTTAAAGGAAACACAGATGAAATCACCCCCCAAAAAAAGAAACAGAAATAAATGTCAAATTAAAGAACTTGTATCAACACCTGGTACTTCATGGAACTGACTCAAAGGACAAGACTAGAACTTGTGTGTAAGAATCATAGCAGCATCTGCATGCACTGATTCAAGGGGGAATCAGATATCTAGAGAAGCATCAGCGCCTCTTGGGGACCAGATCATGAAAGAAAGAGAAGAAAGGAAAATGATGCATCCTAAGAAATGAAGGAAAAATTAGACATGCCAATTCTTTTACAAGTAGGAAAAAAGCAAGATGGTATTAACTAAACATCATATCAAATTACCCTGAAAAGAGAGATCAGGCCATTTTTCAAGTGCCCACAGTAATTTTACGAGAATATATCATGTGCCAAACAGAAAGGCAGACTTCAAATATGCTCTTATATTAAAAGTACAGAGTTAACCATCTAACTACAACTCAGTGGAAGTAGAAATTAATAAAACAAAACAAAACGTTGTGCTCTTCTATTTGGAAATTTATAAATAAGCAATATTTATTAAAAGGTGAAGTCCAAATAGAAACCCTATAACATTTATAAAATATCTATTATCCTATTGAATATTGCTACCCTCCCTTTGGTATGTTTTCCTTCCTCCTTATAAAAAAGACAAGGGGAATAATTTATGATTCTGATCTGAGAGGTGTCCCCCAAACCTCTTGTTACGCAGTGTAGGAATGTCAGAGTTGAGATGAACAGATTGTAAGAGCTATAACCTAATTAGAGAATTAATTCACTTAATGGATTAAAAATTTGAGTGGGTTACTGGTTGGTATCTGTCAGCAGGGGGAACATGACTGGAGAAGTAGGCTGAGGGGTATGTCCTTGGTGATTATACATTGTCTCTCACTCCTTGTGCTCTCTCTCTCTCTCTCTCTCTGATTCCTGGCTGCCAAAAACAGAGGTTTTCCTCCACCACGCCCTTCCACCATGATGTTCTACCTCATCGCAAACCCAGAGCTATGGAATTGACTGACCATGGACAGAACTTCAGAAACCATGAACCCAAAATAAAATTTTCCTCTTTTGAGTTGTTCATGTGCATTTACTCAAAAGAATGAGGTAGAACACTAGGCAGTGACATGCACAGATCAAGAGATATATACTATGTAATCATTATGTGCCTTTTAAAGTGGTGTATATGTAGAGAGACATATATGCTATTGTACGTACACTTTCTGGTAAGGAATAATAAAAATACTATGCTACTGTTTAAGGATGTTTGGGATTCCATTGTTATGTTTTGCACCATGTAAATTTCCAAAGCATGAGTATCTACATCCATATCTACATACATATATGTCCGCATTACTTTTATTTAAAAATAAAATGTGCAATGTGGATAGTGAGTTGGCTGTCTTTTAATTTCTTCTTGATACTTGTCTACATTAATAATTTATCTCTAAATTAAAAAATAAGTGTAGGGCTGGGGAGATAGCTCAGTCGGTAGAGTGCTTGCGTTGCAAGCGTAAGTCCCTGAGTTCGATCCCCAGCACCGCAAAAAAAAAAAAAAAAAAAAAAAAAAAGTGTAAAGAAAGTTTATAAAAAGTAAAAAGTAATATTGAATAAAGGTAAAGCAGTACCTATGGAATTGACTGACCATGGACAGAACTTCAGAAACCATGAGCCCAAAGAGAAATTCAGCAACCCAAATACTGTTAGTAGATGGAAAAATGAGTATAAAAGCAACATTTTCAAGACCAAATGTTAGAATAAGAACCCTAAAATAGAAGTAAAGAATTATTTAGCTTAGGAAATAAATAAATTATTATCAAGGAGTAAACTAAGTTACATAGAAAATAGGCCCAAGTAAAAATAAAGACATACTGATTTGATTGTTTAAAAACATAAATATCAGCTAATCATATCAAACTATAAGGCAAAAATAATAATATTCAAAATAAGAAATTATGAACATGAAATGCCATAGAAACTACAAAAACTGCATCAATCATAAGTAATTTTGTTATTTATGCAACTGTCTTGAAAACATAAATGACATGAACTGTTATCTAGGAAACTATAACTTACTCGAAGTCATGACAAAGGGTAGAAAATCTATATGCAATAATATACAATAAAAGTTTTTTATAAAACATTGGAAAATAAACTGCCCCAGATTTCCGTGTTTCTGCACATTCTTGGCCTTCTGAGCAACACAATTGATATGCTATAAAAGAATGAAGCCTCTCCTTTCCCCATTGGCATTTTCTCCTGTGTAAGGCAATAGAGTTAGAGATACTTGCCTTCTCTTCCTATTCAAAGAATAGTACAACTTCTTACAATCTTCCTGGAGCCAGTTGTTTACACTTAAGGTTAGAGAGCTTGTCTGTTTTTGCAATGTGTTTACATTCCAGAGTTAAAGATAATGTTTCCATCTCCATCTTCATCCCCATCTCTATTGCTGACTCTTTTTCTATCTATGGAGGAAAGGATGAGCAAATACATCAGTCACTACTATATAACCAATGAGTTTCTTAAGTTCCATGTATCTACTGTGCACACAGAGATAATGGCTTGGCTCTTTTCAAGTTGCTTTGTGGAGAACTAGATGTGGAGAACCTGCATTTGGGAACTTGTTCTGGGTGCTGTTATTACCATGAGCAAATAATTTCATTTTTATATGCACATTAATCATTGGAAATATGTGACAAAAAAAAAAAAAAAGAAACCCATTTACAAAACCTATCACAAAACATCTAGGGCCAAGAATAAGAATGGAGAAATATTTGTACAAAAATAACTTTGAGGTGCTGGTAAATGGCATAAAAATGTCTTGATTGAAATGCATTTCTTTGAGATGACAAATCATTTAGATGTCATTTCTCTTTAAAATAATCTATAAATTTAGGACAATTCCTAGGGAAAAATGCATATTAGATAATGTTTTATCAAGTCAAAATAAATAAGCAAATAAGGTAGAAAATAAATTAACAAATATGGCTAGACAAAGTTTTTAAAAGATAGGAACAAGTCCTAGTAGACATTAAAACAGAATGCAATTAGTATACTGGTAGTAGTTAATAAATAAGTGAAAAAGCAATGGAATGCAAAATAAAGCACTAATAAAGTACAAAAAATTAGGTTTAAAATATAGAGACCACGTTCAAAGTATTGGGGAATATATGAATACCAGAGTAAATTGTAGTGCAACCTGGCAGTGATATTGTAAAAAATATAGATGGGTCCATTTCTCTGTTCTTAAACATTACAATAAACATTAAATTGATTCAATACTTAAATATACATTAAATAAAATACTTTAGAAAGATTTTTAGACAGTATAAACAGCCAACTCATGAAGTAAACACATAAAGATTATCTATAGATACATAAAGAATATATAAACCACTGTAAAAAAGACCAATCACACTACAGAAAAAAGGGGAAAAGACAAATAGCTTATTAAAAGGATATTGAAAGGGTTCTAAAACATATGAAAAGATGTTTAACTTCTCATAATATGAATGCGTTAATCCGTTTTCTATCAGTGTGACAAAATACCTAAGATAATCAAATGGTAAAGAAGAAAGGCTTATTTTGACTAGCAGTTTTGGGAATTTCTGTCTATGGCTGGGCAGACCTGTGATAAGGCAGCATTACATAGTAGGGGGGTGCATAATGGAGAGAGCTGCTTGTCTTGTTATGGCTGGGGAGCAAAAAAGAAACAGAAAGAGACCAATGCCCAGAATCCCCTTTGAGGCACACCTATAATGACTGAAAGTGATAGAGTGAAAGTATCTCTGCACTAGGCCCCGCTTCTTAGATTGTCAACACTTCCAACATAGCTAGTTCAAGACTAAGCTTTTAACACATAGACCTTAGGGGAACATTCTACCTGAGCTATAGCAATAAGAAAGACAAGCAAGAGCGATTCAGTGATACACAAATGTTCACCTACCAGATAGTTAAAGAAAAAAGTCTCATAATCATTTTTACTGGAAAATATATGATTAAAAAGAAAACTGTAATAGGGGAGATAGTGCAATATAATATAACAATTTTAGAGGGCAACTGAAAATATCCATCAATATTATAAATTATAGATGTGCTTTGGCTAGCAATTTCATTTTCAAGAATTTATCCTTCGGATTTACTCACACATAGGGGAAATACTGTAAGTATTTGGTCAATGAGTACGGCATTATTAGTAATTGCAAAGGCTCTGAAAGAATGAAACTTTGATTTAAAAAATGGTCTGCTAATAAGATACATCTATACATTGCCAATTCAACTATAAATAAAAATATCAAAAAACAAGTGGAAATTTTTTCTTTATCAATAAGGAATATTCCATTAGACTTTTTTATATGAAAAAAGTATATGCAGAACATTGGCACCATTTCTATAATAAAAGAAAAATGTGCATACACACAATGTACATATATGAATATGTATACAAAATGTATAAAATATTTCTTGAAGAATATACGAATACATTGTTTAGCTGAAAAGAGAATCTGATACTTGAGTGAAAGTTAAGAGAAAAAGATTTCACTTAATCATATTTTTAAAATTTGGAATTTTAAGTTATACCAAGTATTATCTATTCAAAAACAAATTCTAAAGAAACATTTAAATTAAAAATGATTAGAAGTCAGAAATTAAAACAAATTTCATTCTTGAATAATAATGTCTTACAAATGGAAATTAATTGTCAAAGTTTATAGAATACTAACAACAGTCTGACTAAATTAAAACCACTCTCCTAAATGACTGGGGAATCTTGAAGAGACCAAATGTGCAATTAGAGGTTTATAAAAGCAATGGAAATATAAATATCGCACATCAAAAAGTGGGGTGCCATTAAAATTCTATGGAAATTAAAGCCATAAGTATTTTTAATTAAAAGGAAAATGGTTGAACTTTGTTTATAACTCAAGAAGTTAAAACTATATCCAAATGGAAAGAGAAGAAAAACTTGAAGTAGCACTTATTGGAAAATTTAAATTAACAAAATTTGTAATCAACTCAAGCATTGGCTCCTAATCCATTGAAGAGACATTTAGTGAATGGAGTCAATAGGAACAAAAAGTGAAATAACACTTAAAATGTGCAACATATTACATATACAAATGAAGATATATGTCTCTCATTCCCTTATGTATACATACACATATATATGTATGTAGACTCTTTTTCTTTTTTTTTTTTTTTTTTTGTGGTGCTGGGGATTGAACCCAAGGCCTTGTGCTTGCAAGACAAGAACTCTACCAACTGAGCTATATCCCCAGACCTCTAGAATTATATGACTTTATTTTTCTTTTCCCAAAACACAAAACTGAAACAAACAGATACAAGAAAAAAGAAGATACAGTGAAAGTATCTCTGGAATGAAAATTAAATGGAAGAAGAAATTCTAATTATGTAATTATACCGTAAGAATTACTTACCTAATAAAATAATGGACAAAATAAGATGCTGATTATAGAAAATATTAAAAACAGTTAAAATTTTTGAGGACATACTCTGTGCTACGTACTGTTTTAATTGCCAGTTCAGCCCCTCTCAACAATCATTTTACATAGGTCTTATTTTGTTTACTTTGTATTAGTGCATTATACTTATTCATAGTAGTGGGTTTTGTTTTGACATGATCCATATGTATGGAATATTGTTTGTTCCATTTCAGTCTCTGGACTTCCTTTTCCCCTCCCCTGCTACCTTCCATTGTTTCCCTTTTCTCTGTTCTATTAATCTTTTTCTATTTATTTTTTCAATTAGTGCTTTATAGACATATGTGTAGGTGAAATTCACTGTGACATATTCATTCATGTATAATTTGATCATTTTCATCCCACGGTCCTTCCATTTTCCTGTCTTTCCTCCTTCCTCTTATACCCTTTTCCTCTACTGCATAGATCTCCCTTCATTTTTATGGGATTCTCCCTCCCTCCAGACATATACACTTTCCCCCCCTTCATTTTGCTCTAGCTTTCACAAATGAAAAAAAAAACCACCCTTGACTTTCTAATTAACTAATTAACTTAGTTAAATAATCCAGTTCCATCCTTACCAGAAAATGCCAAAATTTCATTCCTGTTTATGGTTGAGTAAAACTTCATTGTGTATATACCCAATTTCTTTATCCATTCATCTGTTAATGGACTTGTTTTATTATATGGCTATTGTGAATTATGCTACTATAAATATTGATGTGCCTTTATCTCTGTAGTATGATGATTTTTACTTCTTTTGCTCATATATTGATTGGTTTATTTGACTTTTTATTAGTCTTTTTTTTTAAGTTACTTATATATTCTGGATATTAATTCCCTGACAGAGGTGTAGTTAGCAAAGATTTTCTCCCATTCTGTAGGTGCTCCCATCTCACTCTTAATTATTTTCTTTCCTGTGCAGAGCTTTTTAATGTGATGGCATTCCACTTAATAAGTCTTGGTTTTATTTCTTTTATTGTAGGTATATGGCTAAGGAAGTCAATGTCTTCACCAAAGTGTTGAATTGTTAAGCCTATATTTTCTTCTAAGTTTCAGAGTTTCTCCTGGAAGGTTTTGATCCTCTTTGAATTGACTTTTGTTAAAGTTGAAAGATAGAGACCTAGATTCATTCTTCTACATGTGTATATCCAGTTTTCCCAGCACAATTTATTTAAAAAGGTTATCATTTCTCCAATGTATATTGTTTTATAGCTTTGTCAAGTAACAGATGACGTTATCTATGTGAATTTGCCTCTGTCTTCTATTTAATTTCATTGATCTCCATATCTGTTCAATGCTAATCCCATGCTGTTTTAATTATAACTCTGTAATATGACATCAGTATTGTGATGTCTCCAACATTGCTCTTCTTCAGTATTGCTTTTTAACATATGCAAATCAATAAATGTAATTCACCACATAAATAGAATGAAGGACAAGAATCAGACTATCATCAATAGAAGCAGAAAAAATCTTTTACAGAATCCAGTACCATTTACTTTAAAAATGCTGGATAAACAAAGAATAGAAGAACTTGCCTCAACATTTATGATAGATATACACAACAAATCCAAAATCAACATCTTATTGAATGGAGAAAAACTGACAGCACTTTATATAAAATCAGGAATAAGACAAGAATATTTACTCTCTCTATTCCTACTCAATATAGTCCTTGAAACTCTGATTAGAGCAATCAGGCAAGAGAAAGAAATTAAAGGGATACAAATAGAAAGAGAAGCCAAATTATCTCTATTTGTTCATGATGTGATCCTATATCTAGAAGGCACACCCTCCTCAGAAAACAAAACAAAAACTCTACGAGAAGACTTCTGGAGCTCATAAACAAATTCAGGGAAGCAGTAGGATATATTATCAACATAAAAAAAATCAATAACTTTCCTATACTCCAGTAATAAGTCTGCTGAGAAACAAATCAGAAAAATCATCCTATTCACAACTGATAACCTCAAAAAATATCTTGGGAATAAATCTAACCCAGAAGATGAAAGACCTGTACAGTGAAAACTATAGAATACTCAAAAAAGAAATTGAAGAAAACTTTAGAAGATGGAAAGATCTCTAATGTTCTTGGTTAGGCAGAATTAATATTGTCAAAATGGCTATTAAACAAAGACCAGTCTGATTTCTGACACAGTTACATAATAAGAATTGAGGCACAACACCAAATTAATAGCATAAAGATTACTTAGTGAAAATCAGTAGGAAGCATGTAGGCAAATAAGACAATAGCATAAGTGAGTAAGTAAATATACAGTCACAGAAACTTAAACATGCCTTATAATAATATAATAGCAAATTTTAGAAAAAATAAAACAGAGGTAAAAGAGTTCTTCAAAATAAAAATAAGACTTGAAAAATACAGAAACATTCTTTTCCTTGTGGGAGTTTTTGACTATTATATGTCATTTTCTCAAACTTAGTAAAACATGTCATAAAAAAATGTCACTGATAGAAGATCAGACAACTAGGTTAGTGGAAAAATATAGCCTGGATTTAGTGCCGTGGTATGTTGGAGCCACAGGCAAAAGCTCATATGAGTTTATTTTTTCCATCTTTTCTCAACTGTGCTTTCAGCGACCTCATGCTGGTAGTCTGAAATAGCCCAAGGCAGCAGTAATTTACACCATGAAAGTTGACAGTGTTTTTAAAAACATAATGATATGTAGTTGTCACATGATAAAATTGGCCTCATTCATTAGCTGGGGAAGAGGCTGTAAAGTGGTATTAGTCTTATTACATCCTGGTGGTATCAGTAAACATTCATTAATCTTGATTTTATAATTTCTTGCATTTAAAAAATGTTTCTCCTGTGGGAATACTTTTATTTATTTTCTTTTAAGAAAATTATTTTATTTTTTATCCTTCTGCTTTGCTCAGAGAGATGTATGTAACATAAGAAATGCTTTATTCCTATCTATAGTATCCTGAGTAAGTACTAATCTGAATGAACCTAGAAGACTGAAATTCAAGGTGACTCTCCAGTTTCTGAGAGCAAGTTTCATCTTTGGATGGCTATAGCTTTTAGAAAACATTTTTATTGAGTTGAAATTAGCCTTCCTATAAATCTGTTGACATACCATTGGTACCTGAAGCTACAAACAAGTTAATCCTTTCTTTATAGACTGTGGTACTCCTGCCAACTTCAGACTAGAGCCAAACCTGATCTTAATGTGTCTTTTGACTCTTCCTATTAAGATTTCTATAAATCACAGTTTGATGGGAGAAGTGACAATAATTAAATTGATATGGATTCAATATTTGTTTTAAAATATTAGAACCAGGCAACTATAAGAATTGGTCAAACGATCTCTTGTTTATTTACCTGATACCAGGCAGGTGGAAAGATAGACTTGTAGTGGGGGAGAGGCAGAACAGACTTGGAAACTATGAGAACTAAACGGAACCAACAATTTCAAACCAGAACCATCATTGCCTAAGTATGCAATATCAATGAAATAGGTGACAAATGGGAAATTGGCATACTGCACGAGGGGACTGAACATGTGCTTCAGGATTAGGACAAATTACAGGAGATTGTTGGGGAGGAGGGAACTGCTGGGTGTCTCCAGTTTCAGGACATCTTGTTAGAAAAGCTTCTGACCATTTAAATTCCAGAATTTCTTCTGAAGAATGTTCATATAGTAAATCATCTTGGAAAGATAGAGGTAGTCTTTCCTTATGAAGCAGATAATCTACTTGTTTCCTCACCATCATAATAAAAATGCTATTTTCTAGGCTTTCCTAAGTTTAGCATTCCTCAATTTTGTTGTACAGTACCAATTTGGGCCATTCTCCTTTGCCTCTGTGCGGTGTGGGCACCGAGGAACCAATGTGAACATGGAGTTCATGCTGCTGATGTGCTCTAAGTAATAAAGTCCTTTGATTCTGACCCAAGCTTTCTGTGTCTTCTTTAAGCATTCAGGAAACCATGGCAGACTAATTCATTAAAATGCAAGATGAGTCCAATCTAAGACTCATCACAATTTTTGACAAAGATTCACGGAATGTGGAGGTGCTGTAGGCCTGGCTGAGCTCTCACTAGGTGGCTTACCTTGGTCCCAGGTAAGCCACCTAGTGGTCACAGTGGGTCTGTGACAACATCAGTGTGCTACAGTGCTGCAAAAGTGTGTCTTTCACCAGCACTTTAAACATTAGTATGGTTGCTGCTTCCCTTTCCACATCTCATGCAAATTTCTCTAGTGCCCAATCTTTGCCCAGATCCATGTAGGAAAGGAATTTCAGGATACATGGTTTTAGTTTAGCTAATTCAATAGACTACAGAGTCACGACAGAGGTGGAGTTTATTTCTGTAAATTCAGTCTATGTTGTGTGAGAAAGCCCAGAATTAACATGCAATGAATTAAGTGCTGTCTCAATATCTCTGAGTTTTATAGGCATCCAAAGGCCTAACCCTGAGATTCCTTACTCTTGCCAGTCTTCACTCAGTGGAAAAGACTGGTCAGTTTCTCTATCAGCTAAACCAGATGTGTTACACCAGGTTTCTCACCTGATGGGTTTCTCCTTTCATAAAATTAAACAAGCCAATCACATCCTCCCTTGACAACCTAGGGCTAACCCTTCCTTTTGATACTATGAACTTTGCCACCCACAGACACAGTTGCTTCCTTCTGCTCCCCAGTGCAGTTCACAGGTGCCCCTACATGGTACAATCTCCTCCTGGTGCTGGGATTACATAACTAATAAACTGTTATTAAGCACATGTGTATGGTCTCAGGTATCATGTATTTAACAAAAACTAGGGAAGGAATTGTTTCTGCATTGATAACTTGAACAGAAAGTGAACAAAACAGACTAACTTTAAGACTTGTTGGAAAACACAATTCAGTGGGTGTGATTTTGTGTAGTTCTGAGTCAAACCTCAAGAGTTTTGCTGTGGCTTGACTGTATGTGTCTTCCAATCAATCTGTATGTTGGACTCGACCCCGAACACATAAGGCATGGAATAATTAAGTTATATCATGTTTTATATCATTGATTTTAGTGACAACAAGCAAGTTCTATTGCTCTTATTGTACAAACTGAGAGCACAGCATATTTTTATTTTTTTTATTTTTATTTTTAATATTAATCTGCTGTCATACTCATTGACCTAAGGATTCTGCAATGTACCTTTTTCTTTCAAAAAGAGGAAAGTCTTCCCCATATTCTGTCTTTGTATGTCCTTCCTGATTTCTCAGACTGTAATAACATGCCATAGATATTGACTCTTGGCAAATGATTTTTCTCAACTAAGATGTATAGATTCTTTTATTATAGTCTAGTATTGGACTTCAGTTTTCCACGACCTAGTTTTGTAGTAGTATTTGCAATCTTCTGATTACCTCTTACAAAGTATACAGAAGCAAATTACCAAAGAGTCAAACAACTATTTTAGCTCAAAGCAGCTAGCAGCTTGTCTTAAACATACAGAATTGGAAAATCCTCCATATTTTACTTTGATCCAATTCTTAAATATACTTTGTCTGTCCCCAGAGGTATAATGTTTTAAATACTCTTTTTCTTACCTACATAAGAGGTGCTTTTTCCCTGTCTGGTCATTTCTCCTCTGTTGTATTTTTCTTGTTTCACTTATTATCTATTGATGACTTCTCCATAGGCTACCCCTCCCAAATATCTCCCTAGTCTAGATTATTTTTTCCTTCACATTATTCATATTATCACACTACTCATATTACTAGATCATTCTTTCTCTCATTTTACTCCATAGAAAATGATGATAACTGATTTCAGATTCTCTTCCGAATACTCGCATAGGTTATGTGTTCATTTTTATTTTTTTAGATTTAGTATTTAGGTATTCTATTTTTTCTGATAATTTTGAAGAAAAGCACATTTTATAAAGTGAATATGTTAGGGATCTCTGAAGTTTATTGGGACCCTACTGTAATGGATAAGGCAATAAAGACTCATAAATGTAAAACATTTTGATAAAGTTTACACAGCCAGTTAAAGTGCAAAATAGCAGTCTCATTCACCTTTTATAATAGCTTATCTTGGAAGAAGAGGTATTGTCACTAATTTCTAACTTTAGAGGTACCAATTTACTACCTGCCTAGGTAATCGGAGAGTCTGGATGGTAAACAAATATACTTGAATACTTTGAGGTAACTTCATAAGTGTGTGGGTTATCTAAGCAGTCTTCATTATATTTGCATGTAAAGATTACTTTTCATAAAGAGAGCAAATTAATATAATATTTTCATATCCTTTGGAAAGACTACAAACCTATCCATTTCTTCTCAGGCTTTTTTAAATGCACATAAATTTGAAAAGCCAATTAATACTCCTCAATCCTCACGTGATTTCTTTGAGTTCCAAAATTACTCAGCTATTATCAGATAAATACAACCAATTACTATCAATTTATGTCAGTTAGCAATAACCTTCAAACTATGAAAAATGCTGAAGAGAGAAAGGAGACTTCATAAAACAACCTTTTCTCCTTTCAATCTTTATGCATTTATTCTTAACTATAAAAATATTATTGAATTCATTGGTTCAGATCATTGTTGTTTGTCTAGTCAAACAAAATATTTTTGTTAAAACAAAAATGTTAAAAATCAGAGTTAAATACACTAAGCCAAATAAAGTTAAGTGGGAAATACATATAAACAATGTACAAAGGACTCTTTAGATAATAGGACCCAAATTTAAATACGTTAATAGTAGACAAAGTGTGTAGATTGCAATGTCCTCCTTTCCAAATTCTTTCTTTTCCCTGTTCCCAAAAATGTAATAAGCCACTTGGAGTACTTACACTATATAATTAAATCTAAATATTTAGGTCAGATAACACTTTTAAATATAAAATATATGAAGACCATCATTGATTAAATAACTTCACTTTCTACAGAACAAAAATACATATTATTATATAATGCAGGGCATGTGTTTTTACTGAAATTTTATAAAATTTCAACAGTTTAAATCTAGCATGGGTCCTAGAGCTCATCTTATTCAAATCTTTATCTGTGAATAAAGAAAATAGATACAGATAAGATTGGGTGCCTTCAGGGTGCTATCATGCTAAGTGAAATAAGCCAATCCCCCAAAACCAAAGGTCCAATGTTTTCTTTGATAAGCAGATGCTGTCCTTAGTGGGGGGTGGATAGGGAAGAATGAAGGAACTTTGGATTATGCAGAGGAGAGTGAGGGGAGGTGTACGGCAGTTGGGATGGGAAGGATGGTAGAATGAGACAGACATTATTACCCTACATACATGTATAAAAATTTTTTTAAAAAGATAAAGATGATACTAATACCTCCCTCATAGTGTTGTCTGAGGGTTAGAAGCTTGTTCATGCAGATCTCATACAGGAGTGCCTGGCATAAAGCAGGTAGTCAATACCCCATTAGTTATCACTTTTTAGTTTTGACAACTTGATCAGTGTAATATGATATATTCTTGTCACTGCAACTTGAAATTTCCTGATCATTAGTGAATTTAAACATCTTTTTGTGTGCTTGTTTTTTTGAATTTGCTGTTCTGTGAAGTGCATATTCCTTATTTCTTCAATTTTTTCAGAGGAAAGGGTTTTTTTTTTTTTTTTTTTGACCTGATGAATTGTTAAAACTACATTGTAGATTACAGACAATCATTCATCAGTAGTATTCCCTAACCCTTTGTCTATTAAGACAATTTTTATAGAATCAAATAGATTTCGAGTTTATGAGTTTCAGTTTTGGAGGATAGAAGTCTCTCTAACCCCAAGGCTGAACCTGTAGTTTCCTACAATATACTCAGCATAACATAAGAGCAATTCATTATTTTTACAGGGATCTATTTTTGTTCTCAAAAAAAAAAAAAAAAAAACCTACAAAAACCAAAATAGATACAAATTTTATTAAATATGTTCCTGAAGGTCAAAGGGATATTTATAGATGAAACTCAAATTCTTCAAATTTAAATTTGAGTTGCCTTTTAACTTATTTAATGAATTAGCTAAGATTAAATGTACATTACATGAAAGTTCCTTTTTTGTCTGGTAGCCAATCTACCAATTTTCAAAATTTCAAACACCATGTATTTGTACCCTGTGGTTCAATGTTGTTTCTAAAAAATCAGAAATAGGTTTTTCATGATATTTTATTGACATCTTTATTGGATAAAATGTCCAGAAATTTCACTGAAACTTTTTTTCAAGTGCAAATTAAGTGGATTTTTTTAATTTGTTCTTTTTAGATATACATGACAGTAGACTGTATTTTGACATATACCTACAAGGAGTATAACTTATTCTAATTAGGATCCCATTCTTTTGGTTGTATTTGATCTGGACTTTCACTCATGGTGTATTCATGTATAAACATAGGACATTTATGCTCAATTCATTCTACTGTACTTCCTTCCCTTCAGTCTCCTTTGTCTAATGCAGTGAACTTCTATTCTCCCCCAACACCCAATCCTTGCTGTGTATTAGCATCACATATCAGAGAGAACATTGCAACTTTGGCTTTTTGGAACTGGCTTATTTCACTTAGCATGATAGTCTCCAGATCCATTCATTTGCTGGCAAAAGTCATTAAGTTATTCTTTTTATGACTGAGTAATATTCCATTGTGTATGTATACCACATTTTGTTTATCCATTCATCTTTGAAGAGTACCTAGGTTGGTTCCATAACTTAGTTATTGTGAATTAAGCTGCTATAAACATACTTTCTGATACTTCTTTGTGAAGAATTATAAAGTATACTCAAGATAGAAAGAACACCAATTTGCTGAAATGATCTATTCACATGGTCCTGGGACCATATTTAGTTTGTTCTTATATCTAAGGCAAGTCCTGGGAAGGAGAAAGGCAGAGTGTAGGTTTGTACAACTACATATTACTTATGATTATTCCTGTGAATTGCATAATAATTTTATGTAAGATTGGTTAAGATATTCAAAAATATTTATCCAAAATATTCATTCATAAGTAACTCTATAATACTAAAGGACAATATTGATCCTGTGTTATTAGGACTGGCATAAAGAGTATTTCCTGGGTCTTGTGTATAGGATCTGACATCTTCAGGAGGCAATGAAAATTAGGTTTGGTCAAGACAAAAACAAAACAAAGAAGCAAAGCATGAGATAGATTTAGAATCAAAAAAGCAGATTTAGAATTATAAATGCCAAGGGATGGATATATATATATATATGGTACAGGAAGAGGGATGATGGTATAATATATATAGTACAGGTAGAGGGGTGATGTCTTATATTTGGGAAAATAGGGAAGAATATATGCATCAATAATTGAGAAACCTCCACTGTAGAATGAAAATCAGATGCAGCTTCAGTTATTAGTATGGAAAATTAGAAGCAATTACTTCTTACTGAATTGGTCATTTTGCCTCCTTAAATTCATACCAGTGCAAAACACCATCTTATTTAATTTGAATCTATTTTAATAAGCTATATTGGATTATAATTAGTGTAATTGAAATATAGACTATTTCATCTGTTTATTTGATGCAAATGTTACCATAGGAACAAGAAGAAAGGGGTTAATTAATGCATGCTTTGCCTGTGAATGAATAATATGTATAAAATTTCTTTTAATATTTTATGTTTTCATTAATATCGCAGAAAAAAATCAATAAACGGCTAAGAACAGACTATTTCCTTTAGTTCTGTGACAATATGCTTATGAAATGAAAAATTCAAATTTGTCTGTGCCAGCAAAAACTGCAGAAGTCTTCCAGTATTTACCATCAGTAATGATAATTTTTTAAAGCGAACAGAACTACATCAACTACATGTAAAGAAAGGCAAGAGGAAATGAGTTTTTTTTTTTTCCTTCCTCATTTCTTTTTTTCCTTCTTTTTTGTTCTGAACTTTTTTGTTGTTGTTGTTCTGGGATATACTGTGTGGTACTTTTATTTTGAAGCAACAGGCTTATATTATCCACACATTAATATATATTTGGAGCTTTAAATAAGGGTACCAACATTTTATTAACTCCTGATGAGTGCTTGTCATAACTAAATGATTTTAATGTTGAGATACAGGAGTTAACTTTGTTCTGAAATAGAAATGAACCATTGAGTGCAGGAAGAAATTCAAGAAAAGAGTGTTATTTTACCTCCTTTCTTTTTATCTTTCCTTGCTTCTAATCTTTTCTCCCATGAGCAAATGTGTTAGGATCTTGATTTATGTTAAAACCTTATTGAACACTTTCTGTCTTCACTGATGCTATTAACATTCACAGATGAAAAAGATCTTATAAGATTTCATAAATATTTTTGAATACTTGCAAATCTTGGGAATTCTCTCTAGCAAAGTACATCACTGTTCCACTTTTCCTGGACTTTAGGTGAGCCTTGTCTCAAAAGGCGTCTGGGAAATGCCTTTGAATCTGCTTGGATGAACTTCGGGGTAGGCATCTTGTACCCTTTAGTTGTTAATAACTGGAAGTAGTTAGCACCAGGTAGGCGAGGAGTTCACCCTTCAGCAGGCAATTACAAGTAAATTATGACTATATTTCAAAATACTTTCATCTTTCCACTTTTTTCATTTGTTGGTCTATTTCCTCTAATTTTCTGGTTATTTGGGAGACTTTGCTTAGAAAACATATTTTTGAGCCCCATAAATATGTAGTATGAAAAACCTTTTATTCTCTTCTGTAAACGAATGACTTGTGTTTTTAGGCAAATTAATTTTTGAGCATCTCTTTAGGATGCCTAGTAATGCATTTAAATGTATACGAATCATAATAAAAATACAAAAAAAATTAGCTATTTTGTTTTCCTTTCTGTCCCTTGAGAGAGTTCACTGCAAATGTACTACCTCTGGCTGCTACTAAAACAGTAACAAAAGTGGTTGCCTTTCTGTTTCCTTCAAAATTAGCACAATTCTTTTTGTAGAACACGTATTTTAACAATTCTCTACATAGTATTTCAGTAAAGTGTTTTACATGTTTGAACAACCAGTGATAACTTTGTATGCAAGCAGCTTCTGAAGATACTCTCAGAAATACTACATGGAATGGTGAGGATCATGAGTTCAAAGCCAGCTTCAGCAAAAGCAAGACTCTAAGCAACTCAGTGAGACCCTGTCTCTAAAGAAAATTCAAAATAGGGCTGGGGATGTGGCTCAGTGGTCAAGTGCTCCTGAGTTCAATCTCTGGTCCTTCCTCACCTCAATCTTCAAGTAAGCCTAATTTGAATGTGTTCTGACTAGATCACTTGGTAATTGGTTTTGGTAATACAAATAAGTAAAATTTGCTTGGATTGTAGAAAGACAAAAATAACAGAACTTGACATATTTCTTACTTTTTTGGTGAGAACCCTTAACATCTCTTCTCTTAGCAATTTTAAAGAATATAATACATCATTATTAATTATGATCACCTTGTCATACAATAGAGCTCTTGAACTTCTCTTGAAATGCATGTTAATTAGCTTGACTCAACCATTTCACAAGGTACACATATTCACAACGTAAAAAACAACATACTCTATATGGTAAATATATATGTTGTTTCAAATAAATTAAACCAGGGAATATGAAAATGAAGGGAACTTGAGCAAAATAGAAAATACCCAATTTTGAAAAATATTTAATTGCTTTAAAATTCCAAGTACCTAAGATTTGTATGACATTATCAACTTTGTTAGGGCAATGACTGAAATTTGGCTTAGGCCTTCTGTTGCCTCTATGGTATTTGCAAACTTCAGACAAATTATTCTGTTTCTTTGGTCAGTGTGGGTCAGAGTCCAAGTTAGATGTAGATAACTAGGGACTTCTGAGAATATATTCTAGTGTGTGTCCTTACTGCAGTCGACAATGACAGACAAGAGAAATAATAAATTTAACTTACTTTGTATAAAAAGGAAACATATTAGACCTCACAACTGAAGTCTCGTTTTCCCTGTCTTACAGGGGTCACAATGAAGGCATTGTCATTGTCATGCGTGTTAACATTTTTGGAGGAGAATTAATATTATAACACTTTCACAATTCATAGCTACTTAAAAAGCAGATGGATATAATTCAGTCCTACTTTTACTACTATAGTTGTACTTTTATTTTTTTATTGTAAACAAATGGGATACATGTTGTTTCTCTATTTGTACATGGAGTCAAGGCATACCATTTGTGTAATCATAAATTTACATACGGCAATAATGTTTGATTCATTATTTTTTCCCTTCCCCCCCACCCCTCCCACCCCTCTTTTCCCTCTACACAGTCCTTCCTTCCTCCATTCTTACCACCCTCCTTATCCCTAACCCTAAACCTAACCCTAACCCTAACGCTAACCCTTCCCACCCCCCATTATATGTCCTCATCCGCTTATCAGCAAGATCATTTGTCCTTTAGTATTTTGAGATTGGCTTATCTCACTTAGCATGATATTCTCCAATTTCATCCATTTGCCTGCAAATGCCATAATTTTATCAATCTTCATGGCTGAGTAATATTCCATTGTATATATATGCCACAGTTTCTTTATCCATTCATCAACTGAAGGCATCTAGGTTGGTTCCACAATCTGGCTATGGTGAACTGAGCAGCAATGAACATTGATGTGGCTATATCTCTGTAGTATGCTGATTTTAAGTCCTTTGGGTATAGGCCAAGGAGTGGGATAGCTGGGTTAAATTATCATTCCATTCCAAGCTTTCTGAGGAATCTCCATACTGCTTTTCAGAGTGGCTGCACTAATTTGCAACCCCACCAGCAATGTATGAGTGTTCCTTTTCCCCCACATCCTCGCCAACACCTATTGTTGCTTGTGTTCTTGATAATCGCCATTCTAATTGGGGTGAGATAAAATCTTAGGTTAGTTTTGATTTGCATTTCTCTTATTACTAGGGATGTTGAACATTTTTTCATATATCAGTTGATTGCTTGTACATCTTCTTCTGTGAAGTGTCTGTTCATTTCCTTAGCCCATTTGTTGATTGGATTATTTGTATTCTTGGTGTAGAGTTTTTTGAGTTCTTTATATATTCTGGAGATTAGCGCTCTATCGGAAGTATGAGTGGCAAAGATATTCTCCCACTCTGTAAGCTCTCTCTTCACATTACTGAGAGTTTCCTTTGCTGAGAGAAAGCTTTTTAGTTTGAATCTATCCCAGTTGTTGATTCTTGATTTTATTTCTTTTGCTATGGGAGTCCTGTTAAGGAAGTCTGATCCTAAGACAACAAGTTGAAGGTTTGGACCTACTTTTTCTTCTATAAGATGCAGGGTCTCTGGTCTGATTCCGAGGTCCTTGATTCATTTTGAGTTGAGTTTTGTGTAGGGTGAGGGATAGGGGTTTAATTTCATTCTGTTGCATATGGTTTTACAGTTTTCCCAGCACCATTTGTTGAAGAGCCTATCTTTTCTCCATTGCATATTTTTGGCCCCTTTGTCTAGTATGAGAAAATTGTATTTATTTGGGTTTGTGTCCATGTCCTCTATTCTGTACCATTGATCTACCTGTCTATTTTGGTACCTAAACCATGCCGTTTTTGTTACTATTGCTTTGTAGTAGAGTTGAAGGTCTGGTATTGCGATACCCCCTGCTTCGCTCTTTCTACTGAGGATTGCTTTAGCTATTCTGGGTTTTTTATTCTTCCAATGAATTTCATAATTGCTTGCTCTATTTCTGCAAGGTACATCATTGGGATTTTAATTGGGATTGCATTGAATCTGTATAGCACTTTAGGTAGTATGGCCATTTTGACAATATTAATTCTGCCTATCCAGGAACATGGGAGATCTAAGGTTTTCTTTAATTTCTTTCTTTAGTGTTCTATAGTTCTCATTGTAGAGGTCTTTCACCTCTTTTGTGAGATTGATTCCCAAGTATTTTATATTTTTTGAAGTTGTTATGAATGGGGTAGTTTTCCTAACTTCTCTTTCTGAAGATTCATCGCTTATGTATAAAAATGCATTGAATTTATGAGCATTGATCTTGTAACCTGTTACTTTACTGAATTCCCTTATGCGTTCTAAAAGTTTTCTGGTGGAATTTCCTGGTTCCTCTAAAAATATAATGGTGTTATCAGCAAACAGGGATAGTTTGAGTTCTTCTTTTCCTATTCGTATCCCTTTAATTTCTTTGGTTTGTCCAATTGCTCTGGCTAGAGTCTCAAGGATGATGTTGAATAGAAGTGGTGATAGAGGGCATCCCTGCCTTGTTCCAGTTTTTAGGGGGAATGTTTTCAGTTTTTCACCATTTAGAATGATATTGGCCATGGGCTTAGCGTAGATGGCCTTTACAATGTTAAGGAATGTTCCCACTATCCCTATTTTTTCTAGTGTTTTGAGCATGAAAGGGTGTTGTATTTTATCAAATGCGTTTTCTGCATCTATCGAAATAATCATGTGATTCTTAACTTTAAGTCTGTTGATATGGTGAATGACGTTTATTGATTTCCAGATGTTGAACCAACCTTGCATCCCTGGGATAAAACCTACTTGATTGTGGTGCACTATCTTTTTAATATATTTTTGGATGCGATTTGCTAAAATTTTGTTTAGAATTTTTGCGTCGATGTTCATTAAGGATATTGTCTGAAATTTTCTTTCCTTGATGTGTCTCTGTCTGGTTTAGGTATCAGGGTGATATTGACTTCATAGAACGAGTTTGGGAGGGTTCCCTCCTCTTCTATTTAATGGAATACTTTGAGAAGTATTGGAATGAGCTCTTCTTTAAAGGTTTCGTAGAACTCGGTTGCAACGCATCTGGTCTCGGACTTTTCTTTGTTGGTAGGCTTTTGATGACCTCTTCTATTTCATTGCTTGAAATTGATTTATTAGGTTGTGTATGTCCTCCTCGTTCACTTTAGGTAATTCATATGTCTCTAGAAATTTGTTGATGTCTTCGAGGTTTTCTGTTTTGTTGGAGTATAGATTTTCAAAATAGCTTCTAATTATGTTTTGTATTTCACTCATGTCTGTTGTGATATTTCCTTGTTCATTCCGAATTTTAGTAATTTGAGTTTTCTCCCTCTTTCTCTTTGTTAGAGTGGCTAAGGGTTTATCAATTTTGTTTATTTTTTCAAAGAACCAACTATTTATTTTGTTAATTTTTCCGATTTTTTCTTTCATTTCAATTTTGTTGATTTCGGCTCTGATTTTAACTATTTCCTGTCTTCTACTACTTTTGGTGTTGGTCTGCTCCTCTTTTTCTAGGGCTTTGAGCTGTAGTGTTAAGTTGTTTTTTTGTTGATTTCCACTTCTTTTGTTGAATGCGCCTCATGAAATAAATCTTCCTCAAAGTACTGCTTTCATAGTGTTCCAGAGATTTTGATATGATGAGTCTTTGTTCTCGTTTACTTCTAAGAATTTTTTTATTTCCCTCCTGATGTCTTCTGTTATCCATTCATCATATAATAGTGTATTATTTAATCTCCAGGTATTGGAGAAGTTTCTGTTTTTTATTCTGTCATTTATTTCTAATTTCAATCCATTATGATCTGATAGAGTACAAGGTAGTATCTGTATCTTCTTGTATTTGCTAACAGTAGCTTTGGGGCATAAAATATGGTCTATTTTAGAGAAGGATCCATGTGCTGCTGAGAAGAAGTGTATTTGTTCTTTGTAGGATGGTATATTCTATATATGTCGGTTAAGTCTAAATTGTTGATTGTGTTATTGAGATCTATGATTTCTTTATTCAATTTTTGTTTGGAAGATCTATCCAGTGGTGAGAGAGGTGTCTTAAAATCCGCTAGTATTATTGTGTTGTGGTCTATTTGATTTCTGGAATTGAGAAGGATTTGTTTGACATACATGGATGAGCCAATGTTCAGGGCATAGATATTTATGATTGTTATGTCTTGCTGATTTATGCTTCCCTTAAGCAGCATGTAATGTCCTTCTTTATCCCTTCTGACTAGTTTTGGCTTGAAGTCCACATTATCTGAAATGAGGATGGATACTCCAGCTTTTTTGCTGTGTCCGTGTGCATGGTATGTTTTTTCCCATCCTTTCACCTTTAGTCTATGGGTATCTCTTTCTCTGAGATGAGTCTCTTGCAGGCAGCATATTGTTGGATTTTTCTTTTTAATCTAATCTGCCCGTCTATGTCTTTTGATTGGTGAGTTCAGGCCATTAACATTCAGGGTTATTATTGTGATATGATTTGTATTCCCAGTCAATTGACTCATATTTGTTTTTGACATGATTTGGTTTCTCCTTTATTTGGCTATTCCTTTAGGCTAGTTCCTCCTGTTGCTGATTTGCATTGTTGTTTTTCATCTCTTCCTCATGGAATATTTTGCTGAGAATGTTCTGTAATGCCGGCTTTCTTTTTGTAAATTCCTTTAGTTTTTGTTTATCATGGAAGGATCTTATTTCATCGTCAAATCTGAAAGTAAGTTTTGCTGGGTATAAGATTCTTGGTTGGCATCCTTTTTCTTTCAGGGCTTGGTAAATGTTGTTCCAGGCCCTTCTAGCTTTTAGGGTCTGGATTGAAAAATATATTGATATTCTTATTGGTTTCCCCCTGAATGTAATTCGATTCTTTTCTCTCGCGTCCTTTAAAATTCTCTTTATTTTGTATGTTAGGTATTTTCATCATTATGTGCCTTGGTGTGGGTCTGTTGTACTTTTGTATATTTGGAGTCCTATAAGCCTCTTGTACTTGGTTTCTCATTTCATTCTTCAGATTTGGGAAAGTTTCTGATATTATTTCATTGAATAGATTGTTCATTCCTTTGTTTTGTTTCTCTAAGCCTTCCTTAATCCCAATAATTCTTAAATTTGGCCTTTTCATGATATCCCATAATTCTTGTAGATTCTGTTCATGATTTCTTACCATCTTCTCTGTTTGGCCAACTTTGCTTTCAAGATTAAATATTTTCTCTTCAATGTCTGAGGTTCTGTCTTCCAGGTGTTCTATCCTATTGGTTATGCTTTCTATGGCGTTTTCAACTTGGTTTATTGTTTCCTTCATTTCAAGGATTTCTGTTTGTTTTTTTTTTTCAGTATCTCTGACTCTTTATTGAAATGATCTCTTGCTTTCTGTATTTGGTCTTTTAACTGTTGATTGGTGCGATCATTTAATGCCTGCATTTGCTCTTTCATCTCCTCCTTCAATGCCTGCATTTGCTCTTTTATCTCCTCATTTGCTTTTCTGATTGTTTTATTTATGTACATTGTGAACTCCCTTTCTGACATTTCTTCTGCTGTGCTGTCATTGGGTTTTATTGATATAGTATCTAGGTTTGTTTGGAACATTTTCTTCCCTTGTTTTCTCATATTGGTCAGATGTCAGTGGGACTCTGAGATATTGCAGATTTCCTCTATTGGTTTATAGTGTCCCTGTTGATTTCCAGTGTAACACCTCCCAGCCTTCAGTAGCCTGAAATCTTGGAGGAACTTGATAATGCAGTGCTTCCGAAGAAAGCTGCCCCTAGCCCCCTACTGGTTCCAGGGCTTGGAGCTGGTTCTGTGCGGAAATGCTCTCACTGGGGGCCTGCACTGCACAGCTGGCCGTGTGGGAGGAGCCCACCGCCGGAGTGTGCAAGGCTACCTGGGGAAGACTCTAGCTGCCCTGCCCTGCTCTGATAAGCTGCCCCCATCTGTGCCTGCCGCCCAGGCCGAGCCTTACCCGGTGGGTGAGACTCACCCCGTGGCTCTATTTTAGTCTGAGTCTCTCAATGCCTCCCCTTCTTGAGTTCTGGGTTCTAAAGTGACTGGAGATGGAGTCACCCTCTAGTCTGCCATCTTGGATCACCCCGTGGAAAGAGCCTGTGGCTGGAGGGAGCAGGGCCGCCTGGAGAAGTCTCTGACTGCCCTGCCCTGATCCCAGAGGCTGCTTGCGGGTCGAAGCTCTTTGTTGGCTTGGGGACTTGTGGCTGGCTCTGTGTAGAAAGGCTCTCACCAGGCGGTCTGCTCCGAGAAGCTAGCCTTGAAAGGCGCCTCCCACCGCAGGGGGCCGGGCTGCTTGGGGAAGTCCATAGTTGCTCTGTCCTGGTCCCTTAAGCCACTTGCGCGCCGGAGCACACCGCGCTGGCTCCGGGACTTGGAGCTGGTTCTGATCAGAAAGGCTCTCACTCTATATTTGTACTTAAAGAGTGACTTCGGATCTGCAATCATGTAGTTCACTAATAATTCATTCCAGAATAAAACTGACTTGCATAATCAGTCACAGACCACCCTGCTTCACTCCTTAGAGTAGAACATGTTTCCCCAAACTTGCCACATCTTTGAAAGCTGAATAGGATATACACTGACTAGAGGCAAGCAAGTAAAAACAGCAACGGTAAAGGCAACAATAAGGACACCAGTGATAGTGATGGCAGCAATGATGATGCTGAGAGAGAGAGAATCAAAGAAAGGAAGGGACCTACGTCCTTCCCCCCAACGCACCCATTCAGATATGATTCTCCCGCAGTGGAGGAGTAGTTGGAAAAGGGAGAGAAAAAGGCCAGAAACGTTATTCCAGGGGAGGTCCTTCACGGGCAAACGTGAAGTCAGGAAAGCGATCTCTGCCCCACTTTTTGGATGGGTCTATTGATAATCCATTCCCAAGACAACTGGATATCAAGCTGAATTAAAATGTTCACGGAATTTTTTCACAGATATTCTCTGTCACTGTCCAGCGACATCGATTTGGCGCGGGGGACAAATGAGTAGTGAGGCTCTTGAATTCGGAACTGTTTATTGTTGAATCAGGGAAACCGGGAACCCTGGCTCTCAAACCTGGAACCTGGAACCTGGAACCTGGAATCTCAAACCTGGAACCTCCAACCTCGAACTCAAACTCGAACTCCGAAACCCGGCGCTGGAGGAGAGACGGCTTATATCCCCTCCAGGAGGTGAAGAGTAGGGCTGACGCCAATTATGTGAAGATTAGGCGAGGAGCTAGCTGCCCAATCATGGCAAAGGTCAAGACGAGCAGGCACGATCAGGAGCACTTGGGAACACTTGTGTACATGTTGTGTACGTGGACTTAATTGAATATGGCCAATGATAAATCACCTGGGTGTGCTTATGTTAATCAACCTCCTCACTACCGATGTGACCAAAACAACTTCTGACTGGCTGCCAGGCGCCATCTTGGTGAGTCTGCATGGTGTAGCTCCAAAACAATGGGGATTTGATATTAAAATAAAATGTAAAGATCTGTCCTCAAAATACTAAGATCAGAGCAAATTATAAAATCTGATTTTTAACACTTACAATTACTCTATAAAAAGTAAGGAAGAAAAATTCTCTCAAATGTATGAAGTGATAAAATGGGGCTATCATCTGAGATCAAAGAGAGTTTCATAAGAAGGCAGTGTCTTGTATGATCACTAAATACATTCCAAAGTTGACTTTTCAGTTTCGCAGGTGCAGGAAGTAATTTAATATCTTACCTTCTCAAAAGTATTACTCTTTGAGGGATTGAGTCATTGCAGTCAAATTCACAGGAGACTGATGGGTATAGAATCATCTATCTAGGTAAGAAATCACTTAGCTACAGAGAATTTTGGAATATTAGTAGTCATTGAAAATTCTTGGCATTCTCTTTGTGCTCAATTTCCTCATCTAAAGAAATGAGTCTACCTCATAAATTAGTTGTAAGTCTAAGCACATCATGCATATAAATTCTATTTTTTACCTAGTTCATGATAACTCAATACATGCTAATTACTATTTAGTATTATCTGGCATTTATTAACCAATTTCTATATGCCAGACAGGTTTTTTTCCAAACCTCACCTGTATTAACTCATTCAGTACCTACCAACAATAAACCTAAAATGTTGTTGCTATTCACAGTGTCAATTATGAATGAGGGAATTAAATCAAAATTCAATAAATTTCCCATTAGGTACATAATATTTTTAGATTAAATCAAATGTAGGCATCTGATTTCACCACTCTGTATTAGCAGGAAATTAGAATTTCATGGTTAAAATGTGATTAGTGGGAATAAGATGATGTTATACAGTCTGGCTTTTCCAGCTACATCAGCTTATTGCATCTGACTTCAGCATAAATTCAAAATTGGATACTTGTATTAACTTGGATAGCATTGTCTCTAGGCCAGAATCAAGACACAATAGCTAACTCTTAAATAATTTTTTTATCAATTTGAAAACTCTTCCTCTTTGATTTATTAATTATTCTTCAGGTAATATACAACATACTTGATTAGATTTTTGCCTTTCTTATTTAAAATAGCATAACTAACCAGAAAATATAATTTAGTCAATGAGGAATTTGGGCAGAACAAAAGGTCATCAGTCATATATATGTGTTTATGTACAAAAAATCTATTTTATATATAGATGACTATATGTGTATGTGACTTTATTCTTCTAACTGTGAGTTTTATTCACTGAGTAATCTTAAATCAGCATTAATTATGTGTTTTCAATTTCTTGCTGAGGATTGCATATCTTTCAATTTATATAAAATCACCATATGTCATTCAGTTTACATGAAACAGCAGATTCTGATTATGTAACAAAAACAATAATGTAATAAAAGAGTAGCTATGAGTCACAATTCAGATCACCTACTCTGAAATTTTAGTTGTTCCTCTTTTCTAATTAATTTGGTTAGAGCTCTGAAGTTCACCAGGTCTATTTTTTCTATCCTGTAAAATACTAGCATTTTATTGTGTCATTAAGAGACTTATATGAGATAACACATGTAAAGATTCTCTATAAGTAAATGTGGAGGTGCTTATAGTATTAAAAATTCTTAAATGTTTTGGAATTTATATATAATTAGCAGTGAAATTTATCACATAATATCCTTATATTTAAAAATATTCAAAGCATTTACTGGATTTCACATTATTCATACTGAGGAAATATTCAAGGTAATTTGACACTTTATGCTCATTTTAAATATATAGTTTATTAATGTATCCTCATTTTATTCAATAAAAATCCAGTGGAAAATAGTTTAATAAAAGACATGATATTTTTTCTTTTGAAAATTCAGTTTTAGTACTTATTCTGTAGAAGTAAAAGGAAAGGGGTAAAAAAATGGATTTACTGATAATAATCATGGAGACATAAATGATGTATGTGTTCAACTTTATTCTCTCCTAAATTAAAGAAAAAAGTATAATTGTTAAAATTAAAAATTAAGAGAAATCTTTGGGAAAGCAGAATTGTATCCCCCATTTTTTTCCTAACAACTTTTACAGATAATAAATTCATATGTACTTCATAATAAATTCATATGTACTTCCATATGAAGTACAAATAAAATATAATTATTTCTCGTATTTTAATAATTTGCAGTTATTTATTTTTATTTCATTTTATTTTTATTAAATTTTATTTTTACTCAGATTTATATTTTCTCCCATATTCTGGTTATATGTCATTACTATTGTAGTCCTGGTACAGCACAAGTAGAAACCACACTGGCTATTTTAAGCTGAAATAGATTAGTTACCAGTAATGTGATACTTTTAAAATTATGGGGTAGGGTGGCTGAAAGGAGCAAAAGGATCACAGGAAGTCACAGAAATGGCTGGGGCTAGACGCCTCAGCTTCACTGTTCCCAACTCCTCTGTTACCTCACAGCCATCCATAAATCTGGTGACTAGACTTTTAGAAAGTTACAATGTCCTCTTGATCTTTGAGTCTCCATGACTATACTTGCCTGTAGAATAACAGGAAAGCAGGAAGAGAATCTCTCATATTTCCATTCAAATTTACCTTACGTGGTTCTATTTGATTGCAGAATGAAATTAATTTCCAGAACCCTGGAAGCAAGGGACTTGAGAAATAGGGCTTTTAACTTCTAGACTTCACAATTTACTGGAAGGATGATGGCAGTAGAGCCTGCAACCCACAGGGTATGGCACATATGTCTTCAATCATGTTACTTAGCTTAGAAGGCGATCAAGGAATTTTCAATGGAGTAATGCACATAATTATATCTGTTAGGGGTGTCTTAAAATGATTGACTAGTTCTTGAATTTTACTTGTTTTCTGCAGCTTGGATGATTTGATAAGTTTTATCCATATGACATATTCCAATAATGTAACTCAAAACTAAACTTAATTTAATACATAATAGTTTGACTTTCCTTTTTTTCCACTGAAGAATATGTCAGAATGTAAGGGAAAAGGATATCATGTATGTTTTATCTTCCATCTGGTCACATTTATGAAACAAATCACTTATAAATAAACAGTAATGCTTTATTATTAATAAAATATCCATTGTAGCTAATAACAAAAATATATCTTTCATGATACAAGACTGGTTAATTATTAGGAAGTCTGGTGCCAGGTGGACTCATTGGTATTTCTAAGCAATAAACTGCTATGATTCCCAATCTAACCTAATGTTTTAAAATTGATCTCTAGATGTCATTCTCAAAATATGAAACAAAGACCACAGATGTTCTTTGAAATTATTAAAAGCTTAAAGTTCTTTCTTTGTTTATGATCAAGTAGCAAGCCATTTACATGGCTTTCATGTCATATACATTTAAGAGTAATGACTTACTATACTTTTGTGAATTACAATGTCTCAGTGTGTGAAGAATTTGCTCCTTTTTAGCATCCTGGTCTGTAATCATTGAAGAGCACAAATGGCAAGTGACATCTAAAAAGCATTATAAGGAAAGCATATAGGAAGTAAACCATATGCCTTCCTTATCAGCCACTGTTAACTCTTTAAAAAATCTCCAAACATGCATTTTCAAATTTTCTACCTATCCTAAATCAGATCCATTCTTTCTCATGGAAAGGCAACTTGAGTTTTATTAAAATGAGTGATTTTATTTCAGGGATATATGAACAAATATGAAAGGAAATTTAAAGGTGCTAATTAAATTAAAAGGGTATTCTCTATTGTTTTTAAATCTTTGTTTTTCTGCATCACCATCTTTCTTTTCCTACTGCTGCAATCTTGCTGGTACAGATTGTGGGAAAATTTTCATTAGTTGGAACTGTGGAAATATAGATTTGTTAGTTTTTATTTCTACATATGTTGATAAGCTTCTAAATATTCTGCAGTTTTTAGTTTAACTTTCAAAATAACCTCAAAAGTAAAATTGCAGGATTGAACAATTGTTACGTCTTTCGGTGGTTATATTTGGTAGCCTTAGTTAGTGACATTGTCTGTTTCTACATGATTTTCTGCCTGAAAGAGTGAAAGTAGTTATATCAATAAATTCCTAGAATTCTAAGTTATAAGAAATATTACACCTGTGATATTCCTCCTACACTTTCCTATAGTGATCTGAGAAGCTTCGTACTTAAATCCATTAGTAAAAAGAGTGTTTTTCTTGGCTTTGACCATGTACTGTAATTCTGGATTTCCTGGTTGTTAATATAGATAGAAATTTTGGATAACCTTTGTGTTTTGTAAATCTAACTTCTTTTTACTCCTGCTTATGGGCTACTCAATTGAAAAGTTTAGGATATTATATCTGTTTTTTAAATGATCTTGGCAAATAATGCATTCATCCATTAAAAAAAAAATGATGAATTATCAATAAATTGTAAAAGGGTTTTGCATTCCATGATTGGCATGAAAGTCGCACACACAACCACCCATGTCATTCCCATGTGATATTTTTCAGGATTGTTTAAACAGAAGAAGTTCTCAAATCTTAAAAAGGAGCTCCAATTTGAAAATATAAATAATTTTGCCATGCTTGTTATAGGTATTTGCAAATAGAATTTTTAATTTCTTGCATCAAAAACAGGTTTTCTACAGAATAAATGAAATTTTCCAAAGATTTAAAATGATGTTTCTAAAAATGATAGCCATATATTTTAATAACATATTAGATTATTAAATGTCTTTTATTAGGTAATTTAGACTACATTTCATTTTCAGAATGACTTTGACCTTTAGAATGATTCACTTGATGGGTAGGAGTTGATATGTCAATGGGTGAACTGACTTACCCGACATAATGCTGCTGAAGAAAAAGTCACGAGAACATGTGCATGCATAAACTCAAGTACATAAAAACAGTGAGTGTGTCATATTGTTTCAGGAAACAAGTACTATGTAGTACTTGTATTTTACATGTCTTTCTCTGTAACATCTGTTTGTACTCGCTATATGGGAAAATCTCTTGCACATTAAGAATAGAAAAAAGGATGAGGTGCAAGAATAGACAGAGGTACAATACTATATTAAATCAACAGCTTTATTGAGGTATGACTGACCTGCAATTAACTACATGTTCTTAGAATGTTCAAGAAGAGGGTTTTGGCCTGTGTATAAAACCTCGATACCATTAGCACAATCACAATAGTGAATACATCCACACTCCAAACATTCCTCATCCCATTTTAATTCCTGTCTTCTTTCATTGTCTTTGCCTTTCTTACTAGAAAACCACTGGTTTGATTCACTTTACATTAGAGTGAACTTTCTAGAAGTTTTATGTAAATGCAATTATATAATGCACCCTCCTTTTACTCAGAATAATTACTTGGGTATTCCATTTTTTTAGGTATTACCATTTCACTATTTTACAACTGAGTAGTTATGCTTTAATCAATTTTGTCCCATTGTCCAATATGTAGACCATGTATATAATATGTAATATAATGGTAAATAATAATATAAATTTATATGTAAATCTATATGTAAATTATAGTTTATGATTTCCAACCTATTTTAATGCCCCTGTGGTCAGTTTTGTGAAATATTCACAAAATTAAAAACTCAGGTCTTTGTGGTTAAGGATTTACCATATGTGCTTATTCATTTATCTATTGAAGAACATTTGAATGAATATTTTAAATTTTCAAATAAACCTCCTATGAACATTTCACAAGAGTGAACAAGTTTACCATTTGTTTAGGTAAATTCAAAGATACAATGTACTATATTATATAGTAGGTTTATGATTAACTTTTTAATTAAATTATTTAACAAAGTGGTTGTACATTTATACATCATTCTCAGAAGTATAAGGAAGTTCCAGTTCTTCCATGACTTTACCAACATATACAGCCTGTAATTTGAACCATTCTATTACATGTGCAGTGTTGTCTCATTGCGATTTTAGTTTTCATTTCTCTAAAGAGTAAAGGTATTCAGGATCATTTTATGTGCTTATTCACCATCTCTATAACTTCTAACGAAAACATCTATTCAAAGACTTTACCAACTTTTGATTTTGTTATTGTCTGTGTAGCTACCATTTCTCATATTCTTCATTCCTTAAGTAGATCACATTTCCATTCTTTAAGTAGATCACATAGAATCCTTTGGACAGTAGCTCTTTTTGTTGGGGTGGTTGTTTTGCTTTGATATTGTAAGATGTTGTTCTGACTTCTTACTGCCCTAGATTCTGACTGACATGAAATCTATAATTCTTATTTTAGTTTCTTTGTATGTAATGCTACCTTTATTTTCTGATTGCATTTAAATGTCTGTGTTTATCAATAGCTTTGAGTAATTTTAAATATGATATACTTTGATACAGTCTTCTTTTTGAGTCATATGCTTGAGCTTCTTGAATCTCTAGGTTCATTGATCCCCTTGGCTCTGTAGGTTTATAAGTTAAATTTGGATATTTTTGTGGCTATTATTTCTTCTAATATTTTTAATCCTGTTCTTTACTTTCTCTATTATAAGAACCCTAACTACTCATCTATTAGAAGGCTTAAAGTTGTTCAAATGTTTACTGATGTTGTTTTCATTGTTTTTGGATTCTCTAACTCCATGTTTCATTTTGGATATTTCTTGCTGCTGTTCACTAATCCTTTCTTCTGCAATATTGACTCTGCTGGTAATACTATCCAGTATACTTTTTACTTCACACTTCTCTATAAGTTCTATATTTCATGTCTTTAACTTTTCAAATGTATGGAATGCTATTGAAAATAACTAAAATATACTTGTCTAAATATTCTAACATCAGTGTGAAGTTTAGTTTGGTTTTTATTTATTTATTTTTCCTTATTATGTGTTGTACTTATCAGGTCATTTGTGTGCTTGGTAATCATTGGATAGATGATAGATTTTGTTGATTTTAACTTTCAGTTACTAGATAGTTTTTGGTATCCTTATAGATATTCTTGAACTATATTCTGAGACACAGACAAGTTGTTTGGAAATAGGTTTTTCTCTTTTGAGCATCTTGTTTAAATTCGTTAGGAATGCTCGGAGACACTTGTAGTTTTGGGATGATTGAAGAGCCTTCCACTCCAATGGACAACCCTGGATCATAAGTTTTTCCAGTCTGTTTCCTGAGAGCAGACACTATTTCTGGTTCTGTGTCTAGTAGGCATTTTTCACTGTAATCCTTTCAGATGGTTCTTCCTATGGCGGCAAATGATTTGCTCATACACCTGCTCAGAAGAATGCTCTGCAGAATTTTCAAGGGTCTCTCTAGTGACCTCCAAAACTTTCTCTCAGTGCTGCTCTTTTCTCTGCAGTATCCCTCACTGTATACCTACCTTAGTGATTGCTCGCCCCGGTACTCAGTTCTGTCTCTCCTGGACCTCTGTCACATTTCTCCTGTGTTTCTTTTTCTGTACTACTGCGTGGAAAATTCTGAAGGGCAAAGGTGAGACAAGCACAGGAATCATCCTCACAGTGCTCCCTCTTACTGCCATTCATGCAATGTCTTGAAAATCATTGCATTTCGTTTTTGGTTGCTTCAGGCAGGTAGGCAAATTCAGTATATAATACCCGTTGTGGTCAGAAACAAAAGTCTGAGTGAAATATTGAAAATGCACACACACACACACACACACACACACACACACACATGCACATATAACAACTTTTTAAAAGTACATGTGTTTGTGCAATAAAATAATACATTTAGTTCTAAACTTCTGCTTTCAATATTTTGTTAATTATTACTTATTTAGTATTAGAGAGCAATGGCTTTATTAAGATAATGAACAGAAGTGTGTATTTTACAGCAGTACAGATAGTTGACATTATTTTAGGCATGTAATAATTATTCTTATTTGGTATGTTGAACAATAAAAACATTTTTCATGGTGTACCGAAAGTGATTACAATGACGCCATCATGCATCAAAAGTCAGCATGTGTTTATACAGGTTTTACTTTTCTGTACCCATTGAAATACAGATTTCCATGACCATGGACAAAGGTTTAGCTGTCACTTTCAGCAGAACTTATGGAATAAGTCTGGCCTCCTGGTAGTTAAACTACACTACCTTTCTTTCCAAAATGCTTTTCTTGAGTGTATAAAAGTAAGCCAGGATCACTTTGCTAAGATTAACTTTTGAGTATATATTCATGAAGGTGAGTACAAAATTATATAATAAAGTTAATATTATTCTATAAATAATGCATCATCTTGTTGAGATGGATGTAAAGAATATGAGTCTTTGTTAAATATCTGATCCTTCATGAGATTTTATGTATTTGTTGACTTTTATAGAAAGTTCAGATCCTCCCTAACACTTTTGTTAAACTTAAATATTTTATATGCAAATTATTTTGAGATCAATAGGGAAAGGTTCATATCATGAGTGTAAATTTGTTCTGCTAATTGCATGCATGTTAAAAACATCCTAGTAGGATAGATCAAGATTAAAGATTAGTTACATATAAACTGAATATTCCATTGGAATATAACCCAGTAAAATACTTAGTGACTAGCACTTCTTTATGTATATTGACTTGTTTCTTTTGTGAAGACAGTGAATTTGCATATCTGAATACATATAGATGTTTTGAAATTTTGAGGAGCTCATCATTAAAGTTACAGAGCAAGATAGTAATAGGATAAACTCTATCTCTTTGGTAGCATAATATTAAACATATATGTAGTAAAAAATACCCTCATTTTATTAAAACTTTAATTCAGATAATGTAGCTAATTTGTTTCTTAAAAGAGTATATAGTGTACTTATAAGTGACACTAAGCAATTGTCTATTATTTACCATTTATTTAGTACCAGCATAGTTTAAATATTAAGAAAAAAGTGAAATTATTTATAGATTTTCTACTTAGAGATTAGGATTGCCTACAAAATTACTAAATTGTATACTATTTTCAATTTAACATGAATGAATATGAAAAAATGTTCAGAAAGTGAATTACTGAAACCTTTTTTCTGTCCCTCATAAGTCGGGCTCTTGTTTGTAAGGTTTGTGTGTTTTGTGAGATAAATCAACAAATAAGATAAATGTTCCAATTATGTACTTTATGTTCTTGTCCTCACATATATGTCTGGGTCATATTGCAAACTGAGATAATATGTTTGACTTTTTCATTTTCCACATTTATGGTTCATCATCATTTTGAATACTAAAGTCTGAAAGGAATGTACTGTCTGTAAGATTTCATATGTGGTAAATAGAACTCTATCTTTTGATTTGAAATTTGTAAAGAACACCAGCAATAAATCAAAATGAATAAAATTGGAGAATATCATGCTAAGTGAAATAAGCCAAGTCCAAGAAAACCTAAGTCCGAATGTTTTCTCTGGTCAGTGGATGATGATGGTGGATGGGGGTTAGGGGCGTAGGAGAAGAATTTAGGAACTTTAGATTACGTAGAGAGAAATGAGAGGGAGAAGGGGACAGGCATATGAAAGATGGTGGAATGAGACAGACATCTTTACCCTATGTACATGTATGATTACACGAATGGTATGAATCTACAAAGTGCACAACCATAGAAATGAAAAGTTGTACCCCATTTGTGTACAGTGAATCAAAATGCAGTCTATAAAAATAAAAAAAAAAACAAATAAAAAAAAAAGAAGTCACAATTCTTCACTGTAGTGAGCATAGGTTCTGGGTTGCCAATACTTACTATGGTTTGGATGTGAGATGTCCCCCAAAAGCTCATGTGTGATACAATGCAAGAAGGTTCAGGGGAAAGATGATTGGGTTATGAGAACCTTAGCACAATCAGTGAATTAATCCTCTCATGGGGATTAACTGAGTGGTAACTCAAGGCAGGCAGAGTGTGGCTGGAGGAGGTGAGCATTGGGGGTGTATATTTTATATCTGGCAAGGGGAATCTCTCTCTGCTGTCTGATCATCATCATGTGACTTGTTTCCTTCCATCACACTCTTCTGCCTTGATGCTCAGCCTCAGCTGAAACCCTGAGGAATGGAACCTGCTATCTATGTACTGAGACCTCTGGAACTGTGAGCCTCCAAATAAACTTTCCCTCTTCTAAGTTGTTCTTGTCGGGTGTTTAGCCACATCAGCAAAAAAGTTAAAAAAAAAAATACTGTTGGAGATTATTCCTCCTTTTAAATAACTGAAGTTATAGTTAAGGGGAAAATTGACACCTTTTCTTCATGAAATCTTTTTTAAATATAACTATATATTTATGTGTTTTTAAAATTTTTTTCTGATCCTGCATTTTGATGCTTTAAAGGAATACCTACATATTGGTAGGTATGGAGTGGTACGCTTGTAATCTCATTATATTTATTTTTAGCTTACTTAATTATATCAAAGATTATGTATAATAGAGGAAATAATAAAATATAGAGTGCCCTTGCCTGGATCCTGTTATGAAAATTACTTTGCATAAACTTCATCATATTATCAAGCCTTTAGAATATTTATAAAGTTTTATTTTTCAATGATTACATATCTCACCACATTTCAATATTGAAGAACACTGAAATAAATTGAAGAATATAGTAGTCAAGCATCAAGAGCCTCTTTATAAGTGAAGATTGAATTAATCATGGGGGGATAAGAACAGCACAAAAAATATTCTGTGGTATTTGAAATAATTTTTTATTTAACAACAAATTTTAGCAATTCGTTATACTTACAGGTATAGTGGTTTATTATATGTTAAATTTATGCCATATTAATTTTCAATCTCATTTTTCTTGCCAAATCTACATAATTTTTTTCTTAGTACAAAAAGAACATGAGTTTTGGGTATGTCTTAAAACAACATATTTGGTTTTGTCTTCAACTGGATCCTTGATAATAATCAACAGTTTTACAATTAATAATTTTAGAAAGCTGTATCAAATCACACATTTTAAAAGGTTGTTTATGTAGGTATAGGAATTATTTATCCCTGATGTTTAAGTGCTATCAGTCCAGGATCGATTTGAGAAAACAGAAAAAAAATTAGTTCTTTTAAGAGATGAAATTTATAAAGACAATTCTTCACACCGATATTTGAGCACATAATAAGCAAGATGGGAATACTGAGGTTACCCCAAGGTAACTTCAAGAAGTAAGTAACCTCCCTTAGGGCTGTAGTAGAGAGGAAGAAGTAGAGGTTATGCAAATGTAGAGTTGAATAAAGGGACTCTGTAAAGCTGGAACTCAAGTGTTGGAAGTGAAGTATGTCCAGGAATGCTGCTGTCACCTCTGCAGGGACTTCATGATGTTACTTCTGAGTATGCCAAGACAATGTGGAATCTGGAACCAACTGCTACATCTAGGGAAAACTAACATTGCTGGGGTGACACCAAAATGCAGCACCACTGGAAAAGACAGGCAAAGAAGTCCCTTGACGTTCCACTCTCAGGTCTTGAGACCAATATGGACTCGCGGTACCTTCTGGAAATAGTTACCTGTCTTATGTTGGACCTTCTCAGTCCTCTTCTCAGTTTGCTGGTGTGTTTTTTTTTTTTTTTTTTTTTTTTTTTTTTTTTGCGGTGCTGGGGATCAAACCCAGGGCCTTGTGCATGCAAGGCAAGCACTCTACCAACTGAGCTATCTCCCCAGCCCGTGCTGGTGTGTTTTCTCTGAAAATGTATCTCAGGAACTGATTCAGCTATTGTCCTATGATACTTAGAGAATGGAGCCTATGAGATGCCCTGGGTCTGTGGCTGGTCCAAGCCCTGGAGAGCATCCTGTTAAACAGATTCTTCTCACTGGGGTCTGTGGGCTTTCTTCTGAATGGTTACAAAGATTATGCTGCCAGAATGCTGCTGGTTTGGGGAGTTCTTTCTCATGTCAGATGTAGAATGAATTCAGGGCTCTGGGTTGTGAAGGGTTTGCTGCCAACCTTTGGGCTTAAGCCACAAATGCGGGCAAAAGATAGGGGATGGAAGGAATTTTTATCACGGCCATGCAATAGTCTTAAAGTCCTTAGGGAGGAAGGCAGGGTCACCCTCACGAGAGTACTTTTGATCACAAACTTCATTTTGATCTATATGTTTAAAATCTAGGGGGTAAGTTCCAGGTAACAATATTTTCAGAAAACAGAGTGCTATTCTGTTGAAGAAAATCAAAACCTAGGATTCTGATCAGAGTTTTCTCACTTTATACAGCTTCCTAGACCACTAAATTCATAGTGGTAATTTGCATGTAAGGAAATATTTGTTGATGAGTTAGTTAAATATTTGTCATTTTTAGAGTAAGTTTGACAAGAACAAAGGTAATTTAACTTTATGTCAAGATAAGGTGACATGATTTTTCTAATTAAATAGAGAAAAGATTTCAATCCAATCCTGTATGGATATTCATATTTTAAAAAGTCTGTTAGATATGAAACGTTAATAGAGGTAACTTGTTATTTTCCTTCAATAAGCTAGAAAGAAAATATTTATAGTGAGAAAAATATTTTTGATTACTGATATCTTTTCTAACAAAATATTTTAACAAGTACTGTATGAAAATTGGCAAACATAAAGAAGTAGTATGCTTATTCTTTTAACTCTTTGCAAATATTCAAAATGTGAATTATGCATAATTTTGGTAGCCTGAGAGAAGAAAAGTATGTAAAGATTTAATTATCACTAATATAGTAGAAAAACAGTTATATAGCATCTAAAACAATAAGTCTTAAAATTCACAAACAAGTTTTAATACACATTTTGTTAAAAATTTCATGATATTATTATCAAATTGTCACTAAAATATTGTTTTAATACTAGTATTTTTCATTGATTCATGAAATTTTCTAGAAGTATAATTTATTAAAATTTCAGAAAAAAAAGTTTTAATATTCTTTCTTTCTTGTTTTTTTTCTTCTTTTATTCTATTACTGCTGGGAATTGAACTAGAGATGCTCTACCACAGAGCTGCTTCTCCAGGCCTTTTATTTTATTTCGAGACAGAATTTTGCTAAGTTGCCCCTGCTGGCCTTCAATTTGCAATCCTTCTGCCTCAGCCTCCCCAGAAAATGGGATTACAGGGATGTCCCATGACACTCAACTCATATTTATTTATTAACCTCATAGCTCACATTTTCAAACATGTCACCACCCAGTGTTTCACATGCCAGTCAAGAAGAATCTGTAAAAAAGACAATATACAGAACCATAACCATATTCAAACAAATTGGCCAAAAGTTTCAATGTAAGTGAAAAGGGAAGAAAGCAAGACTTTTATTCAGACTTTTTACATATATTAAGATAAACAAAGAAGGAGTGAAAATACTGGTGACTGTATTCATAAGAGGTTTTTATTTTTTGTTCATGTTTTCTGTTTTTATATAATTAGAAAAAAACACTACCATAGAAAATAAATATTGTATGATACCAGTGATGTTGGATAATTTGAAAGGAGCAGTAGGTTATAAAAGTAATGAAATCTACTTTTTAAGAGAATTCTTTTTGTAACAATGCGTTTTGGAAGCCACATTCTGGAGGGAAAAAAAGCCAATATCCTAGTCTATTAACATTACTCTACAAAATCTAGAATTCTGCCAGGTGGACTTTTTGCTTCACAAAGTCCTTCACTAAAATTGAAAGAGCTTGTTCATGTACTGTAGTGTGTGTGTGCATACATACACAGTAATTTCTTTGTAATGGTTATTATATTTCCCCTAATTAAGACTTAAAAGTTTTCTATCAAACTTTATCCATCCTAGGTTGTGATGGTAGATACATAAGGTTAGGAATTAGCCATGATCACATCACACATGGTAGATACACCTTTGATCTTGTCCATTGCCAGATAACCATGGGTTCCTTAGCCACTTGGATACAGATTAATCTAGCTTCTGCACTTAACAAGGCTAAAAACTACATATTAACACTTGGTTTTCCTACTGATTTAAAACTACCCAGAAATTTGGCTGACTGGATTTCAGATCTTTCTGAAGAAATAAATACTTACATTTCTCCTTGAAATGGTTCATATTCTCAGAATGGGTAGTCTCAGTTACATAAGACTGAGAAAAAGGACACAGAACAGAAAAAAAAATTTTTTTCTTGAGAAAAAGGGAAACTGAGTGAGATACCTATGCGTAGGTATCTCCATAGGTAACTTAGAAACAAAAAGTGATAATTCTGAGTAGTCATGGAACAGCATATTTGGCCAATGAAGTGGTTTTCCTAACAAGAGAGATGCATGTTAATTTGTAGTAAAAATATGTAGAATGGACATTTTTCAATCAGTTTTAACCATTTTTGTTTTTGGTAATAGTCTAAGAACTATTTTATTAAGCATAGGGAAGGGAGTTCATGTGAACAAAGAAGAGAGATAAAGCCTTCCAAAAATTCTATCAATTCTGAAAGGTGTGGACCATTTCAGGAAGAAACATAAGTATTAATTTCTTTAGAAAATTCTGAAGATTTGTCAGCCAAATATCATCATAATTTTATATCAGAAGGAAAACCAAGAGTTAAAATTCAGTCTTTTAGCCTTATATGTACAGAAACTAGATTTAATCTGTATCCAGACAAGATGTTCAGTTGGTCTGATTTATTCTGACCAAGCTACAAGAAAATAGTTTAGTCAAGGGAATGGCAATTTATTCATTAGTGTGATAAAAATAACTTGCAAAGAGACTTGAAATAAGTACTCTACTGAGTGCATTCTTCTCTGTGGCTTAAAAAAAAATTATCACCACACTTTTCTAGGCATAAAAAGATGCAATCTCTTAATTAATATTTATCTAAACCATGGCCAATCCTAATATATACTAGCCTATCCCTGAATAGAATATACCAACTGAGGAGATTTTTCAGCGATCCTGTAAACTGCCCTAGCCTGTAAACTGCAGATAATAATCTGTACAACAAAGGGCTTTTACATTCACTTTCCCTAGAAATACTTTTCACCTTGCATACCATGAGAATTAGACTTGTAGTCATTTCTCTAGTTAATTGTACTGATACAGAACAATAAACCTGCTATCTAAGAGGACCAGCTGCATATCCTAAGTTAAACTGCCAAGGTGCCAGGAAGACTAAAATCCTTTCTCCTAGATATTTACATGTCAAAAAGACAAAGCCCTGTCTTGGAGACTTCTCTCTATTATGATACTTTCACATATCTAGCTCTTAAAGATACCGATTTATAGTTCTAAAGAATTAGAATAAGAGCCTGGGATCTTTTAGAACACATCTCTGAAGAACAGAGGGTTTTTTTTCCCATCCTTTCAGGGAGGAAGGGGATGACATTCATTTTGCCAAAACAAAAACAGGAAATTATCACTCTTCATCCTCTTCTTAGTAAGTGGGGAATAAGTCATTACTCATGCAGGAAGATAGTTTGCATGGGCTCCACACTTTACCTTGAATGCTAATCATGTTATTCTTCCCATTGATTTAGACATATTGGTAAAGAACTCTTCCTTGACCCAGGTGTCTCACGTTTCTGAGACACACACACACACATGCATATATACATACGCACAAATATGGTAACATTTCAGACCACTCACAGATAAGTTTTTAATATTCTCTTTTAAATGACATAAAATTTTGTGGATTTATGATGTAAAATACTATAGAATGGTAAATCAAGTTAATTTACATATCCTTTACCTTACATGACATTTTATGTGTGTGAGAGAACACTTAAATTTCCTTGGTGATTTTCTTAACACTTTTCAAATTTTCATTTTTACTAAGGTCACCCTGCTGAATAATTGATCTCCAGAATTTATTTCTCCTGTTTTAACACTTTGTCCAACATCTCCCCATTTCCTTTCCTCCTCTTAGCCCCTGTGAACCACTATTCTACCCTCTGTATTTTTGACTTTTTAGATTCTGTACATAAGTGAGATAATGAAGTATTAATTTTTCTATGTCTTACTTATTTAACAAGTCATTGTCATCCATTTTCATCCTTGCTTTTGTAAGTTAATGAATTTCATTCTTTTTTAAGGATTGATAGTATTCCATTCTGCATAATACATTTTCCTTATTCATTCATCCATTGATGGATGTTTCAGTTGATTACAAAGTATCAAGAATGTAAATAATGCTGCAATGAACATGAGAGTAATTTTTTGACATATTGATTTCATTTTTGAGTTTATACCCTCAAGAAGAATTAATAGATCATGTGATATAGTTTTTTTCTATAGTTTGAGGAACCTTTGTAAGGTTTTTATAAAAACTGTGGAAAATTCCATTCCTTCCAAGAGTGAACAAAATTCTATTTTTTCCATATTCTTTTTCCCAACACTTGCTATCTTTTGTATTATAGATAACAGTCATTCTAATAAGTGCGAAGTGATATCTCATTTGTAGTTTTAATTACTATTTCTCGGATAATTAATGATATTGAATATATATGCAAAGTGAATATATGTATACATATATAGCATATTAAATATGTATATATATTGAATATATACTGTATATATATTCAATATGTGCATATATTCAATATCATTAAACATGTCATGTATATGTCATGCCCATAATCATATAAATGTAATCATATTATTTTAGTCTGATTTTTGCTGCTATGTCTAAAAGACCTGACAAGAACAATTGTAGAGGAGGAAAAGTTTATTTGGGGGCTCACTGTTTCAGAGGTCTCAATCCATTGACAGCAGGCTCCATGGCAGAACAATGTGGTGGAGGGAATCAACTCACATGTTGATCAGAAAGCAGAGAGAGATTCCACTCAATAGATACAAAGTATATTCCCCAAAGGCACCCACCAGCTACCCACTTCCTCCAGCCACACCCTACCCATCTTGGGTTACAACTCAATTAATCCCATCAGGGGATTAATTCACAGATTGGGTTAAGGCTTTCATAACCCAATCATTTCCCTTCTAAATCTTCTTGCATTTTCTCACACAGGAGCTTTTGGGGGACATCTAATATCTAAAGCACAAGACACACATATATGTATATGTCTTCTTTGATTAAATGTCTATTTAGATCCTTTGCCATTTTCTAATTAGGTTGTTTTCTTATTATTGATTTGTTTGTATTCCTTATACATTTTGAATAAAATGTATCAGATGAACATCATATACTTATCAGATGTATGGTTTGCAAATACTTCCTCCTATTCTGTGGGTAGTCCCTGTTGATTGTTTACTTGGCTGTGCAGACACTTTAGTTTGGTGAAATTCCATTTGTCTATTTCTCTTTGTGCTGACTATGCTCTTGTGGTCATATTCAAAAAATCTTTGGCAATAACAATGTATAAAAACTTCTTCTTCATGTAGTTTTATAGTTTAGCACCTTTCATTCGAGTATTTAATCCATTTTGAGTTGGATTCTCTATATGGGGCAAGTTCAGGGTCCAGTTTCATTCTTCTGAATGTGGATATCTATTTTTCCCACTTTTGAAGAAATCTTCCTTTCCTCATTGTGTGTTCTTGGCTCCTTTGTTCAAGATCAGTTGGCCATAATTGTTCTGAGCTATTTTGTTCCATTGATCTATGCATTTGTTTTCATTCCAGTATCATGGTGATTTGATTACTAAAGCTTTGTATTAGATTTTGACATTAGAGAATGTGATTGCGCCAGTCATGTTATTTTTGATCAAGATTGCTTTTGTTATCAGGATTTTGTGTGGTTCTAGCTTGATTTTTAGACTGTTTTCTCTATATTTACAAAAAATGCCATTGGAATTTTGACAGGAATTGTGTGGAATCTTGTTCTGAGACAACCAACCCCAGTGTTTGACATTCAGCCCCAAGGTGCTCTGAGACCAAAGAAAAAGAGAGACAGATCCAAGATTGCACAGAAAGCAACTTATCAGGAATCTTAATGCAGAAGGATGGTCTTGAGCAGCAGCAAGATCATTGGAATTCCTATAATTTTGATCAGAAGGGATGTAGTTAGACAAAGATGACTTCATCCAAGCCAGAATATACTGGCTTTATCTTAAGTTAATAAATATCACAGTCAAGCATATTCCTGGTACCAGTGTCCAATTGTAAAGCTTCACATATCTCTATAATGTTTTTGTCTATGTATAGTTTTCTGGGAAATTATTCATACAAACCAACTAGGTTCATTCTGAGACAACCATGGGATTTATAACTCAAGACAGCTATAATCATGTCAAGTCAAATCTATACAAATCTTCAGATTGTTTTGGGTTGTAGGTATACAGTTTGTAAATGCCATAGATTTTCTTTTTTTTACTCTAATTACTAAATATTTTAAAATTTGAGTTTATAGGTTTTCATCCTGTTTGATCAATTGATTGTTGGTATTCTCTGTTGCACTTTTCAGTTCATTCAGCATATCTTTCTGTTGGTCTTTTTTATTTTTGTGATTTATGACTGTATTTTAAACTCTTTGTTTTGTTAGTGTATTGTTTTTATTATTTAATTGAAAGTTTCTCTGTAGTATCTTGATGTTTGTTTCACTTTAATAAACTATTCTAGTTCTTTGACAGGAAATCCATTGATTAATTTTGCATTATATTTTATGGGAAATTATATTTCTCAAGTGGCTGTGTCTTTCCTTGTATTTTTATGCCTCTTCTTGTTCAGCCACATTGTCTGCATATTTGATGGAGCAATTACCTCTTCCAGAATGTACAAACTGGTTTAAATGGGGAAAAACTTTCCCCTATGGTTAGGGTGAGGGCACAAGTTAGGTGGGTTATAGTGGTTCTGGCTCCCCTGAGAAAATAGCAAGATGGTCTTCATATTGCTCTCTCAGCTGGGATTCCTGTTTGCATTGATTTCTGGGAATGTCAGTAACCAAGATTCTTTGTGTCCAGAGGAGATACCAGGGATATTGAGGTCTTCAGTACTGAAAGATGCTGGGCTCTCCCAAATTCTCCCATTAAGGAAGTTGTGGCAATGGAATTCATTTTGGTGCTAGGTCCAGCTTGTCAACTCACTTAAGGTAGCAGTGGTAATGCTATCTGTGTGTAACACCAACAGAAGAGTCATGGAGCCTCTCTGAAGTATGGGCATTAATGGAGGAACATAGGCTCAGAAGTCTGGTGGTTGTGTGACCAGTGTCTGGGGCACAGGAACCTTCACTGTTTTGTGGGTATGGTGTGTGAGACACAAATGCTCATGGAACAACTGCGGGTTAGGGTCTGGGATATAAGCTTATGCAGATCTATAACGTTTCTGGAGCCTGAAGTGAAACCTATCTCAGAGTGAAGGATTACATCTGCTACTTTGCCCTTTTGTTGACCCCAGGCTTATTCAAGTTTATTGACAAAATATATTTTTATAAGCCAAAAATGTTTCTCTAAATATCACTAGATTTATTTGCATTCTATCTAGAATAGGTTGAACAGCTTTTCATTGATATATTATTTCTTTCAATTATAAATTCAGTTAACAGTAATTAGTGTAGAACTTAATTTTGTATTCAAAATTTGGTTGCATTTTTCAAGCTTCACACATTTGGGGCCAGAGAAATAACTAGGTTTATAGAGTCCATAGATGAATAATATTTTCAGCAACTCCTTGTTGGTTTTAGTAATTCAGTTATGAGAATTCAGAATATATTTACAATTTGTACTTATTTACTGAGAGGAATGGGAATTTTACATTTCATTTATTTATTTATTATTTGGGAAATTTTGCTACTATATATATATATATTTCATATTTTTAAAAATCCAATTTTTTTGACAAGCATTTGCCTAAGAGTTATTACTTTGCAAGTAATTATCAAACAACTCTTCTTATGATGAGTTGGGGGGAAATGTAATATAAATGAAACATAATTTTTATTGCAGTAGAGAGGAAAGATAAGAGTATAAGTAGTACCAATACAGGAAGAGAGATAAATACTATCACAGTGCTTTATAAGCACAAGAAACAAAAGAATCACTCAGAAAACTGAGGAAGCTTTTCAGAACACTATGATTTGAACCACATCTTGAAGAATACTTTGGATTTTAAGTAGCAGTGATTTTTCAGAAGAGGAACTTGAACTAATATATGTAAAGAATTCAAGTGATGATTTAATATAAATGAATTTAAACCACTAGAAGTAAGTTATATTTATGCAGAGAGATGAGCATAAGATTAGAGGAATTAATGTCATTATTCTGGGTCTGCAGTGTTAGATGTAAACGGCTCAGATTGGGAGTGGAGATCCCTGAGATTTGTGGTTTGAGATATGAAATCGCTGAAAATTTTTAAATAGAGGAATTACATATTCATATAGGTAGGTAGGCTGATTATAAGATGGCAGAGCCTAGTGGTGAAAGAGATCTATATGAAATCTGTTGGTATAATCCTAATAAGAAATAATAAAGTACTCAATTAGGGGAAGAAACAGCAGCTAAAAACCAGAATGTGAATTAGAAATGCAACTACTTTATAAAACCAATTAAAATGAATGATTTCTTGTTTAAAAGCAGAATTCAAGTATAGATTTTAATAAGGAAAAACTGGCATCTCTGTATCTAGTTATGACTTTTGAGTTTTACACTATTGACTACATAAATTACACTTATAGTGGCTTTGCCTCTATTCAAACTGTCCTAACGGCTTTTTGGACATAAGAAGAGATTATATAACTCAAATGAGTCTAGAAAAGTATGAGTTAATCAAAAACATCTTTCATGCTCACAGTTCCATATGTGCAGTAGTGTGGACCGGAATGACATTGGTCCCTTGCACATGGCACCACTGAGAGGTCGTAGAACCTTTAAGTGGTGGGGCCTCTGGGGAGGTTTTCAGGTCACTGGGAAAACGGCCCTGCAGGGGAAGGGTGGCACCTCTGCCCTTTCTTTGCCTTCTGTTTTGCTTCCTGACCATGAGGTGGGTGGTTTTGCTCCACTTCAGGCTCCTACCATGATGTGTTGCCTCACTATATTTGTAAAGGCAACAATACCAACAAATCATGGACTGAAAACTCTGAAACTATGATCCAAGATAAATTTTTTTCTAAGTTTATTATCTCAGGCATTTGTTATAGTGACAGAAAGTTTACCAACACAATATGTATGCTAAATATTAGATGAATGTTTCAAATCATTAAATGCTTTCTTGAAAAAAAATCTGCTCATACTAGAAGCAATTTAATTTTATTAAGAAACTTTTGGCATACGCTATTATTAACATTGGATAACATTTCATATATATTTGTTTTAAATATTTAATGATTTTTCAAGAGTTCCTGACCCATCTATGTTAAAAGTAGAAATACTTTAAAAACAGAAGATTTGCCTTATATACTACCATTTTTGTCGCTGCTGAAACAATTCCTGTATTAGTCTACTTTCAATAAATAATTCTTCAATGATGACAAGCTCTCTAGGAATGTCACATCCTGAAAACTTTGACATTTGAATATTTATAAATGTAAAAGCAAGTGAGAGTCCATGGAATTAGGAATAGCAACAAAAGAGAACATTTTAGAAAGTTCGAAATATATGAATGGTCTCCTGTATTAGTCAGGGATTTCTAGAGAAACAGAACCAACAGAATGAGTGGGTGTGGTTGTTAAGGAGAAAGAGAGAGAGAGGGATTTATTTCAAGGAAATTGACTCATGATTGTGGGTAAATGGTATCCAAAAGCTTCAGAGCTGGCCAGCAGGATGGAGACCCAGGGAAGCACCGATGTCACCATCTCAAATCTCCAGGCAGTTTGGAAGCAGAAGCCCTGAAGGGGGTCCTCTGAATTTTCTCCTGAGGCTATCAAAGAGGTCTCACATCATGGAAGACAATCTGCTCTATTCAGTCCATAAATTTAAATTCCAAACATATCTCAGGATACATTCACAGTAGTGTCTAGACTGGTATTTGAAAAAACAACTGACCACCATAGCATAACCTAGCCAAGTAGGCAGGTAAGATTAACTATTATTAAAAATTTCCCTGTTGAAAGAGAGAATTTTTATTTCTCCCTCTTTTTTGTTGTGGGCTTTTTCAGTAGTGTCTAGTATAACATTATACTATTATAAAAACAATATAATGCATCCAAACCTCATTAAGACACTTGAAATGTGTATAAGTAATTCAAGTTATTTTTTGTTGTGATACCAAAAATAAAATCTCCAAACATTCTGAAGAAACTATGGAATCATTAAAAATCTGCAGTTGAACTCTGGTGGAGGTCAATCTATATATTTTTCTATGTATAGCCTCATTGAAGTTCACATTTAACTCTATGTATAATTCAGTCATTTTATTGATTCATTTTTTTGAATTTCCTTCCTTCTCTTTTTCAGAGTAACTTCAAGTGTTGATTTGCTCTGCCTGTTGAAGTCTAGAACAGTTTTACATATGGTGGCTATTTAGTGTCTTTCAATAATTATTTGCACAGAAACTTAAATGACAAATTGAGGGAAAAATATTGAAGGCTATCACTTACATTTGAGACATAATTTGAGACAAAATTTAAAATGAAATTTCATCTATAAAGTTAGAATATAATATGAGATTGTTATGGTAATTCTCACCAAAGGAATAGTTTATTTTTTAATCAAGCTGTACATCTTTTGTTCTTCTCTAAAGTATGCAACTAAACTTAAAAATAATGATTGAATTGCAGCATTGATTGATGGACACCATTGTGGTTTCCTTTCCTCTCCCTCTTGGACTAGAGCTTTCTGCTCTGGGAGATATTATTTCGCTATCAAGAACTTTTTTTAGCCTCAAAACAAGTTCTTACTTTTAAGGTTATTAGATTCTAGGTATGGCAAAAACAAAAGAGTCATCCTTCAAAATGGCATGTTTTCCTCTCTGTAAAAATTTCTGAAATTTATTCAAAGTATTGCTTAGAGTTCTAGCATTTTATATTCTCTAAGAAGGTGTACTCAGACAAAATTCTAAAATATTCAGCCAATGCATTTTCTGTCTCATCCTAAAATGTCCATCAATGCAGTCTCAACTGAATTTGTTTGGTACAATAGGGGCAATTGATTGTGAATAACTTTCACTTTTTCCAGCAAACTCTTCATTGAATTTGGTTACATGTGTCTAGGGACAAAAATTTTTGAAAGAAATTGATATTCAACTTCTTTCCTATGTTGATGAAATGGAGAGAGCGTAAGAAATCTGGCCCAGAAGGATTCATAATACAGAATAAGGCTGCCTGTGAGGATTGCTTGTAGCTATAAATGGTTTATAGAGACCAGATTTAAAATTCATTGGATCTCTGTCAAGAATAATATTGTTAATGTGTTGATAGATCAAAGATTTGAGCTAGCATGAGACAGTACTTTCCACCTCTAGGTCAATGATGTAATACTCTTTCAAAAATTTAAAGACTGAGAAGTAAACTTTATTTTCTGTGTACTTCCTAGCAGGAAAAAACAAACAAACAATGTTAGGAAATATAAGTAAGAGCAAGACATGAATAATAACAATCTATGCTCAAAATCTCTCTTTCTCCACTCCCACACAAAGCTTCTGCAATTAGATTATTATTATGATGATGATTTAACAAAACTTCAAAAATAAAATTTAAATAAAGAACTTGTCTTCTAGTGACATAATCACATCATTAAAAGACCTAAAAAATTTTACCTGGAAATTGTGATATCTTTCTGAGGTCCACAAGTCTTTATCTATCCCACATATCTCTATAGGAGTTTTCATGCATTTTCTATATATTTAAAAATTGACACAGAAAGAAAGGAATTTTTTTTATATTAATGCTCTAATTTCTGTTCTAATGGCTATTATTCTGCTATTATTCTCTCAGTGTATCCTAACCCTTTTGTTTATGAGTTTATTCTGATCCTCTTGGCTTTTAGTATATAGCATTTAGAATTTTTCAAGAACTTGTATAGTTCAATTCCTTGACCTGGGCTTACTCCAGATCATGTAAGTTGATGCCAATCCTGGCTTCTAAAAACATTAAAGGAATAAGACTTCTATTAAAAAAAAATCATTAAATTTTCCCAGCATTTAATGACCTTTACAGAGAAGTGGAAGTTTTAATTTATTTTGTGCCTGAATCCTTCCTTTGTGATTTAAGCGTAGTTTATTATTCTATTTCTTATAAGGAAACTTTATGTGCATGATAATTATTATAGTCAGTCTCCTTGCTGCCCAAGTTAGAGATAGCCTCAATTTTGCAAAACACTTTTCTTTTGGCTGATTCTAAGAATAGAACTATCTGTGGTTTGTAAGTTCTTTAATTCCAGACATAGTAGCATACATACAGTTCTAGTCACTAGTTTTAACTACGTCAACTTACGTCTTCTTAGATGATCAACCAGTTATATCTCCTTCATTATATATCAAAGTAGTGTAGTCCTTTAATTTTTACTAAGTAATGTTTTCTATAATATTACTTCCAAATGGCTCAAAATATCCAAGCTAGCTAGCTAGTGAAAATAACATCTTTTGAAGAATATTCACTTCTAAAGCCTTGTTAAGAGTTGGCTAAGATAAAAAGCCATTATCTTTTACCCACAGTTTCCATGTGCAACTGTGAGTACAAAAGAAAAACATCTCATTTATAAAATGCACTTCGAAAAAACAAATCAAACTTTGAGGGATATTTTGATTCATCTTTGAAGTTTGGGAAAACAAAAAAAAAAGTAATAAAAACCAGATATGAGATCATTTCAAAAAAGACGTGGTGAGCATAATGAAATCTTGGAGAGACTGAGGATTATGAAGTCAGAGGAAAGATTGTTGACTATACCACAAGATCATACATAGTAGTACAATTTCAGGGAATTGGTATATAAGTTAAATAGAGTTTGTGTAGAGGGAAGACGGAATTGTGTAAAACCAAAGTTGAATGCTGAAATCACCTTAGGTTTCAGAAATTTGTTTCTAAGATTCAGTGATGTCCTGGATAAAGCTAAACATTATGACTTTGTATTGAATCCAATTAACACAATTTTTAAAAATATACCAATAATACTTAGGAGACCAAATTTAGGAAGGAATGAAAATGAAGAAAAATGTCAAAGTAGCAACTGAGAAGGATTTAGGAATTTATACACTAGGCAGCTTTTTATAATATTTTACTTATTTATTCTTTATTTTTCATCTAACCACTAGAGGACTGGTAGAAATGAGGAATTGGTAATTCTGCTATTGATGCAGAGAGTGAATGGGGAAGGAGGATAGGCTGTGAAATCTAAGAGAAGGACTCCACTATTTTAGATAATGAAGATGGTATATTTGGGGTGGAGGTTGGGGAGTGAAGTAGGGAGAAAATACAGAGCAGTAGTAGAGTTTTCTCCCTTCTCAGCAGATGAAGTTTATGTTGTGATGAAGATTATTATCTCTATCTGAACTTTGTACACAATTCAGGAAAACTCTTTTGTCAATCATCCTTGCTCCTTTTCTAGCTTCTGCTTCTTCTCCTTCTCCTATGACTTTTTCAGCAGGTTGAATCAATCAATCAAACAAACAAACACGAGACAGCTGAAAACACTTCCATCATGATCATGGAAAGAAAACTAGTATAATATGTAATTTTATGTCAACTTGGAGAGTATTTTTAGGTGATATGAGTGTTTAAACCAGTAAATTTTGAATTAAAAAATTGACCTTCAGACCTTAAGAGGACAAAAAGACTGACCCCCCAGATCAAGAGGGAATTCTCTAGGAGAGGGCCTTCCAACTGGAACAGTAGCACTGGGTCTGCCAGTCCATATTGCATGATTTCCCAGTCTCCATACTCATGTGAACCAATTAATATATATAAATATGTGTGTGTGTGTGTGTATAAATTGGTTGGAGAGAAAAGATATTTTCTCATTTCTCTCTCACCTCCATTTGTACTTTATGTGAGAAATAAACACCTACTCTTTTGAGCCATTGTACTTACATTCTGCTTGTAGTGCAAGTTAGGCCCAGGAATCCCAACCCTTAAATAATAATAAATAATCAAAGAGTTTTGTGGCTTAATACACATTAATTTCTCAGTTGAAATCTAATGTAGTGTTTCTTGATTGTACAATTCTTTTGGAAGTTGTCCTTTTATCAAATACTCAAGATTACAAACTGCTCCAAACTAAGTACTGTCTCAAAGACCTCTAATGCAGAGATTAGTATCTGCTAGATGTGAGGGAAAAGCAAGGTGGAGGAGATTTTGAGATGTTGTAGGGAAGATCTGGAAGTTTTTTACATCATTTCTGCTTACAATCCATTGTTCAAATGGTGGGTCCATTCCAAGTTTTCTGAGGAATCTCCATAGTGCTTTCCAGAGTAGCGGCACCAATTTGCAACTCTACCAACAATGTAAGAGTGTGCATTTTTCTCCCACATCCACACCAACACCTATTATGGCTTGCATTCTTGAAAATAGCCATTCTAATTGGAGTGAGATGAAATCTTAGGATGGTTTTGATTTGCATTTCTCTAATTACTAAAGATATTGAACACATTTTCATATATTTGTTGATTGCCTATATATCTTCTTCTGTGAAATGTCTGCCCAGTTCCTTAGCCCATTTATTGATTGGGTTCTGTGTATTTTGTAAAGTTTTGTAAGTTCTTTATAAATTTTGGAGATTAGTGCTGAAGTGCATGTGGAAAATTTTTTCTCCTACTCTGTAGGCTCTCTTTTTCACATTAATGATAGTTTTCTTTGTTGAGAAGAAGCTTTTTAGTTTGAATCCATCCCATTTATTGATTCTTGCTTTTATTTCTTGTGCTGTGGGAGACTGTTAAAGAAGTCTGGTCCGAAGTCTACATGATGTAGATTCGGGTCTAATTTTTCTTCTATGTGGTGCAGTGTTTCTGGTCTAATTCTTAGATCCTTGATTCATTTTGAGTTGAGTTTTATGCAGGGTAAGAGGTAGGGGTTTAATTTCATTTAGCTGCATATGGATTTCCAGTTTTCCCAGTACCATATGTTGAAGAGGCTATTTTTTCTCCATTATATGTTTTTGCCACCTTTGTCTAGTATGAGATAACTGTACTTATGTGGATTTGTCTCTGTGTCTTCTATTCAGTACCATTGGTCTATGTATCTATTTTAGTGCCAACACCATGCCATAGTTGTTACTATTGTTTGGTAGTATAGTTTAAGGTTTGGTATTGTGATACTTACTGCATCACTCTTCCTGCTAAGGATTGCTTTGGTTATTCTGGGTCTCTTATTCTTCCAGATGAATTTTATGATTGCTTTCTCTATTTCTTTGAGGTACATCATTGGGATTTTAATTCGAATTGCATTGAATCTGTATAATGCTTTGGTAGTATAGCCATTTTGACAATATTAATTCTACCTATCTAAGAACATGGAAGATCTTTTAGACTTCTAAGGTTTTCTCTTTTTCTTTGGTGTTCTGTAGTTCACATTGTAAAGGTCTTTCACCTCTTTTGTTAGATTGGTTCCCAAGTATTTTATTTTTTGAGGCTATGGTGAATGGAGTAGTTTAGAGGTACTAGAATCAGTGTGAAGCTTCCAGTCGCTGCTAATAGTAATGCTAGAAGACATTCCTGGTATGAGATGCATGTTAAATTTCCCATATGCCATTGGGTGTGCACTTTATCTTGTTTAGGGTTCTTTTGACACCAAAGTTCAGTGATACAGTATATCTCAATGTGAATCAGATTGAAATGATTTTGTTTACTCTTAGTTTTCTTTGTTTCCTTCTTCACCATGGTGTTGTCAGGCTTGTTTTTGCTATGTGAAAGATATTGGCAGCTACAAGGTTATCATCTTCTCAAAGATACGCCTGGACATGAAGTGCTCACCAGCTGAAATATTGTCTTCTTCAGGTATCTAGGTAGTGTCTGATTCTTACCTGATTCCAGGAAGAGTCTGCTTTAAAATAGAAGTGAACTGGGGAGCTTAAAACATCCATCACACCAACAATATTTTCCTTACACTCAGAACAGCAATGAAGCAGTTTCTTCTTACAACAAAAATATCGGGTAAATATAGCACTTACATCATAATATCATATCCTCTGAAATATCCCTTCATCAGACAGCCTTATTTTCTCTCTTATTTCCCCATGTCTGTAATTGCTGTGTCTGGATTTTTTATATACATATTAACTTAGCAGAAACATCACATGAAAAAAGAATAAAGTTGACATCTACTCCCACAATACTTTTTCAGAGACTAATGACTAACAGAATGCAAGGAACATTGTACTTTGCTATGAATATTTCAAGGATAAATTCTAATATAATTTTTCATTAGCTTCAGCAGTGCAATTATGATGATCACAGTTACAGCTCTGATCAAGGGTTGCTTCTGTACTTTCTTCTGACAAGATTTTCCTAAAGTGCACTCCAGAGGCCTGTGAGTTTGTAGAAGAGGATGAAGCATGAATGGTGACCTTTTTACTCTGTCAGGTAGTGTCCTGGTTCTCACCAAGTTTTTATGATTTTTAGCACTGAGTCTCCAAACCAAAATATCACTAAGAGATGGCTGCCCCCCATAAAATCCACTAACCTTCAGAAGTACAAATACTGTAAAAGAAAAAAAATCCATATCTTATCTCACTGTTCTGCTTCATTGAACTAACAAAAGTAAGCATTATTTTACACTGGGAAATTTTCTACCTTTTTTTGAATGTAAATTAAAGTAATTCACAGCCTCCATGGATAAAGTTACAATTAAATGATTGGATGATTAATTTTGATTTATAAGAAAATATGTTGGGGTGTGTGGGTTCATATGCTTGCATGCATGTATGTGCAAAATGTATTTGAATTTATTAGAAACTGAGAGAATGGAATAGGACAGGCAAAGAGATTAGGACATCATGCTTTTAAAGCTAAACAGATGCACTGACCCTCCAAATAGATAAGGAATGAAATGCATTTATGTCTCAGTAGACTCCTGAAATCCTGGAGCAACTGAGACAAATGTCAGCACAGATTTGACAAACATGGGCTCTCTTGATTGGTGAGATTATTTAACATACTACCTAGCCATCTCCTATTAACTCTAAATATATCAGGATTCTTACCAATAGTGAAGAGAAAGTCAGCAGGAGCAACAATGTAGATTGACTTTTTTTGTTGCTGTTTTAAGGTGGCATTTCCTGTGATCTCCCAGCACCCTTTCAAAATCAATAAGCTACATCAGAAGCCACCTTTACAAGGAGAAGGTAGACCTCAGTTGGTGACTGCAATTATTCTTACTAGCTGTAAACCTATTATCAAGCTTTAGTTGACTATACACAATCCCAAATATAATTTGTTAATTCATATGACATCAAAATAAAGGAGACTCACCTCATAATATGAAGAATGTAGCATAACAACTACATCTTACGTGTTTAAAAATCTGAAATTTACAAATGGTTAACAGATTTGGAATTAAGTAACAACCAACATTAAGTTTTTGACCTGAATCCAGGCTGTACTAGTTTCTAGGGTTGTCTTATAAATCACAACTAACCACAGGGCTTAGAACAAAACAAAGTTGTTTTCTCACAGTTTGGAGGCTGGAAGTCTGAAATCACAGCATCAGCAGAACCAAATCCTTTCTGGAGATGCTAGGGAAGGATTCATGTTTGCCTCTTCCATCATCTGACATTTGTCAGAAATCCTTGGCATTTCTGGACCTGTAGATATATCACTCAGTCTTTGCTTCTGCCCTCACATGCAGTTCTATGTCTTCACATCGTCTTCCCTGTGTGTCTCTTGCTCAAATTCCCCTCATTTTTTAAAAAATGCCTCAGTCACTGAATTAGCACCTACTCTACTCCAGTACAATCTCACTTGACCTGATGACATATACAAAGACCCAAGGAATTTCACATTCTGAGGTTCTGGTAGACATGAATTTAGAAGGATGTTCTTCAACTAATGCAGAGATAATGTAGGAGGAACACTAAATCTACTAAGATTTTATTTTGTTTCAAGTGATTCATTATCTCCTACAACAAAATACTTAGGTTTTTTTTTTTCTTTCTTTCTTTCTTTTTTTTTTTTTTTTTTTTTTGAGGTAATGCAATGCCATCAAATGATTTTTAATATGGGGAGTAACCTTAAGGAAAATAGGGACTCACATGTACATACACACGCCAGGGATTGAATCAATGGCACTTAACCACCAGGCCACATCCCCAGCCTTTTCTAATATTTTATTTAGACACAGGGTCTTGCTGAGTTGCTTAGGTTCTTGATAAGTTGATGAGGCTGACTTTGAACTCATCGTCCTCCTGCCTCAGCCTCCTGAGCCACTGGGATTATAGGCATGAGCCACCATGCCCAGCATGAGCATATATTTTTAACTAGAAGAGATTTGAATAGTTTGTAGTCTGCTATATAGTTATCTACTAGAAAGAAGAAAGTTATTGAAAACATAATGTCCAGTTAGAATAATTTGGGAACAATGATACACACAGTTAACTTAGACTGTGAAGAAAAAAAGCAAACAGGATAGAAAATTTGTTTTTTTTTTTAATAAGAAAATGACAGAGGTCACTGTAGATATAAATTTTCATGGGTAAAAGTTGAAGAAATTGAGAAAATCATTTCTCTGTGAAGCAGAAGGCAAGGTTGAATGCTCAATAAGTGCCATGTTTGATGTGGCGCTAAGCAGACAAAACAAGTAGACAGAGTTCTTCCCATTGAAGTGCTTCCAATTTAGCAGGAGACATAATTATAAAAAGGTAATAAAGGAAAGTGGCGTCTGCTACGTAAATACATAAAAAGATCAAATGCAGCTTTATATAATCAACGATGTGGAATTTAAACTGAGACCTAAAGAATAAATAGAAATAACTGTCAAAGCAGAATAGAGTTCTCTGAGCACAGCAAACAGCATGCTAAAATGCAGAAGAAAAAATATACGTCCCTTTCAGTAGAGTTAAAGAAACTTGGTGTGAATGAATCAGTAACTCCAAGAGGCATGTTGGAAAGTAAAGCTGAAAGGCAAAACGAGGCACCAGATAGTATTAGTCCATTTTAAATTTAGCCTTTTTTCCTAATGAGAATGATGAACCATTGAACTGTTTTAAGTAGGAAGACAGCATAGTAAGTATATTAAAATGTGGATCTTGTTGCTTGTGGAAAATGTGTGCAAGAGGATCAAATATGGGAGAGAGAGGAAAAACAGTTTGGAGCACAGGGTAATAATTCATGTGAAAGAGGGTAGTAGATGTAAGTAGAATTGTAAAAGTACAGATGAGAACTAGTAAATTGCACATATGTTTAGGAAAAACAATGATTTACTCAGGAAGAATTTAGGATTCATTTAGAAATCGTTTACATTTAAAGAGAACAATTGATTGTATGAATGAAGGAAAAGAGGAATATGAATCAAATATCATACTATGAACCTTGAATGGCATAAGTGAATTGATAATGGGGTCATGATATATAGAGTCAGAGTTGAAGAGATTATAAATCCCACATGTGAAATGAGGCATTCAGAATACATGAAGAATATCCAAGTGAAGTTGTCCTAAGTACTAGAATAGTAGTAAAGGCAGGTGCTAGTATTTTGGCAGCTCACCTACATGAAGGCAAAAACTTATACTGTGGAAGGGAATGAAATGAGTTTGTGCAGTGATAAGAAAAGGAGACTAAGAACTGAACTTTAATAAGTTCGGTGTTTAAAACAGAGTAGATGAAGAAGAGAAAGCAAATCCATAGAGAAAATCAGGCAGAGAAGTAGGAAGATACATTGGAAAGTGTGATATGAAGGCAGCAAATAATAATTCCTTTAAAACTATGTGTGGTTTATCTGAGAGGTTTAACAAACTAATCCATGAGAAATATGCATTTGGATTTTGAAGCCAAAATGGAATTAGAAGTCAGTGGCTGGTGGGGTCCAAGGATGTCAGATCTGAAAAAGTACATGTAGGCAACTGTTTCAGAATATTTGGTACTGTAGCTTTGTCTGTTTTCCCTCCTATAGATTTATAACTTACTTATTTCAGATGCTGTCATGCTCCTCATTGTGTATATTAGTAGAGGTGGCTGATACGAATGAGTACTCTTGAATAGGATGCAACTCTGACATTTTTGAGTATTTGATTCAACTGATTTCAAATCTAATTTGTTTCTCTTTTCCAGGTATACATCATGCTATATGATAATAATGGTTATTTATATTTTTAATTTTAATATTTGATCTTTTTAGTTTCCTTTGATAAAGTACTACATTAATTATGACTTCAAAAACAATATAAAATGACTATGAGAAATGGCTTCTCCAAAAGGGCTGGCTCACCAGTTGACTGATTGTCTGCAATTTGAAGAAGGAAACTTATCAAACTTCTTCATTAACAATCACAGGCTTTCCAAGTTTCCCACTTTAGGCAGACCACTATATTGAGATGTCACCAACAACCTGTTCTTTTGGATACTTTAAAGAATAACTTGGACACTGTTTTGAGTTAACATTCTTCCTTCACTTATTGAAAAATATTTAAATAAATTGTCACTTTTTTTCAGTTGTGAAATCATTCTTTTTAATTTTTTTCAAAAAATTGATGGTACTGAAGAGCAGATAAAAATCAAGTTACTCCTCGTTCCATGTATCCATTGTTATATATGCCCCACAGTTTATGGTATTTTGTTGTAACAGTCTTGCATATTATGACAATATTACTATGCTTAATTTCTTTTTTCTTTCAATAATATATGATTTTCTTGAATCATATAGCCTTTCCATGCTATAACACAAGCATGTCAATTTGTCAACTCTTTATTAACTTCTCCTTCTACAATTCTGCTGCCTATTTGTAACAGTGGTGTATTTACTTTTACATTTTCAAAGTGTCACATTTATACATGTAGTTTTCTTTCTATCTCTTTTACCAGTGTTTGTCTGTTCCCTTATATGGGTTCATTCCAAAAACAGCAAATCAATTCACATTACTATTATTTATTACAGAGTCCATTCATTTGTAACAACTATACTTCATTTTTCATAATTTTTATGTTGTAGTGCTTATTACACATGATTAAAAAGTTGAGAGTTAATTCATTTCACTTGAGCTCCATAAGTTGAGCCCCTTTGCCTGTTTCAGATAGAGACATCAACCTTTTTCTCCCTTTTTCTCAATTAATATTTACCTTCATTTTGTTGTTGATACAAGTTAATGCCTATTTTTCCTATTTTCTACTTTATTTATTTCTGTTTGAATCATTATTTTCTTCTGCCAAGTTTCAGCTCAGTTTGGTTCTTTTGCTGGTTCCTTAGAGTGTGTAATTAGTTTGTTCATTTGCAATATTCTTTTTTAATTTAGATGCTTATAGCTATAAATTTCCCTTCAGTACTGTTTTCCCTACATCTGACAAATTCTGATATGTTATGCTTCATTTTCAGTTATCTTATTTTCTAATTTTCCTCTTTGGGCTATTGTTTAAGAGTGTGTTGATTTCTTCATTTTTGACAGATTTAAGACCTTTCTTGTGGCCTAATATATGGTATATTCTGAAAAACGTCTGTGTATTCTTGAGGATAAGGTGTATTCTGCTGGTTTTTGGTAGGGCATTTTGTCTATAGCTGTTGGGTTCCACAGACTTATGGTGTTGTTCAAGTCCTCTACTTCCTTATTGTTCTTTGCTCTTGTTGTTCTATTCATTATTAAAAGTGAGATATGGGTGTCTCCAACTATTATTGCAGAACTGTTTATATACCTCTCCATATGGCTGAGGGATCCTTTGTTAGCCCTCTATGATGGATCTACTTGAAGGTATTCCACCAGAAGTCCCTGTCCTGAGCACACTTCACCTCTGCCTTGATGCCTTGCCATGTGGTAAACAGTACATCACAGGCATAGTCTTTGCAGGGAGCTAAAAATGGGAATCTCAACCATGACCCTAGAACTGCCCAATCAGAATCTCCATTTTAACAAAGCCCCTCAATGATCCTTAGGACAGTCAAGTTTGAGTTATGTTGTTATATCTCATTTATTCATTGTTTTTAAAGGCACTTATGATTTCCTCATATTTTTATTTGCAGCCTTTTGTAGAACATAAGAACATAAGTTCTCTGGTGAGAGAGCCTCGTTGGGTTTCCTACTGTATTCCTTTTAGAACAATCTAGTTCATCACAAACATTTAATAGTAATTATGAATAGCTCAGGCAGAGAATGAATGAGGAAAAAGCATCACCTGACTTCAAAAGACCTTCAGTCATCCTTAGATATATTTCTTAAGTCTTTCCAACTTCCTCTGTCATACTCTTTCCCCCAGTCTTTATTTTGCAGAAACACCAGATCTCTGATTCCTTTGATATTCCTTCCAGCCATAATTTCACCTACTTCTGGTCCTTTGGGAATGCTGGGCTCTCTGCTTCATTCCTCTTCACATAGCTTATTCCCCATCCACTTTTTAGTTTCAAGTAGATTTCTTGGTCAGATCAAAAAAAAGTATGTTATCTATGTATGTTTCCTGAATTTCTTGACTCATTTTATTGCAATTAAATTTATGTTTTAATCTGTCTGCAACTTCAAAAGAGAAGAAATATATTTGCCTACTTCACTTGAGAAATAATCTTCACTAGGTTAAGGATATGTTTTATTAAGCCTTTAAAATTCTACTTATAAGTGGATTATATTTAATCATGTTTTCTGCAACTATTGAGGGTATATTAATTATTGATGTGATATAAATTAACTAATTATTTTCTTATTTTAAACAATGCAGGTTTTGGAGTAATCTATCTGGTTATAATATATTATAATCTGAATATTTGATATGGATTTTTAAAAATATTCTTTTAGGTATCAATGGACCTTTGTTTATATGTGGTGCTGAGAATTGAGCCCAGTGCCTCATACATGCTAGGCTAGCACTCTACCACTGAGCTACAACTCCAGCCCCACTGATATGTTTCAACTCCAGCCCCACTGATATGTTTTTAACTATGAAAACTCTAAATAATATCAACATGTGCTTATTATTCTCTTGTTTTCTATCTAAATACAGTTTTTCTTCCTTTAAATAGTACATTATGTCTTTTACCTTCAAATACATTATAAAGATAAGAATTGTATTTTTCCCAGTGTTTCTTACTATTTACCTTAATACATTTCTAAACTTCTCTTTTCCATTATTGATAAGGGTAAGTAGTTCATTGTTAATTTACACAAGATGGAGTTCAAGAAATCTCACTTTAAATCCCAACTCCCACCCTAAAAAAATAGTGTGACCACAAATGAATACCCAACCTCCATTTCTCCTTATCTATAAATAATACCTATCCTGTGATGTGGTTTTATGAAAATTCTAGGGAATAATATATTTATGCTGGTTAGCATAACTGGCACAGAATGAGCAACCATCCAATAAATCAAGGTGGTGTTATTTACTCATGTTCCTCAATTGGAAAGATTTATGAGTTTTTTTCTGCAACTCTTTTGAGGGTGCTGTCTCTACTTGCACTGCCATGTCAAACAGAATTAATACTTTCATATTTCAAATAGACCTTGATGAGTCATGACTGAGTCAGGTAAACTTTCTAAGTACCTAATTAGTATTTTCCTGTGTTCCTTACAAATTTAGACATCAAGTTTTAGAAAATCTCTAAAGGAACTTTGATATGAAAATGATGAGAAAATAATAAATATGTGCAATGTAAGCTTATACCTACTTCTGCATTACTTAAGAAAATGTGAGATGTGCTGGAGATGGGATATAGGACGTTCCCCCACCCATCCCTGGCACCCCTCTCATAGTTCTTTTCCATTCCTCGGCCTTGCTGAACTTGAAAAAGTAATTATTTAATTATCCTTTCAGGTTTTGAGAAGAAAATCTCATCTTCCAGTTTTCATTAAAGAAGATTTGAGAATAAAATGACATAGTTGTATGTGCATCAAAAAGTATACTGTGAGTCTTAAGCTATTTGAAATAATTTGCAACAGTGCTTCTTAATGCATTTGGTGTGCATTATATACTTCAGTGATGCCGCCTTTGTTCCTGCTTCCTTTCCTAATTGAATTAGTATAGATACTTCGGGGAAGTCATGAATGAAGGAGATCCATGGTATATATTTCTAGATTTTTCGATCAATTGGCCAAATTACCTTATCATGTTGGAAGTTATTTCAATGCTACTCAATTCTTCTAAGAGTTTCTTTCACCAATTTGTGACTAATTTTGAAGGTTTTATGGTTTCTTTTTGTGTGGCAGTTTCCTTCTGGAAGGTTGAGCCGACTGAAGACAGAAAGTCAAGGCAAATCAAAGCAGGATAGGACAACCACTATGAGTTGTGTTATTATACACCGGAAAGAGTAAGTTTCCTCTAAGGAAGTGTTTCACCTCTGTGCTAACAAGAGATATCTGATTAAAAATTGACAATAAAAAAGAAAAGTTAAATACCCAGGGAATGAGTTAATTCCTGACTATTTGTGTATTGCCCAGTTGTAGGCCACAAATGATTCCTTGCACAGGTGTTTATTTCCTGAATAAATGACTATTTCCTGAATAAATGCTTGATCTGATTGTTAAGTAGGAATCCTAGCCTACCCTGCAGGATGTAGAAATAATCTCTCTGCACCCTCACTAACTCTTTGGTGTTGTGAAGGTTATTGCATCGACAACGGTGAAACCATAGAAGTCTTGATGAGCAGTGTGTCTAAAACCTACCTTAATCTCTGGTTTCAATATCCAGTTGTATCAGTTATGATGGGTCAGACACAAGTATTATGGTTTAGATAAATGAGTCCTCCAATACCTCAAGTGTGAGACAATGCAAGAATTTTCAGAGGTGACATAATTAAATTATAAGAGCTGTAAACTAATGGGTGGATTAATACTAATAAGGATTAACTCCACTGTAACTATAGGCAGGTAGGATTTGGTTGGAAGAAGTAGGTTACTGGGAACATTCCTTTGGGGTTTATATCTTGTCCCTGGTGAACAGAGTGCTCTCTCTCTCTCTCTCTCTCTCTTTTTCTCTCTCTTTCTCCCCCCACCCCCCCTATCTATCTCTCCTTCCTGGTTGCTAAGTCCTGAGCTGCTTTACTCTGTCAAGGTGTTCTGACTAATCTTGGGGCTTAGAAATATGAAATTGACTGACCATGAACTGAACCTCTAAAACTGTGAGCCAAAATAAACTTTTCCTCTTCTTAGTTGTTCTTGTCAGGTCTTTTGGCCATGGTGATGCAACTAAAACACCCTGATGAAAACATTCTGTCTCAAGATATCTTAAATTGTAAGGATATTTGCTGTACCACAAATCAATAATTCCAAGGTAGGGTGGAATTATCTGATTTAGTGACTGAGCATCAACAAGGACCCAGCTTTTTCTGTGTTCACTGTGCTGGCCTCCTCAGTTGTTATACAATTAGACTTTTAACCAGGCTCAATATTTCCAGATACAGGACAGAAACATCTAGAGATAGGAGGTACCATATGGCTTAATGAGGATATATGTCTCCTTTTTATTGATTTTGTTTTTCTTTTTAACATAAATCTATGCCTTTATTTGTTATTTGAGAGTTCTACTTTGTGAAAACTTCACTTAGAAGGACTAGAAACATGTATCTTTTTTCTACTTAGATACACAAATGGCACATTTGTAGTGGGAGGGAACAGGAATGGTGAGCTTTTCAGAAACTTGAGTTTCGAATGGAAATAATGGAGTTTTCCTCCACAATATGTTCAGCAGTGCTCAGAATACTGGGATGAAGGAACTACTGGGTTGATCTAGTGTAGAATTTCTCAGGTTCTCAAGGTTTCTATTCCTCTTTTGATTATTAAGCTACTAAAAAAAGTTAAGCACATTCATACATGTAAAATCCTTACTGAGACCCTTAATTCTTGGTGGTGATGTGATACCATCTTTGAAATTGTTTTTAAAGATAAAAAGATGCAGATGGTCAGGGTTAGAATGTGACCCATATGGCGGTGCTAAGAGAATGTGTACAGTGTGTAAGACAGTGGCTCTTCGATTCTGGTGTACATCAGAAATACCTATGCACATTTCTTGATATTTGAAGCCTTAGGTTCCACTCCTGACTCTAACCTGAAGCTCTCTGCAGATGTACCTGGGCAAAGCTTAATAGATCATTCTGATGTTTGCCTGAGAAAACTAAATTCTTCCAGGGTTATCCATAACCTTTATTTTGCATCCCTGGATGAGACTGATCCATGGTATATTTTGTATTATTACTGTTTTAAGAATCACTTTCCTTCATGCATCCCAAGTAAAGCCTGCCCAGCAACAGGTGTGCATAAAATGTGATAGTCCTCCATAATTAAAGTTAAGATTTTAAATATATTTTTACTATTCATACTTTGATTCTTCTATATGGTTGGGTCAGGGTGTCTTTTTTTTTAACTTCTTATTTGAAAATTCTTTTGGCTTCAGTGCTCTGATAATTTAATTTAAAAAAAAAGAATGAATTTTTAGTAAAGGTAGTCTCAAAAAGAAAAAAAAAGAACATGCTAATAATATTCACATTAGCAACATTTGATTAAAAGACAAAAACAAACCTAATTTTAATTTACTACAAATTTTTACAAAACTTTTAAATTTTAGTTTATGAAATACAATCACAATCCCTTTCCCTGATTACCAACACCCATATTGTTTCTAATTACCAGTAAAGAAGTCCAAATATGCTGTAGGATTTCCGTGACCCACCTTCTATGGTATTTTTCTGCAAAAGAACCATGATAATCCCAGAATCCCTATCTTCACTCTCAGAGTTATAGAGACTACCTTTTGACATGCCCTTAGACAAGATCTAGTAATAGGAGACAAATGCTCTGGCCTCTTCTGAGAATTCTCTGAAACTTCATGGCTGTGATGTTATTTGTGATACATTTATTCACCAGGTAAATGTTAGTCTGGTGTTTCCATAACACAATGGATTCATGAATTAATTTATAAGCATCATTTACAGTCCAAGTAATGCATATATGTCCACAGTTTAAGATTTGGGTGATATCTTAACTTTTTCACAAATTGAGCACAACAAAGGACTCTAGTAGATCTGGCCCACATGACAACTTTACCTTTGGCATACCTTTGGTTTGGGACTCTTAGAGATTTATTTCAACTAGAATCTTTCTTGTCTGAACAGTCCACTTCATCTTCTATCCAGGTCCTTGTAGCATAGGTGGGTTTTGTTGGTGATCACAATGACTAGCTTCCTGTTTCTCTTGATGGTGTATTAGCATCGTATGGTCTTTATTAACTCTTTCTGAAGATTTCCCTATTTGTTGACTTCTACTATTTTGAATTCTTGGTGGCAATTTCTGCTATGATAATTCAGTGGTGGGAAGTGATGATTATTTTCTTTTTATGTGCATCCCAACAGGAGAGATTATGCCTTTACTAACTCTATGTTTCCCTGTTCCAGTCATATGGTCCTTGGCGAGATCAGACAACTTAAGATGCACATTGGTGGTTTGAATAAAGGAGCCACAGGCAAGAATGACTTCTGTCTTCTCTGAATTGACCATGGTAAGAGTTTGAAGTTCTAAATGAAAAACCCTGACAACTCCCTTGTTGATTTTACAAAGGAAATTCTATGAGCCTGAAATCTTTTGCAAAGTAGGTTACTGGATTCATTCCAACTGTTGTGTCATCAGCTATTTCTAAATCGGACTAGAAAGTGTTTTCTATTCATGCTCCAACCTCAGAGCTGACTGTTCAGAGTCAGTGGTATTTCTTTAAGGAAAGGAAATACGTTCTGAGATTCTACTTCAGCATTCCTTTTCTCGTGTATCTCATTAGTCAAGAGTGGATAGTCTTCTCATTACTAAATCAAGAGCTAGGAAGGGGATTAGGATTATTGTAGATCAATCAGGTCCATGTGATTGGTACAATGCTTATTGAATAATGTTTACCTCACTTCTTTGGAATTAGTAGGCAGACAGCTGATCATTTCTAATGAGTGTCAGATCCTCTATTATACTCATTTTTCTAATGAAGGTGAGTACTCTCTTCCCTATTATGTCAAGAAAATCCTCCTTTCCAGTCCAAGTCATAAGAAAGGACTTGGAGGTCATTTTTATGAAACTGAAGAGAAATGAGGATAAGAAAACCATATATCATAAGAGAAAAATCTAATGAATAATTAATAATTTTTTTGCTACATTTCAGAGTATTATTTATGTCCTTGGGACAATTAGAATTTTTTGTTCAACTTTTGTTCTGATTTTTTTTTACTGCTATTTTATGGTAAGATGAGCAAAAGCATGTTTATTAATGAATCATGTTACTTAATATGGAATACTATTAAAGTTGATTGTTATAATTTTGTAAACAGGTGTTCAGTTATATGGTAATATTTTAAATAAAATGACTTCTTTAAAATATTTATTTTCTATAAGTTATAAATTTATGCAGTCATGTCCAGTTTATATTTGAAAAATATATTTCATACCATGGCAAAATATTATGTGGAATCTAAAATATACCAAAGTCTTTATGTTGGTCTCACCTTAAATATAAGTGAGCTTCCTTAAATTCTGTGCATATAATAGTGTCTATTGTCAGGTTTTTAAAAATCCTATACATATTTTTTGTTTAGTATATGTGATAAAGAGTTTAGCTAATTATCTAGAGATAAGGATTCTTTTTTTCCACTTAGAAGATGATACCAAGTTGCATAACACTTTAGCAATATCATCACAGAGTTTATATTTTTGTCATTAAGCTAAGGGCACCCAAGGAGTAAGTTATTGTGAGGAATATGGTAAAGGCTAGAAAATGTCAAGGTCTAAATTAATCTTTGCCTCAAGAATTTTATAAATTACTCTTAAAGCATGCATGTACATTGTATATGACCAGGAAATACATGTATCTTACAATTTTGGAGATTGAAGGAAATTAGAAGATAATAATATGCTAGTAAAGTTATATCCATTTCTGAAGCAGAAGGAGAATTCAAAAGTAAACAGTATTTTAACTTTTTTCTATAACTTGCATGTTAGATTAAGAGACACACAGGGGACTAATTATCAAGGACAATAAAAGGTGAACTGAGCAATTCAGATTCTTGAATCCTCCTTCTTCCAAAGAGAGATGAGCAGCTCACTTATTGTTTAAAAAGTCATTATTTTTGTAATACTAATGAAAAGCAAGTAATGTCCAGTTATTAATTTTTTAAATGTGACAGACTTGTGTGTAAAAAATTACAAAACATTGGAAGGAAAATGTAAAGATCTAAGTGGTGAGATACACTATGTTCATGAATCAGAAGTGATATTATTAAAGCACCGTTTTTCTCCAAACAGATCTAGAGGTTAAATTATAATCAGTTATGATCCCAGAAGACTTTTGTAGAAATTGAGGTATTAATGCTGAAGTTATAGTTTTAGAAAAATGAAAACGACTTTAAGAAAAAAAGTAAAAGGATGGAATTGGAGGACTTACACTCCTGGGATTGAAGAAACAAAGTTACAGTAGTCAAAGCGTTGTGATATTCAGAGAGGTCTGAAAATATAGATTAATGGAACAGAAAATATGGACCAGAAACAAGAACATGAAGACCTTTGATATTTGAAAAATAAGGCAAATACTTTAATGAAGAAAAATAATCTTTCAACAAATAATACAGGAACACAACTCCTGCAATGTGCTTTCTAAAGCTTCTAATACTGAGAATGCCAGAATATATGCATGAAAAAATGAATAAAGCTAATAACTATACCACATCACACACAAAAAACTCATAAATGTAATATAGCATAGACTTATACTAAAATTTCTTTAAAAAAAATAGAAGACATTCTTTTTTTAGCTTGGGATAGGAAAAGATATCTTTGGCAGAATTAAGTAGCACAAAATCAAACAAACTAATTGATAAATTGACCAAAAAGGACATTAACGAAATTAAAATATTTTGTTTTATAAATAATATTTTGAGAGAATAAAATGATAATCCACAAGACTGGGAGGAACTAGTTGCAAATTACATGTTTGGTAAAGGATATGTGTCTAGAATACATAAAGATCATATTAACAGTGAGGAAAGATACTTCACCAACAAAAGGTATACAGGTGACACAAATGTGAAAAAGTTGCTCAGCATCATTAGTTACTGGGAAATTACAAATTAAAGCCACAATGAAATTCCACATAGACCCATAGAATAACAGAAAATTAAAAGACAATACCATATGTGAATTAAAATAGAACAATTGATTTGGAAAACAACTTGCTTCTTATTAAGTTAAAGACATACTTACCATTGATGCAGAACATAAAGAAACAAAAAAACAGGTTCATAAAGCAACTTGTACACAAGTATCTATGGACAGATTATTCTGAGCACAAAAAAAGGAAAATAATTCAAATTATAATCATTAATGAGTAAAAGAGAGAACAACACTCAGAAACACAAAAGAATGATTAAAGAAATTATACATATGGGTGAAAGGAGCCTCAAAGAGTGCATTTTTTTAACTTCTAGAAAGAACCAATTCAGTCTATTTCGAGAGTAAATAGATTGGTGGATGACTAGGACAAAGCAGGCAGAGGGCTGCGGTAAGCAAAATAAAATAGCAAGAGATTTTTCCTTCCCTTACATGACTTAGGACTTATTGGATCAGAGTTATCTGCTACACTTCCTCCTCCCTGTGGATGAGAAGGCTCATTCTCAGGAGACTTCTGAGACTTTATCTGCTTACAAGCTTTCTAGATTTATCCTAGATGAGTTTTAATTTCAGCAGGGAATGCACATTAAATTCAAATTAGAATATCATTGACATACATAATAGTGTTTTGCTTAAGACAAATATCCCAGGCACAGCTTTAGCTTTACTCTGAGTGCTAATTAGGGTGCAAAGAAACCTATTGCATAGTAGGGAGACAGATTCCAGTGAAAATACTGATCAAAAAAATATGTACAAAGGAGAACTTTAACACAGAGAAGTGATTTATTCTTTTAAAGGAGAGAAAATAAATTGTTATGGTCTAATGCTCTGTTCATGTTTTAATACTCTGACTTCTCATATTAATATTGTAGAGTAAAATCTTGAACAAATCTAAAATTCTTAGAACGTACCAGCTTATATGTGAATAGTAAATACTGTCTTAATTTCTATCATCTGATTTCTATTGATATATTTAATAATATTTAATAATATTTCTATTGATATAGTTAATAATAGAGATTCTATAAGATAGAAATTCAGCAGATTCCTGAATGAATAAAACCAATAAATAATTCTACTCTAGAGAAACTTGAAATAATCTGTCTTCAAAAAGATACCCAAATAAATAAAGCTGATTCATAAAAGCAAGTCTATATCCACATATTAATAGATCACATATATTATCACATATCGTGCCACAAGTCCCAAATTAAGTGATTTTTCTTTCCTATAATGTGTCTCTAAAGCTTTTCTCTATTAATGAGAATGCCACAAAAGATGCATGCACCTCCTCATGTTACTGCAAACTCTTCATTGCCAATTTTATCCTTATCAATCTTACCATTTGTTTATCACTTTGGTAATTTCACTTTACACTCTTCTATTTTCTAAATAGATTGTGTTCATTTCACATATCTTAACTTTCTTTTCTTTTATACTCATTGGTAAAGCTCATCATAGTATCCTTATAATCACATAATTAGTTTTCAAAATTCCCCATCTGGCCATTTCTGTTTGGAAATTGCCCTTAACACTCTTCACAATTATTTTGTGTGCTCCATGTTTGGCCCAATTATTTTTCTTCCTGAAATTCCATCGATGACAAATTGTTATCATTTAGATTTAAATGCAATCTTCTGTCAGTAAATGTCAAGGACCTTCTGCACTCTTACACTTTACATCCTGTGCCACATTTGACTTTTTAAAAAATCCTACTTCGTACTCAACTCAGCGTGAAGCTCCCTTTCAAGGGGAGTACTCAGGAGCTGTCTTCTCATGTATGTGGGTCCCCTCCTTCACAAAGTCATTCCTCATTAGGGCTAATTCCTCATAACATGGACACGGTGAATTGACAGTGCTGATTTGGCCTGTTCAGACTTTGGCTTTCCCTGGCAGCTCTGACAGATATTCAAACTTTGAGCAGCTTGAGAGAAGAATAGGCAGCAATTTGCTCTTTAATCTGAAAGTAGATTGAAAATTGTTGGAAAAAAATTCCTTCATTAGAACTTGCTCACATGAGACATAAAGATTAGATCACTTATAACCTTTCAGCCTGGTTTGGTTTTTCAGTATATACCATCTTAAATGTAGTAGCCTAATTAATTGTGTTTCTTTTTTTAAGCTGTTTCTTTTCTTTTAGCCCTTCCTCATTATTACACAATAAAACAAGGGCTGAAAACATGTACTGTTTTACTATATCTAGATGCATTTCTGCTTCACTTCTTAAAGAAGGGTGGAACTTTGAAGCATTTTATAATACCTTCCTTTATCCTCCTGCCATGAATGCAGTCGTTACTGTTATGGACTGAGTGTTTGTGTGCAGTCCCCCACCCCTGAATTTATTTGTTGAAGCCCTGATGCCCTGAATAAAGACTATCACTGAGAAACACAGAAAGTAAAGTGAGATTGTTAAAGGAGGACACTTGATACGATATGACTAATATTCATACAAGAAGCAATATGAGGAAAAAAAAAAAAAAAAACACATGAGAACATTGTCAACAGGCAGCCAGGTATTTGTAAGCCATGAAATGAGTCCTGACCAGAAATTAACTATGCTGGCATATCCTGATCTTGAACTTCTACTTTCCAAACTCTGAGAAAATACATTATTCTTGTTCTAGTCCCTGGGTTTGTGTTACTTTACCATGGTAGCCCAAGAAGACCTAGTGTTTAAGTTCTGATTGGTTACTTTTGAAACTATATGGGTTAGGACCTATCACACATTCCACAGCCCATCCTTATCAAAGGTTCATTTATATTTATCCAAGAAAACAAAGGACTTTACATTTCAAAAGCCATTAGAGTCTCTAAATTACCCAGGCTTGACCACAGAGAAAATCCATTCAGCTATCTGCCCTTGTCCCTGGGGAGACCCAAGTGGTGTGAAACTTAAAGTAACCAGGCTGACCCAAGCACACACAGAGGTCTTTGCTTTACCTTACAAAGGCAAGGCAAGGAAAATAAAGCTAAGGGAAGAGGATAGTGGACATAAAGAGAGAAAGACTTTCTGATTCTCTTTGGTGAGGGTCACACTTTGATAATAATCATGCTGCCTGGAGTTGTATTTTATCCCTGGGCTGTTCAACAACTTCAGTCTATTTTGAAAAAAATCTCCCAGCAGAAGGGCTTGGGCATTTATAAATCCTCGTTACATGTATGCTCTTCTGGTTCCCTGAAGCTTTCTAGAAACTCTTTTTTAGACAGGTAAAAGTTAACAAACAGAAAAAAAGCAGAAAGTGGATTTCCCACAATCTTCCCATCCTTGCTTTATCAAAATGGAACTTAGTGCATTGCTTAACAGTGGGTTCAGTGGGTGTTTCTTGATATCAAAACTTGTTCTTTACACAAAAGGAGGTATGATGACATCATTTTATTGTGCCAAAGATGAGAGCTGTTGAATTCAATGCACATGAACTTGCTAAGACTTTTTTTTCTTTCTTTCTTTTTTTTTTTTTTTTGGAGAGGAAAATAGAGGAAAACTCATTTCTGTACATAATATTGTCCCAGAAAGTTTTTAAAAACATTTGAATACATCTCCTGCTTCATAAGATTCCTTCCTGCATAATTTTCTATTTGTGAGACTCTAGTCCATATTCACTTATCTGTCAATTCCCCTCAGTGTCCTTGTGGATTTGAGCTTAGTTGGTAATTTTTTTTTCCTTTTATTAGGTCTGAATATTTGTTTTCCTATATGACATATCCTAGTAAAAGAAGCTCTATAGATAATCTGGATAAAGTACTTTGAAAATACTTGAATGTTAGGAATGATTTAAGAATTGATATATATATATATATATATTTTAAAAGATATTAAATCTAATTTAATATAAAACTAACTTTGATTTTTAACTAGATATGTTGTTTATACATTCCCTCTTGTAACACAAACAAATTCTAATTCATAGTTTATGGAATTTAAATTTGAAGAAGTCATACTTTTTTTTTTATTCAAGATATTTTATTGCTCATTTGAGATCACAGTATATAAATAAACAGTACAACAATATACTTTGCCAATAAGAAATTTTAAGGAAATAAAAAATAAATATACTATGAAATTAAAGTATAAAGAATTCTTGGCTCTAGGAATGATCACAATAATTCATCACTGTTGCTATACTGTAAAAATACATGCACGAAATGACTCAATTTTAGTGTCATCATCTCAAGTTTATTGTTCTTGCTGATAAATAGCTAGCTGACAAATAAATTTTATCTAGGAACACAAAGAAAATTAGAATACTTTTGACACAGATTTCAATAGGGAAAAAAGAAAGCAATATAACAGGCATAATTCAAATTCAGTGGTTATAATTGGTGTTAGTTTTTGAGTTGTCTGTAGAAAACACCCCTTCTGTGTTGGGAGTATAGAAGGGAACAGGGTAAAGAATATTAAAATACTTAATTATAGTTCCTTGGGTTAAGTGCTCATTATTCAAGAAAAAATGAGTGCCATCATTTATACTACATTTTAAAAAGTTTCATCTTTCTGAAATGCAGATAAACTTAACCTGGGAGTATTATCAGTGAAACTAGCTGTAAATGGGCACTCTCTGCTTAATATGGTCACACAGAAATTAGAAACCATTTTCATGTGTCATTTCTTTAGTAGATGAGATGGAAAATTAATTTAGAAACAAAACTGCATAAAAGTTAGATTCACCACTATTTTATTATGTAAGTTAATATTTAAAAATAATTTAATTTCTTCTATGAATAACTTTCATAATATATTGGCTTGTCAAATATTCTTATCTGAATTGTATCGGTCATTATCAGAAGAAATTTCATCAAATTTTCTATTATGATTCTTTGTCTATAATTATGTAATCACACTAAATTTGTTAAATGTTTTCTGTCATATGTTTAGTAAAGCAAAGAGTACAAAATTATGCTTTATTTTTATAATAGCCTAGTGCAGTGTCTACATGAATTTTCTTCTGTTGGTAAGATTTTACAAGAAAAATTAGTTGTAAAGAAGGCAGACTAAGTGGCAAAAATGACACACAAGAATTAATGTTGTTAATTGAACTTGTCACATAAAACTGGTAGCAAAATAAATTTATTTATTCTGCAATGCATCACAACTTGCATGTGATCACATTGGTAAAAGATATTTTCTGTAAGTAGAAGAAAGTTCAAGGTCCACAGTCCACACTAAAGTGGAAGAGATGAACTCTAATTTGTTATGACAAGAAATGTCATATTGTATCAGAGCTGTTTTACAAAGGGCCCATTACTATTTGCATTGAGATTGTCTCTCATCATCATGGTGATAGACTTGTTGATAATATTCAAGTAAAATTAAGAAGGAATTTTTAGCCTTGTAATATTTTAATCAAATGAAATCCTACTGCCTATAACTTATCCAAAATAAAAGGTAAAATGTCACAGAATTTAATTTCTATAATAAAGATCTCTTAAAAGCTTCCTAATTTAGGGCTGGGGAGGTAGCTCAGCTGGTAGAGTGCTTGCCTTGCAAGCACAAGGCCCTGAGTTCGATCCCCAGTACCGCAAAAGAAAAAAAAAAAGCTTCCTAATTTAAAAAACCAGTCTGTTATTCTTGTTTTTTTTTTATTTTGCTTATTTTGATGTAATCAAGTTATAACCCCTTTTTAATTAATAAAATTCAGAATGAATATTCATCATAGGAATATGAGATCATTTCCTTTATCAATATGTTCTACAACAGTTTCCTCCACCCACAGTACAAATATGCAACTCTTCGTGAGTGAAATAGTTGAGAGAAACTAGTCAAAAACAAATACCACTGAACATTAAGAAAGGAACTTTATCATAAAGCAAAAAAAAATTAATTAATCTTCCTAATGATTGCAATGAGAATGAAGAAACACTTAGACCAAATTAAAAATCCCTCAATTCTGAGACAATGAGTATTCTGTAGGTTGGGTAGAACGGATTATGGAAGAAGCTCACTAACCATCATTTGAAGGATGTAGAAAGTAAACCACAAAGCTGATGTTGAGATCTAAATCTGGAATCCTTTTCCATCAGAGGCAAAAAATATGACACTGGCCTCACTGGGGAACCTTAGGAATTGCAACAACTATAATAAGAGAAAACTTAGAAGTTCAGTGGAAATTCTCCGTTAGTGGTGGACTGACTTCTTCTACAGCATCCATATAAAATATGGATACAAGAAAAACATACATAAAAGTTCCCATCCATCGAATGCAATGGGAAAGCAATGATATTCTGTGAACTGTGCAGTCATCAAAAGCAGCATCAGTACTTCCTTAACTTCTCTCCTAGTGCCCTTCATTGTGTTGCTCCCACAGAAAACTTTACTTGAAATGGAGGCATAGGAAAAGTGACCCAGTTACCTCCCTATTTATATTTGTTGTTCTTGTTCAATTATGTAGTAAAATATCTTGGAAAAGTTATCCATATTGCCTATGAATTCTCTTATTCACACATGTATCTATTCTACTCTGGGTTTCCAAGTATCATTCCATTGACACTGTTTTTCTCAAAATCAGCAATGACCACATATTGCCCAGTATGATGTTTGAATATCAGTCCAGTAAACATTTTAAACATAATTTTTCACACATAATTTCTTCCTTCCTGGCATAAAGTTTTTCAGATGACTCTTAGAATACCTTATTCTATTTGCTTAGTGCAGATTTTATTCCTTCTCTCTCTTTTCTCAGGTTCTCCCATTCTTCCTTAATATTCTGACCTTCTCTATAAACATGAACTGTCTTTCTGATTTCATCACAAAAACATACCATGGTTTTAAATATTATATATAGGACTAAACTCCAAGATCAGATCTAAAATCCAAACTAATATGTCTAACTTTTAATTTATCAGTACCTCTTATTGTTGAGATATTTCAATTTCAAATGGAACAAATTCAAAATTCCCATCCCTTTCAGTTCTTGAGCTTACAAATTTCCACACCAAATGATGGTATCTTCATCTTTCAGTTTCTTAGCATAAAATACTTGTAACCATCACCAACTGTTTTTTCTCACAACATAGACATAACCCATCTGCCATAGATCTCATCTGTTAATCAATAGATTAATGTTATTGAATCTACCATAAAAATATTTCCAGGATTTTACTATTTCTCAGTACTTTCACTGCTATCACATTTGTCCAGGTTACCACCTGTATTATTCTATAGTTCACTATTGGGAGAAGAATGATAGTAAATTAACCTCTGATCACAATATCATGGCCAATGTGCTGCTTGAAAATATAATTCAGATCATATCACCCTTTATAAAATTCTTGTATTGATTCAGTTTCATTCATAATAAATGTTTTATGGCCTAAGAGTCTTTACTTATTTTTTGTTCTTTGTTCTAATACCTCTTTGACATCATCTCTTATTAATTTCTTACCATATTCTTAAATTGAAAGTAGGAAATGGGAAGTTATATATGTAAATTGAATATAATCTCTGTAAGGAGGTGTGAAAATTTGGCAGTGGATGACAAAATATGTCTAATGTGGGTATCCCATGACCAAGCAAGACCAAGAGTGTATGAGAAAATTCACCTAGCTTTATGTCTGAAAAGAAAGATTGACCAGGAATAATAGAGCTATGCTTTGAAAAGTTTGACAATGACATTCACTTTCATAGTTGTTGTTCCCTAAACTATATAACTATCAGGTAGAAAGAAATCCCTAAACACTTGCACCACTCACAAATATCACTACTTATCTCTTTGCAGTTACTCTTTAATATCCTTTTTACTCAATGTCTTTAAATAGGTAAAGCCATTTTCTATTACATTTCTCACCATCATTTTCATCCAGCAAAGGGATTCATGCAAAAATACTAAAATCATTTTAGGAATTTTCTTTTCTTTTTTTTTTTTTTCTGGAAATTTTTTTTTTTAATTTTATTGTAAACAAATGGGATACATGTTGTTTCTCTGTTTGTACATGGCGTAAAGGCATACCATTTGTGTAATCATAAATTTACATAGGGTAATGTTGTTTGATTCATTCTGTTATTTTCCCCCTTCCCCCCCACCCCTCCCACCCCTCTTTTCCCTCTATACAATCCTTCCTTCCTCCATTCTTGCCCCCCTCCCTAACCCTAACTCTAACCCTAACACTAACCCCTCCCACCTGCCATTATGTGTCATCATCCACTTATTAGTGATATCATTCGTCCTTTGGTTTTTTGAGATTGGCTTATCTCACTTAGCATGATATTCTCCAATTTCATCCATTTGCCTGCAAATGCCATAATTTTATCATTCTTTATGGCTGAGTAATATTCCATTGTATATATATACCACAGTTTCTTTATCCATTCATCAATTGAAGGGCATCTAGGTTGGTTCCACAATCTGGTATTGTGAACTGAGCAGCTATGAACATTGATGTGGCTGTATCTCTGTAATATGCTGATTTTAAGTCCTTTGGGTATAGGCCAAGGAGTGGGATAGCTGGGTCAAATGGTGGTTCCATTCCAAGTTTTCTAAGGAATCTCCACACTGCTTTCCAGAGTGACTGCACTAATTTGCAGCCCCACCAGCAATGTATGAGTGTACCTTTTTCCCCACATCCTTGCCAACACCTGTTGTTGCTTGTATTCTTGATAATCGCCATTCTAATTGGGGTGAGATGGAATCTTAGGGTGGTTTTGATTTGCATTTCTCTTATTACTAGAGATGTTGAACATTTTTCCATATGTTTGTTGATTGCTTGTAGATCTTCTTCTGTGAAGTGTCTATTCATTTCCTTAGCCCATTTGTCGATTGGATTATTTGCATTCTTGGTGTAGAGTTTTTTGAGTTCTTTATAGATTCTGGAGATTACTGCTCTATCTGAAGTATGATTGGCAAAGATTTTCTCCCACTCTGTAGGCTCTTTCTTTGCATTGCTGACAGTTTCCTTTGCTGAAAGCTTTTTAGTTTGAATCTATCCCAGTTATTGATTCTTGCTTTTATTTCTTGTGCTATGGGAGTCCTGTTGAGGAAGTCTGGTCCTAAGCCGACATGTTGAAGCTCTGGATTTACTTTTTCTTCTATGAGATGCAAGGTCTCTGGTCTGATTCTGAGGTCCTTAATCCATTTTGAGTTTATTTTCTTGCATGGTGAGAGATATGGGTTTAGTTTCATTCTGTTGCATATGGATTTCCAATTCTCCCAGCACCATTTGTTGAAGAGGCTATCTTTTCTCCATTGCATACTTTTGGCCCCATTGTCTATTATGAGAAAATTGTATTTATTTGGGTTTGTGTCCATGTCCTCTATTCTGTACCATTGATCCACCTTTCTATTTTGGTACCAATACCATGCCGTTTTTGTTACTATTGCTTTGTAGTAGAGTTGAAGATCTGGTATTGCGATACCCCCTGCTTCACTCTTTCTGCCAAGGATTGCTTTAGCTATTCTGGGTTTTTTATTCTTCCAGATGAATTTCATAATTGCTTGCTCTATTTCTGTAAAGTATATCATTGGGATTTTAATTGGAATTGCATTGAATCTGTATAGCACTTTTGGTAGTATGGCCATTTTGACAATATTAATTCTTCCTATCCAGGAACATGGGAGACCTTTCCATCTTCTAAGGTTTTCTTTAATTTCTTTCTTTAGTGTTCTGTAGTTCTCATTGTAGAGGTCTTTCACCTCTTTTGTGAGATTGATTCCCAAGTATTTTATTTTTTTCTATGCTATTGTGAACGGGGTAGTTTTCCTAATTTCTCTTTCTGAAGATTCATCACTTATGTATAAAAATGCCTTAGATTTATGTGCATTGATCTTATATCCCGCTACTTTACTGAATTCACTTATGAGATCTAAAAGTTTTCTGGTGGAATTTCCAGGTTCCTCTAAGTATATAATCATATCATCAGCAAATACGGATAGTTTGAGTCCTTCTTTTCCTATTCGTATCCCTTTAATTTCTTTGGTCTGTCTAATTGCTCTGACTAGAGTTTCAAGGACGATATTGAAAAGAAGTGGTGAAAGAGGGCATCCCTGCCTTTTTCCAGTTTTTAGGGGGAACGCTTTCAGTTTTTCACCATGTAGAATGATATTAGCCATGGGCTTAGCATAGATGGCCTTTACAATGTTAAGGAATGTTCCCACTATCCCTATTTTTTCTAGTGTTTTGAGCATGAAGGGGTGCTGTATTTTATCAAATGCTTTTTCTGCATCTATCGAAATAATCATGTGATTCTTGACTTTAAGTCTATTGATATGGTGAATTACATTTATTGATTTCCTGATGTTGAACTAACCTTGCATCCGTGGGATGAAACCCACTTGATCATGGTGCACTATCTTTTTAATATGTTTTTGTATGCGATTTGCTAAAATTTTGTTTAGAATTTTTGCATTGATGTTCATTAAGGATATTGGTCTGAAATTTTCTTTCCTCGATGTGTCTCTGTCTGGTTTAGGTATCAGGGTAGGAATTTTCTTGATGAAAAAAATTAAATAATGAAATGAAAGGAGATTAAATTGTAGTGACAAGTTGAGATATGTATTTATAGACTAGTTGAGATATATTTGTAGACTAAGTAACAAAGGAAAAAAATCCAGCAACAAATAAGGATGATGTCAGTAACAACAAACCAGGTAGAAATTAAAAATAAAAAAGGAGGTGAAAGCTCTATGTTGGTTTTGTGTTGATGTATTAATGTAATAATACATTTATACTAAAATATTATTTCCTGTTTACTTCTCCTTATGCTCAGGAAGCAAACTGAAAAAGCTGCTCCTTTCTCATGAATGTCTCACTCTCTGATGTCCTGGATATATATATCCAGAAGGATAATGGTAAATAAAGATCCTCCAAGAAGTCAGAACCCAAGTCATAGGAAACAATTGACTGACTGGAGAGTTATTCTCAAATCTTGAAGAGTCATTCTTCAATATTTAAGATCAAGGTCCAAATTTAATCAAGGACTGGATAGGTTATTCCTTTAAACAATAAATGGGTGAGAGATTTTTTTTGATTTACACAAGATTCTCAATATAATGATGTATTCAATATATGTTTTGTTAAATTAGAGTTATTGAAATTGTTTGGGAACTTAGTGTGTTTAATATTAAGGGGAAAATTTGTACTCAAAGATTCTACTACAACAAAATAGAAAATGTTTTTAAGGTACTGTGAATATTACAATTAAAGGCAATTTTTGAATCAATAAACAACTATGTTCAAAGATTGTGAAGACTAAAATCATGTCATTTATTCAGTCTTTGCAATGATCACTACATAATGTCTGCTTCTGCACTCTGGTGACAACATTCTGAATTAACGAAGAAGGATGATTTTTCATGTCTGAATATCTCTTATTTTGCCTTGTATTATGGTTTCAATGTAAGGTGTACCCTACAAACTCCTGTGCTAATGCAGGAAATTCTGAAGTAAAAATTTTGCCAAATGAGAGCTGTAACTTAACCAGTGGATTAAACCACTTGGATGGATCAATAATTTGACAATAATGACAATTTAACAATAATAATAATTTGAAAATAATTTCTATGCCTCTATTCCTCCCTTTTGGAATGTAAATATTTACTCTGTTTTACTGTGTATTGGATGCTTGCAACTTGCTTTTCATCATTACATGGATTCACAGCCAACAGTTTGTCTTGGGTCTCAGAGATTTTGGACTTGGACTTTTGTGCCATGCTGAAACTGTCAATACTATGGAGACTCTTGTAGATGAACTGAGTGCATTTTGCATTGTGATATGGACATGAACTTTGGGGAGGACCAGAAGCAGAATGTTATGGCTCAAAAATAAGATGTCCTACACAATCTCCTGTGTTAATACAGTAATATTTTTTTTTTTTTTTTTTTTTTTTTTTTTGGTGCTGGGGATCAAACCCAGGGCCTTGTGCTTACAAGGCAAGCACTCTACTGACTGAGCTATCTCCCCAGCCCCAATACAGTAATATTTGATGATGAAATATTTGGATTATGAGAACTATAACCTAACCAGTGGATTTAGCTGTATGCTGGATTAATTATTTGAAAGGAGTGGCTGGGTGGTAACTGTGGACAAGTGAGGTGTGACTGGAGGAGTTGAGTCAGTAGGGTATGCCCTTGGGGATTATATCTTTCCCCTGACTCCTCTTTCTCTGTCTCTGTTTTCCAGTTGCTGTGATCTAAGTAGCTTTCCTCTACTATGCTCTTCCAACATGATACTCTGCCTCACCTTAAGCCCCATGCTATGAAGTCGGCCAACCATGGGCTGAACCTCTGAAACTATGAGAAAAATAAATGTTTCCCTCTATAAGTTGTTCTTGTCTAGTATTTTTTTCAGTGACAAAAAGTTGACTAACACCCCACATAAGACCAAATAACAGAAAAGAATATTGTTCTTATATGACATTCAAGAAAAATGAATGAAAATGAAGATAATTTTAACGGGTGAGTCAAAGGTCTGCTTGTCATCTTAAACACAGAAGATGATGGAGCAGAATTTAGAGGGATTGTGATGATGATTATTTTCATGAATATATGAAGTTAAGTATCCAAATATCATCATTAAAAAGGTAATTGGGTGTAGATCTGAGGTTTCAATTGAGATCCTGAACTTCCGAAATCAATCAGGGATAAATCATCATAGAGATGAGAATTCCAGGTAATAGTAAATAAGATCTCCCAAGAAAATTGTTAAAGAAAGAAAAAGTAAAAAACACTCTCATCTGAGTGACAGACTGACCTAGAGAAGACTCCAACAAAGTTGAAGAAGTGGATGTGAAAATATGTTGTCATGGAACCAGGGGTGTCCTTTTTAAACAAGAGGCTGATGAGTGAAGACATCTAAAAGGAAATATGTTGGGTTAGATGGGATGAACACGTAGAGAAAGATGAGGGATCACAATTTGAACATGAAGCTAGAATAATTGGTATGGGTATAAATGCAGGCTTACTTGCAGGATATTAAGCAAATTCTCTTCTCTAGATCTTTTATGTGTACTATAAAGTACACATGAGGGACTTGTAAAGACCAATGGCAGTTTGGGTTTGGGGAGAGTGAGCCTCATTAGAAGAGACATTTTAGAGAATGACTAAAGGGTATGAAAAAGATCTCAGAGAAGGATTTCCAAAACACTAAGGAAGGTTCGTTTTAGTATAAAGAACATGAATATTAGTGACAACAATGTGATAGTTTATCTCCAGTAGTGTTCAGCTACATGGATATAGGTCCTGGTATTGGGATTTTGCCAGATAAGTGAGACAGGAAACCTAGGGAGCTATTAGATGGTTTTGATCAGAGGGTGATTCAAGCGATGAACTATTAAACCTAAGGAAAGAAAATGAAGACGAACATGTTTATTTCAGAGCTACCAAATGGAGGTATCATAGGAGGTGCCACAGCTTAGAGAAAGATAAAGAGGAAGATGAAGAAGATGATGATGAAGAAGAAAAAGAGGAGGAGAAGAATGAAGAAGAAGAAGAAGAGAAGGAGGGGGAAGAGGAGGGTAAGAAGAAAAAGAAGATGTAGAAAAATAAGATATTAGGTGCAGTTCAAATCTAAATCTAAAAGAATCTAAAATGGGTTATAGGCTTGGGCAGAGTGCAGAATGTCTGAATTTAATATTTTGCAGGTGGCTTATGGTCCAAGATTTGGATATTGGTGTGGGTAATGAAATAGCTGTGTGGAAGAACAGATTCCAGTCAATGAGAAGGTAAGGAACTGAGATTTTGAAGTGACAACAAAGATTAACATGTTCTCTGACCAGTATAGTCTAGCTAAATGTATATATGGTTATCGCCTGTCTTCTGTTTTATAACTAATAACTGCTTCTGTAGGGCTGGTGGAGAAACACTTTAGTTTCTTCTCCCCAGATTGATCAAGTTGCATAAAGTTCGTTTTCCCCTTTTACATCATTGATTTATTTCTTAAGAAATCAAGTGACCAAATTCAGCCAGCTGGAACACAGGCAGGCTGCCTGGCTTGGAGGCCATAACTTTAGAAATGTACTTTGAAAGAATCAGAAGACCACTATCTTACACTAAGGAAAATGAGAGCATTATGAGGACAGTAAATTGTTAGTTCATAACATATTAGTAGTACTTTCATTAACATTTAATCAAATTTTATTTTCCGGAAAAAATATTGGGCTGATTCAATTGCTATTTGAATTTGTTTGTCCAGCAACTCTTCTTACATTTAAGGATTGTGTTAGTCAGCTATTTTGTTGCTGTGAACTAAAAGACCTGACCAGAACAATTTTAGAGGAGGAAAAGTTTATTTGAGGGCTCATGGTTTCAGAGGTCTCCTTCCATAGAAGACCAGCTTCATTCCTTGGAGCTTGAGGTGAGGCTGAAGAACATGTTGGAAGAGGTTTGAGGGAAGCAACTCATATCATGATGATCAGAAAGCAGAGACAGCCTACTCCTCAGATACAACTATTTACCCAAAGCCATGCCCCAATTCCCACTTAATCCCTATCAAGGGATTAAGTCACTGACTGGGTTAGGACTCTTACAACTCAATCATTTCTCCTCTGAACCTTCTTGCACTGTCTCACGTGAGCTTTTGGGGGACTCCTCACATCTAAACCATACATAACAAGATGTATTTCCAAAGAATACAGAGTGTTTAAACATATTAACTATGGTCTAGAGAAAGAGATGCAGCATATGTGAACAGACCCAAACTAGCTACATTAAATAAAACTCCCAAGTATCAATTTTACCCTTACCATGTGTACAACACATTGGGTTAATTTCAATTCTGTTCTATTGTGTTATTTGATTTATATAAAAATATCTGTCGTGTGTCACTAAATTCATTTTAGGATGCACTGAAGACTTTGGGAAACATAATTTGAGAAACAATGTTTAGATATCACCAGTTCTCTTATTGTTTATATGCTCAAAAGTTTTATTGTGTCTTTTCAGTTTTGTAGTTTAGACTTAGGTGTAAACATAAATTACCAATTGTACAAAAAAATCTAACACCAGAAAAATTTTCACTACAAAATAATGAAGATTATACCTATAAATGTAAGGAATTTTGTGGACCATGTTATTTTATTTATTTTGGGGGGGTTTAGTGGGGTTTGAACTCAGGGGCACTCAAACACTGAGCTTCATCCCCAGTCATATTTTGTATTTTATTTAGAGACAGGGTCTCACTGAGTTGTTTAGCCACTCCCCATTGCTGAGGCTGGCTTTGAACTTGCGATCCCACTGTCAGCCTACAGAACAGCTGGGATTATAGACATGCACCACAAGCCGACTGTGGGCCACATTATAATGAGGTTATGATGGGCTGATAATATATTTAATGTGTCTTTAAGAAAAAGATTTATTTGAAACCTTTTTTTATTAACTAAGCGATAAAGAAGGAATTGATTAAGATGTAATATTCTATTAGGACTACATATTCCAGTAAATCCGAGTCATCACTGATTTCATTCATTAAAAAATGATTTTCATTGATTTTATTTCCCTCTAAAATAGGTGGAACAACAACAGGTATTCAGAAGACATTATTTTCACTGAGATGGAGATTGAAACTAACATCAATAACATCAATGTCCATAAGACATTGTTTGAAAATATTAAGGTTATCATCACTATGATACTCCAAAAGGGTAATTTGACAAAGCTGTCAAGATTATCACTTCTGTGTTTTGTATATGTGGTTGAGTGTGTCCCCCACAGGTTCATGTGCTAGAAACTTGATCCCCATTGTAGTAGTGTTGAGATAATGAAACTTTCAGGAGGTGAGGCCTAAGTGAAACTTAATCTGATCATGGGTGTTGCCATCAGAGGGCAATGAAGCTGATCTCAGAGTGAGGTAGTTTTCTCTTGAGAGTGGATTGTTACAAAGTAAGGATAATCCACGTGCTTGATTTACCCTTTTTCTTGCATCCAGTTCCCTTTCTGCTTCTTCATGTGCAGTGAATTAGTCAGTGGGGCCCTGGAACTCTGCTCTTGGACCTCTAGAATCATGATCTTAAAAAACTCCTTTCTTCATAAAATAACCTGCATCAGGTATTTTGTTTCAGCAACACAAAATAGACTAATACAATCATCAAATCCATTTCTATCACTTTCAAGTACAAAGCAAAACCAGCTCTTTTGCATCTAGTTTGTGTAAAAAGAACAGTTCTTCTCAAATAAATCTTAGTAACCTGGGTCACTTCCATTTTAAAGCAGTAGAGACTACATTTGCTTAGCCTTCTTTGTCTTTGTTCATGTTGAATATTTCTAGGAAAGCCAAAAACTCATATATTAAAATTTGGTGGAACTTGGAACTTTGGATAACCATATGATTCTACCTAATTCCCTCCCTATGTCTCTCTTACATACACACTTATGTAAGTAAGAAGTAAACTTTGAATTCTAAATAAAAGTCACTGAATCTTTGGACTTTATCTAGCAGCTAAGATTGTTTAGCCTAACAAATAGAAGGACAACAAAGTTCTGAAAAGCTGTCACCAGAAATTTTAGTTATTGAATTATATACATTGTGGAAAGTTAAATAACAATTACCTATAGAGCAAATGACTTCTTATTGAGAAAAGTTTATACAGAAAAATCTTTAACAATTTTCTTATAAAAGAAAGTTCATTAATTAATGCTTCATTTTCACGTGTAAATTCCCCTAACAACAAGGAAAGAGGCAATTATTCAACTGTAAAAATTATTAAATGTCTATTCATAAAGTATTTTCGAAATGTCACTTAGATAAATCCTGCACATAATGAATAAACCACAAATATCTTTCTTGATCTAAATGTGATTGACCTTTATAATGGCAACAAAAATTCTGAGATAAGCATCATAAGTATAATTTTAAGTAACTATGAGATTATGTGACATTTACATGAAATGATATTTTTTGTGTCAGTTTCGTTTATTTGACCTCATTAGTTTTGCATTTCAAGTCATTGATGCATTCATTTTGTAGGATTTTTTAAAAAATATTACTTGTTGAATAAACTTCAAAGTGATGAATCTTTGCTAAACTAAGACTTGGAAGACAAGGAAATTAATTTTGTTTTTTTCTTGTGATATATGCATTTAAAGCTGCCCATTGTAAGCAAGAATAAAATTTAGAAGTCATTTGTTAGCTATTATATATTAAATAAAAGTGTTGACTTCAGAATTAGAATCCATTGACATATATACTTGCTGAACTTCTCAAAATAAATAAGATTTTTAAAATGATAGATTTATACTGTTTTTAGTTTGTATTTCTTCATAATGTTGATTGGAAATAGAATTTTTCTAGAAATGATTTGTTTCACTCTAACCAAAATCTGGGGAAATTCAGAGGGCTTGTTATTAAATTTCCAAAGCAAACTTAATGCTGTGATTTCTGAATTAAACATATTTAAGACATCAAAGAATAGACATGGCTCTTTAGGAAATATAAAATTTGTAACAAATTTTAACTGTCTGGAAATGAGCATGATGGTTTTGAGAGAGAAAAGGTAGCATACATTCATTTTGTTTAGCTCAGCACTAAATCCTTGTTTGGATATTTGCAGTTCTGGAGGGTAAGGTACTTGAAGCTGAAGTTCAATGTCCTGAGAATAAGAGATGTCTGTATAAATTTTAATAATATCACTTCTACTTAACAGAAAGGCCAACACAGCAGTCAAACAATTTTTTTTTTAATCCCCTGTAAATATAAATCCACATGTAGCTCACTTCAGGTTTGTCTCTTTCAGTGACTGAGCAACATGACCAGAGTGTCAGAATTTTTCCATCTTTCTACTTTGTCAACTTCAGTCTGTTAAAGATTATTCTCAAACTTGTTCCCTCATAGTCATAAATCAGCTTCATGAAACTCCAAGCATTATTCCTTTGGGGAGAGTTATTAGCTCAGAAGTAGAAAAAAAGAGTATAAACTTTCTTCTACTACATTTTTAGAAACTATTAGATCTTTCCAAGAATGTTCACAATAGATATCCCATAGTAGCTTATTGGCCAGAAGTTTATTACCTGTCAAGACTTAACCTAATCACTAGCAATTAGAGTAGGATTAACATTACAGGACTAGCTTAGACTAATAAAGGTTCATCTCCTGGTGACTGGATGTGGCTGATCTCAGTTGAAGTCTATAGATTCCTAAAGCCAAATACAATGGTGATTACATTAAGAAGTAAGAAAAGGAATTATTGTAATGTAGGTAATCAACATTATCTTCCACACTGTATGATTAGTACTATATGAACAGAGAATCTGGAATTCTGGAAATTGCTAAGATCTGGTATGTTATTACCCTCTTTTCATTAATTTAGATTTTCTTTATTTTCCTGAAATCAAATATTCAAAAGTAAGTATTCAAAAGGGTTCTTTGCATTTAGTTATGGCAGATATTGACTGAATAAAACATTTGATTTCTCATTCAATTGATTCAAGAGTAGCCTAAATCAGAATAATTGGAGAATTTTCTCCCATTTTTTCCTACGATCAAATGGAATTATTCTTTAATACTGGTAAGGTTAGGGAGAGTATATATGATTAATATCCCAACTATGTCTTTAATGGACTTAATGATAATTTAAAATCCAGAAAAAGGATAATTTTAATGCTAAGAAAGTATGCGGGGTTTATTTCAGTTAGTAAATAAGGGCAATCACTGCAATTATAGCAAAGATTGCTAGTGCATTTTCAGTGTTAATTCTCTTCTCCCTCAGAAACAAACAAACAAAAAAAGAAACAAAGAACTCAGATAAAATCTACACATTACATATTCTTGCCTATCTTGCAGCTAACTACCTAGGTAAAGATGTTCTGGTTAACGATGCTAACAAATCACTTGGCAATACTAATAGAGAAGTCTTCCAAAAGGTGCAGAAAGCATCAAATGTGTCTTAAAAAAGAAAAACTTTTATTCTACTTTCTATTATTAGATCCATATATGGTGACTGGTCCTGCAGCAAATATCTTAGAGAGCAAGGTTCTATGAAAATATAAAAAAAGATGGCAGAGCACACAGATAAATGATACCCAATGCAACAGAGAAACGTGAGGGACCTCAGGTTAAGGGAAACAATCCAGGCATACAAGACAAATGCCACTTGGTCTCATTCATTCGTGGAATCTAAAAAGTTGATCTCACAGAACTAGACTGTAGAATGGTGGTGACCAGGCATTGGGGTAGTTGTGGTGGGAGGGAGGCTGGGAGATGTTAGTCAAAAAATACAAAATTTCAGTTAGAGAGGAGAAATAAATTCACAAGATTTTTTATAACATAGAAATCATAGTTAATCACAATATATTGCATTATTAAAAAATGCTAAGGGAGTAAATTCTAAATGCTTTTACCACAAAATGAGAAAAGTGGATATTTGAGATAATGGTTTGTTCATTTGTAAGATTTTACCATACTATGATGTATATGTGTGTGTGTGTGTGTGTGTGTGTGTGTATATATATATATATATATACACACACATATATATATAAACATTATATAGACAATGAATATAATTTTATGTCAATTAAAATATTTGAATTGAAATACTTAATAATAATGGAACCCCTCATGAGCAGTGGCTCACTATGTGAAGAAGTTTTTTAAGTACATAAATAAATAGATACTATCTTTTTTCCTCTGGTTGTAATAAAGAAATGATCTAAGCTATGTATCTTGTGACTCTAGGAATGTACCATGAAACAGACAATTATTAGATTAATAAAAACAAAATGGTAAAAATAAACATCCTATTGAGTCACTTTCCCTAAAAATAAGATTAATAAGCTTTCGTTTCACAATTCATGGGAGAGAAATAATACCATTTATGCTACTTAAAATTGGCATTTCCAAAGTTGCACAACTGGGACATTGATAGTGTTATATATTGCTTTAAACTTTCCAATTTAATGAAGAAAATAAGAAAAAAAAAAAAAAACTTGAGATAGTAATCAATATTTTCCCAGTATTTCCATAAATATAAGATCAAATTTCTTTAAAATTCTTCATAAATAATTAAATGTTATTCATTTTACATTACTTTAATATTTTATTATTTAATTATTACTTTTAATTTTACTAACTAGATATAAAAGAAAATTATTGTATTCAGTATGTTTTAGTGATTCCCCACAATATTTAGCATAATACCACAAATATCTTTTGAAGACTCAACAAATATATGAGTGTAATATCTTAACTTATTGCTAAAGTTTGCCCTGATGATAGCATGCCCTGATGATAGCAGACTAAGTTGTCTATTATGGAGTGTTTACATGTGACTGAAAGTTTTGTTCTCATGCATATGTTAGCAAGGGTAACTTGGTTTATAAATATTTAATCACTGCTCTGATTTATTTTATTAGCATATATTCATAGAAGGATAATTGAATCAAAACATGAATTATTTTAAAATACTTGATTTATAGTGCAAAATTGTTTTCTTGAAATATTCATTATTTTGTAAATAGCTACCCATGCCCTAAATAGCATGCATAGACTACAAAAAATAGAGAACAGAGTATGAGTCTCAATCAGGACAATGAGTAATATGCACGTAGGATGAATAGGAAAAACATTGTAAAGATCTTGAAAACTGGGTTAATCCTAGATGTAAAACTACAGAAAACAGATCAAAACTTACTTCTCAATGCCAAACTGGTTGATAATCTACAGAAATTTTGTAAAAATAAATATTCCTATAGGATTTAAACAAGATTTAGAGTCTCATAGTATAAAATTTAAATTTTTTAGGATGTGATCCAAAATTACTCAGGATATGTAGAAACAGAACGATCTCAATTTCTGGGAAAAGATAATTAGCAGAGCCTACATCAAAATGATGCTGATGTGAGAATCTTCTGGCAAAGACTGTAAATCAGCTCTTCCAAAATCAAACCAGCATGTAATTTATCACAACACTCATGAATGACTGGAGAAATACAAGGTCTCGATAAAGAAATGAAGACATAAAGAATAAATGCTCACTTTTTCTATTAAAAATTTAATAAACCAAAAAAATTCTGGATTAATAACTGAATAACTGAATGGCCAAATGGAGATAAAAAAGGAAGGCAGTGAATTTGAAGATAGATCAACATGAAATATGAAATATTAATAGTGGAAAGATAAAGAGCAAAAAAATGCACAAATCTTTGGGAACTGTGGGACATTAACAAATATCTAACATCTGCATCACTGGACTCCCAAGAAGGGGGAAAAAGGCAGTCATGACTGAAAAAATGTTTTGAAGAATTAATATTTACAGATATTCCAATTTGGTAAAAGATAAAAACATAAATATTCAATAATTTAATTGAATAAGAAATCAGATAAATTTAAAGAAATGAAGTTCAAGTACACTGTACTAAAACAGGTGAAAACTTTTCAATATGCAGTTTTGAAAGCAGTCAGATAAGGATGATGCATCTTCTACAGGGGAACAATAGTTTGAATGACAGTAGATTTCTCACCAGAAATTATGGAAGACAGAGGAAAGTTGTGCAATATTTTTAGAACACTCAAAGGCACAAACTGTCAATCCAAAAATAATTAAAATACATTGTCAGAAGAGAAAACAAAACAAAATAAAACTGACTGTAAGAAACTCACTTTGAATACATTGGTATGGATAGCATAAAACAAAGTTTTCAAATCACTAGTCCAAGTGTTATTCTGATATCCCATCAAATATATTTATACAAAAGAAAACTAGAGATCAATATACCCCATAACCACAGTGCAGAGGCTCTACAGAGCTTTAGCAAACGAAATCCAGCAATATATAAAATAGTACGTCAAGACTATCTGGGTTTTATTCAGTAGTGCAATTTGAGCTCAATAAATGAAAATCAGTTCATGTTATTCATCAATTAACTACATGATTATCTCAATAAGTGAAAAAATTCTTGGAAATCTTTAAAAATATTCCAATAAGAACATTATCATAACAACTTAAGAAGGAAAAAGATTTCTTCATTTGAAAGTCATGGGATATTTGGAACATGGTGGTGGTGATGACTGATTATGCTTTTCAAAACTCTAAAATTTTACCACAAAAAGTAGTGAATGTAAAATATGCATCAATTAAAGTGATCAAACAATAAAAATAAAGTATTAACCTATCTATCTTCTGATTTTACAATTAAATATTTATTTAAGTTTTAAGCTTCAAATTATATGGAAAAATTCTTGCAATTAACATCATATGCTTCAAATGTTCAGTTTGAACCTAAACTTAATATATAAATATGAATTCATCCTGCCTAGGAAGTCAGATCTATTATGCTACTGAACATCTGGTAATATCAGATCCCCTTGATATCCAAAATGACCCATATTTATTTTTTCATTGCTAACAATAGTCTTTCTGCTCACAATCTTTTTGTTACTTATAAAATTTCCAAGTGCTGGGGGCTTTGATCAGAGAAACAATTAAGAAGGGTATTATGTGAAAGAATAATTGTTCTAATGTGAAATGTAGCACGAAAATATCAAAGTGGATGCATTTTTGGTGTGGTCTTTTTTCAGAGCAGGGTGTGCTAATCAGATATTCCATCTCTAGTGACCCCTGCAAGAACAAAGCTACTTTAAAGTGCTGATATACCAAAGTTTAAAGCTGAGCTCATTAGGAGTCAATACATTTATTGATTTGACTTCTATCACTTTGGCAGTTAAAAGGAACAAATTAGCTTCGAGATTGACAGACTAAAATACAGCAGCAGATCCATCCTATGTAGATGACGCTTTCTTCATCTTACAATCAGATCCATCCTTCTAAAATGTCATTATTTGATGTTGGGCTTAATGTTTTGTGTTTAATATGTAGTTGATGTTGAAAAATAGGGTCTAAAAAAATCAGTAGCTTTCAAACCCTTCTTTTAACTTTTCATTATGTCTTCTGAGGCCTTTGCTCTTCACATCCTACCCTCCATTTTTCCCTTGTGATTTTCTTCTAACTACTCTTGGTCACCAAAATGCAGGATTTTCCTTGAGTCATTAAAGGGCAATATATTAGTCAGAAACCTGAATGGACATAGAAGAGGCACTCAAATAGGTATATTAAGAGAGTTTCATAAAGAGAATAGAGGTGTGGGCAACAGAAATGAAAGAATGATGAATCCTCTGGACCCACCAGAGGTGATAAATGATCACCTCCTATAGTCCAAAGGACAAGGTAAGGGGCACCCGCTTGAAGGACTCCAGGAGCCCAGACAGAAGCTATGGCTTGGGGAAAAATACCCAATCTTTCTCCCCTCCTGCTAAACGCTCCCATTATTTGAACCTACTATTTGTCCTGATAGATACATTTATTTCTTAGGCACCCAAGTTTCAAGGGTTGTGAGAAAAAAAATATCCTAAAGTGTAATATTGTGATTCACTATCGTTGTGAAGGGGCTACTTCTAATTCTACCCCTTTGTTCCTGTACCTGTGTAATCTGACCATGTGGAAAATTGGCATCTCATTGACAAAGGTTCGAGGGCACATTAGGCCTAAAGCTCAGCACTGCAGCCTTGGGTGTGTTTTCTCCCAGCATGCTCTGCAGTTGAGCCTTTACCATTCTGTCTCATCATTCTGTTAAGCTGGGAGCTTCAGAAGACAGGGAACATGGCAAGAAAATTGGATACTTTGAGTAGGAGCCCCTAAACATACATTCTTCATTTAAAGTACATACTGTACTCAAAGACGAGATTGTGTAGTGAAGAAATAGGTGTTAGGGAACTCTATAAACGTTGAGGATAGTGTAAACACTGAAGCACGAAAACCAAGCTCATATCCCAATTATGTATCTATTTCCTTGAGTATAACCTTTATCCCCTGCCAGATGGAAAACATTGTGTGCAATTAGCTGCCACCATCAGCCTGCCACCTGGTCATCTACCAGTGAATATTGTCATATAGGGCATAATACTGGCCCCTTATAAGGACATAAGTATCTTTATACTTTGCACCAATTCTGAAACACTCATTCTCATGCCTCTCCCAGAGATCTTTTTATTTGTTTTTCCCCCAAGATCCTGACCAGTGTAGAAAATTTACTTTCTATTCAAAGTACATCACCAAATATATATTTTCAAAGGTACATAACAAGATAATGTGTACTCTAGTCTTTACCCTTCTCTCTCTTTCCTCTTTCCATCTTATAACCTAAATGTGGGTCTTCCTTTGGATTCCCAAAGCAATCTGATTTTGTGAAAACCTGAAAAAAAAATCTGTGTGTTATATCTGGAACTATTCTTATATGAATAACAAAATTATCATCTCATTCTATTTTGTAGTGTGGGGACATGACTGAATCATTGGAAAAAATATGTTAGTCACATTTTCATAAAATATGTAACTGAAAATCTGCCTGACATTAATTGCAGTGTTTCTTTGTCACGCTGCTACATCTGCTATATTCTGATCTCATCATAGCAGTGGATGAAGTGTGGCAAAATTTGTATGTGTTTAGCTGATTAAAATTTGCTATAAAGATTCAGGCAATATGAGCTGTACACTGTGATTTATGAATTTATCTGCACATGGAAAATGTGACATTTGCTATACAAACCCCTAAGGGTTGGGAGCCAGAACTTCTCTGGGTGAACACAAATGCATAACTATTGCCTGTGGAAAGTCGCTAAGCAAAAGGTTTACCAAATTAAATTCACAGAGATGAACAAAGTTTTGCTTTCCTTCACAAACAAATAATTTTTCAGTGATGAAATTTAAAAAAATCTGTTTGTATTGAGTTTTGCCCACTGTGTGATAGAATCAGTGAAACTGAATGAGGATTTAAAATATAATACTTATAGTTCTTTTCAGTTATTTGCCTTTAATATAAATGATGATCTTACTAATTATACATATTTTTATCAAAGAGTTAAGTGGTCTTGTTAGTTTACTTCTAAAAACGGTTAGATTGATGGAGAATCACAGTTCTCATTAGAGCTTTGAAACCTAGCATTTTGTTTTGTCAGCAAGGAAAGAAGATGCACTTTCTCTTCATCCAAAGGGACAGAGCAGACATCTTGAAATATAAACAGCTTGGAATGTGAAGAGGCATTGCCTCTGGTTAACCACAGTAAGATGTTAATCAGTCTTTGAAAGAATATGTTTGCATTATAACTCACAACAGTTTTGGTATGCTAATTCTGAAAAAAAATGTTTGTGATTAATGAATTCATCAATACAAAAATGAATAGAATAGGTGTCCGAAATGGCAAAGTTGATCAAAGATGCCAAAACCACATGACGATGTCATCACAGTTATATTCATTTCCAGCATCATATGTTCAGGGAATTATAAATGAAACCTCTGATTGCAAACATCTAAAAACATGCACATCAGGCTGCCCTCTACGCCATGACCTGTTTGTACACACTTTCAAACTATGACAATGAATATTTTGAAATGTGTCTTCCTAACATGCTGACTTTATTTTGTAGGTAATACAAAGCAAAGCCTAATAAAAACATCAAATGTTTATTTAGTGTTTGCTGGTTAAGTTCATACAAGTTTGAAAAATAGATTGTTATACTAAGAAATCATAAGAATAAAAATTAACTACATTCTCCTACTTCAGTTATGTGGTGAGCTAAGAAAGAATAGTTGATTTAATCTATTTTATTGTTATCAAATTGTTTCACAAAATAGATGCAGGAGGAATCCTGTAGCCACCATGTGTAGTTCTTTGTTTTCTCTTTATGTACTTCTTAAATTACTTTTACATTTACTGTATTTTCCTCACAGTCATTATGATTTAAAATAGTCTCATAATTTATGTTCATGGTTATTTCTTTGGCATTCAGAATATTCCTCAAGCCCAACTTGTTTCCTGATACTGCGCTCATGGATGGTCGCCAGCCTTATTTTAATTTCTACAAATATATGTTAAACCTGTATTTAAAAGAAAAACTTTTGACATTGGATACTTTTGCATGAGACAAAATATGTATATGAAACTTAAAATAAAGTATTCCTGGTTTACTCTCCATTAGAACTTTTCATGTAGTTCATAGATTTATGTTGAAGAGTTAGTTCCACCTGGGCCAGAGCATACTCCATCCTCACCTCGCTGTTGGTAAGGGTATTCTAATCTAGAGTACTATTCAATTTGTTTGTCAATTGGACTCACTGTCAGAGACTGTTAGGATTCCTTTCCTCTTGTCAACATCCTCATAAGGGGACCTCAGCTGAGGCCACTAATAACTGCATATGCTTAGATGATCAGAGGGAATGAAAAATAAATAGGATATCTATTTGTGAAAATTCAACTCATTAGTTAGTCAAGAACAAAACTTAAAAGTCTGCATGTGCATTAACTTTTTCAGTGTTAGGTTTTGAAACAATAAAGTGATACATTTGATTTACTTAGTATCTTGAATAGATCCAAGCAATTTAAAATGTATTATCTTATTTACCATTTGTCTTTACTCATTTCTACTCTTCCCACAAGATAAATTGATATATTATCTAAAAGGTAAATATTCCATGTCATATATAATGTTCCCTATTTTCTTCTCCTAAATATATTTATATCCTATATGATTTGTTTTATACAGGATTACCTTTTGTTTTAATTTTAAACAGAATTTTTAACAAACTAGAAGAATGATGAGTAGATTTTTTTTTGCATTATTACTTTCAAGTAATTTATTTGCTGTCTGCCCTATTGGCAAAGATTAACTTCTTCATTTCATTAATTGTTTTGATTTCCAGATCCTTCTGAAATTTTTGTGTCCAAAATTTTAGCTCTTATAACTATACCATAATGTCACATCATCAAATTCCTATCTCTCATTAGTGTTTATTAAGCAGTAACAAGATGGACAATTAACATGGCTACTGAATAAGGCACAAAGAAGGCAGATGGGTCTCTAGTAGAAGAGTTGACAGTAAACACTGACATGTCTCCCACAACAGTTACATCTGCCTTAAGAGGCTTGATGGCATCACATATTAAAAAGGTTGCACAGAGAAACTATCCCTGACCAGGGAATACTCCTTAAATTTTGTTCAAACTCAGGTCAAAACAATCAGATTTACAGGAAAGGAGTCATTAAAATTATCTGTCACTGATTCCAGAGACATTCATACATAATTCTTAGATAAGTATGTTCAAGAAAGGAGATATTGAAAGTGATGTGGTATCTCGCACACCATCTACTAGGTTGGGGCATCCTGGAAATACCCTCTTGATATTTTTTGCCAACCAGAGAACAGCTGATGCTCTCTTATAGCTAAAATATTGCAAATGCTGTTGCCTGAAGTCATGGGAGCATACTTAGCAGAACTCTGAGTAGTACTGGATGTCAATCTCATATGCACATTTAATGTATGTAATAATCTTGATTTAAATAATTGTACATTTTGCACCACTTCATTTGCTTCCATCTAGAAAGAAAATACCTAGTCTGGGAACAGGCATTACATCATGTAAAGTGTACATACATTACAGAATACTACATGGAGTAATTTCAAATTGAGACCCAGTGTCACACAGTTGGAGAGTATGAAAATCATGTCAAGGGCTATCCTAATGTATGTAGACATTAGATGATAGGTTATATTCTTGTCAGTTTAAATATCAAGTAAGCCTCAAGAATTTTAATGTACTCTCAAATTTCTATTAAGATTTAAAAGCTACAATGGAATAGAAATTAAAAACCAGACAAAATGTGGATTTAAATGACACGTCTGAAATTAGAAACTCATTGCCTTGTCTCTCATAAGTCGCATTCTGTGTTATAGGGTAAAGCTGAAAAATCTCAGCATCATCTGTGATTATGTCCTCGCCATTGTCATTTATTCGAAGTTATTTTTGTGTGGCAAATGCATTTTGGATTTTAAATCAGACTATTTGTTAAAGCCTCTGGGTGAATTCAATTCCTGTCCTACTTTATGACACAGTAAGAGTTCAAGTATCAAAGGAGGACAGAGGATGCTAGTCTTATGGGACTCTTATGGGCTCATTCCACAAAGCAGCGAAGGCCCTGGGAAAGTAGATCTAGCTGTAACTCTGGAGGGAAGTCCAGGGTGCAAACAGAATACCAGAGTTCATTGTGTTCTGGTGGAAGCTGGTAGCAGGCATTGGTAAATCTGTCAAAAACTGAGGGTGGGAAGTTAAGCAACCAGCAGGCAGAGACCAGTTATGAGAAATCCGAGGAGACACAGGCTAGATTAGAATCAGGCATACAGGTCTTTTAAAGATAGTCTGTGAGATTCAGAGGGAAGATTTCATGTACGGTAGGAAGTCTGACCAAACAAAGGCGGGTTAGGACCTTCGTCCTGACAAAGTCCTGACAGACTGTCAGGACAGGTATTCATACACAGGGAAATAAAGCAAAAACAGGAACAAAGTTAAAGCTGGACTAGTTACCAGACAAGATGACTTTATGTTAATGACAGTGATAAATTCCTCATGCTGATTAGGTTCAATCTTTCCTAAAAACTGATATTAAATTGTACAAATGAAAAGTGGAAAAATGGAGAATTTTCAAACAATCTCAAAACTTTCTCAACTGCACAATGGGCAAGATGTTGCCACAACTTTCCTTAATAGTTATAAGAATTTCAATACTAGTCCATGGTCTGTGCATGCGATCCTTTACTCACATTTTCTTGTGTTAAAAACTGCCAAAATCTTATCAGTATCTGCTTTCTCCTTTCTGAGTTGATCAGTGCAGAATTTCCATCTAAGCTCTTCATTCTTTTTGTTTTTTATTGTAAACAAATGGAATACATCTTGTTTCTCTGTTTGTACATGAAGTAGAGGCATACCATTTGTGTAATCATACGTTTACATAGGGTAATAGTTTTTGACTCATTCTGTTATTTTTTCCTTCCCCCCACCCCTCCCATCCCTCCTATCCCTTTATACAGTCCCTCCTTCCTCCATTCTTGCCCCCCTCCCACCCCCCATTATGTGTCATCATCCACTTATCAGTGAGATCATTCATTCTTTGGTTTTTTGAGATTGGCTTATCTCACATAGCATGATATTCTCCAATTTCATCCATTTGCCTACAAATGCCATAATTTTATTATTCTTTATGGCTGAGTAATATTCCATTGTATATGTATATACCACAGTTTCTTTATCCATTCATCAATTGAAGGGCATCTAGGTTAGTTCCACAATCTGGCTATTGTGATTGAGCAGCTATGAACATTGATGTGGCTGCATCTCTGTAGTATGCTGATCTTAAGTCCTTTGGGTATAGGCCAAGGAGTGGAATAGCTGGGTCAAATGGTGGTTCCATTCCAAGTTTTCTAAGGAATCTCCACACTGCTTTCCAGAGTGGCTGCACTAATTTGCAACCCCTCCAGCAATGTATGAGTGTACCTTTTTCCCCACATCCTCGCCAACACCTATTGTTGCTTGTGTTCTTGATAATCACCATTCTAATTGGGGTGAGATGGAATCTTAGGGTAGTTTTGATTTGCATTTCTCTTATTACTAGAGATGTTGAACATTTTTCCATATGTTTGTTGATTGCTTGTAGATCTTCTTCTGTGAAGTGTCTGTTCATTTCCTTAGCCCATTTGTGGATTGGATTATTTGCATTCTTGGTGTAGAGTTTTTTGAGTTCTTTATAGATTCTAGAAATTAGTGCTCTATCTGAAGTATGAATGGCAAAGATTTTCTCCCACTCAGTAGGCTCTCTCTTCACATTACCGATAGTTTCCTTTGCTGAGAGAAAGCTTTTTAGTTTGAATCTATCCCAGTTATTGATTCTTGCTTTTATTTCTTGGCTATGGGATTCCTGTTAAGGAAGTCTGATCCTAAGCTGACATGTTGAAGATTTGGATCTACTTTTTCTTCTATAAGATGAATAGACAGGTAGATCAATGGTACAGAATAGAGGACACGGACATAAACCCAAATAAATACAATTTTCTCATACTAGGCAAAGGTGCCAAAAACATGCAATGGAGAAAAGATAGCCTTTTCAACAAATGGTGCTGGGAAAACTGGAAATCCATATGCAGCAGAATGAAACTAAACCCCTATCTCTCACCCTGCACAAAACTCAACTCAAAATGGATCAAGGACCTTGGAATCAGACCAGAGACCAGCTCTTCATTCTTGTGTGTTTTCAAATGAATCCAGCGAACAAATGATATGTGCCATTTCTGTACCAAGAGTTTAAGGAAATAAATGTTCTCTCCTCCATCTGCTCTGCCCTTTCCTTTTAGGCACATGTGGATGTTACCCAGATTTGGGAGGAGCCTGTGTCCCCAGTTAGCACATGCTAGACAGCCACCTGCCAACTGACACTTCCACGCTTGTTGGTGGCACATTCACACTAGTTGGTATATATGTGAGCAAGAAAGAAAATGTTGCTTTTGCAAGTACACATTTGAATTTTTTAGTGAGATTTGAGCACCAGTAACTTAAAAGGGGCTCTGGAAACCTCATACTTCAACTTGAGTAAAATTTTCTGCCTTGGCCTTTTTATTGTGTTTTCAATATGTTTTATCATTACAATTCACTAAACACATATACTCTTTACTATATTGCAGCCCTTTCTGCTTAGTCTCATAATATGGTGCTCAGGTACATCCTATGAATTGTTTCTATGCTTTATATAACTTTATTTACAGTTTTGGGTTAACTTGCTTACATTTATAACATTTTATTTATTGTGGCCATATTTTATTCATGCAAATAAAAATGATAAAGAAACTAACTTCTCAAGGTATGTATTTATCTACTATCAATATTTTATTCATGGAAACCATATATACTAATAGATATAAAAATACTATCTACATGTCTGTATAAATGACTCTCTAGGAAGATAAATATAAACATTAATAAGGGCTTTTTTGAGACATTTTCAACTGTAACTGAATTTATTATGTGGTTATCATCCCTTCCCCCTTTTCTGTTGATAACTTAATGCACTTTTAATAATATGCCTCTCACATTGTTCTTATAAAAAGACAGCTATACAAATGAAAATTTTAATTTTCAGTTTTTCTTCAGAATTCTCACAGAAATTTATTCCAAATTACACTTTTATTTAGTTTTTTGATGGTGTCATTTAAACTTCACCTCTGCCAGGTATCAAGTTGAAGAACTCCCCAATCGATTTTCTACAAGAAACAAACTATTGTTTTATAAGGGTTTAGGAAGCAGAATGCTGATTATCACTAGCAAATATTTTAAATCATTGACATCTCTTTCAGTTTCTAAATGAAGGGGAGAAAGCCTCCATCTGGAAAACCATTCAACTTTGACTCTTTATGTCCTATAACATGAAAATGTGCTGCAAAAAGCATAGTGTTTTTCAGAACCCAAGCAAAGAATATCTTATAGTATGGGGTAAATGCAGAAGTTTTCAAATGCCTGCTCCAACTCTAATAAAAGAGACATTTAAACAATGAAGTCTGAGACAGGTGTCCAAAGGACACTATGATGATCCATTCCACTACATTTCTAACCTCTATCTTCAGCATATATCTTGAAACCCAAGTAAATTCATTGTATATATCCTTTTGACCTGAAGAAAAAAATCTTTCATAGAAACATAATGTAATTGTATATCCAACAAATGTTATTGGCAATTGATACAAGAAAGGATCATATAAACCCAATTTTTATTCTTTATGCAATTGCTCCTGAGGATATTGCAAGCATCCTTTACAGAGAAATCAATGACATAAATTCCCTTAACATTTAGGAAAAACACATTTCCCCCCCTAAAGATAATGAGACCAGGATAATTTATATTTCTAGTTAAACTTGGTTGCCAGTATTCTCAGGGTACATTATTTCTAAATTATAAACCTGGGACTCATATCTAGATTTTTCAATTCAGTGTTTTTCTTTGTATTGTTGATATTGTTTTAATTATCTAATTGGATTTTTGTCATGATTCTGTTACTGTTTACTGTGTGTGTGTGTGTATAGATATGTATATTCAATTTTATTGTTTAGATTTTTAAGTGATAATGACATAATGTTAAATTTTTAGTATTTTAGAAAGTAGTACCTAAAAGATTAGAACACACACATATCTCATATAATATAAATTTATATGGATATAATTGATAACAATTATGATTCATAGTAGTTTTCATCAAAGTAAGTTTATAAAATTTTTAGACTTATTCATATAACATTAGCTTAAGATATTTTTAATATTTAAATTTATTTCTATTGAACCCTTATATCTCATCCCATAAAGAAATCATTTATATCATAGCACTTTTTAGATTAGGAATGGAAGCAACATATGAATTAGCTATACCACTTCTCCATATTTATCCTAAAAATTTAAAGACATCATACTAGAGTGATATAAGCATACCAATGTTTATAACTGCACAATGCACAGCAAACTATAGAACCAGATATTTAACCTGTTCCAATTTTTTTGTCCCATGAAATGTAGTTGTGAATATTTCCATCCATTTTTCTAGATTACTTTTTCAGACATAATATTATGAATCTACTGGGTCAAAAACTCTGAGCCCTTTTAAAGTTCTCAAAACACAATGACAAATTATTTTATATAGAAAGCATAAATTTGTACTCCAAAGATTAATGTCTTTCAGACTTTAATGTATTTCAGTTACCACTTCAGTGAATTTTTAATAACTTTGATTATAACCTTTTAAAAATTTCAAATTTGGTAGTTAAAATACATCACTTATCTGTTTAACAATATTTTGTCAATACTAGTGACATTGAAAATGCTTTTGAGTGTAGTTTGTGATCTTATGCCTGCTTCTGTAAATTCCTAAGTATTTTTTGTCATTTCATTTGATCTGGGCTTCTATGGTTTAAGATCTAGAAAAATATTGATATATTACATAAATTAATTATTTTCTCATATTTATTTTGCAAATTTTCAAGCCTATGATTTATATCAAAATGTTTACATTATATTTGGTGCAACAACATTTGCACATTTAACTATATTAAATATATTAAATAAAATATTATAAAGACAACACAAAAGCTCCCTCTGCCTTGATGTCCTGTGAGGATACCCCAACTTACAGATATCTCAATATTTGATAGAATTTGTTGTATGAATCATACATTATTTAGTATTTAATAATGTATTTACTTTATAGTATTTAATATCTTATATAAATAGTTACCATTATTATTTAACACATTTAAGTTTTGATTTTACACTTAAACATCCCATTTTCTTTTGTTTTAGATTATTCATTACTATTTTGTTTTACCCCCATTGCAGTGAATATCATGTGTTGCCCATGAAGTTCTTTCATAAGAATTTGTTTTGTGAGTATTCTTTTTGGCATATAGTAGGTAAAAACTGATATTTTATACCAAAATTTTCATTTAAGAACTCTCCGTTATTTTGATGCAATTTGTGCATAACATTATCTAAATGAATGTCTTTCTTTAAATGCAAACATGTCTATAATTGTATTAAATTTTCAATCAGTTGGGGATGATATATTTTAAGAACTATCCTTAAACATGTATTTTCTTGTCTAGAATATTACCTGAGCAACAAAAGAGTAGTGAACTTTGCTAAAATAAAATATTGAATGTAATCTGCATCCCAAATAAGGTGAAATATGTATGAATAATGAAATTGGGCTTAGAATTTAAACCCTTTAGGGCATTTTTGTGAATCTATGTGATTAATTCTGTTTAGGAAACTTTGTTGCTTTATACTGAAAACAAAATTTGGAACTTTCAAGGTTCAGTAACTAAACCTTGAGGGTAGTAGCATATGCAGTCTATGCTTACTGTGCAATACTGTAACTTAAAAAAAAAAAAAAAATCTCTATTTCCCTGTAGGGTATTTTTTGATTGAGATATCTCTTTCCTTGTGGAAAAACAGTAATTTCCTGCTAAAGAAAATCTAGCTTTTCTCACTGGCATTTTGAAGAAACCAAATAAAGAAATTTAGCTATCAAAATTAAATAATATATTTGAAAAAATGTTAAAAGACCATCACCAGTAGACTACATTTATTGAAACCTTAAAAATGTTAGTGTGGACTTTTACACTATTGGTGGAATTGTAAATTATTACAACCATTATGGAAAACAGTATGACATTTCCTTAAAAGACTAGGAATGGAACCAAAATATGAATTAGCTATACCACTTCTCCATTTGTATACTAAAAATTTACAGCCATCATACTAGAGTGATATAAGCATACCAGTGTTTATAGCAGCACAATTCACAACAGACAAACTATGGAACCAGACTAATGTCCATCCATGAATGAATGGATCAAAATATGGTATATATACACAATGAAGTTTTATTCAGCCATAAAGAAAAATGGAATTATGCCACTTGCAGAAAAATGAATGGAACTTGAGACCATTATGTTAAACAAAATAAGCCAAACTCAGGTCAAGGATTATATTTTCTTTAATATGTGGAAGCTAGAGAGAAAAAAGGAAAACAAAGTTGTAGGAGTGTGGAGAGCAGTAACAGAGGATGGAAGAGCAGTGACTGAGACAGGGGGTCTCTGATGACCTCATGGCTGTGGCATTCCTAGTGCCTGAGAATGTTTCTGTGAAAGGGCAAAGGATGCTTAGCTCCCCTGCATGGGGTGGCTCTTTGAAAGAATCTTATCAGCTTTGACCTTGATCTCAGGTATATACCTCCTGGGAATAGAGGAATTCTTAAGCTAGACAACCACAATGTTTCACCAGGTCTCCTACTGCTGAGCCTGCCCACTTAAAAGTAACTTTAAATAATGGACTTTTTTTGAGCACGACACAAATCTTCTAACATTGCACATGCAACTGGAGATTGCAACTTGGGAAAAATTACATAGATGTTCTAGTTTCTGTAACTTTCCTGAATACAAAGATTAGTGCTTGCAAAATCTTTAACTTGATAATGAGACATATATAAATAAAGATTGCTGGCATAACTCTTTAGAGCTGCATCTCCATCAGAGAGCAGCACTCTACCTGATCCCCGCTCTTTATCTTCAAAATCTTTATTTTGTAATCCCCCATCATCCCTTGCAGAACTTGCAAGTTTGGCCATGCTGGATGAAGCATAGGTGTATCTCATGAAAACTGAAGGGTGATCATTAAAAGAGAGGAAACTGACCAGGGGGAGGTAAGAACGGAGGGAAGGGGGGAAAGACTGGGAAATGACCTTGGTCAAATTTATTGCTACATTGTGTACATGTATAAATATATAACAAATCCCACCATTGTGTATAGCTATAATGCATCAATGAAATATTTAAAACATTATTAGATAAGACCTTAATGATTTTACCAATGTCAATAATTAAATTTGAAGTGAATTGCTTCAGTTCTTAATGTTTCATGACTTGTATTTGTTTCCTTCATTCCTATAAAAAGTAGAGAACTTTTGAGATTTAATTTAAAAAAAATGGATACAGTTGCTTTTAGATATAGAACTTCTGTTCTTAATATACAGGAGATAAGATTATAGATTAAATTTTCATTTATCAAAAATGACCCATTTGACTGTTATGAGATGGAGAAAACAGTCTTCTAAAGTTTATTTGTTTTTGTTTCCTTTTAGGACCTGGGTAGAAAATATGCAGAGCCTAACAATCATCTTTCAAGATTATCTATAGTGTTGGCCAAGCACTGTGGCCCATGCCTGTAATCCCAGAGGCTTGGGAGGCTGAGGCAGGAGGATCAAGAGTTCAAAGCCAGCCTGAGCAAAATCGAGGTACTAAGCAACTCAGGGAGACTCTATCTCTAAATAAAATGCAAAATAAGGCTAGGGATGTGGCTCAGTGGTAGAGTGCCCTGAATTCAATCCCTAGTACAAAGAGAAAAAAAAAAAAAAAAGGATTATCTATAGTATAACAAAGAAACACCAAGTTAAATAAGAAATATGAATTAATAATCCAGAAAATGAATCATATTTAGAATTCTAGAACTCAATCTAGAATTAATAGATTGGTTTTATTCCTTCATCTCATCTTGAAAACACACAATGCTTTTTAGAAGACAATGTAGTCTTAGTTTATTGAATTCTTATATAATTGGTTTTTGAAGGGGTCTCAGTTAATTAAAGCCAACCGTAATCAAATTCTGTTCTTCGTGCATTTTCAGTTTCCAATAACACAATATCACAGATTGGATAAATCATAAAGAAAAGATATTTATTTGGGCTCCCCATTCTGTTCCAAGGCCAAAGGACCATACATCTGTGAGGACCTTCCTGTTGCAGTATTCTGAAACTGTGTGTGGTATTACATGGAAAGAGAAAGGGAGAAACTGGTGTGTGTGTGTGTGTGTGTGTGTGTGTGTGTGTGTGTTGTCTCTCTCTCTCTCTCTTCTTAAAAAGTTACCAGTATTCAATCTCAGGGACTCCATCCTGATGACTGTATCTAACCCTAATCTCCCAAAGCCCCAACTGTAAATGTCATAGATTAAGTTTCTATCTGAATAACACCTCTCAATGGGGCTTAAACTTCAATGTGAAGTTTTTAGGGCACAAACCATATTTAAACCATAGCATTTATATCCTTGGCCAGTACTTTTAAGAAATTAAAAGCAAAGCAGGAACCAATTGGTCCAGTTGTGGGCACATGACATAGCTAGGTCAATCAAACTGTAGGAAATCGCTCCCATTCCCTGACTTGTGATTCTGGTTGTTGAAGGTAGGGATCTTGTTCTGTTGCAGACAGAGAAAGAAAACTGGTATTCAGAAGTGAGCAGAACCAAAAAGAACAGAGGGAAAGAGATGAGAACTTTGGTCTCTGTTTTGGTGAGCTTTTTCACTGCTATAATGAGAACAATTAGAGAAGGAAAAGTTAATTTTGGGCAGGGTTCATGGTTTCAGAGACCTCAGTCCATAGATGATGGATTCCATTTTAGGAACCTGAGGTGAGGCAGAGCATCAAGGTGGAAGGGTATAGTGGAGGAAAGCAGCTGAGGACATGGTACCAGGAAGCAGAAAGAGTACTCCATTCAACAAGGACAAAACATATTCCCCAAAGGCTTGTTCCCAGGAGCCCACCACCTATAGCTACACCCTATCTGCCTACAGTTACCACTAGGTTAATCCCTAACAGTGGATTGATACAATTAGGTTAAAACGCTCATAATCCAATCATTTCACCTGTAACTTTCTTGCATTGCCTCACACATGAGCTTTTGGGGGACACCTCATGTCTAAACCATGACAGTCTTACAGTCCCTTCTCTTGATTTTTTTTTTTTTTTTTTTTGTCATATAAGTTGATTGCCTTAATCAAGGATTTCTAGGGAGACAGAACCAGTAGGAAATATATTTATATATATTGAAAGAGAGAGAGACAGAGAGAGAGAGAGAGAAGCTAAAAAATTGATTCCTACAATCTTCTTACACCTGTGAGTCCAACGGTAGCCTGGAAGAAGTTCCTGATGTCCTCCTGGGGACTTCAGTCTTTTCATTAATGTCCTTTACTGATTGAATAGGTCCCACCTATATTAAGAAGTGTAAAATGCTTTCGCCAAGTGTCAGTCACATCTACGACATCTTTATAGAAACATCTACACTCATGTTTGACCAGACAGCAGTCACTATAGCCTAGCCAAGTTGACAATTAAACATCACATTGACAATCCTTATTTTTAAACCTTGAATTGGGATTTTTTGGTACTTTCAAAAAGTGTCCTGATGTCATGGACAATTGGGAAACTGGAGAAGCAAAAATAAAAATGAATGCAAAAAATGAGACAAAGAAGAAATGAGTTGACCGGTGATCTGTGGGCTGTCATAATACCCTTTGTGTTCTATTTGTATGAATTTCACAGGACTGTTGTTTTCTTCTTCCAGTTATTGTGCCAGTGTTGAATTTTCTCTTTTATACACAAATTAGAAAAACAAGATTATCGTGTTTCATATTCAGATAGGTAGTTCTATAAATTTAAGAAGGGAACTGATTCAGCTGATTTTGATCTTTCACTTCCATATTAGGACTTCTGATACATTTTATATACCTTAATTTAAATGGACAACAGACATAGACAAGAATGCCATGTTAGCAGTTAATCTATTAGATCCTTTTTGTAAACACTTCTTTTCTGAAGATTTAATTTAAAAATTTACATATTATATAGGAGAACAGTTCTTAACTTTGTTTCTGTAATGTAAAAATTCCTCTGGTAGAACTTGATGCTACTAGATGAATGAAATATAGTAAAAAAGCAAGACTATGTTTTCTTATGAAACTCTGATTTTAGAATAAGGGCAGTGGGATAATAAGAATCTATCACTTGGTGTCAATATGTCCTGAATACTGACTACTGACTTCATTGTTTTCTAATACCTTCTCAATACGTACAGTTGTAACTCAGCTATAGAAACTGAGTGTTTTTTTTTGTTTTGTTTTGTTTTGTTTTTTGGTCCCAGCGATTGAACCCACAGGTACTTATCCACTTAGCCATATCCCCAGCTCTTTTTGTTTTTTATTTTGAGACAGGGTCTCTTTAAGTTGCTTAGGGCCTCACTAAATTGCTGAGGCTGGATTTGAGCTTTCTATCCTCCTATCTTATCCTCCCAAGCTACTGGGATTACAGGTGTGTGCTACCATGCCGGGAGAAATGGAGTTATGCATATAATTCAAAAAATAGTCTCTTATATATTGATATGTACATTTATCTCTGGTTTTTAAATCATTAAATCAATTTATTGTTATGCCTACATTTTCTCCATTTTACACATGTACAAACACATACATACACACAACCCATAGTGCATATGTGAGGATTAATTTTTAAGCATCATGACATATTTTTGCTTTGAAATTTCATAAACCAAAGAAAGACATAATCTTTAAGGACCTACTGGAACACCATTATAAAAAAGACTATACAGTCAATTATCAAATATTTCTTTCATGTGTTCTTGATTCAGATGTATTTCTGGAAAAAAATGAAGAGGTGCGCTATATGCATTATCAGTGCAGCTGGATATCCTTTGTAGAATTTCCTAGACACTACTCATGAAAATTGATTAGTATAATTTTAAAGTTAGAATTCTTGCAGAATACTTTTAGAAGATCCTATACTCTACATATCTTTAAAATATACAGTCAAAAATAAAGTTCCTTATTTGAATGGGTAAGTAAAGCATTCTTTCATTTAGGGTTTTCTGCACACAGGAAGGACAAAGGTTTCCAAGGATCAGTCACGCACATGAAAGATCTTGTTCATGTTTGACATAGCAGGTCAGAGTAAAAATATGGCAGGTCCTTTTGTGGATAGATTTAATTTAAAGCAATTTTGTTCTTCCTGGAAACATTTTAATTAAGAAATCTAAATAACCTTCTTAACTTCTTTTGTAAGAATATGATATTGACCCAGAGATGAAATAATAGACTAATTAAAGTCTTTTACTCCTTTTGGAGTTAAATATTTTACAGAAAAGAGAATTTCTTATTTTTAGGGGAGGTCTGTACCTAAATATGCAAATTTATATGCTATAAATTTCCCACAAGTGCTGACTACTTAATATTTAGCAATTCATCTTTTATCACAATTATTCTTAGTTATATGACTGATCTTTTTGTACTTGAGGTATGTTGAAATCAGGTGACTTTTAGCGGAAACATTAACTTGCAAAAATTCTAAAATTAGATTTTGGTACTCATTTAAAAATATATTTTTATAGTTTCAAAATTTTTATATGTTTGCTAACATGCTAGGTATTTATAAAATCTTGACTTCTAATGATACTAAATTCCTTGGTCTATGGGTTTATAGGTGCCTCTGTTACATATGAAGACAAAAACCAAGGAGAAGTAATGTATAAGTATAGAGACAAATCACAGGGTTTATTCTAATATCCCCTGTACTCTCAGAAGAAATTTCCTATCTGGTCTGCAGGAATACCCCTACAAACCTTACAGCAAGAACCACAACACTTATTGTCATCCTCATTATTTTTTATGCTTATTAGAGAGGTTATAATAAGACCCTGAGAGAAATCACATAAACTGCAATATAAGGAATGTTTCAAGAAGGAAAATCTTCCATCTACCAAGTGAAAATAGAGCAAAAATCCAGTCTAAAATAAAGTGAAGCTTTTCTATCTCCATTCTTTGTCACTTAACATTTAGTAGGAAAATTAAATCAACCATAAAAGGACCAGTCTGACAATGCACAGAGTTTAACAAGTGTATAAGGAGAACAAACTTGAAGAGTTCATTCAAGATTCAAAAGAACAATGCTATAGATTTGAAATTGAAACAGAAAAAAATTTTTTAAAATAAAAAACCAGATGTGTTTGAACATGGAACTTACAATGTGGAGCCTATTTATTTAGGGAATTAGCTAGAAAAGACCAACAGCTCTATGCACATTGACATGAAAGTAAAATTCTATAGGAATTATACTATAAGCATGCAAATTGAAAAAATAACTAGAACTGCAGTTTTCAGATTTTCCATTCAAACAAAAATATTAGAAGAAATTGATGCAACTTTTATAGAGGAAACATTTCTGAGAGAAGAAATTTATATCAGATGAATAACCATTTATTAAATCAAGAAAGAGAGATTTTCTAATATTTTAGTAGTCAGGAGCTAAAATAACCCTTATACTTCCCCAAAATATTAATCAGTGATGTTTCCCACCAAACCAGAAAGTAAATCAAAATAAATAAATCAAAGAGAAAATGTTGTTATCCAGGCACTACCAAGGAGAGTTAATATTGGTTAAACAACAACAAAAAAAATTGTAAGTAATTAAAATAAAAAAAGACTTATTGATAGAAAAGGTACTACATGTTAATGTACTATATGTACCAATTAACCCCATTATTATGAATAATTGTAAATGTGCAAGTATAAAAAATGGAGAAAAGAAGATACTTATTTTAAAATAATAATGTAACTAAAATAATGTAGTTTTTAACTTTCAAATAATTTCCTTAATTGAACTTTGCATATAATTAATTACAAGTGTTAATCAGCTCTATTAATGTTTTACCTAAATTCTTTTTTTTTTTTTTTTTTTGGAAAATTGCAAAAATAGTTTAATTTTAGAAACTGAATCCATCATTTATAAATACACTAAAGCACAGTCCACTCGAATTCAGAGTAAGCATCGGTACAACAAAAGGATAACTTCCTAAGCGGTCACAGCAGATGAGCGAGTGTCTCACCCACAGCGCTTACCCATCTGAAATGAGGAAACGAGCCTCATTTAGATTTTAAAGCAAAGACTCTGAAGACATACTGTTGAAAGAATCTGACAACTGATCATTTCATTCTAGTGTCCTTGGGATTCCCTAAAATACCCCAGTGATGGCTGAATCTTCCCTATTGAAAAAAAAGAAAAATCTAAATGCCTAAGGCCAGCCTCACTTCTATAATGTGCCAGCCGCTGCCTCTGGGGCCCCTGGCTGTGGTCTCGGCCCCGTGCTCAGGGAGGCTCGGTCAGAGGCGCCAGAGCAGTCAGCAGGCCCTCTGCTGCACTGCCGAGTCCTCAGCATGGACACACACAGGGCTCTGATCTCAAGGACTCAGGACAGACCCTCGGGACCTCTGACTGAATGGACCGTGTAACCCTGAATGCACAGACCTGAAATGGGAATGTCCCCATGTCCCCATGACCACAACTGCACACTCTGACTCACTGGAGTACAGTTTTGTTTCCTGACACTTTGTCTCTGAGGTAAACAGTTAGCTTCCAGAATATTCTCTTCACTCCTCGACACACTTTGGAGCCTGCAGTTACAAACTGCTCAGTCAGGATGGCTTAACCTCCACCTCCTATTTACAAGTTTCATTTCACAGTCACGAAAGCTGTTCTGTTGCAATTAAAGCAATATTTAACTAAAATACAGTACCTGATTCATGGTTTTTACACAATTGAATAAAAAGCCTACAGGATAAAATTGTTTACATCTTGTCTGCATTCTAATAAAACAAATTACTGACTCCTAATTTTTAAAAAGTGTTGCAGTTACGAATTAAAACCTGATCATCCCACTTCATAATTGACAAGACGGGCTGCTTCTCGTGGGTTCTCAAACGCACTGCGACCTGGCCTGATGAGGAGTAAGGCACGTGTGACATTACGGTGTGAGCCGGCAGGCGGCCCCGGATGCTGGCCTGGTGTCCCACATGGCCCCGCTGGGTGGGTCCCAGCGCTGGCACAACAGCCAGACAGCGCGGCCAAGTGTAGCTCTGGTCTGGCCGGCTGTCGTGAGTTCAATACTGAAAGTTTATCAAGGGAAAGTTCACCTTCAGGAAGATGAGTTTCTCAAAATGCTCCATCGTGAGCCGGGGCTGGCCAAAGCTGCCATTCTCTGTGGGCGTGCTGAACAGCTTTTCCGATGGGACGGTCCTGGGGGGACAGCCCAAAAATCTGACGGCCAAGGTGGACAGCCCGGGCCAGGACGCCCTCTTCAGGTTCCAGTAGGCCAGCGGGTCGCAGCTATGGTCCAGCACCTCCTCCTCCAGGTAGGCCAGCACCACATCTTCAGGCAGCCGCTCCCGCAGGTCTCCCCTCTTCACCTTGGCCACCAGCGACCACAGGCTCTCCCCTCCGCCAGTCTCTCGACCGGGGCCCTGAGTCACAGCCTTCGGAGGTGGCTATGTCCTCTGAGGTAGAATCCAGTATTTCTAGCTCCCTGATTAGATCCAAATAATTTCCTTAATTGAACTTTGCATATAATTAAATGCAAGTGTTAATCAGCTCTATTAATGTTTTACCTAATTCTAAGCAAGAATTATCATATAAGAAATTTGTCTTAATCCACAGAGACATAAATACAGTTATCTCATACTAGACAAAGGCACCAAAAACATACATTGGAGAAAAGATAGCCTATTCAACCAATTGTGCTAGGAAAACTGGAAATTCCTAGGTAGCAAAATGAATTAAACTCCTATCTCTCACCTTACACAAACATCAATTCAAAATGGATCAAAGGCACTAGAACAGAGACCCTACACCTAATAGAAGAAAAAGTAGGCCCAACTTTCCACCATGTCAGCTTAGGAACTGACTTCCTTAACAAGACTCCTATAGTGCAAGAATTAAAATCAAGAATCAAAAAATGTGATGGAAATGAACTAAAAAGCTTCTTCGCAGTGAAGAAAACAATAATGTGAAGAGAGAGCCTACAGAATGGGAGAAAATCTTTACCACATGCACTCAGATAGAACATTAATTACCAGGATATATAAAAACTCAAAAAACTTAACACCAAAAACCAAATAACCCAATTAATAAATGGGCTAAGGAACTGAACAGATACTTCACAGAAGAAGAAACACAATCTATCAACAAATATATGAAAAAATGTTCATCATCCCCCTTGCAATTAGAGAAATGCAAACCAAAACTACACTGAGATTTCATCTCGCTCCAGTCAGAATGGCAATCATTAAGAATACAAGCAAAAATAAATGTCAGTGAGAATGTGGGGGAAAGGTGCACTCATATTTTGCTGGTGGGATTGCAAATTGGTGTAGTCATTCTGAAAAGCAGTACAGAGATTCCTCAGAAAACTTGGAATGGAACCACCATTTGACCTAGCTATCCCACTCCTTGACCTATACCCAAAGAATTTAGAATCAGCATATTACAGTGATGCAGCCACATCAATGCTACAGCAGCTTAATTCACAAAAACTAAACTATGGAACCAACCTGATGCCCTTCAGCAGATGAATGGATAAAGAAAATGTGGTATATACGCACAATGGACTATTACCCAACTTTAAAGAAGAATGAAATCATGGCATTTACAGATAAATGAAAGGAAGCAGAGAATATTATGCTAAGCGAAATAAGTCAATCCCAAAGAACCAAAGATCAAATGTTTTCTCTGATATGTGGATGCTAATTCACAATAAGAGGAGGGGTGGAGAATAGAGGTGATTTGGTGAGATAGAGGGGAGTGAAGGGAGGGGAACAGGGGCTTGTGGGTAGGATAGTAGAATGAATTGGACATTATTACCCTATGTGCATGTATGATTACATGACCTGTGTGACTCTACACCATGTACAACCAGAAAAATAAGGAATTATACTCTATTTCTGTGCAATGTGGTAAAACGCATTCTACTGTCATGTATAACTAATTAGAACAAATGAAAAAAAATTCAAAAAAGAAAATTGTCTTAATTCTTTTTCAGGAAATTCTTATTTCTTAAAAAATTCTAATTTCTCCCATAATTTTGCCTGTTCCTTAACTTTGTATAAATGAAATTGCATATTAGTTACACTTTTTGTTCTTGTGAGATTCGTGCATAGTACTGCATACTTTTACTTTATTATTGAGTAGTAAATTAGTATGTTATCATTACAAAATATTTTGCTCAGTTCTCTTGCTGATGGATGTTTTGTCTTTTTTCTCTTTTTGATTATGAAGAAAATGGTATGAAATTTTACGTACCATCCGTCCATTCATTTTTGAACATTGCCTGAGTTCATTTTTTATTGGTATAATGCCACAGTCTGGGTTACTTATAAAGGAAAAAAGGTTATTTTGGCTAATGAATCTGGAAACATGGAATTCCAAAAGTAAGATGTTAGTGAGGGCCTTTTGCTGCTTCAACTCATGAAAGAGCACAGAAGGGCAAGTGGGCACATGTTGAGGACAAGCACCAGAGGTGGACTTGATTTACTGTAGCTTGCATTGACTATAACTAATCCATTCCCATGAAGTGGGAATCTCATTTCCATGAAAAAGACACTAATGTCTTTTAAGCACCTAATAACCTCATCAGTGCTCCAATACCTTTCAATAACATTATATTGGGAATCAAATTTCTACATAAGTTTTGGCAAAGAGAAACCACATCTGAACCACAGTAGACGTATAGTTTTAATTGTCTTTCAAAGATTACTGTGGGTGCCATTGCTGAGACATGGTATAGAGAGATGGGTGTTCAATTTTATAAAAAAATAAAATTATAGGCTTTTTCAATGGTTGTATGACTTTTTGCTCCAGCAGAATTTGAGGATTCCATTTATTTCATATCCTCACAATATTTTGGTAATGCGGTTTTGTTTTAAATTTTACTTATTCATGGAGAAGTTAATTTACCTCTTCTTAGGATTTCAGTTTACCTATCCCCATTGACTGTTGCTATCTAGCTTATAAAATAGGCAAACTTGGATTTGACAACATTTTGTTTTTCCAAAATTAAGCAAAGAATACTCATAGGAATTATTTTGGAAATTTGGGCAAGACCTGAGGTATAGAGTATTACCCTTGTCTATTTTTAAGAGGTACACATGGGAAATTGCTTTATCTATCCATGTTTTATTTTAACTGTATTTCAATAAAGTTTATTCCTACAATGAAGACATGGATGAGGATTGACTAAAAAGGAGGAGGAACTGAGTTCCTTATTTTGGTCTTTGCAAATTTGGCTTCATGAATGTGGGGTAAAGAAGGATGAATTTTATTTTAAATCTACATTATGAGTTTCCCTGACAGCAGAGTATTCTGACATCACAAAAAAATGAGAATACTTGACATTTAAAAATGGAACAAAACAAGGGAAAACAAGTATATCTTCTGCCAGATAGCAAAGGTTTTTGAGATGTTTTCTTAGAAAATTAGAATGGTGTTTTTTAAAATCAATAACTGCATAAGTAAGAAGTTGATAGCTTATTTTTATATTCTGAATGATGTATTGCAGTTCCAATACTTTCTAATTGCCAATGTGGGCCTTGCCTTTGACCATCTCCTTACAATCATCAGTTTCTTCACCACTGTGAATGCTTCATGATCGTTACTACCATTAATTGCAGTAGGATACAGTGACTCTGGTCTCCAGGGCCCCCTTTCCTTTAAGTACTTTAAATACTTTTCACTTAGTATTTTCCAATGATTGAATCATTGTTGTCTTTGATGGGATGTTCCCATAATTATGATTCATTAAGTTTTAGGAAATACTTCCAAATTCACATAATTAGGATAGCCTGAGTGATAAAGAAAATTAATTATCTCACATTACAGTAATTCTGAGAATAAGAGAGTTGTCAGTACTTCAAATGTCTTTCTATGTTGGAAAAGAAAATTTCCCTACATAGTGCCCAGGGTGCTTTTTCTTCCATCTTACTGACCACAGTTGTGTTTCATGGCTAGTGTTAATCATGAAGAAGGCTCAGAAAATAATTGCCAAGAAAAGGAAATGGAATTAAAATGATTAATTTTGCACCTGACCCTCTCTCTCCCAGAGGCTGCTGTTTCCCTCCCATGGCATTATACTATAAAAAATTTCTTTTCCTGGACTCTTACCATCATTTTTTGAGTGCTTTTTGAGCAAACATGGTTTATGAGGAAGAATCTGAAGATGACTGTGAACACTCTCTAAATCTATGGGCCTTGAAGTTTCCACATCTCTTCTAGTGCCTACTTATACTCTATGAGTAATTAATTTAAAACTCTAGTCGAATTGTTTTCATTAATGTCTGTTATCTGCTTATGTTAAACAAGTGCTGGAGTCTCCTCTATACTTGAAAGTATCTGTCTCTATTGATTACTAGTTACTTGCATGTACTGTGAAGTTAGCACTTTGATAGTTTCAAAAAATGCATGATCTAGCAGTTTGTATTATCTTTTTGATGTAAGATTGAAATCAATACTCTTTCTAAGTCTCAATATCCCAGGCAAAGATTGGAAGTCTACATCTCGTGGTTTTTTAAAATTTTATTTTAAATTAGATACTGGGATTATATGTTGCAGAGAGGATGGATTTTATTATCTTCCTCTAAAAATATCTTTCTTTAAAGAATGTGGTTTGGAGGGTGGGAGGGAGAGTTACTCCCATTACTGACTGGTCATGTTGACTACGTGTAGTTTACTTCTACATTTAATCACAGCAGATCTGTGAAAAAAAAAAAAAGTTTTTCCTAAGTCTCTCTAACATGTTGTGGCTCAACTTGTAAACTCTACCTCCTGTAAACATGTGTGGCAGATCACTTTCCACACAGTTTTCTCTTCTTTATGCAATCACACAGATTCTAGCTGCTTCCATAGATGACCATAGACTGATCCCTGTGTTCTCAGATCACCCCAACCACTGTTTTCTAATTGGGAATTCTTTCTTCACAAGGTCTAAACGTTGTCTCCAAAGAGTCAACATAATTGTGGGTCATTTGTTGCCATTTTCCCTCTCAGTGATCACAATCTTTTACAGCCTATTATTCAACGTCTGATTGCTGCTATTTACAGTGGGATGTATAGTGCGATGCCAGAAAATTTATCAAACCCAGAAGTAGAATACTTTGTGTTTATTTTAACTGCATTTTATTCTGTCATTGCATCTAATCAAATTAAGTGATTTGTGCTTGTGTTGATTATGCTCAAGATTTTACATCAAGGGAGAAGAATGCCATCCTAGGAAATAAATTCGGTGTGGGTCTATTTTGTTTTGTAGAATTGTTCACATCTTCTTTCCTTTTTGATCTTCTCCCTAGCCCTCCTTTCCATTATTAGAAGTAAAGTATCGAAGTCTCCACATATTACTGTAGAACTGTTTGCTTTCCTTTCATTTCTGTCACTTTTTTGCTTCATATGTTTTGAAACTGTCTTATTAGTTAAAAATAAAATGATTGTAATTATTATGCCCTTCTGATAGAGAAAAAACTTTTATTACAAAATCTTCATTTTTCACGACAGTTTTTTCCTTAAAAACCTTTTTATTTTGCATAGCTCTTCAACTCTCTTTTGGTTAATGAGTGTGTGTATATCTTTTTCCTTTATCCTTTTACATTTTACTTTCCATCTGTGACTTTCACTCTATACTATGTCCCTTAAAATGAAAATAGAGCTAGATCCTTTTTCTTTTAAACAGTTTGCCTATCTTTGTATTTTTTTATTTTAATGGTTAATACTTTTACATTTAATTTACATTTAATATAACTACTGATAAGATAGAAGTTAAGTACTTTTATGTCTTTAGTGTCTGTTATATCTTCTTGTTCCTCTGTCCACCATTACTGCCTTTTATGTAAAGTAAATCATGTCTTGTATATTATCTCAATTCTGTTTTTTTTCTATATTTTGTAGTTAATTTTCAGTAATTACTTCACATTATAATTAGCATCTTAACTTAATCTTGCTTGTAATAATATCAACTTAATTTCAGTAGTATTAAGAAACTTGCTCCAAAGTAACTCTGTTCTCTCTCCACTCATTTGTGTTTTGTCCAACAAATTACAGTTATGTTATCAGCCTATCACCACAGTTTTATAATAATTGTTTTTCATATTTATATTTTTAATTAGGTAGCAGAAGAAAACACATAAAACATATGCATATTGTTTTCTATATTTACCTATGTAGCTACCTTTTCTGGTGCTTTTCATTTTTTCATGTGGATCTGAGTTACTGTTTAGTACATTCATTAAGGAGGGCAGGTTCTTGAATGATGAGTTCTCTGTGTCTGTCTTGGAAGATCTTAATTTTTCCTTTATTTTTCTCAGGACAGTTTTGCTGTATATGAACTACTTGGTCAGCTCTTTTTCTCTTTCAGCATTTAAAATGTATTATAGGTACTGCCTTCTGGCTCCCAATGCTTCAGATGAGACATGAAGTGTTAACATTTATTGGTGAGCTCTTACACACAGGAGCTTGATTTTATTCATGTCCCTTCTCCTCTTATCTGTTTGTAAAATCTCAATTGACTTTACTGATCAAGTTATCCTTCAAGTTAACAGATTCTTTATTCTGCCTGTTTAAAATATGCTGTCAAGTCTCTCCAGTTAATTTTTCATTTCATTTATTGTACTTTTTGACTTTAGAATTTCTATTTGTTTTAAAGTTTAAAATATATATCTGTTGATATTCTCTATTTTGTAAGATATCACCTTCTTACATTCTTTTAATTTTTTACAAATGTTTCCTTCAATTTTTAAAAACATTTACAATGTATATTATGATTTGAATCTGCAATGTCCCCCAAAACATTGTGTGTTGAAAATTTGGTCTCCAATGTATCAATGTGCAGAGGTAGGATCATGAAGACACATCACCATTTAATTCCATTAAATGGAATTAGTCCATTTAATGGGTTAATAATTTCAATGGATGGAATACTGGGAAAAGGTGAAAATCAGAGGCAGGTGAGGCATGGTTAGAGGAAGTAGGTGACTGTGGGTGTGCCCTTTGGGACTATATCTTGTTCCTGGACCTTTTCCCCTACTCTCTCTCTGCTTTCTGGCTGCCAAAATGAACAGCTTTACTCCACCATGCCTTTCTGCATGATGTTCTACCTTTCCTCAGACCCAGTGCAATTGAACCAGCAGAATAGAGACTGAAATCTCTGAAACCATGAGCCAAAATCAATTTTTCCTGATTTAAATTGTTGTTGTCAGGCATTTTAGTCACAATGATAAATAGCTGACCAGCACGATGTACAATACAGACAAATAAAATTAATGCTTTCTCTAGGGAATTCAACTATCCTCAAGTGCAGTTTTATTTTACTGTTTCGTTTCCTGTGTATGGGCCACATTTTCTTATTTATTTACATTTTAATATATTTATTGAAAACTGGACTTTTAGAGTGATATGCTAAGACAGTTATGGAAATCATATTCCCCTCTTCCCCAGTAGTTTTTGTTATTGTATTTGTTGCTGATTGTTTAATAAGTGTCTTGGACTAATTATAGAATGCCTATTTTCTCTGTCATGTGCAGCCTATGAATTTTCTGCTTAGTAATCAGCTGATTCAATGGGTATTTTCTAAAGTGCTTTGAACAAGTAAGTCTTCCACAGTTAACAGAAGAATTGGGTATGAATTTTTAGCACATCTTCAACAATCCAACATTCAAAACTCCTCCTTAGCCTTTACTTCCTGATTCTAAATGGACATAGGATCAGCCAAAGATGAGAGATTAGGACCTTTTCAGAAATTTCCTAGGTATATGCACAGTCCTGCATATATGTGTGGTGCTCTATATGTGGCATAGTTTTGCAAAGTCCCTCATAGAACTCTTCTTCCTTATATCTCTCTTTCATTTTTTATTGGCTGTGTTCTTTTTTCCCCTGCCTGGTATATCCTCCAGCAGTTTTGAAAGTAAATGACTGCCATTTGTTTTTGACAGACATCATAGGAAAAGGGCTTTTATCACTGAGTGAGCTCTGGGACAGGTCAAATAGCAAGCCTTATGAATAAGGTCATCCTTCCTTTGCTGTGGTTGAGGTTTTGAAGACCTATAAATCTAGTCTTCTCTTTTCAATGGTTTCTGTACCAATAGTTTTCAGAACAGTCATGGTGGCAAGGGTGATGCTTTTCAAGGTTCTTCTGGTCCTGGAGAGTGAGAGATGGGAATAGAATAAGCTAAATGCCACAAAGCTCTCTGTTCTTACTGAAAATAAGCAACTTTTCTTGATGTAATACTCCTTGGACTATTGCAGGCCTTTGATACACTTTTACAGTTTTTAAAAAGGCAATTTTCTCAATTTTTTTTTTTTTTTTACATTTTCTTGTTACTTTTAAGAAATGGATTTTTAAGGATCCTTACTTTGCCATTCTGTAAAAGCCCTACATCAAAATATTGAGATTTAGATTAAAATAACAAATTGCACTGCATGTGATGGCACATACCTGTAATCCCAGTGGTTTGGGAGAGGTAGGAGGATTGCAAGTTCAAAGTCAGCCTTACCAATTTAGCAAGACCCTGAGCAGCCTGGGAAGACCTGTCTCAAAATACAAAATAAAAGGGGCCGGGGATGTAGTTTGCTGGTGAGTGAACTTAGGTTCAATTCCTGATACTAAAAAAAAAAAAATCACATTAAAACACCCTAAGACTGCCTATAAATGAATTATTTGTTTGGGAATTGAGTTAATAGTCAAAAACATTCCCATGAAAAAATGTAGGCCGAGGTTGCCTACTGATGAATTACTTTAGATAAAAAACATTCAGCAAAGAAAAAAAAAAAAGAACACAAAGGTTCAAAGTTTCTAAGATCACACAAACTCTTTTAAAATAGAAAACAGGTTACTCATAAGTATTGATTTATGAAATCATCATAATCTAATATCAATATTGGGCAAAGATAATACGAGAAAAAAATTTTAAATCTGATCTCATCATTGAACATTTAGGCAAAAATCCTAAAATATATTAGGAATGAAAAATTAATGTAAAATAAGAAAGTCAATAAGATAAATATTCCACAATAACTGTTGTAAATAAAAAATACAAAATCATTTTCACATAGGTATTAAAGCCACTTAATAAAATTCAACCATACAAGGTTAAAAAATAACCCACAGACATTAATAATATAAGATTATTAGTGTATTCTGATAAAGATTATGTATTATAAAATCTGTAGCAAACATTTTTAATAGTGAAGATTTGAAAATATTCTGTTTGAGATACGTAAGATCATTGCTGATAGTTTACTAAATGTTGTAGCCAATGTATAAGACCAGAAAAATTATAAACTAGGAATGAACAATACAATCTGTCATTACTGGAGATTACATAACTGTGCATACAGAAAATAACTAATAAAATCTAAAATTAATAAGCTTAAGAATCAACAGAGTACTCATTTATAATTCTATACATCTCAGCAACAGCAACAACCAAAAAAAATCTTCAAAATTTTATCAGTGTAAAAAATTTCATGTACCTAAAATAAATCTTATACTAGATTTGCAAAGTTACCTGTAAGGAGGGGATGAAGTGGATATGAACAGGAGAGGAACACAATGTTTGAGTGTAGCTTCCAATGTTCTATTTTTGAGCAGTTTGATGGTAACCTGGAAGATTATAACTATTTGCTCTTCTGTACATGATATTTTATGCACATGTGTTTTCATTATGTATATTGCATTTCACCATGAAGTCAAAAGTGATGCAAAATAGGATTATAAAATTAGCTGACTCTTGCAATCAAGTCATGATAGTATGAGGGTTTATCATTATTTCATAAAGGGAAAACAGAATTTGTGGTTATAAAAGTTATTTCAGGAGACTTAAAGAATAATAAAAGATATTTTCTATGGAATGGATTTTATTCCCACTGTTTTCTAAATTGGCAACTGTTCCTTGGCATCATCTCCTGCTCTCTTCCCTGCACTTTTTATCCAGAGATCCCGTTCACCCTGTCTCACTCATCTTTGGCCTCCCATCATTTTTCACCTGTGGAATAACCATTTCAGACTTTCCCCTTTCTAATCAACCTCTGTCATTTTCTTTCTGCTTTCAAGCATTTCCAGTGATCCTTGAAATACTTTGGTTTGACTCATTTACCCTCTTCACTTACCGTTCTCATTTTGTTTTCTTTTCAATTCTAAATACTTGGAGTGTGTATTCTTTTCCTGCTACCTCACTTTAGTTTTTCCTGGACTGATTCTAAATTGGTTTTGCCTGAGGCCACACATATAATGGTGTCCAGTGACCTCTTCAAAAGCATCTCCAATGCCCTCTTCTCTCATAAACTGTCTTAATGTTTGAACTACAAATAGCATTGTGAGTCACTCTTTCCAACTTTTAGCCTTTCTCCCCAGGTTCAGTATTTATTCACTGTTTCTTTCTGACCTGCTCTTTATATTTTTTTTTAAGTAATTCTTCCTCTGAACTTTCTAATTAAAATGAGAAACCAGTGCTTTATCTTCAAATCTCAGACCTCCTCATTATCCTTTCTCTTTTAGTTAATCTACCTTTGGATTTGTCAGTTATGTAGTATTGATCTGCTTATTTGCTGTTCTCTCTTTTTTTAAATCTCTAGAAAACATCTTTTCTTGTACACCTGCACAAAAAGGTTATTTTTCATTTTGCACTGTTTCTTTAATACTCTATATGCAAGTAGTAAAGGAGTTTTCCATTTTCATTTTTACCAGAGCTAAACATATTAAGCTGAAATGGTTGAGTGTGATTGTATCAATCACAGTTCAAGCTAACTTTCTTTAATTAGCTGAGACCAGCAACAATATACTGCAGTAAAAAAAAAAAACCAATAACAACAACAAAAAACTCCAAATCTCAGTGGCTGATAATAATGAAGGTTTATTTCTATGTATCTATAATGGATTGGTATAAACTTGCTTCATATTTTCCTTAGTCCAAAAGTAATTGACAGAAAGAAATAAAACCCGAAACACCGACATTCTTGCAGCACAGAAAGGGTAAGATAAGAACAAATGGATAATAAGCTGGCCCTTAAGTCATCAGTTCAGAGACGGTTTCACTTACTTTTCACCAATCAAGTACAGAATATGGAATCCTAACTAACATAACGAAGTCATCTAAAGCATAAATATTTTAGATACAAGAGAAGTCTCTTTCAAAACATTTCCAGGTGAAGCAATTCATGTATGTGGGAAGGCTGCGTAACCCATGGTTTATTAGGTCCCTGACTGATTCTATTCTGTTGCCTAACATGGGCACTGTCATCGCCTGAATGACTGAAACTGAGTCACTACGTCCAGATGACACATAGCGGAAGCTGGAAGATGGATAGGAAATATACATTTTTTAAGACTCGGTTCTGGTTCATTTTATTGCTATTCACATTTTATCGAAATGAAATTAGTCACAAAATTTTCATAAAAATTATTGAGATTTTGGTTGAAACTATTATATACTTATATATACTATTACATGTAATTTATAAGGTTGAGATGATCATATGTATATAACTTTGGTAGAAATGACATTAGTTTTCCAACTTATCACTATACCCAGTCTTTCCATTTATGTATACATGTTTTAAATGACAATTCTTCGGGCCACAGCTAACGGGGATATTGGGAAGTTTCACTTCACAATCTTGGAAGAACAGAATGAATTCTTAGTGATTCAATGATGACATAAGCCAAAAAATAAAAGGTAAGCTTTATTTCACTTCAATGTGTAGTTTCAGGATCTGTAATTTCTTATATTGAGTTTCCAATATAATATACCAAAGAAATTGAATATTTTGGAATATAGAATCATACATCATATCCAACTCATCATTTTAATTTCTATCCCAGAAGTTCTTGTTAAATATGAATTCTTGAATATATATGCTGTCACTATTTCCTTTAAATACTATTATTTTTATTAAAAAGATAAAATATTAAAAATACACATTTAATTGCATTTACTTTTTTCAAATTTTGTGCTTTGTCATATTAATTGGATAATAAAATTTACAATCAAAATGAATGAATGTCACTAAAACTGAATATTAATGTATCATTGCTTTCCCCATTTTTTTAAGAATAATTTCAAAGTTCTCTGTAGCTATGACTTAGAATTCCATTTTTAACTAATTTATTAATTTCCTCATTCTTTGCAAAATTTTCTTACTTGCATTTATATTTTATATCCTGACTTCTTATACACTGGAAATAATTTCTCCTTCCAGAATCACACTGGACTTAAATGTGGCCTTGCAAGTTATATTCTTAACCCTTAAAATATGTCAATATTAATATTAAAACTTGTTTTTTCATTTCTTTTTAAACTTTTCAAAGCAGATTTTCGTATATTATTTGATTGCATTTATCAACCCACTATAACTGAATGTCTGGGAATCACAGTTTTTTTTTTTCTAAAATAGCTATGTAAATCCATAGTAGAAACTACTGATATTTTTTAACAAATATATAACCAATGATTAATAAAATGAAATCCATCTATTAGTGACAAACATTCCTAAAGGTCAATATTTTGATGTACCCATTAGTGTTTTTATAACCAGTTTCCAGAGAATGTAATGTTGCCTATGTAATAAAACTGTAAACAGTAGCATAAATCAGCATAAACACATTTAGACCTTTTCCATAAAAGTACTTAGTGACACATTAATTCCAAAAGACACTCTTTTTCAATTGTAGCTCTGAAAAAAATGAAAATGACAGAAAATATCTGAAGCCTTTGTCTCTGCCATACTCATTTACTCAGTAAACGAACTGCAAAGCAATGACATTAAGGCAGCTTTTCTATATTTAACCAGGAATAAAAGATCCATTGAAAGTAATAAGCTTTTGTGATTTTCTAATCTAATTGCCATCAATGTTCTGAAAGGGAAAATAATTTAATAAAGGCTTATATGTAGCTGAGAAGGAACAATGAAAATTATCAAGAATTGTTGGAACATTTTTCACTGTGAAAATTTCTGGGAGTGCGCTTATTGTGTAAACTAACAAATACATACACTGGTTGCTTGATAGAAGCTTCTACATGCTGGATCATTTAGACTCACAGAAGGATACCTATCTTGCAAGAAGCAGTTAATTTGAGAAGAAATTAATAATTATCCACTTTTAACTGACCTCTAGTGAAGGCTTCAATAAAGGACAGAACAGAGGTAATAAAGAGGAATAGAAGACATTTTTTTACTTAAATATAGATATTTCTAAAATATCTCTAACATATTGATTGATTCTCACTCTGAAAATGAACTAATAATATAGTATGTTCAAGGTTATCCCATGTGAATTGGAAATGTGTATTATTTTAAATATTTTTCATACATATTTAATATTATTTAGTGATAATTTAGAAAAAAAAATCCCAAAGAATGAGTTTAAATGTTGGTGGTAAAAACTCCAAGAATCAAGCACTGATAACACCGACATTTTCACTTAAAGACAGTAAAATTTTGACTTCTTGTTTCTATTTTTAGCACTCCTGATGAGCAATTTGTTAATCTTGAAATACTTGGAAGGAAATCTATGAAAGAAAAATATGAACCAAAAATTATGTATATATATGTCTTCATTCTATGGTTCTGTTGCTAATATTATCTTTAGAGCACTTTCCAGTTAATTCAGTTTGTCTCCCAGACTAAACAATTAGCCGTCTCCTTAGAAGAAACAGATTTTCTGTTCAACAATTTCACTCTCCTAGCCACCACACAAGTCACCTTAGGTTTGAATCAATGATGCAGTGGCTCTGCCTTTTGACCTGACTCAGTGTCACCAAATGCTAAAATGTCATCAGTAATGTCTTTATATTGTAAAGATATTAAAAATCAGTACTGTTATTTTCCATAGAAGTTGACCTTCTACTTCTTTAATCCCTCATGTGTTATTAGACATGTCTACATGTAATTTTTTTTTTCATAATTTGGGGGAGGATTTAAATACCTTAGAATTTTTTACACGAATTCTTATGACAACTAATAAAAAACTTTTTATTCTTCAGGCAATGAAATCTTAATGTTCATTATCCTTTATAATCTTCAGTGGAAAAGTGGAAAGGTTTCAGATTGTTTTTAGGCTTCTGTGGGAAACCTAACTCTGGTCTTGTTGACCCTCTTTACTGTATCTTCTACTGTATTATCTTTTATTTCATTAAATTATGTTTTTATCCTTATTTTTTCTGCCTTTCACTATTTCTTTGTGTTTATTGGCTTTTGTAATTTTTTTAAATGGTTAGTCTATTAATTTCTATTTTTCTTATTCTAATATAACCATTCAATCTATACTGTAAGCCTAAAAATGTTTTACACCAAATCTATAAATGATGTTTTATTACTTTCCATTTTCAAATATTTCTAAATTTCCATCATGTTTTCTACATAAATGAGACATGAATATGAAGTTTCTTGATTTCTGAAATACATAATATTATTATTCTTATCTGTTTTTTAAATAAAGTTACTTCATTATGACCAAATGACTTTGTATGAGTTAAATGCTATTCTTCATAGACGTTTCCTATATGGCATTACTTTTTTTAATCCATTCAATATTTTGAATTTTCTTGGAAGTATTTGAGTCATGCAGTGTCAAGTGTAGTTTGCTATGTATATTTACTAGGTCAAATCTGTTGTATTATTAAACTCTTGTATATTCCATTTTTAATTTTTTAAAAATTAGGTGGTATATAGAAATTTATTCCTAATGATAATGGACTCTAGTTTCAATTATACTTCAACTTTATAGATATGTGTGTGTGCATGTTCTATTTTTGTACATACTTTATGTAAATAGTAACTTTGAATTATTATAAATTGCTAGAAAAGGGAATTTTTCTAATTACAAAGTAACCCTTTTATTGTTTAAACAATGTCTATTTTATTTTGAGTTTCTATAATTAGACTTATTTTATTTTGTAAAGAATCTGCAATAGATGTATAGCATGTATACTTCTGTATGTTTAGGGTGTATTTATATTTTTAACTTTTCCCTATATGCATCTTAAATGTAAAATTTTAAACACTGCTGCCTTTCTTACAAAATCTAGTTTGACAATGGTTACTTTTACATGTAATAGTCTAAATACACTTGTTGTTATTTACATTGCTATTTATCTTGACTGATTTTTTTCTAATTTCTTAGTTTCTTATGGATTTCAGAAGTTTATTTTCTTATTGTTTTTAAAATTTGTTATATTGCTTTGAAATTTATACATTCTTCTTGAAAAGCTACCCTGCACTTTAGCATACTTTAATTCCTTCCTTGCTTGCTAGCTACAATGTTCTTGTCATAGGTTTTGATTTTATCTATTTTTTTCTGTGTGAACACCGTATGTCATTATTTTTCTTTTTTTGTTCTATTATATATTTCAGAACTTAATTTGTTTTTATTGGTAAAAGTTATATGGGTTTATCTTAGTAGCATAACCTGAAAACTTATCACAGATGTAAGCCTCTTGTCCTCTCTTTAGCCTTTTGAAATAAAATTTAAAAACATATGTGCAGTATTGAAATTTAAAATGAAGTATAAAATCTTTGAAAATAGTAGCAATAAATTAAATTCCAGAAGTCCTATGCCTATCTTCTCTCCAGCTCTTAATCCCACCTTCAGAGGTAAATGTCTCTAAATATTTTTTTTTCTAGTAATTCCACTTAAATTTCTAAACTCTATTCTTCATTTTTCAATTTTCTCAGGAAAACCAGCATTTGCAATCTTTTATCTCCTCCTAAAATATGATCTTTCTTTTTCTTTCTTTCTTCCTTCCTTCCTTCCTTCCTTCCTTCCTTTCTTTCTTTCTTTCTTTCTTTCTTTCTTTCTTTCTTTCTTTCTTTCTTTCTTTCTTTCCATTCTCTGTCTATATTAGAGCATTTCTCTTTTGCCTGATTCCTTTTTTCCTGTTTTCTCTTTCTTTGGGATTGGTATGATTTCTTTTTTAATTTGCTAGTCTAACCTTCAGGTAATTATGTCTTTATTTCTCCTTTTATCTTCGACCTCCTCTCTGTTTAAGTCTTTACCATTTTCTGTATATTTTCACGATGTCACAGGCAAATCATGTGAATTCAAGAAAATGACATATCACAGAACGCTTGAAAATGTGATTGAAGTTTAGGTGAAGGTTACTGAACATGGGATCTGAGGGGACTGTCAAAGCCAAACTGTAAAGGGTCTTAGATGCCCTACTGAGGGTGTAGAATTTAACAATGGAAAAGGAAATAATTTTCAGTGGAAGGGCAATAAAGAATTATCAGTAGTTATGATCTTGTTGACATCTAGAAATAGCCCTTGCTGGTATCGAGAATGGTGTGCAATGAGCAGAAGCAAAAAAAAAAAAAAAAAACAAATTTGTATAATTTACAGCAATCAAGGGGAGGGCTTATAGAAGGATTAACAGTCGTAGCTGGGAGATTAGAAGAAAAACATTTCTTATAAGTTATGTGAGCTATGTAATAAAATTTTTAAAACTTTTTTTATTAAAATCTTTTTATTTTTACAGACTGCATTTTGGTTCATTGTACACAAATGGGGTACAACTTTTCATTTCTATAGTTGTACACAATGTAGGTTCACACCATTCATGCAATCATAAATCGACATAGGGTAATACTGTCTGTTTCATTCTACTATCTTAATAGGTTGGCAACTGGTTAAACATAAGAGGTAAGTGAGAGAGAAAAATCAAAGATTAGTGTCACAGCCTGCATGACAGTTAATTTGGGAAAACAGGCAAGGGGCAATGGGGGAGTTAAAAAAATATAGAACACAAATAGAGAAAAAGCTGGAACCCAGCAGGCACCACACTTCGATGGAGTGCAGTGACTGTGAGTCAGTTCCTGCACATTTATTATACAAGTTTTATCATAGAAAGGATTATTGTAAGAAAGTTTCTTCAAAACAAATGGCATGAAGGTCATGAGTATAAGCAGCACAATTATGAATGTCAGCTTGCACCCATACCTTTCTGCCCTGGAGCAACTGTTATCTGAAACCTTGTGTGGATAGCACAGAGCCTCATATTGACAGGCTGTCACTATAGCATCTGGGTTACCCTGATCAGCACCTTGGCGTGGAGAGCTCTCCAGAGAGGGAACAGGGCAGTTTCCAAACCCATGATTCAATTGCCACCCCTGACAGATTAATGCCAGGAAACATTTTTTTTTTTCTTGTGAAAGTAATATTTATTCAATGCCTGGTTTAAGCTATTGAGGGAATTATGGTGACATTACCTGAGATGGGCTCCAAAAAACAGCATGTTTGGGTAAGAAGATGAAGTGTTCAGCTTTGGATATAACCAGTCAAAAGTGACTAATTTCCTTAGCTTCAACACTCTAGTTCTAGAATTCATTGTAGGTCCAAAACATGTCTCTGGGAAACAATTTCTACTCTCTGCACACATGCCCAGACTTTGATTGATATTATAGATCTTATAATTTATAATAATTATAGCAACAATGCAAATTTGACTTCATTTCAAGAAAACAAAATACAATAGCACTTTGTGGGCAATTAACTATATGACAGTAATAGTTCTCAAATGTTTCTTTAAATAAACAGTAGCAGAAAGGCAGGCTGCAGGATATATTGGAATGCTTTAAATCTTGAAAGAAAATACATGTTTGTTTGTTTTAATTTCTGGGCTTACAGGAAATAAACTTCTGCTCCAGGTATCCCTTTCTTTATGATGTAATTAAATCTAGAATCCCAGAGCTATAAGTAGTTAGCATGGAGGTGATGATAGATGGTAATATCCTTTGGGCAAGATAGTGCTGGTATTTCTGTTGGAAGGCTTTGATTAGGGACTTGATCATGGTGGGAGGATTGAACTTGAGAATCTTTCCTGAGCCAAGATTAAAAGGACAGGGAGGAAAATCAAATATCAAAAAAAGATGAAATTATTCCACAGAATAATTTTCAAATAAATAAACAAAATAGATCTAGAAACGTGAAAGTGTGTTTTCCTCCTTGTTTTTTAATGCTCCTAATATGTTTGAGAGAAAACATATACTGGGTAATGGATCTTATTTATAGGCAATCCTTATCCCAGTAATTTATCCTTAATGATTAATTTTTAAATATTTTTCTTCCCATTCTGTAAGTGAAATATGGGAAGAAAATATTTTCTTTAAAGCCAATAAAGCAATTTCAACTAATATCTTTTCTTTCTCGGCTCTATAAAGCAAAAGCCTTGGAGTAATGTTGAGTACAATTACATGTCTGCTTTTCTTTTTGGGATTTTTGCTTTTCATTTAACATGTCAGGCTAGGAAAAATGTCACTTTACAAAACCAGTTTTTAGTTCATCTTGTCACACTCTCAACCTGTTATTCTGCTTGTAGTTCTACTCAGCAAAATAAGATAAATTATGCTGAAAATTTACAATTTATAGACACTAACCATTTGATTGTCTTAAATTTGTTAATTCACTCTGCATGAAGGAATAGTTTGACCAATCTCATCTTGGGAATTTGTTTTCAATATGAATTGACAAATGTTTTGTAACTTAAAATGTCGTGGAATTCGGAGTGAAGAGGAGAGAGGTAGGATTACAATGGTGCGAACATTTTAATCATTTATTTTTATTTTTTCAATTCTTTTTTTTTTAATCTGTTCCAATTAGTTATACATGACAGCACAATGCATTTTGACACTCCATATATATATATGGAGTACAACTTCTCATTCTTCTGGTGGTACATGATGGAGAATCACACAGGTTGTGTAGTCATATATGTACATAGGGTAATAATGTCCAATTCATTCTACTATTGTTCCTATCCCCATACCTCCTACCTTCCCTTTGCTCCCCTCTGCCCAATAAAAAGTATCTCTGTTCTCCCCTAGCCACCCCCTGCCATTGTGAATTAGCATCCTCATATCAGAGAAAACATTTGGCCTTTGCTTTTTGGGACTGGTTTGTTTTGCTTAGCATAATATTTTCCAGCTCCACCCATTTACCTGCAAATGCCATAATTTCATTCTTCTTTAATACTGAGTAATATTCCATTGCGTATATATACCACTATTTCTTTATCCATTCACCTGTTGAAGGGCATCTAGATTGGTTTCATAGTTTAGCTATTGTGAATTGAACTAACATTAAATATTAAACATTAAATATTGAACATTAAACATTGATTAACATTAACACTAAATCTTGATGTGGCCATGTCACTGTGTTATACTGATTTTAAGTCCTTTGGGCATAAACTGAGGAGTGGGATAGCTGGGTCAATTGGTCATTCCATTCCAAGTTTTCTGAGGATTCTCTATACTGCTTTCCAGAGTGGTTGCATCAATTTGCAGTCTCACCAGCAATGTGTGAGTGTGCTTTTTTCCCCACATCCTCGCCAACATTTATTCTTCCTTGTATTCTTGATGATTGCCCTTCTGACTGGAGTGAGATGAAATCTCAATGTAATCTTGATTTACATTTCTCTAATTGCTAGAGATAGTGAACATTTTTTTTTCTTGCATTTGTTGATGGATTGTATTTCTTCTGTGGACCATGTGTTCAGTTCCTTAGCCCATTTATTAATTGGGTTATTTGGCTTTTTTGGTGTTAAGTTTTTTTTTTTTTTTTTTTTTTTTTTTTTGCAGTACTGGGGATTGAACCCAGGGCCTTGTGCTTGCAAGGCAAGCACTCTACCAACTGAGCTATATCCCCAGCCCGGTGTTAAGCTTTTTGAGTGCTTTATATATCCTGGAGATTAGTGCTCTATCTGGGTGTGTGTGTGGTAAAGGTTTTTTCCCATTTGGTAGGCATTGTCTTTATGTTATTGAGTGTTTCCTTTGCTGAGAAGAAGCTTTTTAGTTTGAATCCATCCTATTTATTGATTCTTGTTCATCTTTTATTTTTGTAAAATACAAATATCTATCCTATTTCTGTTCAGTTTGACCAAAGTCATCCTTCTATGTAAACCACAATATCACATTTCTAGATATCCATTGTAAAGTTTCTTTTCTAACTTGTAATACTTATTTTCCTTCAATATGTTTGGTTAAAAAAATATCATGCAACAATTACCAGGTTCCTTAGTTAATTAATATAAAACAGATCTTGACTTCTTCAAAACTGACTTATTAAAAATTGATGTAATAATCATTTTCTACAACCTGTGCCTCTCTAGCAATGCTCAATCAATTAGTGCTTATTAAATTAATGAATAAATAAAGGATTCAACAAAAAGCTTTAAAACAATGAATTAATTTTATCAGCCCTTGGTTATTTAAATCTATCATCTTGCCCTTGATACTACATAGAAGCTCAGTAAATAGTGACCTTTCTGACTGACTGGAAATAATATCACACTATGTAGATAAATATTAATTTATTTCATGTTTTATAATAGAAAATATCTATGAATTGAAAGTAGGAGAATTAACTTCATGCTATTTTCATAGAGTTTGCATGATGATGGGTGAAAAGAGTGATATATCATATGTATAAGTACTTCAAAAATATATTAAGAAAGGTATCTTAGTCCCCTGAGCAAGAGAGGAGCATATGCTAAGTAAATGTATAGTCTGTTGAATCTATTAAATTCTTCATATGTGTTATTCTATTAGCTGGGTACTGCATCTAAAAGCAATTTTAAAATCAGGTGAAAATGTGTAGAAGAAATCAAGAAGACCTTCAAGATTTTTTCTCCTCCTTATAGGAGAATTATAGGAGAATGGAGATGGACTGAGGGAGGGAATACAGGAAACAACATTTTAAGAAAAAATTTGACTGTGAATTTCAGATATAATTTAGGTGAAGATCTGTTTTCATGGAAGTTATTATAATGATTATTGCCATATATCTACCTGATTAGGTATGTAATCCACACTCACCTAGATGCAGCTTGGAAGATATTTTATAGATATGACTGAAGTATCACCAATTGGCTCTAACTAAGGACAATTCTCAAGCACAGTCTGGGTGGATGAGTTGAATAGTTGAAACACCTTAACATAGAACTGGAACCTTTCTGAAAATGGAGTCCATTTGTGAACATCAGCTTCAGTTCATGCCCAAGAATTACAACTCCCTTCCTGTCAGCCTTTGCTGCAGATTTCCTACTGTCCTAAACAATACCTCAGTTGCATAAGTTAATCCTTTATCAAAAATTCTTATGTATAACTGAGTGGTTTTATTTTCTTGCTTAAACTATGACTGATATAGGGACTTCAGGGCCACAATTCCTAATTCAAATCCACACTCCACCAACTAATTTTGAACAAGCAAATTAAATATTCTGACCCTGTTTCCTCATTTGTTCAATTGTAGTAGTAACAGTAGGTACTTCTAGAGATGTTGCCAAAATTAATGAAGATAATCCATATCAAAGTTCATTGTATAATGCACTACTTTGTCCAAGGCAGGCACTTTATCCCTGTTAACTGCAGTGTTATTAATGTGTTATTACTCAAAATTAGACCTTGAAAAGATAATTGTGAAAATGCTTGAAGCTCAAGAAAGACACCTGTATATGTGAAATCTGGGAGTCCTAATTATTAGATGAAAGGTGACCCCATAATTTTGTGAATTCATCCAAGGAACAGTTGGAGAACAAGAAAGCAGCAGTGAAAATCAACAATGAACAAAGAATACTAACACATATGTCCATTGTCTCTGCATGAAGATCCAAGCTCTGTTTACAATCTCTATTCTAAACACATTTTTCAGGATCTTAGTTACAACTGCATGATTAAAAACTTGTAAAAGAAATACAAGGCATTGTAGTTTGCAGAGATGTTCCTGGGATATAGAGGATACTGGTGATGCTTGTTCAGATTTCTTAGACTATCTCTCTGCAACTTACAACCATCATTGTCTGCATCTTTGTGCCCTGGTACTTTGTTTCTGGAACTCTGGAAGGTCACTCTGCTTTTGTGCCCCTCAGAGTCCAGAAGTTCTGTGAAATTAATATACTCTACCCCATTCCTCCAGCATAACCCAATGACTGTCTGCAATTTCTGTATTAATTTTCAATTCATTTATCCTTGGTTAAGAGATGATTCTGAATTGTGTGGTTTGAATTGTTTCCTAGAGTTTCACAGTGTTATCTCCATTCAGCCACTATGGTAGTTAGACTGGTAGCATTCAGTTTATTAGCTAAGTTCTCATCTCTGTTTCGTGTCTCTTCTACACTAACACTAGTCCCTTGTAACTTTCAAATAAGCTATTTACCCTTGAATATACCTGACCTAGGGTTAATTTCTAGAGGAAAAAATATGAAGACAGGTGTCAAAAATTTGTTGAACTGAAAGGTCAAACACCTCTGTTGCTCTAATTTGTGGATGATTTAGAAACTTATTAAAGTTGACATAGTTTCTCTGCCATTTCATTTTAAGGATTAACCTTATTGGCCAGCTTATATAATGAAATCATACATCAAAATATTAGATTCTGGGGCTCTTATTTACAATTTAGTGGAGGGTCTGTCTTCCATTTACATTACAAATGCTCTCCTATTTAATAAATTTCCACATTCACAGGGGAGAACATTCTCACTTTCATCTAAGATAGAAAAGAAGATTCCACATGGTACTGGAGGCAATCTGAGGGTTGGGAAAAAAATGGAAAAGTCAGAGAGTCAAATATGTTGTGAAGAAACTCAAGCACTTATTACTATGATTGATAAACTGTCACCTTTGGAAATTGAGTAGAAGGTAATTGCTTCCATTATTTTTCAAGATAGGAGCTAGATTTAAATAAGTCAAATTTAACAAATTTTGAGTTACCAGTTTTTTTTAAAAAAAAAAAGCTAAAAAAATCTGTATGAATTATTTTCCTAAGAAAATGCATTAGACTTTAATGACTGCACACTGGGTGATGGAAAGCATTTACATTTACCTAAGAAAAATGTTTTTTAATGACTTCATTTTTTCTTTTTTCATAGCCTTGTGAAATTATCATGTAAAAATCTCAAAGAGATACTCCCGGGTGTGATGTTGAGAGGCAATTTCGACATCTATTATAGAACTTCACAATGTAATATAACCTGTTGTGCCTCACTGCTTAATCACATAATGGCATTTAGAAATTGTGCATACTGCCTGGCAAAAATGTCTTGCCATAACACTATTATGGCAGTATGTATTTTTATTGTGATTTTTATGACATAAGAAAACATATCACAGCACTCAGTAAACATCTTAAGTATGTAGCCATAGCAGAATCATTAAGCACAGCAAAAAATGATATGAACTAAGAGTAGACCTAATAAGAATTCCTTTTTCTTATAAGGCATTGTTATTATAAAATATGCATATTTTATGTTCTTCTAAATTTGTTACAGAAACACTATCACTGAAGCAGGGACAGTGAGAGTACTTACTGTCACATTAGTGTATGTTTTGAAACAGTAATAAATTGATAACAGCTTTTGGCATCTCAGATATAAACAGCAATTATTTATCATATCCTGTTATGGAAGTTGTAAAATACAACAGAATATTTATAGTAAATTACTTATTTTCAGATGTTATGTTCAGCTCATATTCTTGATTGCTATAAAATGAAGTAATGAACAAATTCCTAACATGTTTCAACAAGGACTGAGAGCTTGCTCTACGTAATATAAAATGTTTCATGATTCCATTCATAGTTATAACATGAATCTGGAGATATCTGTACTTAAAAACTGCGTTGAATTCATTGTCAAATGTTTATGTTTTAGTTGTAAAAATAATTAACATGGAAATCATAGTCCCTAATAATTTTTTCTATTATACTTTCAAAAATCCACTAAGTTAAGGACTCATCTTTCAAAAGTACAGTCTTAAGTAGATAGCCTTCCCAGTTATCTGCATTTTTAAAAGTGGAGAGGTTCATCTTGTTTTACTAAGTCTCAAAATTGAAAGGATTGCTCCAGAAGGTCTAACCTAGACCTACATAGAATTTATGAGACTCTGTATTTAGCTTGATATAAAGAAAAATATTTTTTTAAATCAGAACAGTCTTGAAGGTATTCAGGCTGCCAGAAGACTTACAGGCAGAAAAAAAAGTGATATGTCCTTAGCATTATTTTTTAATTTTGACTAACTCGACTTAATGAAAACCTCAACTTTTAAGTGATTTTTTTAATCTGAAATATAAAAGAGCTAACACTTCCATGTCTAACATTCCAAAATGCCTTCTCACTTCAAATGTAGTATATTTCCATTATAGGAAAAATATCAAAATAGAAAACTAAAGAGTATTTTATATACTTTACTCAGTAAAAATAATTTCTTCTGAAAAGAGACCAATGGAGGACTTTGATTTTTAGCTTGGTTTGCCCATGACATTTTTCTTTAATCTCAACAGTGACAAACTGGCATACCATTCTGACATGGTGTTGATCCAGAGGAATCTCAGATTTAATTATTCTCTTAAAGATAAAATATAGCTGACATAAAATAGTATAAAAAGTAGCATTCAGAAATTAAAGATTTTAAATTGGCTTGAATGGATAACCCCTTCAGAAATTTGAAATAGCAAACTACTGAACTACATACACAATCAAGCAAACTATACACCTGTGTGTCTAAATGCTGAATGTCACCAGCTGAATGTATTCACTGATAGTACTGATGTCACATTGGTACTACTTTATAGTACTATTAGTTCTTTGTAATATCATGTTAATAATACTTCATAACAAACCACGGTGAACAGTATATTTCAATGTATTTCATGTTCTTCTGTCATACAATGACTGCAAGTTTCAATCAAACTCAAGATGATACATAATGATAAGTAGCCTCAATATACTGTTTCATTTTTTAAAGGGATATTTGTTTGAAAAAATGAGAATCAATCTTATAAGACATCAGCTTCCACTAGAAATGTTACTATTCAACTATCTTCTGAAGATTTATTTTCAGAAAACAGTAGTGCACACATAAAATTCTATTTGGCACTGAAATGATCAGAATTTCTTGATTAAATCCATGAGTCTGAAAATTTTTCCAGAAAATGCAAATTCTTTTTCTTTAAAATCTCACAAGAATTCATTTGGAAATGATTTCATAGTGTTTTCTTAAAATGGCATGAAAACATGGGATAGAATACATTGTTCTCAATTCATTCAGTCTCATATTTTAAAAAGCAACATGGGATGCATACACAAATTGAAAAAAAATTTTTCAAAGAAGGGTCAGACATGTTACCAAAGTTTTCCTTCTCTATAATGAATGTTTGTGTCCCTCCAAATTGTGTCAGTTGAAACCTAATCTCCAATGAGATGGTATTAGAAAGTGGGAAATTTAGAAGTGGATTAGAATGTGTTTGAATAGAATGTATTTCTTTATGAAAGAAGCCCCAGAAAGTTCCCTCATTCCTTCTCCCATGTAGGTTTCAGTAAGAGACATTTGTCTATGAATGAAGGATTCCACACTCAACAGGCACCAAATCTACTGGTGTTTTTATTGTGAAATTTCCAGCTGCCAGAATAGTGAGATATAAATTTCTGTGGTTTATGAAGCACCCAGTCTCTGACATTTTTGGTATAGCAGCCATAATGGACTAAGACATTTCCATATTTCACATTTAGCTTGAATTTAGCCCTGCACTGAAGAAAGAGAAAAGGAGAAAGAACTGAACTTGTCAGGGAAACAAACGCCATGCACTTTTCCAGAGTTGATGCAGCTTGAAAGATGAGATGTCTACTTTTGAGAGCTAATTTTGCCCCAAACCTATTCATCATTCTGAATTTAAATATACTCTTGCATCCTAACAATAGGGTGTTACTTAGCAGATATTTTCTTGATGTCATATAATTCCCAAATGATTGTACTCTTAATGAGCATTCCTGACACTTAAAAAAAAAAAAAAAAAGAATAGAATTAGGATTTTTTTTCTTTTAAATCTGGCACTAAACTGTTTAATATCCCTTAAAATAGTGAAACTTTTATGAGATTTTAAAGATCTTTTCTATTTAAATATAAATAAAATCTTTCTCTAAGAAGTATTTTCAATCCCTTAAAACTTAAATTGTATTACCCAATGTAAAAAGTTACATATAGAATAAATTTGCATAAACATACTTCTAAAAAATGTTCCTAAGAATTGTTTTCAATGATTCTGTTGGTAAATTAAAGAAAATAGCAGAATTTCTATGCATGATACTTTAAGAATCAAGACATTATAACACAAAGAATAGAAGCATCAAATATACAACTTCTGCTTTTGGTCAAGATAGGTTATCAGGAACTAGATATACTTTTTCATCTGAGATGACATCAAGAAACACAAAAAACATGTGAAGAAATGGTTTGTATGTCTTTAAATTTCAGCCAAAACAGGACAGAGATCTTTGGGGGGAAAAGGTTGGGGAAATCCAGTTGGGTACTGGAAACCCCTAGTTGAGGAGAGAACGCTTAAAGGCTACTGCATCCCAACAGTAGCGGAGCACTCCTCAGGCACTGATTCCTCATGCATGTAAGGAAATTACCCATGTCTAGGAAAGAACTGACCTGCAATGACTGGAAAAACAGTTCACAAAAAATCAGAGTGAGACATATCTTCCAGACAACGTGGAAAAGTCTTTATGTCTGGTGCATTGGATAGAGCATGAAGAACTCGACTTAAAAATTTAAGAAATAAAATAGCCAAAGACTAAAAACTGCTTTTATCTTAACAAATTAATCCCCTTTAACAAATCATAAAACCAAGTTCTGAGTCAAATGATTTGCAAATCACTCAAAAACATGACAGAAAAAAACTCAATCATATTTATAAAAATAATACTTCAAAATATTGAACATGAAAGTAAAATACAAAATGTCTAGCACCTGGTAAATTTTCTCAGGTGTGCAAAGAAGCAGAAACATTTACCCCATAATGAGAATTAAAATCAGTCAATCATAACAAATGTAGAGCTGACAAAGATGTTGTAATAAGAAGACAAGTACTTTTATGTTGTTTTTATAAGTTAAATAAACTAGAAGAAAGATTGAAGATATAAAATAGAAACATTAATGATAAAAAGAAATGAACTAAGAAATCCATATTCAAGAAAGTTATTCTAAACACAGACCTTACACTCTTTACACAAATCAACTTAAAATGAATTAATCATAAATCTAAGTATAAAATGCAAGCATCATATTTCTAGAAGATAACATAGGAAAAAATCTGGATGACTTTGATTTTAGGGATGACTTCTTAGCTAAAACACCAAAGAAAGAAAGATTGTGTGAAGGAAAAGTTGATAGATTGGATTTCATTAAAATAAAATTTAGAAAAAATTGGTTCTGCGAAAGGCCTAGTAAAGGAAATAAAAAAGATAAACCACAGACTGGAAGAACATATTTGCAAAATATGATGAATTGTTTTCCAAAACATATTAAAACTAACTTAACAATTAAAAAAAATTGATGAATAGTTAATATTAAGATAATGAATGAGCCAATTAAAAATGGGCAGATACCTGAAGACAGAAATTTTACCAGTAATGATATATAGATGACTAATCAGAATATGAAAAGATGCTTGACATCATATGTCATTTGGAAATTACAAATTATAACAAAACACTTCTACATTCTTGTTGGATTAGTAAAAATCTAAGACACTGATATTAAATGCTGGTGAAATGTAGGGTCACTGAGATTCACATTAAAAATTGATGTGATTGCAAAATTGTACAGTCACTTTTGAAAGAGTTTGGCAGATTAATTAATAAAAAATATAATCATGTTTCAGTTTAGTTATACAAATAGTTTTCAAGGTTCTCAGTGTATTTTGGAACTAAATATTATGAACACTGGTTAGGTTGGCCAATGGTACTTTTGAATGTGGTTCGCTCTAAGTCTTAACTGCTGCCTTCTTTTTCTTATTCTTTCTTTTCATATTCAAACATTGTTGACTATATTTTTCATGTATATTCATTGTTTACTGACTAGTTCAACTGATGATAGTGCAAACGAAACATTGCCATTCAATTTACTGTAGACCTTTGGAGAAAGTGAATTAATTAAAATTACAATGTGAGTTGGACAAAGTTTTGTAGATTATTTCAAGGTCAGTGTTTTCTTGGCAAATTAGACTTCCTTCACAAAATGTAGATGAGTCACTATCTAATAAATACTTCAGGGATTGCTGCATTACAGTGTCTTCATTAAATTGCTATACATGACTGACACTTTTGAGATCTGTGATCATAAGAACTTATGTTCATTTAGAAACATTAAAGGCTCCCATGTCAGCAAAAATAAGTAAAGAATCCTTTGCCAAGTAGAACACTGCATACTAAAATAAGAATTTAAATGAAATGATTTTTTAAATAGTTATCATAAATGTAATTGCCACTATTATTTTAGTGCATGTGAGGTGTTTTGGTAGAAACTACTGACAAAAATCAATCTCCAAAATAATGCTTTCTAAGAATATGGTCCAAGTGATCATATGCTGATTCATTTAATTTTCTTTATAACCATTAGCAATCATTATCTCCTTATAGATGGGGAGGCTAAGAAACAGACAAATTAAGAAACATATCCAAGTTTTGTCAACATTTGTAGTAATATTACATTAAGGAATAAAAGCAGTTTTACTTTCAGGTAAGTAACGTCATTTCTTTCATTATTCATGGAAATGCCATAAATAATAACCATCTCAAAACCTGCATATATGTAGTAAGTACTTATTTCCTTGTTTTTGTCAGATTAAGGTAAAGAATTACTTTTCTGTAAGTCCTGGAAGCAAGCACAATTCTGATTCCTCAGTTTCCAAGTTAATTCTGTTTACCAAATGTCCTTCAATAACCTTTGATGTGTGTCTAAGAGTGTTTAGAAATATTTATTGATGTCTTAGTGTTTCTCATTCATTATTTCTCTGTGAAAACCTCAAGAGATCTGCAACCCCTAGCCCACATCTGGTTGTTCCTAGTTTACCCTTTATATGTTATGCAACAAACATTATCTTATCTTGAAACATAATTAAAGAAAAAAAATGGAGGTTTCTGATCTATATAATATGCACGATCAAAGGCAGGAGAAAGTAAAGAAGGAGAAAATCCTGAGAAAAATTGTTGTAACCTAGATTCTGCTTTTATATTGTTGTTTAATTTGTGTATATTATTTTATCTATTTGTATTTATTACTTTATCTATTACAAATAATATGCAATCTTTATTGAAACAATTGAGATTATGCAAATTTTTAACATTAATCAAATCCAATAATATCTTGCCTCAGACTGCATTTATGATTCTTGAATGAGTTACTTTAACAGTTGCAAATGGTGATTTTTCTAACTCCCTAATTACTTCAAATTTATCAACAAGTCAGTGCTTGAAATTCTATCGTAAGAAAGATTGCTCTTTTCCAACATTTATTTATTTGTGCATTTATTAATTTACTATTGCTTATCTTTATAAATATAAATGTGAAAATTGAAATTTTCACTGCTGTGAGGCTCAGATGCAGCAACTTATCCCATCACTACAGACACTTGATTGCCAACATTGCTGCAAATAATGTCTTGGAAATGCAACTCACTGAAACTTAACACTTTGTATACATATCTGTGCCAACCAGCCTTTTCCTCAGATTTTATCAAGTGACCGGGACTCTACTTCTGCTATGCCCAATGTAATCAGTGTAGTCATTAATGGTGGATATGGGAGGGATGCCAGCAACACAATAGATTTGGGCTCATCTTTTTTCTTTTTCTTATAACTTTCTTACTTTGAAATTCAACTTGAAAGTTATAAGAAACCAAATTGTAGCTTCAAAGAAAGTTAAAAATTTGTACAAAGGGTCCCCATGTATCTTCTCTCAACATCCTCCAGGGACAATACATTAAATGGATATACTTCAATACTAAAACCCAGAAGTTGAAATTGGCATGTGACCATTAAGCAGGCTATAGATCTTATTCTGTGTTCACCATTTTAAAATCTATATTTATTGTGTATGTTTGTGTGTGTGGGGGGTGCCATACAAGTTTATTCTACCTATAGATGTATTTATTCCATGTATAAATTAATAAACCATATGTAGATCTATGATTCACATCAATGATTTCATAGGACCAGAACCAAAGTTTTCTGTATATTGCTATCCATGATAAACTGGCCCCCTACTGACTCCCTCACCAACTGTACACATGAGGAAACATTTGCAGGAATTTCATTACTCAGTCCTGGTTTAGTAACTTGAATCACAAAGAAGAATTGAGTCTCCACTTTTTTTTTTTTTTTTTAAACCAAGGAGATCCCCAGTGTTTTTCAGAATAGAAATCCATATATGTGGGAAGGAAAACTTTGTTCAAGTTTGTAACATAACTTCTGCTCACAGACTCCTGGGATATCTTAGAGGAACACGTTCTCTCTCCATTTGAGTTTGAGAACAGAGTATCCTACACATCCAAACCACACATGGATATGAACATTTTCACGAATATTTGTGAAATGAAAATAGATTCTATAAATACCAACTAAAAATACTATTACTAGACATTACCTTGGAAATTATTTTGTTTATATTTTTCATTTTATAAATGGTGAAATTGATATTCAGAGAGATGTCCATGAAGATAAGTGTTTTGGGTTGAATATTGTTCCCAAAAAGAATCCATTGGTGTCCTAACCTATAATATAGCAGCAAAACATGAACATTTTTGGATAAAAGATCATTGTAAATTTAATTAGTTAATTGAAGATGAGGTCACACTGGAAAAGAGTGGCCTCTCATTCCAAAATGGCGGTTAGCCTTATAAGAAGAGAAGATACATAGACAGAAGGGAAGAATGCATCATGACAAGGGGAGCAGAGTCTGAAATGCTACACCTACAAGCCAAGAAATGCCAGAGTCCCCGAGAAACACCCAGAACTGAAAGAGAAAAGGGGAGGAGTCTTCTTTGTAGTTTTCAGAGGAATTGTATCTCTGCTGACTTCTTGATTCTTTTTGGATTTAGTCTAGACTTCAAAATTGAACTAGAATCTAGATTGCTAATAATTTAGATTCAATCATAACAACAAAATATAATGTCTTATAAAAAGGAAGTCAATTTAATTCATAGGCAATTTGAGAGGACTTGTTGATAAAACATATATACCTTTTATTTTTTTATAGCTATAAAGCTTTTATATTGATATTGCATTCATTCTTTTAATAGAGTTACCTTGTCCATGTCTTGTTGTTCCCTAGAAGGAAACATGTATGACTCTGGTTATTAAGGGATAATCTGGGAAAATTATATCATTTAATATTTTTTGTGATATATCCTGTGATGGTTACTTTCATGCACCAGCTTGGTTGGAATATAGTGCCCAAATATCAGATCCAACACCAGTCTAGATGTTGCTGATATTTTTAGATGTGATTATATTTTCAAATAATAGACTTTGAGTAAGCAAATTATTCTGCATAATGTGACTGAACCTCATCCAATGAGTTGAAAACCTTAAGGACAATGACGGAAGTTTCCTGAAGAAGAAGCAATTCTGCCCAAAACTAAAATGTCAACCATTACCTGAATTTGCAGACTGCCCTCCTGTTCTAGAAATGTCAAATTTGTCCATTTTCACAATTCTTTAATTCAATTACTTAAAATAAAAATGTTTCTCTTTTTCTTTGCCTTTGTCTCTTCTTCCATCTATATAAAAATTTAGATGTGTGACCCTAGAGAATTATAAACAGAACAGATTCCAATTGATGAAATGATGTCATCCAAATGCAGAGTAACAGGGACACAACTGTGATCTGGGAAGAGTGATGCTGGCATGACCATGAGACAAAGCCATTATAAGGACAGAAAAGCAGGTATCTTCGAAGAGCAGAATACTCAAACATAATAGCTTACACTGCGGATGACTTTCCTGAATACCCATTATAAAAATCGAAAATCTGAGGAATATATGGGTTTGAAAGTATTATCAAGTAAGATGAAAATAGGACTTGTAACATAGCATCATATAATACTATGAAGTCCTATACTACACTACACTACACTATACTATATACTATAGTGTGGGTGTGTATATGTATACACTATACAATATAATATAGTATGTGGGTATATGTGTATATATGTGCTATATTATACTCTGTATAGTAAATCTATTAATTATCAAATTATAATTGAGAAAACTTTGGAACTACCAGCATCAACACACAGGATTTCTTTTTTTCTCTTCATGGTATGAGTGATTTGCTTGAAGTGGGTTGACAGGAGAAGGGGTCAGGTGATTCTACAGAGAAAGAAACAGGCCCATTATTATTATAACTAAATGTAATTCTGCCATCCATCAGTATTTTTTTTTAATCTCAATTCATTGGGCAGTAATGTTTATTCCACTCTCCTACCATCAACCCCACTGACACAGGCAGGTACACACACACACACACACACACACATACACACACCCTGTTCTCAGCTCCAAAGAGGTGACAAAATGATAGAGGAATCCTTACACTGACAAAGTTTTGTATATCCCAGAAGAATTATGACCTGGGTGAACCTTAGAAATAGCTAAAGATTTTCAGATGGGATAGATGGTACACTCCCTCAGCAAGGTCTTTCTCTACCTGTCTCAATCACTATCTCCTACACTTTTGCAGCCCTCAATACCTTCCCCTCTAGCACATGATATATATATTTTTTTAAATATAAGCTGTGTTTCTAAGCCTGTCTTTCTATTGACCTTCCACTGACTACAAACTCCTGAGAGGCAACTTTGCTTTGCATATCCATTACTCATGTTTGCATTTTTCCTCTTCCTATCTCCCAACTTGTCTAACATGCTTTTGGTAATTCTAATGCTAACAAACAAAGACACGAATCAAAGTGTCAAACAATTTAGAACAAAAAATGTGAAATAGCCAAGAAAAAATCTAAAGAAAGGATAGTTAAAAGGGCATTTCTCAGCTTAAAATATGGGTGATGATTATAAGATACAAAGAAGTGTCATATCACACATGGCCAAATTCTATTAGGTCATGTTATAGGATGGTTTAGAAAACCATCTCACCAATGAGGCTCTGCAATAAGCAGAAGGGTAATTTGAATAAATAGCAAGGACAATTTCCTGATGTTGTCATCTTTTGTTTCTTTGAATGAAAAGGAATACTTCTGGGAGCTATGACATGTTTAGAGTCATGCTCTTTATCTTTTTGGGGTGTCATCCTCTAAAATACACCCAAAGAATCTTGAAGGGGAAGATATATTTTATTAAATTTTGTTTTTCATTTGCAGTTCATCATCACTGAAACACATATTGTCATAAATATAATAGTTCAGTTGTATAGTTAATTTTATCTTTTAAGTTATTTACATGAAAAAAGTAGAAATTATGATATTAAGAAATGTGGACTAGTAATTTTTGTTATTCTAAATCAAATAGAATTCTGGGGAGATTATATCCTAGTTTGACAACTTGAATATTTATAAGAAATAATTGTAAAAGCAGTATAATATATTTAAATTCATAACAGGCAGATTCCTTGCCAAGAATATTGGAAAAGTAGAGTAAATAATGTTAACATTTACCTCCAACTTCCTCATCTACTCTGACAGAAAATCCATCTTAGTATGATTATACCAAAAGAGCTGTACAATATAACAAAATAATATTACTGACTCTCCAAAATAAAATCTAGGACTATGTACACATAATTATCAATGGCAAAAGTTTAGTCACTGAAATGCCAGTTTCTTTCTCTAAGCATAAATAAATGCACAGACATTTGAAAACTGACTCCAAAAAATGCTAAGTATTAATGCTAAAACAGTACAGGTAGATAAATAGATAGCTGGAGAAGTAGATGCATACATGAACAGACTATACAAATATATCTCTGAAATGAAATCTGTATTCAGTTCTTTTGTTGATTTGATTTTTGTAATGGAGGGAACCACATGTATGAAAAGGCTATTGAACTGAAAGGTGTCATGGGGTAAGGGAAAATTGACTTGTGGCTAAACAGACACCAAAGCCTGTCTCAACTCCATTTCTTCTCTTGTCCAACTGTGTGACTATGGGCAAACCACTTAATAGTCACTCCTTGTCAGTATAGTTAAGTGCAAAAGAGAAAACAGAAACATATAAACATACTTAGCCTAAGGAATTTCATAAAGAAGATTCATAATCAATATTAAGTGCTGATTTTAGCTTTTAATTTTAATGTTTTCTTAACAGTATGGGTGGGTTAATATTTTATATTATTTCTCACACAAAAATTAACGTAAAAACTAGTAAGGGGATTGAAAAGATAAGAATTATAATTGTTTATTTTTTTACTTTCTTTTTAAAAAATATTTATTTATTTCTTAATTTTTTACAGATAGCATTTTGATTCATTGTACACAAATGGGGTACATCATTTCATTTCTATGGTTGTGCACGATGCAGATTCATACCATTTGTGTAATCATACAGTTACATAGGGTAATGGTGTCTGCCTCATTCCACCATTTTTCATACCACCCATCATTTCCTTCTACATAATCTAAAATTCCTCCATTCTTCTCTCACTCCACACCCCCCAACCCCCATTATATATCATTCTCCACTTATCAGGGAAAACATTCGGCCTTTGGATCTGGAGATTGGCTTATTTTACTTAGCATGATATTCTTCAATTTCATCCATTATTTGCAAATGCCATAATATTATTCTTCTTTATGGCTGAATAATAATCCATTGTGTATATATACCACAGTTTCTTTATTCATTCCTCTGTTGAAGGGCATCTAGGTTGGTTCCACAATCTAGCTATTGTGAATTGAGCTGCTATAAACATTGATGTGGCTGCATTACTATAGTATGCTAATTTTAAATCCTTTGGGTATAAACAGAGGAGTGGGATAACTGGGTCAAAAGGTGGTTCCATTCCAAGTTTTCTTAGGATTCTCCACACTGCTTTCAATATTGTCTGCACCAATTTGCAACTACACCAGCAATGTAAAAGTGTGACTTTTTCCCAAATCCACTCCAACATCTATTATTGTTTGTGTTATTGGTAATAGCCATTCTAATTGGAGTTAAGTGAAATCTTAGAGTTGTTTTAATTTGCATTTCTCTAATTACTAGAGATGTTGAACACTTTTTCATATATTTATTAACCACCTGTATGTATTCTTCTGTAAAGTGTCTGTTCAGTTCCTTGGCCCATTTATTGATTGGGTTCTTTATAATTTTGGTGTAAAGTTTTGTAAGTTCTTTATAAATTTTGGAGATAAGTGCTCTAACTAAAGTGTTTGTGGAAAAGATTTTCTCCCACTCTGTAGGCTCTCTTTTCACATTATTGATTCAAAACTGGAAATTCATATGCAGTAAAATGAAATTAAACTTCTATCTCTCACTCTGCATAAAACTCAACTCAAAATGGATCAAGGACTTAGGAATTAGACCAGAGACCCTGCACCTAAAAGAAGACAAAGTAGGCCCAAATGTCCTTATCGTGTTGGCTTAGGATAAGACTTCCTTAACAAGACTCCCAAAGCACAAGAAATCAAAGCAAGAATCAATAAATAGGATAGACTCAAACTAAAAAGTTTTTTCTCAGCAAAGGATATAATCAATAATGTGAAATAATTGTCTATTTTTGATATTTAATTGTTAAGAACATTCAAACTGCACCTATCTTTCTGTCTTGTATATGTACAAAATGATAAGGAAGCCTGGATGCTCCTTCCTTTGGTACCATAAGGAAGTTCAAATCATACAAGCCACACCATGCTTGCAGAAACCCTCACCTAGGCCCCACCCACTATCCACCCTAAAACCCTAAGCCAGTTGCCCCTCCTTATTCTGTCTCTTGGAATAGCCTGGGAACACACTCTACCCAGAAAGTCTTGGTATGTGAGTAATAAACCTATGATATTCACTCTGTTTCCATGTGGTATCAATGTTCCATGCATATATAATTGTGAAAATGAACCCTAATATCATGTAGAACTATAATGAACTAATAAAGAAGCTTTAAATGGTACATAATTAGCAAATATTGAATCTGGGTGACAGTTATATTGTGTTAGTGACTTTATTTTACCTATATTGTTAAAATTGTATGTTATAAATATTTGTTTTTAAGAAAATATTTGTATAAAAAGTAAAAAAAAATTGTTAGGCAATTAAACAATGGTCAGAGGTAAAATGATTAGATCATGAGGACTATAATCTTATTAATCCATTAAATGATTCCTAATTTGAATGGACTACTGGGTGGTAACTGAAAGAAGGTAGGATGTGACTGAGGGATGTAGGTCCTTGGGGATGTAACTGTGGAGATTAAATCTGTCCCTGAGCACATCCTGTTTCTCCTTATTCTCTTTTCCAGTTGTCATGAGCCGTGAACTCTCTCTATCATGTCCTTCTGCTATGACATTTCTCTTGGAGATGGTAGGCCATTGACTGAGACCTCTGAAAGCTTGAGTCTGAAATAAACTTTTTGGTTTAGTCAGCTTTCTTGCTGCTGTGACTAAAGGACCTAACCAGCACAACTGTAGAGGAGGAAAGTTTTATTTGAGGGCATATGGTTTTAGAGGTCTTAGTCCATAAAAGGCTGGCTCCATTCCTTGGGGCTTGAGGTGGGGCAGAACATCATGGTGGAGTGTGTGGCAGAGAAGCAATTTACATGAGATCAGGAGGCAGAGAGAGAGAGACTCCATTTGTCAGATACAAACATATACCGCCCCAAACCATGCCCCAATTCCTACCTCTTCCAGGGGAACCCTACTACTTCGATTACTACCCAGTTAATCCTTATCAGGAGATTAAATCACTGATTGGGTTAAGACTCTTACAACCCAATCATTTCTCCCCTGAACTTTCTTGCATTGTTTCACAGGTGAGCTTTTGGGGGATACCTCACATCCAAACCATAACACTTTCCTTCCTCTAAATTGTTCTTCAGAGGTATTTTGGTCGCAGTGAAAAACTGACTAGCATGCAAGCCCATCGGCATATAACTAAAAATGCTAGAAATATCTTGCCTCTTAAATGCCCAAAATATAAACCAAATTACCTGCACACAGTAAAGCCTCAACATGAAACCTCACCAAAATAACCTTTAGCCTCTCTATGAAGGTCAAAATATTATTATAGTGAATAAGTTACTCATTTTACTTGTCCAATTACACATTGCTGGACTCTTGATAAAAGGACTTACCAGCGTTAGGGCTCAGAACTCATAGAATGGCATAATGTCTATCTTGAACAAATTCAAATTAAATTAAGTAAACATGGCACATTTCAGTTTGGAGTAAATTTTAGTAAAAATTTTGATTCAATTTTTTTATTTCTCTTTTTGGTACTTGGGATTGAACCAGGTGTGCTTTACAGTCTTTTTTTTTTTTTTTTTTTTTTTTTTTCTTCTTTTTTGAGACAGGATCTTGCTAACTTGCCCTGGCTCACCTAGAATTTGTGATCCTTCTGCCTCAGCCTCCTGGTGGGATTACAGTCTTACACCACCACACCTGGCTTCACTGAGCTTTGGATATTTCATGGTTGACAGCTTTTATCAAATATTCTCAGACACATACAAAAGAAATCTTCTTTGCATGGATGCAAAACAGACTTTTTTTCCTACTAATTTCTTAAATTGAATTCTTATTAGAAAAACTCCTTTATCATGTCAAGATGATTCCACTGCTTATCAAAAGACATTCTTTAACAGGAACAAAGATGTTGACATTCTTACTTTCTTATAACTGTATTTTTTAATCCTAATTTTATTTTCTTTCTGCCAAGACTATGCAAAGATCAGGAGTTTCACAGAATAACCTTTCATTATTTAAATTTTTCTTTCTGTAGAAGTCTTTAGCATTACAATATATTAAAGTAAAAAGCATATTTTCCAGAATAGTCTTAATCTTTGACAAATTTTTAGTATGTAGATAATTTCAGCTGAAATATTATTGTTTCAAAGGTAAATAAAGGAGTTTACTGTCCCAAGAACTGATGTAGTGATGGTGTTTGATTTTCAAGGTTATATGGAGGGTGTTATGATTTGAATGTGAGGTGTCCCCCAAAAGCTAATAATGTGTGAGAAAAGGCAAGAAGGTTCAGAGGAGAAATAATTGGGTTGTGCAGTCTTAACCTAATCAGTGAATTAGTCCCTGAAGGGGTTAACTGAGTTTTAACTGGAGGCAGGTAGGGAGGGAGTGGTTCATTGGGGGCATTGCTATGGGGTATATATTTTGTATCTGGAAACTGGAGTCTCTCTCTTTCTGCTTTCTGATAACCATGATGTGAGCCGCTTTCCACTACCACCTTCTCCCGCCATGATGTCCAGGCTCACCTCGAGCTCTGAGGAATCAAGCTGGCCTTCTATGAACTAAGACCTCTCAAACAGTGAGCTCTCAAGTAAACCTTTCCTACTTTACAGTTGTTCTGCTCAGATCCTTTTAGTCATAGTAGCAAAAAACTGACTAAAATGGAGGGTATTAGTTAATATGATTTTTCTCTCTAAGGGTTCTTTCTTCATTTTCTGGATTTGTTATAGAGTTCATGCTCTCTTCCTTTTGCTAGTTTCCTAATGAGAACTGTGATATACTCAAGGAAGCATTTATTCCCTCTATAATATTGCCTTTATATTTCTATTTCCAGAAAATGAAATATTATGAGTATTATACAAAGTTGCCCACACATTTATGGATGTATTATGTTAGATTTCCATGCCAACATGATGTGGTAGAAAGCTATTTCCTTAGACTAAGAAATAATTTCTCCACTCATTCTAGAAGTCATCTTCCTCAGTACATCTTTTAATTATAGAACAACTTCCCCATAAATCCCTGGACTGGGACTCAAATATACTTAGATTTCATCTGCATTTTGTGTAAAAATGAAGTTGATGCTGCAGATTTACATCAACTCACATGTTCCATGTTTTAAGAGGATTTGAATTTGCTCTAAATTCTTTTTGAATTATCACTAGAACATTCCTGAAGGAATAGTAATAGAATGAAACTAACTAGTCATCACAAGGATTGAAATGTATCAAACAAGTCCCATTCTCTGGACTAAAGTACACTGGGTCTAGAAGTTAAATAGAATTAAGTGTAAGCTCGGCGCACTGTTAGCAGCCAAATAAAATCAGGCAGAAATCCTCGGAAGCAAGCTTTATTAGAATTTGGCCCTCGGGCAAAATTCCCAGTCCCAGGGTCAGGGTGGGGAGCCGGTCTTTATAGGCCAGAACTGGCGGAGGTCCTGCTGAGTGACAGGTGAAGTTAAGGGAGTTAAAGGTCAGCAGGTGGAGTTAGGGTCAGTGGAGTTTTCTTGTCCGTTTGATTGATCACCGTTGGGCGTGCTGCCCTTTCTCAGTTGCTCCGCTGTCTCTTCTACAGGCACCCAAATTCCGACCTAACATTAAGCTTACCTGGCATTCATTGTTTTCAGCATTTCTGGGACAGTTGATTTCCAAAGTCATATTCAATTCTAGAAACTTTTGTTGAACTAGCTATCTTTTACTTGTCATTGTTGTTTCTTAAGGTACCCAAATAATATTAAAACATTATTATCCTAGTTGGGGTTATTTCTTAAGAATGCTGATATTGTGGATTTTACTCTGGTACTTGCATTCACTTGCAATACATCACATGAACAAAGATTATACTGAGCTTCTAATTATCTTAGATGCTACAACTTTATTAAGTACAGTAAATGCAAAGTTAAAATGAATCACAGACCTGGCCCTTAAGGAATTTACATGTTGATGATTCCACTCATGATAAAGACCTTGATTTTTGTATTATTTGCACTTAGTACTACTATTGAGTACTAATTAAATATTCTTCTTCTCCCTACCTGATCATCACCTCAAGCCTTTCTTCACATGAATTCAAACTTAGGTGCTGCTTTCATTTCCTTACACTTACCACACAACATGTTTTATATTACAGATACATATGTGGTGTATGTACATGTGTGTGTGATATAGATAGGTAGGTAGACAGATTGATTGACTGCTAGAGAATTCCTTAAACTTCTCAACAAAGACAGAACCCGTTTTCACTTTCATTTGTAAATGAGGAAAGTTGAAATGACACCAGAAGGATAATAGAATATGAAGCACTGAACTCTTCCTCTCTCCAAAAACACACTAATTCAATTATAATTCAAATACTCTAACCACCTGTGGGAGAATGGAGACAGTGGCTTGTGCTGAGATTTGCCACATCCCCTCTTCCTAGCTCAGTACAGGGTGAGTGGGCCCACAGTGCATTGGTCAAACTTCACTGGAGCCTTTACAAAGGCAAGACTGTTATCATGCCTGTGTCAGAGCACTGAGAATCAGAGCACTGAGAGAATACAGCATAATCTAACCACAAAGGGGACAGTGACACCAGAAACTAGTTTGGATGATAAGCTACCAAAGCACCTCCCTGAAGTTCTGCATGGAGTGAAGGAGTTTAAAAAAAAAGCTCCCAGTTTTTCTTTGGGGAGGTAAAGAGTTCCAGTGCATGCCCAAACCATGAATTTTCTAGAAGCTTCCCCAAAGACTGGCTTTTGTCTTGGCAACAGGAGCCAGTATACTCCAGTCACTTGGATTTCAGTGAGAAAAAAGAGGGCCATTTTACCTACATGATACCAGTTGCCACAGAATTTTTTTCAAGCTCATCACAGAGAAAATAGGAAACTATTCAAAATCCCAGCTTCTTTCTGAGGTGAGAAAGAGTTGGAGAGAACATCCAATGGTCCAATTTGTGTAGGCTTCCCAAGGAACTGGTTTAAATGTCACTTACCTTATTGCACCCACAGGAGATGGCACACTCTAGATGCCCACGGAATACTGACAACCAAGTAAGTGGACTGGACTGACACAAAGATTTGCAAAGCTCTGAGGATCTTTGGCAGAAGTTGATTGGTGAAGGTTTTGGGGGTTGTTTTATTTATTTTTAATTTTCATTTTTTGGTACTGGAGATTTAACCCAGAGGTTCTTTACCACCAAGTTACATCCCTGATCCTTTTTTAAAAAAAATATATATATATATATATATATTTAAATTTGAGACAGAGTCCGACTAAGTGGCCCAGGCTGATCTCAAATTTGAGATCCTCCTGCCTCAGTTTCCTGAATCACTGGGATTACAGGTGTGTACCATCATTCCCACCTAGTTTGTTTATTTGTATAAATCAATGTATGAAGAGTAGGAGAGGTGGTTGCACTTCTAGTGAACACACACTAACACAGAGTTAAGGAAAATGGAGTAATGAAGGAAAATGATCCAAACAAAGAAACAAGAAAATTTTCCAGAACACAACCCTAATGAAACAGAGATGCATGACAGCTCACAAAAGAATTATCCAGTCAAAGGAATAAAAAGAGTGAAAGAGAGTGAATAAAGTTGAAAGGATTTGTAGGACACCAATCAAGGAGACCAATATTTTCATTGTTAACATTCCAGAGGGAGAAGAGAGAAAGAACCAGGAAAATGGAATAAAAAACTAAATAGACAATTTTTCAAGTTAGATGGCCAACTGGTATATACAAAAATGCTCAATGTTACTAATCATGAAAGAAATGCCTATTAAAATCACAATAAAATATCACCTCACACAGTTAGGATGGCTATTATTACTAAGAAAAAAAAAGATGTTTTATGCTGAAAACATTATGGATCTGGGAAGGTAATGAATATCCAGATCCAATAATGTATATGAACCTCAAATAAGATGAACCCAAATAAATTAATCTTGAAGTACATTATATCAAAATCCAAAGAGAATTTTGAAATTAGAAAGAAAAATGGTGAGCCATAAATAAGGAACCTCTATAAAACTATGACAGGATTTTTAATAGGATAATATGTATGTAACCACAAAGGATTCCATATAAGCAGTAGTGAGAAAGGAGAACCAGACTAGAGATCTAAATTTCATGAATTAAAAACATATTACATATAATAAAACTGCAGTAATTGACACCATGAAACTGGCAAAAACTAGACATATAGAGTCATGAAACAATGTAAGCATAAAATAATTCACACATATACAGTCAGTTGATCTTTGACTAGGGTGCCAAGAATATACAATAAGGCAGATAGAGTCTCTTTAACAAATAGCATTGGGAAAATGGGATATCTACATGCAAAACAATGAAATAGTACCCATATACTATACTATTCACAAAATTCAGATAAAATGAATTAAAAGACTTAAATAAAATATGTGAAATTGTAAAACTGGAAAAGATTCATGACCTTGGTCTAGACAGTGAATTAATGTATATGATACCAAAAGTGAGGTAACAAAAGTAAAATTGGAAAACCAAAAGTAGAACTACATTGAATTAAAACTTTCTGAATAACAGAAGAAACAGAAGAATAAAGAGACAACATATGGTGCAGGAGAAAATGTTGGTAAACCATATATCTTATAAAGGTTTAATTTCCAAAATATGTAATGATGGTATGAATCTACATTGTGCACTACCATAGAAACAAAATGATGGACCCCATTTGTGTACAATGAATCAAAATGCAGTCTGTAAATAATTAAAAGCTAAATAAAAAAATAATATATATATATTATATATATATATATATATTTGGATGGACTAAAATTCAATTCTAAAAACTGACAGTATGGTTGAAATAACAGAATAATGACTTGAATCAACATTTCTTTGAGGGAAATATGGAAATGGTCAACTAGTATTCAAAAAGATGATCAGTGTTACTAATCATCAAAGAAATGATTGAAGGGGCAATGAAATCTCATTGTATACCAATTACTAAGGAATCAAAGACAAGTATAAGTGAGAATATGTAGATATTGGAATCCTTGGACACCATTGGTGGGAATGTGAAATGGTACAACTGCTCTGGAAAGGAGTATGTAGGTTTCTCAAAATATTTTTAAAAAGGAACTACTGTAGGAGCCAGCATTCTGCTTTTTGCTTTTATTCAAAAGAGTTTAAATCAGAATCTCAAAAAGATATTGTCACTCTTGTGTTCATTTCTGCCCCACTCACAACAGTCAAGATGTAGAAAGTACCTAAATAGTCACTGACAGATGAATGGATGAAAATGATGTGAGATTTTATTCAGCCTTTTTTAGGTTTTTTTTTTTTTTTTCAGCCATTTTAAAAAAGGGAAATTTTGTAGTAGGCTACAACATGAATGAAATTTGAGGACATTCAGAAAAGGGGATTTATGGCTTTCTGAATTTGTTGTCTATTAAATTTGATATTTATCTCTTATTTTTATTTAAACTCAACATTACTATCTGACCATAGACTACAATGTTAAATAAGTCACTTAGTATGTAAAAGAAATGAAATTATAAAAATATATTTACTTATAATGTAAATATTTGAGGGATATTTGAAAAACATTCAAGTTATCTTGAAATTTACTCATTATTACCATCATCTTTTTAATGTATGTATTACCTCTGGGAATAATCCATAAATTGTAATACTTAGATGGTCTTACTAATTTTATGCAGATGTGAAATTATCTACTGATTCCTTAATACCAGAAGACTTTGGCATTGTCTCCTGTATGTTCATTGTCAAATGATACCAGATTGTTCCTACTAACAACCTCTCCCACACCATACTCTTCCATCCTCTCAAGGTTGGTTACTTCAACTTCACATTAGCAACAATTACTTACCTGACCCAGGAGGCCGGGCCTGTGGTGGTTGGCTCCACCAGTGCACTTGGACAGGGAGAAATCCTGATTCAATGGGAGTTTGATAGGAGATTCTACACTCATTTTCTGGACTGGGCAACCTTTGGGGTATGACCCTTTTATCCATTGGCATGCCCCTGCTCATGTGGTACTCCATCAAGAGAAAATAGAACACTTCCAAAACCAAGAACTGAGTGGGGCTTCCACAGCCCTTCCCTCACAAGAAACCAGGTACTTTCCAGGCTCCAAGAGGAAAGGAATCTCAAATGCAATCTTTTCTCCCTTAACCGTTGGCCACCTTTTCCTATATCCTGTCCTGCTCTCAACCAGAGTGAAGGACCAGGCCTGGGCATCTGTGAGAGCCTCAGTTGTTCCACTGTGAAGACATACAAACAGGAACACCTTCAGACCTGCCATGAAACTAGAGAGCCCTCGGGAGCTCCATCAAGGTGCCGTTGGCATATTAGTGGCAACATGAGCACTCAAGGGTCCAGAAGAGGCTCTTCCGAGACTGCCTGACACAGCCCTCATGCCCTATTCTCCTTTGAGAAGAGGGTGAAAGATAAAATGAAAGCCTTGGAACTTTCAGAGGCTACCCAGTCTCTCTTCTGGGTCAGGGAAGCACTTACCAAATGAGATTTTGTAATAAAACAAATCACACACACATACACATGCACAAGGAATATGTTAGATTGAAATGAACTTTTGAAAGGATCCATGTTTACATTAATACATATAATTTGCATATGATTCTGTGATAGACAATCATAAATAGAAACAGGTATTTTTGTCTTAAAGTAGGCTGAGTCAAGTTAAAATGACTCAGATGTGTTGGAATAGAACTACTTCTATATCCAATTTATTCTTATATAGTCAACTTATCACTTGCTAAATAATCAGGACATCAGATATAATGAAGAGCATTAGCGATTGCAGTTTTTTGAAAAAGATGTAATGCACTTCTGTTGTTGCTATGCAGAATTCTGGTACACAGAGTTCTTGTAATTTGCAGAGTTCTCCTTGCACAGTATGTGTCACAGACCTGCTAATTCCATGCAGATGTAACATTGCTATCATTGCATTATCTTCTTAAAGAATGTCACTCATTATTTTACTTACGGTTTACTCCCAGAGAAGATAAAAACTGAGATAAATACTATCATTCAGGAGACCATACCCAGACAGACTATTGAGCGTAGCTTAAGAAAATTTGTTTTTTTAGATAATATTTGAAAAAAGTTGAAGCCCAAAGAAAATAATCCATTTATCTAAGTTATTGTTTATCATTATGTTTAATTGTAGTTGTTATATAAACATATTAAACCTTTCCCTGAGTTTTTACTAGATTTCAGGAGACACTACTTATTCTTCAGCAGAATCTTTATTTGAAGCTTAGTTTTGAAAATTATTGTTTTTTTTAACTATTTAAACCACAGTCTTCCCACTTTCCATTTTAATGTCTTTAATTTCTCCATGAAATCCATCAGTTTTTAAGTCATATGGTCTGGGTAATTCATTTTGGAAGGTATTGAAAATTGCAAATGTTGACCACAGTAGAAAAAAAATTTAACATGTGCTAGCAAATGTCCTGACACATCAGTAGCAGAAAGAATCCCAAGTAAAAATTGCCAGAGATGATTCGATCATAAACCTCTCAAGCAGAAAATTGGCAATCACTGTAGAAACAATTCCACAGGAAGGTATTCAACTTTCAAACAACCTGGAAACAAAGCAACCCAATGACATTCACTTTCTAGTCTCTTACTGATCTCTCCACATCAGGGTCCTCTGCAAAGCCAGCCTCAAGGAAAACATGAAGAATAGAGTGACTGTGTGGTGAAATTCTTCGGTGAGGCACAAGGTAAAGATAAGTTTGTTCCTGAACACTGAAGAAGAAGAGAAAGTTACTTCCAAACTCTTTGGGAAATGGTACAGGTTTGAATGGTATAGCTTACATCAAGATCATAAAAATAGACATCAGGGTCCATTAACCACTAAATAAGTGAAAATACAGCTATGGCCTTTTATACAATTCAGTACATTTGGTGCTAGTCTGCAATAATCTGGAACATGAACAGGTAGTATGCATGTCTTGTGGTGGTTTTAAAAATTTTCTTTAAAGAGTATACTTAAAATTTAAGACATTTGATAGATGTGGTATGTCCTTAAAGCTTTGCTCCTTTTACATTTTTACATGGCTACAGTTTGGATCTGAAGTACCCACACAAGCCTCACATATCAAAGACTAGATCCCACATGTGGTGGACCACAGAGATGGAGCCTAATGGTAACAAGTTAATTCAATGGGTTGTGGCCCTGAAAGAGATATTTGGGTTCTGGCCCACGCTCTGTCTGTCTCTATTTGTTTCTTATCTACCATGAGGTGAACAACCTTCCTCCTCACATGACCTTGTCACCATATGATGAATTGTGCTCTATGTGCCCAGGCAACTGGGCTAAGTGACCACAGACTAAGGACATTGAATTTGAATAAATCTCTCTCATTTCCAAAGATCCATAATAAAAATTATAATGAGTTTGATTTCTCAGGAAATATTTAAGTTTAGTATCTTATTTGTGAAGACAGGGTCATGTGGAAGGCATTCTAAAAACAAAACAAAAAAAAAGAATCTCCATTAAAAAGAAATAAAATGGAAGAAAGTATTAGTGATTAAAGCGAGCGAGTTCTAATTATTAGAAAAGTTTCATGTCTGTATAATCTTTTATTTCTAAAAACAGTGTTCAAATTACTAGTCACTGCATTTCAACTAACATTTAAACATGATTTTACTAATTTAAAGTAGAAATATGTATTATTGATATCACTCTTCATACTTAACACAACATTTACATTCCCCAAAATTAGGTTATTGAATCTAATGAAGCATGTACTCTATCAATCCCAAATCACTAATAAATTTGAACAAAATACTACTAGGCTAAAAATGCTAACCAAGAATAAATCTGCAGCAATATAGTGTGTAAGGTGATAATAAATTCTTTAGAAAGCTGAGTTGGTTATAAAAGAACAGTTTTATTGATGGATTAATCCAAATTTAGGTATGTTAGGTATGCAGTTTTACCATAAAATAGTACTGTGCAATTCAGGAACAGAAGTGATTGCCAATTTGAAATATGTTTCTTATTGAAAAATCCACTGAACAGATGTTTGATCACTAATAAATCCTGTCAATTATACCGTATTTTAAATTTTATTTCATTTGTGTTTATCTGAGGCAAGTGTAAAAGCAGATTGGTATGGCGTTAAGATACTTGGGATCTGTGTTTTGTGGTCCTACCTTTAGTTGGTGTGGTGGCTCAGTGTTAGTAAATTGAATTAGAAATTTTAACTTATGACTATTAAATCCTTCCAATCTCTAAGATAGTATTTGATTTTGAAGAGTATGTTGGAAAATATGTCTAGCAGGATGATCTTGGGTAATTTCTTTCCACCAATGAGTATTCATAATTTTCCTCCTATCTGAATTTTACCTGTTACAAACTGTCCACTTCTCTAATAATTCCTCACTCTCTATTCTCTACTACAACTCCACACTTAAGCTGTCAATTCTTCTTTCAATCTCTCATCTACTCTTACTGAAGCAAATCTCTTTGGCTCCCAGGACTTTATCTCCTTGTTTCCAGTGTCTCTACATATTTCATTTGCTTTTGTGTTTTCAATCTGAGGTACAGAAATACAGGAGTTGGAGTAGCAAAAATGGAAACCAGCAGCATATACATAAGCAAAAGAACTAATTCAGAAACACATTTAATGTATAAGTATTTGAGTATATAATGAAACACTGTGAACATTACAAACTGGAGGATCTAATATTTTAAAGCTACCAATTTATTGATGGAGTTTTGTCTATAGATAAGACAAGCTGATCATTTAGAGTGTGCCTTTGTATGGTGAATATGTCTGCATTTATTTTTCTTCTTGTTGAAAATAACATTTTAATCTTCCTACTGATGCTCTGGAAGCTATTGTTAGTTTATAGTGGAGACTGTAGTTGAAAAGTGTGCCTTTGCAATTTTAAGATTTTTTTTTTAATGCAACATTCATGGAAATTCATGTACTCAAGACTTTGAGGTTTTTAGGCATTCTATTAAAGTAATGCAATCTACTCCTTGTGTATACTAAAGTGACAAATTAATGCTCTATGGAAATAAATTGAGCCAATTTATTTTATATTTTTTTTAGCTAACCACCATTTCTAACTAATAGATTGAGTGATCTTTGACCTACATATTTGACTTGAAAACTACAGAGAACACTATTTTCAAAAATAATTTCTATGCTATGCAATTCATTTAGGTTATTAAAGATTGATCCTATGTTCAAGGACATCAGAGATGAGAGGTCCATTATTTTTCAGTTATCAATTCATTTTGATTTCACTGTAGTTTTCTAATGTAGAAAAGAGTTCAGATTCACAATTTATAGAATAGGACAAGAAAGGAAATATTTGAAAACTAGTTAAAAGTTGGAGAGAGTCTAAGGGAAGACTACCCACCTACACAGGCATTGCAAATTGGATTTTGCAAAACTAGAGCATGAGAGAGAAGAGAAAAAAAAAAGAATGGAAAAAGAGGATAGGCAGAAGATGTTCCTTATTTCAGAGATTGGTAATTTAAAGTTCAAAGTAATTTTCATAATAATTTTATCAATCTATATTTTCTTCATTCTAATTAAGTGGTAAAGATTATAGGACAGATTTTTGATATACCAAAGTCAACTAATTGTTCATATTAGTTTTGTGGGGGACAGGGAACTCCAAGTTAAATTTTAAGAAAAAGCTAACTTTTCTTGCAATAATTTCTTGCACAAGTAGAAAAGTTGTGCATTATTATAATACCAGTTAAACCTTAAAATTTTTATAATGGAGCTGAAATTCTGACAGACTCATTTCTGCGTTTCAGAAAGAACATTTGAATCTCCCTTTATTTCCCAGTAACCTGATGTTTCTGGCTCCTGTTAGAGAATAGGTTGGAATAGCTGTTTTTCAATTCCTATCAAGGTGAAGCAAACCCTGGAGAAAATTCTTAGGCTTATGAAATTTTTGCTACTCAAATATGTCTTTGGATCAAAGGACACTATAAAAAATATAATGACTTAAACATTATAGTATAACATAAAACTATTTTGGATAAATCAGTTTTGAAATCCACTCTATCAGCCCAGATTATGCTGAGGTAATAAACAACCTCCTAGTTTTAGAGACTTTAAGCTATGTAGGTTTTAATTCTTATTCACACTTTAAGTTCATTATGAGTCTCCAGGGTTCCTGCTCTGCAATATTCTAACTCTGGTCCATGGACTGAGGCATGGTTACCATCTTGAACGTGGTCATTGTACCATAAAAGGAAGAAGTGCTGTAGAGGACCCACATAGGCAATTAAGTAATACTTATACTTAATAACCATTGACTAAACTTTTCACATGGCTGGACAATCTCAGTGAGCAAAGAAGTGCTATAGCCACCTGCAACTAGAAGAGTAAGAGTTGTTCAAGAATAATAACTAGCCACCGCATACATAAATTTCTTAAAGTGAATATATAATAATAAGTTCCAGGTCTTTGATGCATTTGCTGTACATATATTACTCAAGACATTTTTGTAAAAATTAAAATCTACTATATAAAACTCACATGAATTTTTACTTGAGATTAAATATGAAGAAAATCTTCATTTTTTCTTTTACCCTGAGGCGTATTTTCTACCTGATAAGCTTCATTCTACAATTGATGTACTTTCCTTGTTATCATGGCTGCCAGGAAACAAAAGATAAATTCGGAACTCAATCACATCAATTTTGTTAAGCTTTAAGGTTGTAAGTTTTTGTTTTGTTCATTTTCCCTATAATAGGTTTCTATTATATGATTAATTTGATATGTACTTTCTGTATCATTTATTGCTAAGAGCCTGCAGAATAAGAAAGGAAAGGAAAAAACAAATCAATCCAAATAGAAATCTATTAAAATACCTCTAAATGACTATTATGTTCATGAAAAAGTAAAAAATAAATTCAGCAAATATTAATAAGAAATAATAATCAGGATACTACTCTATATATACCAAAATGTATAAAATAAAAATTATAATAAGAATATATTTTGATATCAAGTGCATTTTTAACTTTCTTTGAAATTGACAATAAACAAAAATAAAAGAAATAAGGATAAAAATATTTAAATATATGAAAAACTAAAAGTACCTAATATAATGATCTCCAGTTATATTCCTATTTTTGCATATAACAAGATTTCATTGTGTTTTTATGACTTAATGCTATTATATTGTGTATATGTATCACATTTCCTTTATCCACTTAATTAGAGGTTTAAATATTAATCTGATTTAAATATTATACCACATATATATTTTGAAACATCACACAGTCTTCTGCATGTATTAGTACATTTTTGTTTTACTATCAATTAAAAAATAAATTGTGAACTATAGAAAAAAGCAAATATTAAAAACAAATAAATGCTATTTACATGTACAGAGGAATAGAAAGAAACTATATTGTCTAATCAAGAATGAAATATGAAAACACAAACAGGAAACATTAACAATGAGAAAGTATGATAGATCCAGGAGGAAATTATATAACTAAAGAGGTTATTGAAGACAAAGTTCAGGCTAAACATGTGAAACAATGAACAAAACAATGTGTGCTAGAAAAATAAGTCATCATGATTTGGCTCTATGGTGAACTATAATTTCCTAATTTAATAATGTCAAAGTTATTTGTCCTCAAACTTGTTGAAGCATCAGTTTCCACCAATACCTCCATGATTTATTGCAAGTGTCTCACACATATTATAAAATTTTGATTTATCTGTCAAGATATTACCTGTCTATCAAATTTAGGATTTATAGACATTTTTAAATTACCTTAAATGTTTAACTTAATTAATCAATTAAGTTTTATTGACTGAATTTGATTGTGACAAAACAGTAATATTTATAACAGAGAAGAGAGTAATAAAATCACAAAAGCCATCACCAATATGAGCACAAGGTAATAATAATTTATAAATAAAGGTATCTAAAATATGCAAATGACTCCTAAATGTACTTTTAATTGTTATACGAATTAAAATACAGAAAGAGCATTTCTTATAGCTTGTCAGAATGTAAAAGATTAAGTATATTACTGAAATTGTTAACTGTAAAACTTATTAAAAAATGAAGTTTAAATGTGCACTTCCATTTCTAGGGATTTATACTGCCAGAATATTTGTGTGTTCAGTCATGTTTATTTAAGTATTTTTGTAAGAATGAAAATTTGGAAAAAACCCAAATGGAAAATCAACAAAGAATTGATTAAATTTGTCATGGCTCATTTAACTTTCAGATGACAGGAATCATTTGTGAAAAACAAACAGGTAGATATACATGTATTGACAAGCAAAATTTCCAAGATAATATTAAAAAATGGCAATTATAGAAAAATGAATAGCAAAACACTATTTTAAAACATATATATTTATAATTATATGCTATTACACATAAATTATGTAGAAATCTGTTTTATGTATCCATCTATATACATCTACACATATATTTGAAAATATGTGAATGTAAAGTATACTGATATATAAAAATGTACATTTGTAAAAATAATACATGGAGAAAATGATGGATCTTAAAATGTTGACATGGCTTACTGCTGGAGAAGGAAATGAAAATAGAGGATGAAAAGAAGGCAGAAAACATTTATGTTTTTCATCAGTTCTTGCTCTTTGGTTAAAATTGAAACAGTTATATAGCTTTTGTTTTAACTATTAAAATAAGAAAAGTAAAAATAAAATCGTAAATATTAGCTATCCTCAATTGTTTCCACTTAATTTTTTAAATTAATAGATCAATAGTTCTTCTTTATTTTTATAGTACATGACTCATTTAATAAATAGGTGAGGAACATATCAAGGGCCTTGTAGTTTAGCTCACAGATCTCAGGGATGGAGACCTTTGACTCTTTTCCCAAGGCTTAGGAAGTTGAAAGAAAAGTTCAGGGTCTTCCTTCCCAGCCTGTTCTACCCAGAACCAGGAGGCAATCTTGTGTCTGTCTGTCTCTTTCATATGTGCCCCACATGCAGGACTCTTAGGATGACCTCAGGCTGAGGGTCATGAGGTGTCTGTTTTAAGCTTTGGGAAGGGGGCATCGGGTATGTGTTAGAAAGAATACCTGTCCCTGACTTTCCCAGTGCATCTGTAGCCCCACACTTCCAACTTCCTGCTCACCTCTGCCAGTCATTGTGCCCAGACTATTCCTGGCCAGGACGCCCTCTCCTACTCCAGCACCTGCTTACAACTCTTCACCTGCAATTTTATCCTCCTTGCTCATCCCCCTACCTTAATTTCTCCTCTGAAGGACAAAAATCTGCTTTCCTGCCCAAACACTGACCCAATGGCTCATCTACCTCAGGAAAGAAGAAACTAGTCTTAAAAATATATTTGTAAGTTAAATTGCCAGTTTGAATGGTATATCTCTTCCCTACATGGTACGTCCTGTCTCTCAGCATTTTACTTTATCTATGTCACTGTCATTTTAGCAGAATTACAGCAGCCATTTATGTCAGAAAAAGAAAAATAGAAAAGAAATAGGTATCTTTGTGTATATTCGGGATGTTTTTAGAATACATTTTAAAAAGATGAATTCTTATATACACATGTATGTGTACACACACACAAATATATACATATATATATATACACATCTATATAGTTTGAAGCCTACTTTGAATTTGATAATTAAAAACAGTAATATTTTACCTGCTTCTTGGATGATTCAACATTTTCCCTGAGAAATTCACTGTAATGGTTAATTTGAATTGTCAGCTTGATTGGATCAAGATAGGCCAATGACTAAGAGGCTTCTTTCTGGGTGTGTGAATGAGGGTGTATCTAGGAATAATTGGAATAATGGATAATGGACAATAGTGGAGCCCTCCCTAAGTGTGGGCAGCACTGCCCAATAGGATAGTGACTTGGATGGAATAAAACCTAGAAGAAGGGGGAAGCAGATGCAGATGCAAGCTCAGCTCTTCTTGAATGGGTTCTTGATTGCTGCTTCAATCATCTGAGGATATTGGATTCTTAATTCTTCACTCTTCCAAAGCAGACTCTGCCAGTTGTTCTCCAGGTAGTTTCCAGAAGCCTTGGTCTCTGACTAGTGTAGCACTGTTGATCCCTCTTGTTCAGGGGCTTCAGCTTCTTGGACTGTGCAGTTACTGGTTCTTCCAACTCTCCAGCTGCAGACAACCATTGTGGACTATCCAGTTTCTGGCCATGTAAGCCAATCTAATAAATCCCCTTTTTATAATCATACTTCCTGTTGATTCTGTTCCTTTAGAGAACTCTGACTAATACACTCACCAAAACTATGACAATATTAATATAAGGTAAAAAATCAGAGATTTTAAAATACTTAGCCAATGAAATACATCATAATTAATATATTTATATTAACATCAGTATATGAAAAGAAGATTTTTTAAAGTATGGATAAGAGAAAAATGTGCATAAAAATAAATTGTAGTAAGTAAAAGGTAAGGTATCCTTGTACTAGTATAAATATTTTCCAAACTAGTAAGTCATAAGTCATAACCAAATATTTGAAAGAAATTGTTATGTGAAAAACAAAACAAAGCAACAACAACAACAAAAAACTCAGTTAAAGAGGTTAAAATCTCTGCAGTTCGTCAAAAGAGCCTGTTTGGAGTGGTTACCTTGTTGAAGTACCTATGAGACATACCCTCAAAGTGCAAATGAGGAATCTCCGTACTACTTTCCATAATGGTTGTACCAATTTGCAGTCTCACCAGCAATGTATGAGTGTACCTTTTTCCTCACATCCTTGCCAATATTTATTATTGCTTGTATTCTTGATAATATCCTTTCTGACTGGAGTGAGATGAAATCTTAGAATAGTTTTGATTTGCATTTTTCTAATTGCTAGAGATGTTAGAATGGACATTTGACCCAGCTATCCCACTCCTCAGTTTATACCCAAAGGACTTAAAAATCAGCATACTATAGTGATGCAGTCACATTAATGTTTATAGCTGCCCAATTCACAATAGCTGAACTATGGAACCAACCTAGATGCCCTTCAACAGTTGAAAGGATAAAAGAAATGTGATATAGATATCACATTTATACACACACACACACACACACACACAATGGAATATTACTCAGCTTTAAAGAAGAATGAAATTATGGCATTTGCAGTTAAGTGGATGGAACTGGAGAACATTATGCTAAGTGAAATAAGCCAATCCCCAAAAAACAAAGACAAAATATTTTCTGATATGCAGATGCTAATTCACAATAAGGCAGGGGAGGGAGTAGGGACTAATACAGGTACTTTGGATTAGGCAGAGGGGAGTGAAGGGAGGGGAGGGGTGTAGGGATAGAAAGGATAGTAGTAGAATGAATTGGACATTATTACCTTTATGTGCATATATGAGTACAAGTCTGGTGTGATTCTACATCATGTACAACCACAAGAATGAGAAGTTGTACTCTCCATTTATGTATGATGTGTCAAATGCATTCAACTGCCATGTATAACTAATTAGAACAAATAAAAATAAATAAATAACAGCAAAAGTAAAAAAGAAATCTTCTATCTTTTTTTAAAATTTCTTTCAAATATCTTTCTCCCCATTTTCTGTCTGTCTTGGTTATATTTTTCCAAATTGCTTTCTAGGAATTTTGCACTGATTTACCATTCAATTAGTATAAAATAGCGATAATTCTTAAAGTACTTAACTATTCAAATTGTTCATTAAAAATAATCTAAAAAAGTAAATAAAAAGACAAAAGAAGAAAGAAAAATTAAAATTCTTTTAATTAAAAATGGCGTCTCAATTTGCTTTGCATTTACTAGTTTTAATAAGTTTTGTAATATTTTTACATGGTTGATGCCTTTCTTACTGTTTCATAGGTGAATTCACCATCTTGTATATGGAATTTCTTTTATAATATTCATATGTATTGCTTTTAGTTATGCTCTCAATTGGTTTTGAGTGAGTATTGGTTTTTATTAATAGTGCACACAAAATATGAGTACTTTTGAGTTAAGGAATTGATACATTAATATGTTTATAAACAAGTGAATAATGGATAATTCTTGTAGCATTTATTGATGCTTATTCATCTTAACAGTTTATCTTAAGACTGTTCTTATTTGCCTTTTTGCAGGTCTATTATCACTTTTTAAAATGTAATAGTCAAACTTTGCCAATAACTAAAAGAGAGTGGGGGAGGGTGGGAAGAAAAGAAGACAACAAGTGATTGTGAGCAAGAATTGTAATGGAAATGATTAAATTTCTTACAGATTATCATTAGAGTGTACATTGACACTGACGTTTTGTCCAGGAATTAAAATTGGTATTACAATTTTTATATCCTCTAGTTGATATACTGACAGTTCACCCATCCACTCACTTTACATGGAGTATTTTAACTCCAGGATAACATATTTTTTAACATGATACATGTTCTTCAGGAAAAAAAATAACCCCCAAAATGTAACATTGAGTTACTTCTTGGGGACACCATCTACATCATAGAGTTGATTTTCATGACAGTGAGCAAAATATTTTCTTTTTACAAAATGAGTACATTGTGACAAATTTTTGACACAAGGAAATAAAGTATCTTGAGTGAGGATGTCTTCTAATTTATGTAAAATCACCATTGGGGCTAGCAGTGGACTTGCTGGCAAAATTTTCTCATTATTTTTATTTTTCCAATGAAGTGAGATGCTGACTTGACATGTTTGGTAGAAACGTTTTAAAGTAGGTCAGATTTGACAATGATATTGTTATGTAGTTGATATTCCTAACACGATACATTAGTAACTTTGAAGTATATAAACAAACATGTAGCAATTAATAAAAGCATTTTCTTAAGTTAATAATGTATTATGTTCAGAGGATTCTTAAAAGTGACTTTTTTATAATAAATTCTGCTTGAGACTACTTGTCTCCTAGAAATGATTATGTAATCTTGTCAACTCATTTTTTACTTTAAATCCATGCATCGCATAATAGCACATTTGTACAATTTTCTTGAGATGGTTAATGGGATTCCTTTTCTGCAAACACAACTTTTTTTTCTAATTGGTCAGCATGCATTCATATATTTTAAATTTTCTCAATCAGTTTTATCTCTATAGAGCTCTTAATTAATGTTCAGAAACCAGGTTTAATTAAAAGGATCTTAAAGAAGTGTAGGTTGGACCTGAGTGCTTTGGGAGTAGTTTTGTTTTGTACTGCAATTCAAGTTTGTAATTAAGCAAAATAGCTATGGATGGAAAAAATGATTTAGTGTCCTTAACCAAACACCCACATTTTTAAACGAACTGCTAATTTGCATATTCTAGGTGATTTGCATTTGCAGAGCTAGTGATTTGATTCCTATACTAGGCTATCTGAATTCAGGCAAGCAGGCAGGAAAATAGCATGATATAGCCACTTATGACTAAACAAAGAGCAGCTTAACATTGTTTATAAAGTGCCCATGAACTTTTATAGTGATCTGCCAATGGTTATGCCAGTTGCTGCATGAATAATTGATATGCTCAAAGAAAAACCACCCTGTCAGTAATAAACAGGTAGTAAATGAAAAGAAGTGGAACCAAAGGAAATAATTATATCTGTGGACTGAATTTAAAACTATTATTTGATTGGTATATAATTAATAAGTATCCCTGAAGATGAAGGACTTTATTACTCTATGTAATCAACTTTGATTATGTGTACTTATTATTGAGAAGTGTTCTGTTTGAACTAGTATATTTTTTCTTTAGGTTTTAATTAAACATGACCCTAATACAGAATCAACAACCAAGGAATGAAATCACACTGTAGAACATGATCAAACAAAATACAGGTACGTGCATAATTAATCAGGCATGAAATATTGAATGTAATTAGCATGGGCCAAAAATAAAGTCACAAGAGGAGAATTTTAATATAATTCTGAGCAATTATATTCATACAAATAATTTTTGAGCCGTTATATATTTTAAAGTTAATCTTTAAGATCTATAACAGGTTTTGTACTTTTAGAAAATTGCCTCCTCTTCTATTATTAACAAACATATTCAGTAATATCCAATCAATATGATGCTGTCTTCTCTAAGTTATTTTTATTATAGGACTCAATTAGATATGTAAGAGCATATATTTTTTCTAGTAACAGTTTTTTTTTTAGATAGATATGACTGCATAGTGTATTTTGGCATATTATACATATGTAGAATATAACTTATTCTAATTAAAATCCCCTTCTTGTGGTAGAACATGGGGTTTCACTGGTCATGTATTCACATATGAACATAGGAAAGTTATTGGAGATTCATTCCACTGTCTTTCCTTTTCTCTTCCCACCTCCCTTCCTTTCATTCCCCTTTGTCTAATCCAATGAACTTCTATTCCCTGCCCCCATTATTGTGTGTTGGCACCCACATATCAGCACCACATTCAGCCTTTGGTTTTCTGGGATTGGTTTATTTCACTTTGCATGATAGCCTCCAGTTCCCTTCATTTACTCGCCCCACCCTCGTGCCAACAACCCTCCACTCACCCCTGGATAGCCTAATTCTGCTTAAGTCTTGAATATACTGAAGCTAGTTTCTTGTAAATATTATTCATAACTTAAAAGTATAGTTTAAGTGCCAGTGTTCCTTTATTCCAGCCTCAGCCAAAATAAAGGTTCATCTTAAAAATATGTTAAGGCTATTTGTATGTGATTAATCATATTGCCCTTTTGGTTTTGATTAATTAAGTAAAAATTACTCTTAATTGTAATAAACCATTTCGAGAGAAAACTGTTAAAATCAATATATAAGTGGAATTCACAGTGCAATTTCAGTGGTGAAATTCAAATATTTGACTCTATTCCTTAAGAATATACTCTTAGGAGTGAGAGGAAGATTTTCCATGCACTTACCACTATTAACAAGTTTATTATCTAGGTAAAGAGGCAAACTAATTACTCTCCAATTAACTACAAAATTACAATCTGAAATAGTTATGATACAATGAACATTGCTTCTTGAACTGGTAAATTCTTTCGATGATCTCTGTATTCATCCTTAAGTAAATAATTATTTTTTTTAAATACTTAACATATTAAATATTATTATAAACAGAATTCATGGTATAGGAAATATGCTGCTTATTTTAACAATCATAACAAATATTTTTCATGAACATATGTAGTACACTATTTAGGTATCTATCCAAATATTTTAAATATCACTAAAATTTATTAACATGAAACATGATATCAGTATATTACCTACACTTGTGAATTATATTATGTGTGTTATTTGAAAATTGACGAATTCCATTTGAAATTATTTTCTCTGTAACTGATAGAGCTTTGGGTAATCTACAACGCATTTAAATAAAATATAGAGAATTAAATTTCTACAATTTTATTTGTTTTATTTTGTGAAAGAAAAAAAAATGATCTTGGCCAATTCAAGTTTTTTTTTTTTTAATGTTAAAATTGAGATTCTGCAATTAACTGTGCTAGTTATAAATAGCTCATTTAGAATTTAGCAGGGCCATGGGCAGTACTTGTAAATCCTTAGTTAGTATGCTAGCACATTCATTTAGTTACGGTGATCATAATATTCTCTATATTAAATAGGATATGGAAAAACTATTTATTGGAGAAATGAGTAATTGAAATCATCAAATATTATTTGAAATATTTACTGTTGTTTCCATTTGTTGTACTTCCCATTGCCCTTTTAACTATGGTTTAGACTCTACTCAGAAAGGTAAAAAACTATAATGACCTCTCATGTATTTACAGAAACAAGTGAATGTGTTTATTGGAAAAAGGAAGAAATTTTAGATTTAACTAGAACTATAACTATGAATTTTATCATAAGGTAGAAAAGTTTTTACTCCATTCAATAGCAACTCATCATACTCTTCCTTTTTTTTAATGAAGTTTTTGTCTTCAGTGTTGAATAAATGAATTATATTTTAAACAAGAGGTATTGATGCTAGGATCAGGTATAACTATTTTCTTCTTTCTTCCCTATCTTTCCTCATTAACATACCTTTTTTAATTTTAATTTTTTTATTATTATTGTATACAAATGGGATACATGTTGTTTCTCTATTTGTACATGAAGTCAAGGCATACCATTTGTGTAATCATACATTTACATAGGGCAATGATGTTTGATTCATTATTTTTTTTCCCTTCCCCCCCTCCCCTCCCACCCCTGTTTTCCCTCCTTCTTTCCTTCATTCTTATCACACTCCTTATCCTTAACCCTAAACCTAACCCTAACCCTAATGCTAACCCCTCCCACCCCCCATTATATGTCCTCATCCGCTTATCAGCAAGATCATTCGTCCTTTAGTTTTTTGAGATTGGCTTATCTCACTTAGCATGATTTCTCCAATTTCATCCATTTGCCTGCAAATGCCATAATTTTATCATTCTTCATTGCGGAGTAATATTCCATTGTATATATATGCCACAGTTTCTTTATGCATTCATCAACTGAAGGGCATCTAGGTTGGTTCCACAATCTGGCTATGGTGAATTGAGCAGCAATGAACATTGATGTGGCTGTATCTCTGTAGTATGCTGATTTTAAGTCCTTTGGGTATAGGCCAAGGAGTGGGATAGCTGGGTCAAATGGTAGTTCCATTCCAAGATTTTTAAGGAATCTCCATACTGCTTTCCAGAGTGTCTGCACTAATTTGCAACCCCACCAGCAATGTATGAGTGTACCTTTTTCCCCACATCCTTGCCAACACCTGTTGTTGCTTGTATTCTTGATAATCGCCATTCTAATTGGGGGGAGATGGAATCTTAGGGTGGTTTTGATTTGCATTTCTCTTATTACTAGAGATAGTGAACATTTTTCCATATGTCTGTTGATTGCTTGTAGGTCTTCTTCTGTGAAGTGTCTGTTCATTTCCTTAGACCATTTGTCGATTGGGTTACTTGCATTCTTGGTGTTGAGTTTTTTGAGTTCTTTATAGATTCTGGAGATTAGTGCTCTATCTGAAGTATGATTGGCAAAGATTTTCTCCCACTCTGTAGGCTTTCTCTTCACATTGCTGATAGTTAGGGTTATATACGTAGATGGAATTTAACACAAATACTCAAGTACTCAAAAAACAATGTCTAATTTTAGCAAAGCAATAAGTTAACTTCAAAATAAAGGAATCAACTGTGGCAGTAATTGAATTTAGGAACAAATTCTATGACACTTTTAGTAGAGAAAGAAAACAAAAACAAACAAACAAAAAAAAAGAAACTGCATTGTTTGGAATAGTATACATCATCTGACCAGAGAAATGGAACATTTATGTAAAAAAGCTAAGAGTTCTTTATCAGACCCTATATTCAATGTCTCTTAACAATTGAAGAGGCATCCCAAAATTAACATATCCCACAGTGTGACTCCTATTTTAAAATGGAAACAATATCTTCCATAATATTTTTATGACTCAGTAAATGACAACATTATTCTTTCAGGTTCTCAGGGTATTTCTCTTACCCTCTCCATCTAATCCATCAGCAAATTGTAAGTGCGGTCTTAAAAATGTATACGACAACTGTCATTTCTCACAGTTATACCACTACCACACTTCCCACATTATCTTCTCTCTCTCCTTCTGTAATCTGGTCCCAATCTCTGTTCCCAGACTTCTCCTGGACCCATATGGCAGCCAGAGGGCTTCTGTAAAATCATGGGACAGATCCTGCAGCTTCTCCCATACCCTCCAGGAGCTCTCCTTTCACTGGGAGATAAGAAAGTCACTCAGCTCATTCCTTTGATGTTCTCCTCCTCCACTCTTCAGACACCAGCTTCCTGACTCATAACTCACCCACCATTGAGCTTTTCCAGAAGGTCTTTCTGTGCCAGAAGCTTCTTCTAAGAAAGAGCCTCACATGACTTCCTCCTTTGCTTCCTTTAAGATTCTGCTCAAATCTCAACTCCTCAGTAGGTCTTTCTTCACTTTAGTTAGCACCCATATATATTAGGTCTTAATGTCTTTTGTTAATTTTGTTTCTGTGTTTCTCTCTCAATATGAAAACTCCACAAAGGAGTTTTTTTTTTCTATTTTGTTCACTGGTTTAAGTACTGTTTCTAGAAAATTTCATGAACAGAATAGGTATTCAACAAATGTATGTTGAATAAATAAATCTTTATATTCTTAATGGCAGCAAAGGAAGTTTTAAAAAAAGAATCCAAGAAAACCAAGAGTTTTCTTTAATCTGCTTTACTTTCCTATAATTCCTAAACAAATTAAGTAGAGAAAATTAATTATAAATGTACTCGCTGCTTTAAAATTCTATGTAATTATTTTTAATTTTTTTATATTTTTGATTCATTGTACACAAATGGGGTGCAACTTTTCATTTCTCTGGTTGTACACTATGTAGATTCACACCATTCATGTAATCATATCTTCCTTCTTTCCCCCTGTCTCCTCCCCACCCCTCATTTCCCTCTACACAATCCAACCTTCCTCCATTCTTCCCTTACCCTCTCCCCTTACCCTTATATATCAACATCCACTTAGCAGAGGAAACATTTGGCCTTTGGTTTTTTGGGATAGGCTTATTTCACTTAGCATGTTATTTGTCTTCTTTAAAGATGAGTAATATTCCATTGTGTATATATACCACAGTTTCTTTATCCATTCATCCACTGAGGGGCATCTAGGTGGGTTCCATAATCTAGTTATTGTGAAATGAGCTCCTATGAACATTGATGCAACTGTATTACTGTAATATATGCTTATTTTAATTCCTTTGGGTATAAACTGAGGAGTGGGATAGCTGGGTCAAATGGTGGTCCATTCCAAGTTTTCTGAGGAATCTCTATACTGCTTTCCAGAGTGACTGCACCAATTTGCAATTCCACCAGCAATGTATGAGTGTACCTTTTCCCCCACATCCTCCCCAACACCTATTTTTGCTTGTATTCTTGATAATAAATACTCTAATTGGGGTGAGATGAACTCTTAGGGTACTTTGATTTGCATTTCTCTAATTACTAGAGATTTTGAACATTTTTTCATGTATCTGTTGATTGTATATCTTCTTCTGTGAAGTGTCTGTTCACTTCCTTAGCCCATTTATTGATTGGGTTCTTTGTATTTTTGAGGTAAAGTTTCTTGAGTTCTTTACATTTACTGGAGATTAGTACTGTATCTGAAGTGTGTGTGGTAAAGATTTTCTAGCACTCTGTAGGCTCTGTCTTCACATTATGGATTGTTTCCTTTGCTGAGAAAAAATCATTTTAGTTTGAATTCATCCCATTTATTGATTCTTAATTTTATTTCTTGTGCTCTGGGAGTCTTGTTGAGAAAGTCTGGTTCTAAGCCAACGTGATGTAGATTTAGGCCTACCTTTCTTCTATTAGGTGCAGGGTCTCTGGTCTAAAGCCTAAGTCCTTGATCCATTTTGAGTTGAGTTTTGTGCAGGTTGAGAGATAGGGTTTCATTTCATTTTGCTGCATACGGATTTCCAGTTTTCCCAGCACCATTTGCTGAAGAGGCTATCTTTTCTCCATTGTATTTTTTTGGTACCTTTGTCTAGTATGAGATAACAGTATTTATGTGGGTTTGTCTCTGTGTCTCCTATTCTGTACCATAGGTCTACTTGTTCATTTTGATGAAATACCATGCCATTTTTGTTACTATAGCTCTGTAGTGTAGTTGAAGGTCTGGTGTTCTGATACCTCCTGCTTCACTCTTCCTGTTGAGGATTACTGTGGCTATTCTGGTCATTTATTCTTCCAAATGGATTTCATGATTGCTTTCTCTATTTTTATGCAGTATGATATTGAGATTTTATTTGAAATTGCATTCAATTTGTATAGTGCCTTTGAAAGTATGGTCATTTTTACAATATTAATTTTGTCTATCCATGAACATGGGAGATCTTTCCATCTTCTAAGGTCTTCTTCAATTTCTTTCTTTAATGTTCTGTAGTTTTCAGAATTTGTAGAGACCTTTCACCTCTTTTGTTAGGGTGATTCCTAAGCATTTTATTGTTTTTGCTGCTACTGTTTTCCTAATTTCTATTTCCGATGATTCATCACATATGAATAGAAATGCATTAGATTTATGAGTGTTGATTTTATATCCTGCTACTTTGCTGAGTTCATTTATTAGTTCTAGAAATTTTCTGGTGGAATTTTTTGAATCCTCTAAATATAGAATCATATCATTGGCAAATAGTGATAATTTGAGCTCTTCTTTTCCTATTTGTATCATTTTACTTTCTTTGCTCTAATTGCTCTGACTAGAGTTTCAAGGATGATGTTGAATAGAAGTGGTGAAAGATGATATCCTATCTTGTTCCAGTTTTTAGAGGGAATGCTTTCAATTTTTCTCCATTTAGAATTATGTTGTCCTTGGGCTTAGCATAGATAGCCTTTACAATTTTGAGGTATGTTCCTACTATCCCTATTTTTTCTAGTGGTTTGAGCATGAAGGGGTGCTGTATTTTATCAAATGCTTTTTCCTCAACTATTGAAATAATTGTATGATTCTTATCTTTAAGTCTATTGATGTGGTGAATTACATTTATTGATTTCTGGATGTTGAATTGCCATTGCATTCTTGAGACAAACACTTGATTGTGGTGCACTATCTTTTTAATATGTTTTTGTATGTGATTTGCCAGAATTTTGTTAATAATTTTTGCATCTATGTTCATCAGGGATATTGATCTTAAGTTTTCTTTCCTCAATGTGTCTTTGTCTGGTTTTACTATCAGGGTGATTCTAGCTTCATAGAATGAGTTTGGAAGGGTTCCCTCATTTTCCACTTTATGTAATCCTGATTGCAATATTGATATTATGGAAATGGAGAAAGGACAGAAACTGGGTGTTATCAATGAGAATCTAATTAAAAATATAAATAAATTTAAAATTTGGAGAATATCCTTTCTAAAACATATAAAATGTGCTCCTTAACTATACTTTAAGAAAGATGACAGAATGATATTAAACGTGCTTTGTGACTTTTTGGGAATGGACAGAATACAAACCAACAGATATAAAAAGTTTCATTTTTGCTTGTTTTTCTTCTGTATGTAATTTAGTAATTTCCCCATGAGAAATGAGGTGTTGAAAATACATTTTTTCAATTTTTAAAAATAATTTTATATAATCAGATTCTTATACAAAGAAGAAACACATGTACAGGGCTCCCAAATTATCAATAAGGTGTACCTTTGCCATTCTTTTCTGGGAAGAGAACAGAGAATGGGAAAAAATGATTCCATTGCTTTCTTAACTGTTTCAACCTATGCTGTCAATTTTTCAAGTAGAGTTTCTAATCCTTTGCTGGTACTTTTGTTTTTTTCCAATGTGGGAATCAGATGGATTTCTGTGATTTTCTTACTGTTTGCATTACCATCTCCTTTTGGAAGAACGTCAATGATTTCTCATACTGTATGTGCAGGATCTCTGGGACTCAGTAACTACAGGAGAACCTTCCTTCCTTATTTGTCATTTACTGTGTTTGAAAAGGAAATGATAATTCTGAGATGATTGCCTGCTTCATAAGCTTAGTATCATCAATACAATAACAAGCAGTAAGTAAAACCAAATGAGAGTATTGGCCACTAGCCACCTTTTCAACATAAGTCTTCATTATTTTCACAATCACTTTCCTGTCCTTGGATGTGCCAGGCCACAGACAGTGCATGGCCACTCAGGCACTATCATATATGTGTTGTCAAGTAGACCCCTGCATCATGGATGGCTTCAATCAGTTCTGATCTGAGTTTTGGGGGAGCATAGGTAAAAAAAAAAATCCAAGAATACTTTATGAGCCAATGAGTGCTTAATCACTGCTTCCTTTTGGGCCATTGGAGTTAGAATCTGTTTCATTTCATCCATAATGAGCTCTAATTTTTCTGGCTATACCTCTAATACTTTGTCTAGAGTTTGGTGATCTATTGACTTGTAAAGCTGAAATGTGTTCCCAGAGAGCTCCTCTGTCAGCATGTTCCTCTGCTCCAAAAGGACTGTCGTTGTATGCATTCTCCACAATGGCAGATGCTTCTGCATGATGCGGCATCTTCCTCACAATGCCTTTAAAACTTCTGATAATCTCTGCAATCTGTGGTTACCCCCATACATGAGAAATTCTTTTTCTGGAATATTTGGCTTTACTTAATTCAACAAAATTATCTCACAATTCTTCAAAGGACTGTTTTCTCTGTTCTTCATTACGGTACTGAATGCAACACTGGATCATAGGAATTGAGTCATGTGCAAAAACAGTAGTCTTAATTTTCTGTTGGATCACTTCTGCAAGTCACTCATCAGCTTTACTCTTCTTTGTTTGTCACATCTTTTCTTCTTAGGATCTCCCAGATCTGCTTTGCTCCAGCAACAAGGTCAGAGTTGGTTTTGTCACTGAGCTGCCTGCTCTGCTTCAGTTCTTTCTTCTTTTTGAAGTCATCCCATTTGGGTTCTTAGCTGCTGATTCATCACTTTTACTCTCTAGCTGGAATTTTCTCTTGTGTTTGAATTTATTCACCTGCTGAAATTTCTTCTTTGGTCCTTTGTACCCCTGTTATTCATTCTTGAATTGGTCCATACCCCTTTCCCCAAGTTTTGTAGCTCTTTTCTCAAGGTTCTTAGATGTGATTTTAGGTCCACCATCCTTAACTTTTTGGGGGAATGTCTTTGAAGAACTAGAATCACTGGTTTTATGAAATCTGCTTTTTTCTTATGATGCCTTTGTACTCTTTTCTGTGAATTTTTTTCCCTTCGACTTCCATCATAGCAACTCCCGCATGTGGGGCTGAGGCAGCACTGCAAATACATTTTAAAATTAATTTTCTACCATATAAGTTAATTTACCTGTTTTAATCATTTGAAAGATTTTAAATAGTGGCAGAAATTTTAATTACAGATTGTGTAACATGGAAAACTGAGAAGAAAATAGTAACAAAATTTTGTTTGAATTTTAAATAAACTAGTATCTACTAAATGAAACTAAGAAACTAAAGTTTAAAACAGTGTTGCATACAATAGACTCTTTCATATAGGGTAATAAAAATACTACTTATTTGTTTAATCTTTTCATACAACAAATTTGCCTTAGGTGTTCCTGAGAGGTCTCTTTAGTCTATTTTGAGGGTGTAGGTTTCATCAGTTTTCCTCAGGGACTTGAATTCAAAGAATGCCATGTGAACCAATGTGGAAAGATCTCCAGGACTTATGATCAAAAAGGAGCAAAGAAACAAATAAAATATATGCATGACCATATGTGTCATACATAGTAATTTGTATATAAAAGCAAAAAATAAGACTTTGTGTATCTTTTGCATGAAGACATGAAAGGGATATTGAGAAAATATTGCTACATGAGAGAAAGGATTAAAGTCTAGGGTGAAGAAATATGGAAAATAACAACCCCTTTGGAGAAAAGGAGAACAATAGGGAACTTCCCTTATCTACAACTGTTCCCCTACCTGCCCTCCTACCCTGCCCTAAATGAGCCCACCACTAGCAACTGATAAAATTCCTCCTATCTGGTCCTGCTAAACCCTATGAAACTCAGACCCTTATTGTAAGTGGTGCCATTTTCTCCTGAAAACGTGCCTTTCATTGCTTAATAAAGTATTACTGATCTATTGAGGTCATTGTCCATTTCTTTTTCTTTTTGAACTCTCTTTCATTTGCTTTCATTTGATGCCAAAACCCATGATAGAGTTTGGGGCTCTTTACCCCTCCCCATCCTAAGGAAGCTCTACTGCTTTTTCATATTCCCTTCCCATTTCTCTCTCTCTCTCTCTCTCTCTCTCTCTCTCTCTCTCTCTCTCTCTCTCTCTCTCTCTCTCCTATACCCAAAGGTTAGTAACAGTCATAACAGTCATGTTAAATGGATGATGAGACTTGGAAAGTGAATGTTGACAGTCTTGCACTTCTGTGGCTCTCTGAGGCCAGGGAAGGCCTCAACCATAACTAGCATGGCTAAATTCCTAGACTGACTGTTTCCTCTCTCTCTCTCTCTCTCTCTCTCTCTCTCTCTCTCTCTCTCTCTCTTTCTCTCTGTCTTCCCCCCATCTTATACCCAAAGAAGGAGGCCCTTTATATTCTCCAGGTCCACTATAGGTCAATGGTGGACAGTACATGACCAAAAATTGACCCCAATCCTAGGTTATATTTTTGCTGCCTTAGTGCCATGTAGATGGAACAAGGACCTATATCACATCATTTACTGGTGTTGGAGGTATCTCTTTTCAAGCCTATCCACTCCAATTCCTTCATTCTTTATGTATTCAGACCTCCAGACTACAGACAATGGCAAAAAGTCATTTTGTCCCTGCATGCAATACCCGCCTTCTCATTCTTCGAAGAGGTAAGATCCCTTTTTGTCTCTCACAGAGGCGCCCTGCCTGATACCCTCATCTTTTGGCTCATCTAGACTCTGGAGGTCCTCTACCATTGGAGCTGTAGGAGCAGACACCCTCGCATTCTCTGGTGGAACTGTGTCAGTAGTGGGAGACATCAAGGGATGCTTTGATCTCAACCACTACCTCAGTCAAATCTCTCCAACATGGGGGCTAACCAGTTCATCCCAAGGGACTCCCCATTAGGTTATCTCATTAAAAATTTCCAAAATCCTCCACCTCCAATCTGACCTCAAAAGCTAACATCTTATTAGACTGAGTACACAGATCTGGTCACAATCTAAATTAGACAACCTAATCAATGACCCAAATTCAGAATTTGGGACCTTCAACCCATAAATCCTCCAAAACTTAGACAATTTCTTCCATCAAAATGGCAAATGACCTGGAGTGGAGGCTATAAAGGAAAGCTTCATAGTCAGTCATGTCTGATAACTATCCAAGGAAATTGTCAGAGTCATAAGTTTTTTTGGAGTCAATTTGAGACCTTCAAATCTTCCTAACTTCCTTCATAGGCAAGCTTGATCTCTGCTTCTTCGAGTATGATTATCTAGCCCCAATATCTATCCCTCATATTGGTCTAAAAAATGTAATGTGGCACATAAAGTCCTAACTAACTTTACTAAGAAAACCCTAAATGACATAAAGGAATCTCTACTAAACACAGAGGTAATGCCAAAAGAAAGGTATTTTGCAAAAATCAAATGGCATTAGACATCTTAATTATAGCTTATGAGGACATCTGTGCTTTATAAAAGCTAAATTTTGTATATAATAGTTCTATCAAATGGACTCATTGTGATGACCCTCACATGTTTTCTTTTCCAAGAAGCAATTTATCTGAAGACTTCCCTGCCTCTATGGACAGGATACATCACATTCCTTAGCAAACTACCTGTTTACTGCAGAACTGCAGACCAAAAATAATGTTGATAAGAGCAACCCAAGTTTCCCTGAAGACATATGACCAGATACTGAATCTCTGGGAAATAAGGATAGTTTCTTCTAACTATAAAGCCTGTAAGAATGTATGGTTAGGAATCCAATTAGAACTGATCAGCATGGACCAAGGTAACCTAGAGTTGGCATGAAAGTGGGGAATTGACAGTCTGATGACACCTAACCCTGCAGTCAATCAAAAATCAAGAGGTAGGTTGGATCCCCCGTGACCCATATGTTGGGATGTAGGTCCTGACTTGTTTCAGTTCCTTTGCTGTGGGAGAATATGGTGCGGTGAGACACAGGAAGTCTTGAGACAACTGAAGGCAGCTGGTTGGGGCCACTCCCTCATGCTGCATGAGGGTCTCAGGTCCAGAATCTGACCCAGACAGCCCTCAGGGATACCAAATATCATCTGCCATCTGTTCTTCTTTCTGATTGACTTGGCTTGATAGTGAAGGGTACCCTCAACCAATAACTCTTGGATCCTGAGATGAAATCTCAGTCTGATCTGAGATCTTTGGGTAACAGGTGACTCATTAATCCCCAGAGCATGAGCCAAGCAATCTTACCCACTTCCAAAGTGCTTCTACCCAAATTCTGTCTGCACTGTATACCTCTTAAACTGAATACTTTTTAGTTCCTGTGACTTAAAAAGGGGGTTCAACTTAAAAACAGATGAAAATAAAGATGTCTTTAAAATTACTAACTCATGAGTTTCTCTAGGTAGACAGATAATTAATAGAGTGTTGTTCTCTCTGTAATACAAAAAATGCAATATCCATTGCTTCTCGGATTTTTCTTCAACCAGAAGGAGATGGCTAGTAATGTTCACTACATTTCTCTGATATCTTGTTTTCTACAGTTAAGAATGAGTAAATTTTATGTAACATCAATGGGATTAATCAAGTGAATATGTTTTTTAAGGAGACATGTAATTAATTTACAAAGTTAAAGTGCTAAAACATCAACTGCTAAATATAAAATCAAGTACTCTTAACTTCTTAAATTCTATAAGGTAACATATTTAAACATTATGTGTTTTCATAAATTGGTAAATGGAACAAAGGTTTAAGATTACCCTGTGTCTGTGTCTTCACTAAACAAGGTTACTAAGAGTTAAAATTCTATCATGTATAATTTATATGCAGAGTATAAAAGGTTTCAGTTGGATTTCAATTAAAGTACTATAAAAACATAAATTATTCCATCTTTTTAAAGTGGAGTAATTTGTCTAAATTCAGAAATTTTATAAGGTTGTTTCTAAATGTAAATTGTCAACAGGGGTCAACAACTAGGAAAGCTATAAGAAGGTTCTAGGTATGGAAATATAATTTAGTATGTAAAGTAGAAGGAAAAAAATATTTCTGTATGAGAAAGTTTGTGGTAAAGTAAAAATTTGTAGAATGTCTAAGTAAGTTGCAGAAGGTTTATAGAAGGAAAATTTCAAAGATGTTTTCTGTAACTAAGTTGGTTGTATATAAGTAGCATAATCAGTTATGATTATTCAAGGTTTTTCCCTAAGGTACTGTTAGAAACCAAAGTTTAATCTTCTATGGGTTGAAGTAACAAAGATTTCTTAAAACATTAATCTGCTTTTATCTATCAAACTTATCTCTTGTGTGTGTTAGGTTTTATTCTTCAGAGAAAGTAGTCTTGAAGGAATTAGGGTTTGTACAACTCTAGATAAAAAACAGCCATTATTTTATAGTATTACACTACCATACAGAGTCTAAATTTTTCTTTAAAAGCTAAGCTGGGTTAGTAGAAGGACATCAGTGTAATCACAGGACTGTTACTGGCTTCTTTGTCATATCTTCCAAGAATATAAGTTTTTAAAGTATAAGGTTTAAAAGAGCATTTTTACCAAGCTGGTGTTGTTCAAACTAAAGTTTAAAGTAAAGGTTTGGGATTATAAAATTATGTTTCTTGGTTCATAGTTATTATACAAACTCAATGTGTTTTTACTCTTGTTGATTTTATTTTGTATTTTCCTTGTAAACCTTAACTTTTATATGTTAGAGCCTTACAGAAGTATAAACTTTCAACACAGACATGATGTAAGGCTAACTTCCAGAACTAACACAGACCACGATTAAATCAAAGGGGTAAATAATTGTAAAGTTATAGACATTAAAGGTAAATCCCATACTCTTACTTTAAGACTGGTGAAACTGGCCTGCTGGATATTTAAGACCAAAACTTGGAAACTAAAGTTAAGGAAATAAAAGGAACATAAAAAAGAAATAGCCAATATTTGACTCTTGCACTTTGATGTCAGCTTGAACCCAGGAACAAGGGGACTTCTCTAAGGGCTTTGTGAGTCTGTGCCACATGACCTCCTGATCAGGGAGATCAATGAGACCCTGGAGAACAGAAAGAAAACCAGTGCACATGCTGCAAAGTGGAGGGTCTTTGGAGAAGGAGATATCCCTAATGCTTCCAAGGGAACCCACATGGTTAAGGAGACCCTGACCCATCCTGGAAGATGACACTATAGGAGCTAAAGGCTGCTTATAAGTTCCCAAGAGTGACCTCCTGATGGAACTCAGCTGACTGTTAACAATAGGTAGGAACAAGGCCAATTTAACCAGTTTAGTCTTGAACATCTGGCAAAAACAGTTATAACCAAAGTACAGCCATACCTAGGCATTTAAAAGTGAAGACAATCATTCTTTTAATGGTACTTAAGACATACACTTCTGTCAGCCCGTCAGACCTGGTGCCTCCCTCCCCCCCAATTCTAAGTCATTTTTTACCTTTGCGAGGATCACATTAACCCCTGCTGACCAAAAATTGGACTGGCCTCTGTACCTTGGTCTTCTTTATTCCTCATACTGATGTTTTACCTAAAAACCAAACTTTTCCTATCCCAATAATGATGCACATCAGACACAAAAGAGCCTTCCAGTTTATTTCCTTACTCGTAGGGCTAGAGATGTCTCCAGGATTGGCACAGGAGCAGTGGGATTAGGAACCTATATTCACTACTATAAAAAATAGTAAAGGTTATTGAAGTTATCCAACAGGTCACCAATGTGGTACTGGCTTTACAAAATCTGTTAGATTCCCTAGCGTCTGTCATCCTGCAAAATTATTAGGGTCTAGGTCTCATTACTGACAAATGAGGTGACCTCTTCCTCTTCCTCAGGGAAGAATGTTGCTTCTATGTCAATCAGAACTGGTAAGGGATAAGGTTAAACAACTATAGGACTGATTGAAACAGCAAAGAAGAGAACTAGCCATTTCCTGGTGGGACTCATTAGAAGACCTAAAATGGTGGACTTCATGGCTTCTACTTCTTTTGATCCCTCTAATACCCATTTTTCTTGTAATACTGTTTTCCCCTATTTGTTAACTTTACACAGAAGTGACTTCTTGACAAGGCGACCCATCTAGCCCAGACCACCTCCCAAGAACATGCAAAAGTCATTCTCATCCTTCACTCACAACATGACTCTCCCAAGCCCCATAAGGAAGAAATCACCCATGACGATGTTCCCCTCAAGCCAAAACTGCCAGGAAAGTATAGGAGCCTAAAATACCCCCTACTCCTTATCCTTTTCCAGATCTCTGACAGAGGATCCCCTACTAAGTTCCTTCTCAGCAGGAAATAACCAGATATGATAACTGTACCACACTCATTATATACCTTTCAGAGTTTGGAATGAAGGATATGGAAAATAACAGCCCACAGGGAAAAAAGGAGAACAAAAGGTCCCAGGGAACTTCTCTTATCTACAATTGTTCCCCTACCTGCCCTCCTGCCCTGCCCTAAATGAGCCCACCACTAGGAACTGACAAAATTTCTCCTACCTGACCCTGACCTGGCTAAACCCTATGAAACTCAGACACTTGTTGTAGCCTGTGTCATTTTCCCCTCTATTGCTTAATAAAGTATCACTGATCTATTGAGGTCTGTTTCCATTTCTTTTTTTTTTTTTTTTTTTTTTTTGCATTCTATTTCATTTGTTTTCATAGGGTAGCAGAGGTGAAGAGAAACATGTTGTGTTGTATGACTTTTTAAAAACACATAAAGATATAACTTAAAACACAAGTTTTTTAAAAATCCTCTTCAATTTATTATTAATTTATTATGCTTTTTCTTGATTCTGAAACCAGTGATCTATTCTGCCTCTGTTCTATTCTTTAAATAAAGTGTGCTTTCAATGCTTGCCTTGGCATTTCTTGAGTGTTCAATCTTCACATTTGGGGAAATGGAACTTGGCCCCGATTGATTCTCATCACTGGTATCACCTGCATGTACTCACAGGTGCTATGCCATTGGGCAACATCCCTGTGTATTTTAGTTATTTACAAAATCACAGCATCCTTCTCTGAGAAATGTAGTGCCACAAAATTCAGCACAATGATGTAGCTAAGAGGAACATGTTTACTTTATAGTTGGTAGCTAATGAATTTTATTAAATGTATTATCTTTGCTAATCCACAAGAGACTAGCATAGCTCTAGATGATATTTTTATAGTATTAATATTTTAAAATGAAGACATCTTAAAAAGAGAACTAGTATTAATTTTTGAGATTTTTAAGGTAGATAAAAGTAAGACAAATTTTAATGAGAAATCACAAAAGATGAAGATTTTCATGAAATACTTAAACTTCTTCATGAGTTTTTTTTATATTCATCACAGTGATACTAGAAAAGATATATAAAAATTAAAATTATAAGTGCAGCAGATTTTACTTCCAGCAACACTTAGATTAAAATGAAGATAATTAGTTAACTGAAGAGTAATTCCAAATACATTCTCCAGAAGTAAACTGGGACAAATCAATAGATAACATAAAAAAGAAATTAAGATGCATGATAGAAAGAATAGGAGCAAATATATATCTTATCTGAGGTCCATAAAATGGAGAAGTAATGATACTTAGAGAAATAATGAATGAGATGTTTAAACTATCAAATAGCTCTACAGAGTAAACCAGAAGACCAGCTAATCCCAAATGGCATAAATTTTTAAAATAAACAAAGAAAACTACATAAGTATAGTAAAACCACTGAATACACGTAACAAAGATGAAAATGTAAACACATCTGAAAATGTAGATCACATAAGAGGAGTAAAAATTGAAAATCAGAATTCTCAATACCATAAAGAGAAGTCATGAAGGGAGGATTAATATCTCCAATGTGCTAAGAAAATATGACTGTCTACTTATAATTTTGTATATAAGTAAATATTTGATTACGTGGATAAAAAGAAGAAATTTTCAGATATTTTAAAATGGATCTAGATACCACTCACAAGGGAATATCATAGGAGTCAAATTGTTGGTAAATATTTGGTTACATCTAAAGTAACATGACCACACAAGGTGATAATGATGTAAAATATTGAGATTAGAACAAAACAAAATAGAGCTAACATACTGAAAATATACACATTGCAGAGGATAAGGCTTGACACTTTACAAGTTCTTGCATTGTTTAAATATGAAGATGAAGATTTTGGCTAGCTTAGAAGTTTTAGTTAGTATTACTACCTACACATTCAGGAAAATGGCTAAAAGAAAAGGTGAACCTCAACTGTATTAACCAAAGAAACGGGCAACTCACGACACTTGAGTGATAAATTCCTGTGGTTTTCATTACTGAGGTCGGGGATTTTTGTTATGCAACATCATTGCATGAACAGCACATACACATAATTTGATGAAACTTAGAGAATAAATAGACTCTGTTTATTATAATAGACTGCAGATAGTCTTATGTAAGTAGACTATATCAACTGTAATATCCTGTTCTTAGTAGAATATAAACAGAAAAACAGAAAAGATGGGATGGGAGTAACAAAAATATGAAACAAATATAATTCTAATACAGAATGACAAAAGTGAAATAAATTAGGATTCACAACACTGTTTTTAGATATAAATCAAAATATAAAAAAGCATTATATTTAAATGAATCAAACAGTTATTTCAATTAAGGAAATTATGTATCGACATTAAAAAATCTAGCTTTCTAGTTTCTACAAGAGAGAAACTGCATCATAGAATGGAGAAAAACTGAAATGAAAAGGAGGGAAAAATAAACTTGGAAAATTTCAACAAAGAGATATTCCAAACATGTTAATAAATAAAATAGATTTTGACAAGTTTATAAACTTGCACATAGAAAGATAATAAATACTAGACTGTATTAGCTCATGGCATAATCTAAAATAAAAAGTGATGGACTGCAATGTTAATAAATCAATATTCAGCTACTATATCTCCCCTTGAAACAGAATTTTTTTTCACTCCACAGACCTGAGACTTAATACTTAATCATTCTAAGAAAAAAAATGACAGAATAAAACCAAAGAGTAAGAGGGAAAAAAAGCCAAAAGTATAGAACTATGAGAAAATATGCAACTTATAAGATTAAAATCCAAAAAACTTGGAAAACTTCTATCTAAACTTAGATAACCTATAACTGGAGAAACTTATTAATAAATTATTATATGAGTAAAGCTATTATGAATAAAATTTTTTTTAAATAATAAATTTTTATGAATATATTTTTGTTTAAATTGTGATGAGTTGCTGGACGATGATACAAAATTTCATCTTCTGCAGCTAAGATAATATACAAAATCAAACAATACATCTTGAATAAAGGAAATAAAGATAAAACTAGAAATCAAAGGTATAACAATCAAATATACAGTGCAAAATAGAACATAAACTGGTCCTTTGAAAAGAGTCACAAAATTGTAAATACCCCAAAATATTGATAATAAAAAAAGAGAGAAAGAAAGAACAATTACAAATAACAAGTATAAAAAAGATGTAATAATATAACTGGCATATATTGAAAATCAATACATTCAATACATTATTACTAAAAATGTTGTGCAAACAAAATTGGTGATTTAGATAAAAACAATCCTTGAAAATCAGATGTCCTACAAATGACACAAAAAGAATCAGAATCAGAATATTCCATTATGTGTCAGAAATACAAATTCATCATTAAAAAATCTTTTCCTACCTCAACCTCACCAAAAAAATAAAAATTAAAACCACTCAGGACAAGAAGGGGTCATAAGTAAATTACTCCAGATTTTAAGTAGAAATAATAATAATAATGTAGAAAGAATAACTATACCTGTTAAGACTAGAAAAAAAGGAGGCACAATAAATAATTTAGGTTTTTTTTACAGAAGTAAATTTTCCTAAAAATATGCAAATATGTAAAGAAAAGGAAAATCAAAGGCTGATCTCTCTTATAAATGTGAACTCACAATGCTATAGCTAAGTATAAAGAAAGCACAGCAGGATAGAATATGGTAATATATCAAACCAAAATGTTTTTTATTCATTACTGCAAACAATAATATCAGAATGGAAGGAATTAATATCTTCTGTTCAATTCTATTCCATCCCTCTTTGATAAAAAGTTTGATTATTTTACCTGATGGCAGAAACATAATATAAACTGTATTGTTATTGACAAGAATCTAGAGACTTCTCATAAAAATGTTTTTGGGAAAAACTCATGTTAATTACATTCTATGTATAAAAACTTAACCTAGATAAGCCTGAATATATCTACTTATTTGGTAGCTCTTTCCCTGAATCTCTTACAATAGTAATGCAATAAGTAAAACTAATTATTTCTAGGATTTATCTTTAATGTGAAAGCAAAATTTTCATTTGGTTATTTGAAAAATCCCAAACATTATTTTAGGTGGAGATATATTCTGAATATTTTACTTTATTTTTTTTCTGAACTTATATTTCACTCTTCAGTAGGTCCTTATCTAAGATAGAATTGTGGGTACTTGAGAAGTTAGCTACCCATTTAATCGCAAATGATAATAAACCATTCAAAATAAACAGAGAAGGTAATGATTGTAACAAACTTTAGCTCTTTCCATAAGTGTGAAACATTTTCCACTTCCTCAAATAATTAAAAACATAATTCTTACATAAAGCATATGAAATTATTCCAGGAAGATACTGAATTTTTGCTGTCAGGGAGGATTACACAGAAGTATAATCTTTCATAGTACTCATGAGGGCTCTAATCAGTAAACAAAGGAAGGAAGTCCATCAAAACTGAGCAAATTCTACCAACATTTTAATATATTTCATAGCTTCTTTATAGACTCAGTTATTATAGATCAAGAAAAATAAAATTTACTTTCTGAATTTTATGTTTCATCATACTTTATCTTACTCTGGAACATATTAATGCATCATTTTTATTTAATGATTTTTAGGGCATAACAGAGGAATTCTTTGGGGTTTCTAAGGCCTTTGCTGGGAGTTCACAAGGACAAAACTATTTTCAGAATAATGTTAAAATGCTGCTTACTTTGTGCCTTTCCATTCCCTCATAAGTTTAGAAATTTTTTCCCTCCAGAGATTATATGATGTGTGACAGCACATCAACCAAATGTGCAGAAACAGGTGTGCAGATGCAGATATGAAGAGTCAACCTTCCTTTGTTAAGCCAGGAGGTAAAGACATTTGCAAAATTATAAAACCAGTACTACTCTTCACAATGTTTTGGAAAATATAGTTAGTTTTCACAAAATACATGTTACTTCTGTCAGTATACAATGTGTTGGCCATTAATTTTTTCAATAAATGAACAAGATTTTAGTTCTTTAATTTTAATTTTAATTGCAAATAACTGTGTATTTATAACAAATAATGTGATGTTTTTATGTATGTTTAAAGGGTAGAATAATTAAAGCAAGCTAATTAGCATAATACCTCGCATTTTGTGTGTGTGTGTGTGTGTGTGTGTGTGTGTGTGTGTGTGTGCAGGAACACCTAAAATCTACTCAAACAGTTTCCATTATGCAATACATTATTTTTACCTACAGTTACCATACTGTGCAGCAGGTCACTAAAACTAGCTGCCCCTGCCTAATGGAATCTTTGAATCCTTCATTCACTATCTTTACTTTTGTTAGAAATATCACTGTACCACAGGAAATCAGACAAGTGCTCAAAAGTTATACAGCAAGGCTATCTTTACTTCTGTAGAACTGTGCTACCAAAGTACCTGACAAGCCAGCACAATGGACAGGAAGTCTGCCTACGTTTTTATCCCCAGCACTGCTCCGAGTTCTGATAGTAGGAGTTCAGGGTTACAATCTATATGATTCACTAATATAAAATCGGGGAGGGAAAGGGGATTGGATCACCTAGAACAGTATAGGCATTATGATTGGAAGACTGAGGACAAAGGGAGATAGGTTTTAGGGAGCTCAACATGGCTACATTTTAACCACATGGTTTTGTATTTTAAAAATAACTCCACCTAGCCACACACTATGAAATTTAGATTTTAGATTATAGCAAGCACATTTTTGTTACATATTAGGAAACTCAGACTTCAGGTTTAATTGTGACAGTAAAGAGAACATAAATCTTACATTTTTCCCATTCCCTCCCTTCACCCTAATCCCTGTGTCTGGTAACCATTTATTCTACTATCTGCTTCTATAAGTTAGAGTTGTTTAGATTTCATGTTTAAGTGAGATCATGCAGTTTTTGTTTTTCTAGGCCTGTTTATTTTGTTTAGCTCGATGTCCTCAAGGTTTATCCTTATTGCCACAAATAACAGAATTTCCGTCTTTGAAAGGCTAGTATTTCAACGTTTATATATACCATACTTCCTATATCCATTCATTCACTAATGTATTCTTAGTTTGATTCTAGAACTTGGCTGTTGTGAATAATTTGGCTATCTGAGAACTTGGAGTGCAGATATCTCTGATTTCTCTATTTCACTTGCATCTATATTGATTTAAAATTCCATGAACATATAGCCAAAAGTGACATTGAAGGATTGTATAATAATTCTATTTGCAGCTTTTTAGGACACTGTACAGTGTTCCATATGGGCTATGCTAATTTATATTTCCACTAGCAGTCACATGGGTTCCTTTCATTCCACACCCTTGCCAACACTTGTTATATTTCATCTTTCCGATAGTCATTCTAACAGGTGCAAAGTGATATTTCATTGTAGGTTTAGCTTTCATTTCCCTAATAATTAGAGATGTTGAACACTTTTTTCACATTATCTGTTGTCTATTCATGTCTCTATTTATGAGAAATGTTTGAATCGATCCTTTGCCCAGTTTTTCATAAAGTGATTTGTTTTCTTGCTATTGAGTTGTTTGAGTGCATTATATATTTTGGATATTAGACTCTTATCAGATGTCCAATTTGCAAATATTTCTCCCAATTTCTCTCTGTTATTTATACTGTTACTTGTTTCCATTGCTGTGCAGAAGATTTTTAGTTTGATGATGCAATGCCATTCTTCTATTTTTTCTTTTGTTGCCTGTATTTATATATATATATATTTCTATGTATTTATATATGTATTTATATATATACATATATATGTATATATAATATATATTTATATATGTAGATATATGTACATATATATGTACATATATACAAATACATATATGTATTTATATATATATATATACACACACATATATATGTTATACCTATATAAAGTTACATATATAACATTGAGTTTTGTATGTAGTATAAGAATCAAATTTTAGATTTTTGCATATGGACATTCAGTTTTCATTTATTGAAGAGATTCCTCCTTTCCCCCAATTTGAGTTATTGGTACCTTGGTGTTGAAAACCAATTGACCATAAATGCATGGGTTTATTTTAGACACTGTATCCTGCTCCTGCTCCATTGGTTTATGCATCTGTTTTTAATGCCAGTCTAGTTTGATTACTATAGCTATGCAATACATTTGAAATCAGATAGTGTAATACTTCTAGCTTTGTTCTTTTGGCTCAAGATTTCTTTGCCTATTTGTGGTCTTTTGTGACTCAAAAAATTTTAGAATTTTTTCCTATTTCTGTGGAAAATTATATTGGAAATTTGGCAGCAATAGTATTAAATCTGTATATCTCTTTTGACATGAACACTTAAACAATATTAATTCTTCCAATCCATAAGAATGGAATATTTTTGCAAAATAAATAGATTAAGTGCTATCCAGTTTTCATTTGTCATATAAAATAAAATTCTGAAAGTATCTGTATACTCAGTGATTTTTAGGAATGCAAAGGTGTCTTGAGATCTAAAAGTTGGAGATCAGCTACCTCAGGATAAAGTTACACTTTGACATTTAGAAAATACTCATATACACAGTTTTATTTCTATATCACTATTGCTGCAGGTACAGTCTCAAGTCATATTAATTGCAATGCTTACCTAAAGTAGCTGATTTCTATTTCTCATAGAAATCTTTGGAGATGAATAATTGAGAACTGCCTGCAATGTAAGTTTAGCAGCCTATCAAAGAACTTCATCAAACACATTTCATTTGCTAAAGCAACCCTCGATTATGTAAATTTATATTCTCAAAATATTTTAGACTTCCTATACTAAAAGAATGATCTTTTTTTAGGCTAGCACCCTTAAAATGTAAGAAATTCAATTTTTTTTTCTGAGAATTTTAGGAATATTCTATTCCATTAAGTGCTTAATTGCCTTTATAAACTAATCAGAATATATCTCCTTGAATTTAAAAGTCATTATAATCAAATTTATTAAAACACTCTGGAGACTATAAAAATATTTCATCCTTACTAAAAGGTAAAAATCTTTCTGAATTGCAGATATACAGACATAAACTATAGATTGGAGCTACAGTTCTACAATTTCAGCAATAGGTCAAAGATAGAAACACAAGCATCTACTTCAGATTTCAAAGGCACTTTCTCCTTCTCAATTGACATAAAATTCTTAATTGATTTTAGTATAAAACAGACAAATAGATGCACATATCCTAAGGACGAATGGACAAGTTCTCTATTGTCTTTCTCCCAAACAGGTAATTATCTATCATCTATCTCTAGAGATCACAGAGTACCAAACCATAAAACCAAATTCCCAGACATTGTTGTCAAGGAGAAAACTTATCGTTCCTGACAGGAACCTGAAAACACAACAAAACACCACATGAAATCAATAAAGAAGAAAGAAAATTCTAAAGAAACAATTAGTTAAAAAGTTAAAGTTTATTTCTTCTTGGTATAAATTGCTTCTCTCTAGATAATAACAAGAAAATATTCCTAGGCTTAATGTATCATGAGTAACACTTCCCTAATAGTAGTTCACTTCTCTTGGCCAGAAGACTATTTTTAGTATCTCAGTGAATAAAATCCGAAATGTTAAAATATCTTAAGGTAATATCCTTTCTCTCATAAAAATATATGTAGAACATTTTCCCATTAAGGGGAAAATAGCACAAGTTTAATACCAGGAAATAAAGGAATGCACACATATAAAGATAATCAGAAACTAAAAAGAATTTGCAACTAAATACAAAACTGGTTTCTTCCATGGGTGGACATCAATTATATTTTTACTGAAAATTTTTGTGTGCATTTAAAAACAATTATTGACAAACTATTGGTTGTCTATAAGGAATTTCTCTTTCTACAAAGTTACAAAGTAATCAAGGACAATGAAAGAGTCAGATCCCTGTGTTGTCTGGTAACCCTGGGAGGTTCTTCTAGATCTACGCTATGCTTTGCATTCTCTCGAATGAATATACATTTTTGTCTTTTTAAAAATAATCCACTTTTCTTCCCTGAAACAAGATATTTCAAAAAGGGGAGGTAGAGGTAGGGGTATTGCTCACTGGTAGAGTATGTACTTGGCATGCATGGGTCTCTGGGTTCCTTCTTCAGTATGCCCAAATTGGCATAGGCTCTTGATCTATTAACTGACTTGCATTTGAGAATTGGGAATAAATCTTGAAATCCCTCTTACAGCAATTAAAATCAGTTTTATGTCTAGTAGACCTAGAAAAGTCCACTTATATGATTCATACAACCATTTGATAGACTGCTCATGTGTTTAATTATTTGGGGTCCTGATTTCTGTCAGTTCTCTTCATATACCTCTGAAGAAATAAAGTAGTTTTGTCACAGACAACACTATGTCTTATTATGCCAATCACTCCCACACTGGCCAGAGTTTTAATACCAACTATTCACACTTTCTTCTGTCTGGGATCCTATTGTTTCCACTGAAACCAGGAGCTCTCTGGCTTTGATGTGTCCTTCACTGACATTTCCAGGCTGTTTTGGAAAGACATCAGAAAACTTGAGAAGAACAAATTTGGTCCTTTCTCCTATCTATTTTGATAGACTGATTGATATATTTCTCCATTCAATTGTTCTTATTATTCATTCCTATTATTTTTCTTATTAATTGCTTTAGCTACAGCAACTAATTTAAGGAATACATCTAATGTTTGTTATTCACAATAATGAGCTTCCTGAGTGAGTCATTGTAGGTTTTCTTATTCTGGGATTATTCATGGCATTCTTTCTAATCTTTACTGTATTTCTCATTTGACATTCTGTGTCATTTTGCTTGCTACTACTGTTTAAAATGATCTTATTTCCCTTCTAAAGATTTTTATCATTATCATTATCTTATTTTATTTAGTAATTGATTCCCTATTTCATATAGTTACATGTGAACTATAAATTCCCTTTCATATAAGTTCAAAATTATATTATTTTAACTCTAGATTTGTCCCAAAGTGATTGCTTCTCAAATATTATCCTTACTTCTCTATTTCATTTTTTGCAGTAAGTAAAGATTATCAAAAGTTTTAGTAATGTTCAGATAGAAATATATTCTATAAGCTAAAACCATTCTTTATATTTTTGAGTAAATTATTCTTTTAAATTGAATTTATTCATTTATCCTATCTGAATCCAATCTTACAGAATTCTATATTGCCATAGTTTTCATATCTAATACCCTAATTTAGAATACTTTTGCCACTTTTTATTTCTTTTGATTCAATAACATATTGTCTTCAGTAAATGTTTTTTATAGGAATTCACGAGACTTTACAATATTTGTCTGGAATTCCCACTACTGCTGTTAATTGTTTTGGAAGAATAAAGGCTTTTGCCTCACCGATGGAACCAGAAGGATAGCTGCATGCTGGGTATCACGCAGCCACAATGGCTGTCAGCAGTGCACATCTGAAATCAAGGGCAGAACAGCTGTGAGGGATTTTAACATCATAGTCTCTAATCTTTTAATTATATGGATGGAGAACATGAAACTCAAGGATAGAAGTGATCTGTCTTAGTCACACAATAAAGGTCAGAGCTGGTACCAGAAACCAGATATTCCTTTACCTTCTGAATACATGTGGAAGGAAGAAATAACTCAAGGCCCAGTTTATCTGTGGAAAATAATGAATAGTAATGAACATATATCTCTTTATATTTTCTTATATCTTCAATTCTTTGATGTGACTACACCACAGATGACAATGCATACATTATATGCGTTTGAAATATAAAAATAATAAAAACAAGTCTCACTACACATGAAGAAATAGAACATTACCAAACTGAGGAAATTCCTTTAGTGTCCCTGCCCTGTTGTAAACCCTATCTCTCACTTTCTTTTTGTATAAGTTTCAATTTCATCATCAGAGAGATATGATATAGAGTAGTGTTTTAAGAGAGCAGATTGTAGATACTGATTATTTGAAGATTAAAGATATGATAAAAGATAAAAAAGGTTCAGTCAACAAATGATAATAATCAACAATCCTAGTGGGGGAGTGATTCATATTCAAGTTTGGAGGAAGAATTATACAAGAATTCAAGTAGAAGTTGTAGGGAAGATTTTTCCCCAGAATGGACTCTTCAGCAACACTACTTTGCTTGAAATAGAATGTTCACCTAACTCAAGGGAAGATTGTGTGACATGAGTAGTCTCTATCTTAATCAGCATGGAGAAAAACTGAAAATAAAAAAGAAAGTAAAGCAGATAAATCTTACAGTAATACCATGTGAGAAAATATTTAACTTTTTGAACACACTAGTGATACAATCCAGGATATTTCTGCTGTACACAGATAAGCTTTATTCAACATGTAATAGCTTAAGTTCTATTTGCAACTTCAACAATTCCTTTTATTACTTTTAACTTAGAATAGTTTCTGGAGTTAAGAGAATAATAATATATGGGTAAATAGCTCTCATTTGCTTTAATTGATGAAACTTGTGCTATGATTCAACCAGGTTTTTTTGGCAAATTTGCATTTCATACAGAATATTTTAAAGGAACATGACTAGTTGTTATTTAATTTATTATCAGTGATATTTGCCAGAAAAATTGGGAAAGTAATGTTTAGTGTTAATAATTATATTTCTGGAAGTCACAAAATTATGTGCATTCATTTTAACCTGAAAGGTGTTAAACATTATTAAAATAAATAGAATAATTTATTAAGGTAAGTCTCTGATTGATAAAAATTGGACCATAATTTTTGTCAGTTGCCTTGTTATTATTGTTAATGCATGAAGAAAAATATATTCATTGAGATCGCCTTGATCGAGGCAACCACAGTTGTTATCTATCATCAATGCTAATTATATCTTCTTCAAAATGAGTTATAAAAGGATCAATAATTTATTTCCCCTTGGAACTAAAAAGTTATATCCAATTTCATAAGACATATGAAATACATATACACGCAGATAAATGAAAAAAATTCCATCCCACAAAGTCAAAAATCTCTATGATTGTATTGGAAATGTTTTTTCATCTTTAACTGTTCTAAATTGTTTACATTTAGTTGATAATGAAGAAGCAGAAAAATAAATTTCTGTCTAGGCCATAGGCTCTTTGTGTCCTGGATTTTTTAGTTATTAGACTTATTTCAAAGAATAAAATATCACTTTAAGTCTAGAGAATAGCATCATCTTTAACGCTGGCAGTGCCTACTGCAAATTGTGTTTATCATTACAGATGAAGTTTGACAAATATGTGCTTGAGGAATCACAGTATTTAAAAAGCAGATCACTATTTTTCCCTTGCCATTGACCATGACATTAACTTAATTAAAACATTTAATTTAGATATCTGATTGATGTCAATGATTATTAAAATTATTAGATAAAATTTGGAAAGCTTGATGATCCTTTGGGGTTTATTTGCATATGAACTATGTACATGTTCCATACATAATAGCATGGGGATTTAACTTTGCTCTATAATCACTTCCTTTACTTGAAAGTGATTATAAACTCATTTCTGGCTTTTAACTTGTTCATAATCTTTCTTTTGATGAATCCCATACTTCCATCACCACATAACTAGACCGACATAATAAATTCTGAGTGTAGTTATGTTGATAATCATTTTAAACTCAGTCCTTCTTTGCTTCTTACCCTCAAAATCCATTCACAGGCATGCTTCTCTGATTCCTGCTAGCAGAGACTGGCAAATCCTGAAACTCCATCATGTGTAAGTTTTTCCTCTCCTAAAAAAATTTTCACTCAGGAGTAGACAAGGATTTAGCTCTCCACATGAGTCTTGAGGTAATGAGGGGTGGTGATTCATCTTCAGGAGAAGAAGTGGCCCTTTGAGAGACAAGACCCATATGAAATCCTTAAAGCTTTTTGTGCCTGAGAAGATGATGCAAGTGGGGTGAGGATGGGAAGATGCTGTTTCTACTCTCAGGAAGGTTCCTGCAGTATTAGGGTTTTCAATACTATCATTATTATCTGTCTCTGTTCAAAAGTTTCCATCAGTGGGAATTATTTCTAATTTGTTTTTATCACTGTCCTTTCTTTTGTAAGACAAATGTGTCTGTATGATTGGTCCTCCATATTCATGTCACATCAGTGGATTAAATCAACTGCATATACAAAATATTCAGAAAAACCTTGTGTATGTATTGACCAATTATGAACTTATTTCCCAGTGATTGTCCCCTAAAAAATACAGTATAATAAATATTTGGCCAGGCACAGTAGCACATGCCTGTAATCCCAGTGACTAGGGAAGCTGAGTCAGGAAGACCGCATATTCAATGTCAGCCTCAGAAAATTAGCAAGGCCCAAAGAAACTCAGTGAAACCCTGTCTAAATAAATATAAAAACAGTGGTTAAATGCCCCTGGATTCAATTCCTGGTACAGAAAGAAAGAAAGAAAGAAAGAAAGAAAGAAAGAAAGAAAGAAAGAAAGAAAGAAAGGAAGGAAGGAAGGGAGAGATAGAGAAAGGAAGAGCGTTTGTATTGTATTAGGTTATAAGTAGTCTAGAGATGATTTAAAGTGTATGGGAGGGAATATATTTTATATACAAATGATACACTATGTTATTTAGGGAACTTGAGCATTGGCAGAGTTTGGTCCATGTAAGTCCTGAAAACAATTACCCATGGATATTGAAGAATGTATTTGGTACTTCAACTCTGGGAGCATCATGTTCTAGGTTTATTTTTCAAGTATATCTACCCTTTGATCTACATCAAATAAGGATTATTCTTAAATTGTCAGAGGCTTTCTAAGGTAGATAATTGAGTTCATTGAAATTGTTAATTTAAGACATTAATTTTATACTTGGATAGTTTGTTGTATAGGCTTTCTAGCAGAAACTTCCAATCCAACATATGTCTAAGCACTGCAATTCTAGTCTACCAAATTTGTACCCTTTGTCTCTGCCTTGCCTCATGCTACTGTTGTGAATGACCTCTACAATCATGGTATCAATGCTATGAATTATTACTGTGCCACTTTTTTCAAAAGCAGAGCAACTTTTTGTGAATTAATCAACTATATGATCTACCAAATTCCAGAATCCTATTTTAAGGGTCTTTTTCCTAGATTGTTATAGTTTAGATATGATGTCCCTCAAAAGTTCCTGTATTAATGCAAGAACATTTGTTATAAAATGATTGAATTATTAGAGTTGTAACCTAATCAGACAACACTAGATTGAATGGACTGGGCATTAACTGTAGGCAGGTGGTGTGTGACTGGAAGAAGTGAGTCACTGGGGTCCTGCCTGGGCAGTGTGTATGTTCCCTGTGGTACCTTATCTCTTTCTCTGCTTCCTGACCCTGCCAGGAGCTAAGCAACTTTCCTCCACTGTGCCCTTCTATCATCAGGTGTTGTCTCAGCCTGGGCTGGGAGCAATAGCATGTGCCATCTATGGACTGAGATCTCTGAGACCATGAGTACCAAATAAACTGTTCCTCCTCTAAGTTGTTCTTGTTGGGTATTTTGATCACAATAATGCAAAGCTGATCAAGACATGAACCACTCATAGTACCAAATTTTATGAAAATGAAAGAGAGTTTAATGAAGGGTAGTTCTGGGTGGAATTAAGGGAACAGACAAGGGAAGATTATGTGCCCAACACCTAGCAACAGAGTCAATCATCTATAGTATTTAACAGGAAAAAAAAAAAAAAGATGTTAAATGGAACCCAGGGAGAGTTTTAAATTTAGATGAGAATGATGCAAAACAGTTATGGCCACAAGTAGAAAAGTGAAACCACTAAAAAACAGAGTGATGGAGAGATAAACATTAAAATAATTCCCCCAACCTTTTCCTCTATTCTACCAATCTCCTGCCAGTGTTTTACATTAACTACTGGAAGTCAAGAAGAAAAGTATTCCAAGTAATGTAATAAAACATATTTAGCCTCATAGAGCACAGAAAAGGAAAAAAAAATGGAAAGTATTTTTGAAGTGATAAATAAAAACTAATTTCTCACTTTTCTATCAGAGTTTCTTACCCTAAGAGTAATAGTTTTAGATTTTTCCACTGTTTTCCTTTCAGTTTATAAGATTGGAAGCTATCATATACACAAACATAATTCCTGGAATTTTGTGTGTTCCAAATAGTGGTATCTTCTTACTTTATCATTCTTTTCTGTAGTTTTTTTCCATAAGCTGGATATCTGCTTTGGTTTATACCTAATATGTTCCTCTGTGTAGACCCAGGGGCTTCAAAACCAGTCTCTCCATGACCTATCCCATACAATGGAATCTACTTCTGCTCTTCTTTATTATTTATTCACAAGGTAGAGATTTTTATTTGGGCCCAGATAATGTGTGCAGGGCCAACTGGATATTTTTGTTTGTCTGTGATTTGAGAATATCAAAACAAACAAACAAAAACACAACTACAACTGAATTCATTTTAAACCCCATCACCCACATCTGTCCTTTTTATTTCCCACCTAGCAAAAGACACTGCTTGCCAGTATCAGATACCTATGTTAACCAACTTCTTTCTATCCTACTCTTTATCCACTTCCATTTAGTCTCAATATCCCGATACTTTGCCCATTTAATATTTTTCCATCTGCCCTTCATTTCTGATTTACTACTGCTAGGTAAAATTTTGCCCTTCTATGTCTACAATTATAGATTATACAATTTCTGTAATAGTTTTTCAACTCAACACTGCTTATAGACCTATATTATATAATTCCTTCCTGCCAGAATGTTACCTAAAAAATTTGTTCAAAACACAAAACTTGTCATAGCACTGTCTTTCTAAAAATTATTCAATGGATTTCCATGACTATTTTCATATTGATGCACAACCTTCATGAACCCTTCTATGTTCATGGATGTAGGTGCTCATAAGACTCTCCTTCCACAGAGAACTACTGATTGAGTAAACTTTGTAGCTCATTGGATATCTGTATTTCATTAATATTAATTTATGATCCAATTCCTTCATCTGAATTTAACTACTTATTTACAAACTCAAAGTAAATATTCTCACATTTTCCCTTACTTGTTACTATTTGTTGCCGCCTGCAGCAACAAGACCTCGGGAAAGAATCGGAGGCGAACTGGGAATGAACAACTTCTTTATTTTTTCTCAGAGGTGCTTACTTTTTTCTTAGAGAAAGGTGCTTTTTCTCAGAGGTGCTTCCTTCTCCCAGAGGAATGGAAAGGCTTATATACACTAAGGCAGCCAATCAGCTTAGAACTAAGTTGCGGGATTGGAGCACGCACCACGGTACCAAGTAAGAAAGAATGAGGAACGTGTGTTGACCACGAGTGCGGAAGAGACATCAACCAATCAGGCAAAAGGTCATGAGAGATCACGCCATGTTAACACTAATTATGCGCCACCTCTTGGCCCAACACCAGCCGCCATCTTAGAGCTACTTCCTCAAACAGCTGTATACGTGTCTCTACAACTATTATTTCTCCATAACTACTTTGCTTGCTTCTAGCATCACTTTTTGTAATCTCCTGTTATTTCTACTATAATTTTAGTTATTTAGGTGTAAGAATGTATTTTACTTTGTTTTGAGATTTGCATCATCAATATCCAACCAAGTGTATGGAAACTTGTCAGAGTCCAAAAAAATATTAATAAATAAGTGAATGTGGGGTATTTGTAACTAAAGTTATACTCCTGAATAAAGAGTTACCATTTGAAGGATGGAAATGGAGAATATCATACTAATTAGAAATAAGCCAATCCCAAAGAACCAAAGTGTAAATGTTTTCTTTGATATGAGGATGTTAGTTCACAATAAGGGGTGAGGGAGCATTAGGAAAGACTAGAGATACTTTGTGTCGCGCTCCCTGCCCGCAGAGAGACACAACACCTGGTTCTTTTCAGCTCTTTATTGCGCGCGTCTGCCGTGGTTTGTTTCTTGCTTCTTCTTCCCCTTTTGGGGGAAGCTACACCTCGATATATGCCCCCAAGCGACCAATCATCATACAGAGCACGAGGGGAGAGCGTGGACAGATACAGGCAGCATATACAGGCATGCAGTGTCCATGAGGGGGCTTCAACCAATCACTGAAACTTCCTCAAGCGACATCAGTTGTCTGCGCACAAGCTAGCTACACTCAACCACACTGGCATCCTGCCAGGCGCCATCTTGGCCTTGCCACACCTAGGGCCAGGGGTCCGGCCGAAACCCCGACAGTTCCCCCTTTTCTCTTTTAAAAAGAAAAGGAAAGCTCGGGACCGTGCCTGTCTTAGGCGGAGTGGTCAACCACCGTCCTTACCCGTCATCGGATAACTGCAGAGCATGCTACAGCTCCTGTCTTAGGTTGGTACGGTGGTCACCTCCTACCTTACCCGTCTGGCTAGCGATCCAGCATCGTGAGCCATACTTGTGGGGAACTGCCGGCCTCTAGGGCAGCCATGGCCTGATGGAAAATGATACGATCTCTAGCTTGATCTCGGCGCATGCGCATGATAAAGCGTGTGAGGAAGACAACAGCAACAACCATGAACATACAAAAGGCTCCCATACCTGCCCATTGTTTTACAAAGCTGAAAGAGGAGGATAACCAACTTAGCACTTCGGACATAGGGGCTACATTAACTCTAGTAGCATTAAGGCTAACAATTTGAGATCTAAGAATAGCAGTAAGATTATCAAATGTATAAGACCAATTTGTTTGTAGCTGAGCAGACAAGATTCTAGACAAGTTTGCTGCATAACTGAAATTATGGTAAGCTACAGGTGTAACGCACAGTCCCGTCAGACGATAAATACATCCCACGTTTAACAGTTCCTGTAAAATGTCTATTTGTTCTTGAAGCAAGTCCACTCGCTGGTTTACTAAAAGAATCCCTGCTTTTAAGTGTTGATCCACTGTCTGCTGAGTAGATAAGGCAGTAGCAGTCTGTTGAACCACCTTGTTGAGCGTAGCTGCAGACTGTACTGACGCAGTTAAGGCTACAGCTGCCGCAGTGGCTGCAATGGCAGTGATCACAACTGCTGTGATGCCAAGATCTCTTCTGTTTCTTGATAATAGCACTGGCAGTTCTGTATCTGTAACAAAGACTGGGACTGGTAGGAAGGTAGGAATATGCATTAAGACTGATCATGAGAACCTAGAAGCATTCCAACATTGAGAGAGATTGAGAGAAACATCTTTTTTGTTTGTTAGCAAAAACATAAAAGGGGGGAAAAAACACAAACTGGCGTAGGTGGAAACGTAATATTTCTGGTCCTCCTAAGAGAGCAAAGAAAGGTTGTAAATTAGTGTATCCTGAGGTCTAAGTGAAGAGTAGCCAGCTGTAGAAGGATTGACACTTCTCATGCCTAAATGAACATCATTATTTGTAAAATTATCATTAAAATTGGGAGTGAAGAAGAACCCTTATTGAACAGGAGAAGCTGGTACAGGCAATCCCGTAGAAGCATTAGTGCTAAATATGGGAGGGAATAAAGAGGAGGTATTAGTTAAAGGCAGAGGATATGGCCAAACTCTAACTATTGCCCACAGGTCCCGAGTCTTCACCGGTGTCAATGTCATCATTAATAGGATGTTTATCAGCACGATGTTCTTCATCGTTGTTTTGATGCACCAGTCTCGTCAACCTTTCAGGTATCCAGATCGGTGTTTGCTGATCCTGCGGGAAAACACAAACAGACCCTCGGACCCACCGAAGAACTGGATCTGGGCCTTTCCATGTTCCTGTGAGAATATCTTTCCATTTTACCCACACTTGAGTACTTGTGGGATTAGCATGCCTTTCTGCAGCCGTATGTCCATTCTTATCCACATTTAAAAAATTTAAAATAAAAAGTACTAAATTTAGTTTATCTTTAGGTGCTCTAAAGTCAGCACCTATTCCCCCTTTTTGTTTTTGTAAGCAATTTTTTAACGTTAAATGAGTGCGCTCCACTATGCCTTGTCCTTGAGGATTATAAGGAATTCCTGTGATAAGTTGTATATTAAAAGTTTGTGTAAATTGTAAGAAACTTTTGGATGTGTAAGCCGGTCCATTGTCAGTTTTAATGATTTTAGGAATGCCCCAGGCTGCAAAGGCCTGTAAACAATGTTGTATGACATCTTTAACCTTTTCACCTGTGTGAGCAGAGGCCATGATCACTCCTGAGGCAGTGTCAACTGACACATGAACATATTTAAGTTTTCCAAACTCTGAAAAATGAGTAACATCCATTTGCCAAATATGATTAGGTAAAAGTCCCTTGGGATTTACTCCAGTAGACTGAACTGGTAATAATGGAGCACAATGTTGACATGTTTTAACAATTTGTCTGGCAGCATCTTTAGAAATATTGAATTTTCTTCTAAGGGTAGTAGAATTGACATGAAACTGTGAATGAAACATCTGGGCTTGTTTGAATGCTGTAAAAGCAAAAACAGTTTTTGTAGTTTTGTCAGCTTTAGCATTTGCTTTGGCGAGTGGCCCCGGCAGATTAGAATGAGCTCTAATATGTCCTATATAAAAGGGATACTTGCGGTCTAAGATTAATGCACGCAAAGTTCGAAAATAAGGAGCAACTGCGGATCCATCAGGAATATAAGGAACAGTTTCTAAACAGGGCACTGATTGTACTATATAATGACTGTCAGATAATAGATTGAAAGGCTGCTCTATCATAATGTTAAAAGCTAAAACTACTGCAGCAAGTTCTACTACTTGGGCAGATGAAGGGGGGAGAATAACAGTTTCTACTTTATCATCAATTATTACTGCTCCCACTCCATTTTTAGATCCATCAGTGAATATGGTTTGGCAATGAGGTAAGGGCTGCGTTTTGGTAATTTTTGGAAATATAATTGGAGTATTTTTACAGAATTGTATCCATGGATGTTTAGGATAATGATTATCAAATGTTGCTGTGGTTGAGCAATACAAAACAGCCCAATCATCATCATGTTGAATCAACCATTGTATTTGTAGTTTAGTATAGGGAATAATAATGACCTCAGGATGGCTTCCAAATATAGTAACGCAGGCTTCTAACCCTTTATATATTAATTGAGCTATTGCTTTAGGAAATGTTTGTAATTGTTTTGTAGGCGATGCTGGGAGATTAATACTTTGTAAAGGTCCTCCTTGCCATATAATTCCATATGGTCTATGTTGTTCTGGAATAATGATTAACATTAGAGGCTGGAATGGATCACATCTTTCTGTGTGATCTGACTGTAATCTTTGTTCCACCAATGTAAGAGCTCTTCGTCCTTCTGGAGTAAGGATCCTCAGGGAACAAAGATCAGGATCTCCCTTAAGTATATCAAATAAAGGTTTTAATTCTCCTGTGGTAATTTTTAAATATGGCCTAATCCAATTTATATCTCCAAGAAGCTTTTGAAAGTCATTTAAAGTTTTAAGTTCACTAGTTCTAATAGTTAGTTTTAGAGGCTTTACCATAGTAGCCGTAAGTTTAGTGCCCAGATATTCTTGAGTTTCTCCCATTTGTAACTTTTCTGGAGAGATGTTTAAACCATATTGCTGTAGAGTAGATATTAAGAATTGCAAAGCCTTTTCCAGTAACTGTTTATTGTCATGACAAAGAAGAATATCATCCATGTAATGATAAATCAATAAATCTGGGAAGGTCTCCCTAGTAGGTTTTAAGGCTTTATCTACATAAATTTGACATAACGTAGGACTATTAGCCATGCCTTGAGGCAATACAGTCCATTCAAATCTTTGATCAGGCTGTGCATGATTGAGAGAAGGTAAAGTAAAAGCAAATCGCCAACAATCCTTGGCATGTAATGGAATTGAGAAAAAACAATCTTTTAAATCTAAAATAATGGTGGGCCAATTTTTAGGTAAGGCTGTGACTAATGGCAATCCACGTTGTAGAGGACCCATAGGAAACATCTGTGCATTAATAGCCCTTAAATCATGTAATAGTCTCCATTTTCCAGACCCTTTTTTTTTAATGACAAAGATGGGTGTATTCCAGGGAGAAGTAGAAAGTTGTAAATGTCCTGCCTGTACTTGTTCTTGTACTAATTTATGAGCCGCTTGTAATTTTTCTATAGTTAAGGGCCACTGTGGAATCCATTGCGGCTTATCATCCTTCCAAACTATTGGAATAGGTGTAATAACAGTGGCCCCTACATAAAACCCAGCCCTTCGAAATCGTTTTTTGGAGGAGGAAGGGGGATGGGTTGTGAAGGCCCTTGTTGTTCCTTCCCTAATCCCAAACCTTCTGTATACTTTATTTTTCTCATCATACGTGCTGCAGGTTTAGAATTAATGTTTGTTGTCAACTTAGCATTCATCTGAGTTAAGACATCCCTTCCCCATAAAGAAATAGGTATTTTACAAATATATGGTTGGAACACCCCTGAATGACCCTCATTATCCCTCCAAGACAGTGAAGCAGCACTCTGGTTAGGCGATTGAGCCACTCCCAACCCTTGTAAGTTTTGATTAGCTGTAACTACAGGCCAACCTTTGGGCCAAACTGCCTCACTTATTATACTTTTATCAGCTCCTGTGTCCAGTAATCCTATAAAAGGTTTATGCCCTACTGTTAGTTGCATAATGGGTCTATCTTGGAGGTCCATAGTAAAATTAGCCCAGGGTCCACCTGTAGACCCGAATCCTTTATCTCCTCTTGTTGTCTCCCTACTAGGCCATAAAGAATGTTGGCTAGGCAAAATTAACATTTGTGCTATTCTGTCTCCTGGAGAAATGACTGTAATCCCTTTGGGTGAAGAAATCATAGCCCTAACTTGTCCTTGAAAGTCTGGGTCAATTACTCCTGGGTGGACTATAAGACCTCTTAAAGTAGAAGAACTTCTGCCAAGGAGCAACCCTACTGAGTCTGCAGGAATATTGCCATCCCAGTCTGTGTCCACCATTTGTACACCCATATCAGGTGTTAGTACGAGTCTGGAGGTGGCACAGATGTCCAATCCTGCGCTTCCTGTTGTGGCCCTCCGCTCCTGGGCAGTGTCCCCTTCTCTGTCGGGGGGTACCACTGCCTGGGCACTTGTTGGATTACCCCGTATATTTGTGGCGGGCCCCGGGGCGGGCCCCTCATCACGTTTTTTGTCATCCTGGTATTGGGTGGCAGAATATTACCCTGTTTGTCTCTAACGGATTTACACTCACTGAGCCAGTGTGGACCTTTTTGGCACCGAGGACATAAGCCTGGGGCTTGATGAGGCGAAGCTGGTTTTTGTGGGCATGTTGCTTTTAAATGACCCGCTTGTCCACAGCTAAAACATTTCCTTGGTTCTGGTTTAGATTTCCCTCCAAATCCCTGAGAAACAATATTAGCAAGTGTCTGGGTCTGTCTGTCTATAGCAGCAACAAATGCCGCATTATTTCCTGTAGATTCATTAATATCTTTACATACTCTCAGATAAGTAGTAAGATCTTTATTTTTCCAAGGTCTAATTGCTTCTTTACACCACTTATTAGCCTGTTCATAAGCCAATTGTTTTACCAAAGGCATTGCAGAGTCAGCGTCCCCAAAAATTCTTGAAGCAGTCTGTATTAACCTGTCTACAAAATCTGCATACGGCTCATTGTTTCCTTGAGTAACTTTAGACAACTGTCCCTGTAAGTCTCCAGTTCCTTGTAATGTTTTCCAAGCCTTAGTTGCGGCTACTGCTATTTGAGCATAAACCGCTGGATGATAATTAACTTGAGCCTGTACCCCTTCATAAGGCCCCGTTCCCATTAACATATCTCTGTCTACTTGTGGATTTCCTGCAGCTGCGTTACGCCTTGCAGTATCTGTTGAAAGTTCCTGCCAAGACGTCTTCCACATAAGGTACTGCCCTCCTGATAATGTGGCTCTAGCTAAATTAGTCCAATCTAGAGGTAATAAATTTAGAGACATCATGGTTTCCACCAGAGACACCGTAAAGGCAGATTGAGGCCCATAAGTACTGACAGCTTCCTTTAGCTGTTTGACCATTTTAAAATCTATAGGTTGGTGATAACGTTGTTGCTGTGCGTCCTCAAACACTGGATAAACGCTATCTTCCTGTACTGTAGACCATCCTGTATGTCTACTAGACCCAGTAACAGGAGGTAGATCCACTGGGGGTGCAGAGGGTGTAACAGGCACCAGAGGGCGCTCCTTCCCCAATTTTAATTTTTGTACCCTTTGTTCCAGTTCCTCTCCTGAGAGTTCCCCTTCAGAGTCAGAACCCATTTCACTTCCCCCTCCTATTTCACTTCTCCTTCCTGAAGTACATGACTGTTCCTCTTTAATTTCTTCTAAAACTTGACTTCCCTCTTCTAAAGATTTTTGTGAACTTGGCTTTTTACTTTGTAAGCAAGATTTAATCAAAGACCAGATGGCTAGAGTCCCCACAGGGAGTGATACCTGTTTGTCTGCTACGTGCAGATCTTCTCCTAGCTGTTCCCATTGAGGTATGTTTAACAACCCCTCCTCCAGAAACCAAGGGGATACCTTTTCTATTGTATCTAAGAATGTACGTGCTGTCTTTGCCTTTAATGGAGTGCCGTTGCTCTTTAACAGTTCCCGGAGGGGCTGTTGCATCCTAGTCTTAGATAGTTCCGTTCCCATGATGTAATAATCCACTAGCACTAAGACTTAAGAAGACTACACACACAAACCAAACAAGGAGAACAAAAGAAAAGACAAGAACACACATCAATCGCTTATCACACATTGACAAGGAACTACATATACTTCTGTTTTAGCTCAGGCTCGCAGCCTCTTTCCTGTTAACTCAGGCTCGCAGCCTCTTTCCTTTTTTCCTTTACACTCAGGCTCACAGCCGTTTTATGTGTCTAGAGATCAGGTTCGCAACCTCTTTCAAACTTTATACTTTACCTGTTGATTACTTACCTATCGTGTTACTGAGCTCCCGGGGTTTCGGCACCACCTGTCGCGCTCCCTGCCCGCAGAGAGACACAACACCTGGTTCTTTTCAGCTCTTTATTGCGCGCGTCTGCCGTGGTTTGTTTCTTGCTTCTTCTTCCCCTTTTGGGGGAAGCTACACCTCGATATATGCCCCCAAGCGACCAATCATCATACAGAGCACGAGGGGAGAGCGTGGACAGATACAGGCAGCATATACAGGCATGCAGTGTCCATGAGGGGGCTTCAACCAATCACTGAAACTTCCTCAAGCGACATCAGTTGTCTGCGCACAAGCTAGCTACACTCAACCACACTGGCATCCTGCCAGGCGCCATCTTGGCCTTGCCACACCTAGGGCCAGGGGTCCGGCCGAAACCCCGACACTTTGGAGTAGACAGAAGAGAGTGAAGGGAGGGGAGCAGGTATGGAGTTAAGAATTATAGTATAATGAATCAGACTTTATTACCCTTTGTGCATACATGATTACATGATCTGTGTAACTCTACTTCATGTTAACCAGGTGAATGAGAATTTATACTCCATTTATATATGATGTGTCAAAATGCATTCTATTGTCATGTATGACTAATTAGAACAAAGAAAAAATATCAAAATGCAAGTTTATTTCAGCTGTTTTCTACAATTATCCTTGAGACATATCAGCCGAGGACAAAAAAACATCTTCCAACAATCAAAGCAGTACAGATTGCTGTTACTGATTCTTTTAAGTATAACTGTAATGTTTCCAGGTACTAACACAATTTTCAACATTCTGTGGGTAAAACCCATGGATTAAACTTGTTCATGGTTTCTTTCAGATTTGGAATGTGTTACCTAATAGCAGTAGCTATTTTGTCAAAATATGTTTTGACCCTAAGCTGACATGATGAAGATTTGGGTCTATGTTTTCTTCTGTTTGGTGCAGGGTCTCTGGTCTAATTCCTAGGTCCTTGATCCATTTCGAGTTGAGTTTTGTGCAGGGTGAGAGATAGGGGTTCAATTTTATTTTGCTACATATGGATTTCCAGTTTACCCAACACCATTTGTTGAACAGGCTATCTTTCCTCCATTGTATGTTTTTGGTTCCTTTGTCTACTATGAGGTAACTGTATTTATGTGGATTTGTCTCTGTGTGTTCTATTCTGTACCATTGGTCTACCTATCTATTTTGGTGCCAGTACAATGCTGTTTTTGTTACTATTGCTCTGTAGTATAGTTGAAGTTCTGGTATTGTGATACCTCCTGCTTCACTCTTCCTGTTCAGGATTGCTTTGGCACCACGGTACCAAAGTTCTCTTATTCAAGTTCTCTTATTCTCCTGGATGAATTTCATGATTGCTATCTCTATTTCTATGAGGAACGTCATTGGGATTTAGTTGGAATTGCATTGAATCTATATAGTCTGTTGGCATAGGACCAGACTTTCTTAACAAGATTCCCAAAGCACAAGAAATCAAAGCAAGAAACAATAAATGGGCTGAATTCAAACTGAAAAGCTTTTTCTCAGCAAAGGAAACAATCAATAATGTGAAAAGAGAGCCTACAGAGTGGGAGAAAATCTTTCCCACACGCACTTCAGATAGAACACTAATCTCCAAAATTTATAAAGAACTTACAAAACTTTACACCAAAAATGCAAATAATCCAATCAATAAATGGGCCAAGGAACTGGGCAGACACTTCACAGAAGAAGATATATAGGTGATCAACAAATATATGAAAAAGTGTTCAACATCTCTAGTAATAAGAAAAATGCAAATCAAAACCACCCTAGGATTTCATCTCACTCCAATTAGAATGGCTATTACCAAGAACACAAGCAATAATAAGTGTTGGTGTGGATGTGGGGGAAAAGGCATACTTTTACATTGTTGGTGGAGTTGCAAATTGGTGCAGCCACTCTGGAAAGCAGTATGGAGATTCCTCAGAAAACTTGGAATGTTACCACCTTTTGATCCAGTTATCCCACTCCTAGGTTTATACCCAAAGGACTTAAAATCAGCATACTGCAGTAATGCAGCCACATCAACATTTATAACAGCTCGATTCACAATAGCTAGATTGTGGAACCAACCTAGATGCCCTTCAGTAGATGAATAAATAAATAAACTGTGGTACATATACACAATGGAATATTATTCAGTCATAAAGAAGAATAAAATTATGACATGTACAGATAAATGGATAGAATTGGAGAATATCATGCTAAGTGAAATAAGCCAATCCCCAAAACGCAAAGGCCGAGTGTTTTCCCTGATAAAGGGATGATAATACATAATGGGGGTGGAGGGTATGGGGTAAGAGAAGAATGGAGGAACTTTAGATTATGTGGAAGGAAATGAGAGATGGGAGGGGGCAAAGGTATGAAAGACGGTGGAATGAGATAGACATCATTACCCTATGTACATGTATGATTACATGAATGGTGTGAATCTAAACCATGTACAACCATAGAAATGAAAAATTGTAACCCATTTATATAAAATGAATTAAATACATTCTAAAAATTTTAAAAATTGCTTTTCCTCCTTGCTTTCACTCTCTCTCCTTCGCTCTCACTTTTGCGAGCTCTCTCTCTCTCTCTCTCTCTCTCATTTTCTCTCTCTCTCTCTCTTACGCTGCAGGCAGACACTCTGCCTGTCTGCTTAATAAAATCTCTTGCATGAAAAAAAAATGTTTTGAAACATTTATTTGAAACACAGTAAAGGTGCATTTTCTTTTATCCCATAAAACACTTAGTATTTCCACTTCCTACTAATAACAAAATTTTAGCTAACCAATCTTCTGATTAGTTTTTAGCAGTGTAAGCAGTGTAAATAAATTTAAATGATAATGTAAAAAAAAAAGAGTTACCATTTTAAATTTTATACCTGAAGATACCTCCAAATAGTGAGTGGCCTTGGAGTCCAGGGGGTCAGCAGCAACACATCCATGCTTTACTTAAATGATGGCCCTGAATGATGTACAAATGTTCCCTTGCTAGTCACTTCACCATCTGTCTTCCCTTTGTCCTCATTCATTGGTCTCTAGTTCAAACACTTTATGCTTTCCTTTCTGATCTTTACATGTTACTATGTCAATATTTGCTTACAATTTTATCATTTTCTTAATATATTGGCATGATTGAACACTTTTGGAAGTTCTCACTTGTATAATTTTAGAAACAAAAATCTAACCATTTAACATAATCTCAAGGATTGCAAATATGTCTCCCTTAAAAATATATTTTATTTCCTTTGAGATTGCTAAAATCCATTTTGAATCAGCCATAACTCATGATGATACCACACAGATACCTGAAAAATATAAAACAAAAATGAATAAACATGTAAATGACTGGTATAAAAAACTCTTAAGAATCTTAAAATAGTGCTGATTTTTTGTAAATTTTTTTTTTTTCTGTAGAGTGTTAAAGTTTGAATTAAGAGATGAGAAAAAACTTGGTATGAAAACTTTTTGCATCTCCAGTTGCATCTCCTAAACTGGAACATATTTGACTCCAACCATCTGGTCATTTTTGTTTTCTTCTTATAGCAGTCTACTCCAGTTATCATAACAAAATAATACAGACTAAAAAAAAGAAAGAAAGAAGAAGAAAGAAAGAAAGAAAGAAAGAAGAAAGAAAGAAAGAAAGAAAGAAAGAAAGAAAGAAAGAATTTTCTGTATTTTCTCACAGTTTTTGATGCTAAAAGTCCCAGATTCAGATTTTGGCAGATTGAGCTTCTGAAAAAGTTTCCCTTGCAGATAGTCAACTTCTCACTTTGTCCTTATGTTGTTTCTTCTCTATGTCAGCATGGAGAGAGGAAGAATCTCTAATGTCTCTTTGTCTTCTTTTTGGGACACCAATCCTGTCAAGTTAGTGCCCCTTATTTAAAACTTAATTAACCTTAATCAACTCTCCTATTTTCAAATACAGTCACATTGTGGGTTAAAGCATCAACATGAATTTGGGAAGAACAAAATTCAGTCCGTACTTACTTTTCACCAAAAGTTGTAATGGAAAACAAGATAGGACAGGTATAAATTCAAAAAAGCAAGTAAGTAACCTAAGTTTAAGAAAGGCTTATTCAAGGTTTTGAGGGAAAAATTAGAGATAAAGGATAGAATGTCATAGTGGGCCAGAAACGGACATTTACTTCCACCATTAAAATTTTCTTCTACTCTCTGAAGTTGGAAATACATCATAATGTATTTGAGTTCAGAATAAAGCAGAATATCTTAAAAATCAATCACAGATCACAACTCAGAACTAAATTCCATCAAATGTCTTTTGTCTGCCTAAACTTATTTCCAAGCATGATGAAAGGAAACTTTAGGTGTCCATTTTTAGTGATAAAACTGTCATAATTTGTCCTGTGATTAACATGCTTTGCAATATATTCTGTAACTGATTGGGTTTATGTAAACGCAACCTAAACGAAGTGACATTCAAAGCAGGTGACAGGAGAAAGATTCATCTTTATCCTTTCAGAAATTCTTTGGTGTAAGCAAAAAGATCTGGAGCACTTGAATATGCATGAGTATTTTGAATATGTATAACTGTTACAATGAGAGAACACTTTTGACCCCTAAATGTTGAGTTATAAGAAAGTCAAAAGCAAGAACATTCTACTAAGAAAAACTTTGTTGGATAAAGCAATGTTCAGAAAAGCAATACCTGAAATCCAGTTTTATGCAAAATAATCATGAGTCATATTTTCTAAGAATAAAATTATTCTCATTTTGAATAGATAATAAATCTTTCCAGGTTTTGTAGTGTTATTTACTTCTCATGGAAATGAACATTATTAAATTTTGTCTTTCAGTTATTGTAGTGCACAGAATTTGCTAAATGGATTTTCAGAATGTACTTGATAGAATCTGATCTGAACCTCCCTATCGGTTCTCTTTCTACATTCTATTCTCCTTTGCCTGGTACACTTTCTGTGTTAGATCTCTAATTGTTGGTATCCTAAGGCTTGGTTGTAGAAAATGTTGTCCATATAATCCCTCCTTGAAATTTTCTTGAGTTATAAAACACCAAATGTCTATATGTTTTCTGTAATTTTTTATATGAAGTATTGAATTTTTTCATAATTCCTAAACATATATATCAGATTGTTTATTTGTATATACATGTTATGGTTGTATTAACTATTGTTTGCCACTGAAATGACTAATAGCATAATAAGCAAAAAGGTAAATTCTGGGTTTCTACTGAAACTTACCCTTACCAAGGTTACCTGGTTACTATGAGCAACTTTCATGTTTATTATCTCTCTTTCCTATTCTAGAATATAAGCACTTTGGTAGTATAAATCAGCTTATCTTGTTCAACTCAAACTTTCTATCTAAAACAAAGTAGTTGCTCAATAAATATTTAATAAATTAATTTCAAGAGAAAAAATATGAACATTGCATAGTATATGCAACTTACTAAAGAAATGGACAATCATCATCTAGAGTTTAATCTCGGGTCCCATTAAAACCCATTTAACCTAATTATATTAGGAGAGATATTTCAAAACACTAAAGATGCTGTGAAGAAGGAAAACAAGCAGAGTTTCAAAGTAAATTATCTCCCTTTGTGAGGAATATGTTTCAAGACTCCCAGTTGATGCCTGAAAATGCAACTAGTAGAGAATCCTGTATGTGCTGTTTGTTTTAATATGTTCCACACATGTCAGGGCATTGTGTAAATTAATCATTCCTGGAGCACAAGCACCAAGCTTCCTAGTAGTCAATGGAATAACTGAGAGGTAGCAAACACATACACTGGACAACTACAGAACAGCAAGAGATTACATAACTTTACTCAGAAGATCACAAAATTTAAAATTTATGAATTATTTATTTCAGAAGTCTTCTATATAATATGTTCAGACCTTGGTTAATGTTGGGTTACTGAAACCATGGAAAGTAAAACCATCCATCAGGGGATCTAATGTATAACCCTTCAATCAAAGACCAAAATTTCAGATGTTCTCAATCACATCATTGACTTATGATTCAGATACTTGTACCATGGATTACTCTTGGTCAGCAGGAACAATGTATTTAATAATGATGAGTGATTCTCCAAGGCATACAGGAGAAACTTCTAGATAATACCATGTTGTAGGACTCAAAACACCTGTAAGTAATTATTCAGATTTATCTAATATATAAACTTTATGCTAAACAGTTACAAGATTTGAATTGTAGGTTGAATCTGATGCGTTGAGCATAAACTATGCTGATATAATTATTTAGAAAAGTGAATTTAACGTTGTTATAATCTGGAAATTAGAAATTTAAAAAGTGAAAGTACGATATTGCATTGAGAATGTAAACTTGTCTCTAGAACATATATGGA